>NC_090034.1:80774787-81458954 GCF_037176765.1 Anolis sagrei | reverse complement strand
AGTTGTTGGGATTTTTAGTTCACCTACAGTCAAAGAGCATTCTGAACCCCACCAACGATAGAATTGGGTCAAACTTCCCACACAGAACCCCCATAACCAACAGAAAATAGTGTTTTCTGATGGTCTTTAGCAACCCCTCTGACACCCTCTCGTGACCCCGACCCCCCCCCCCCCCCGAAGGTCCCGACCCACGGGTTGAGAAACGCTGGTGTAAATGCACCTCCCAGGGTCACTGCCGAAATACTATTCCTTTTAAACATATTTTCACACCGCTTTCGCTTCCTCCATCCTTCCTCAGCTCCTGGAGCCAACTACATTAGTAACTTGATCGTCGCAATAGTCTTTGAATATATATATATATCTGAGCAAACATTGGGTTGAATGTTTAATCTCACAGCGGATCTGGACATATTTTCTATGGAACGGTGACAGCGCACAGTGCATTTGGGGGAATGGACTTGGTAATGCAAAGGACGGAGCAAAAGAAGGAAGTCATATGCAGCAAACTGTGTCGGCATGTGCCAACCCTAGGCTTCCAGGAGAGGAAAGTGCATCTCTTATTTTCTGGCTGAAATGTCGTCTTCTACACAACCATTAAAAGTATGTGAATCACAGAAGGGTATTCCAGGGTTCATCTAGTCTGACCCCATTCTGCCAGACGCTCATCCAAGCTCTGTTTAAAGACCTCCATAGAAGAGAATACACCACTCTGCTTGGTTATATATTCCACTGTCAAAACAGCTCTTAAATAATAACTGAAAAAGTTCTTCCAAATGTTTAGGTGGAATCCCTTTTCTCATTGTTTAATCATCTGGTCCATGTCTTCACTGTAGAATTAAGGCAATTTAACTGCTGTAAAATCCTGAGAGTTGCTGATAATCAGATTTGTTCAACAGTGAAATACGTTGGAGGTTTTTAAACAGAGGCTGGGTGGCCATTTGTCGGGAGGGCATTGCTTGTGTCTTTCTTTATGGCAGAAGTTGGTTGGACTGTATGGCCCTTGAGGTCCCTTCTAGCTCTAGGGTTCTATGAGGCAAAGAGAAGGATTCAGGCCAGTAATTACAAACTTCTTTAAATAGAGGCTAGATGGCCATCCGTCTGGAGGTATTGAATGGTGTCTTCCTGCCTGGCAGAGGGAGATTGTATTGGATGGCTTTTGAGGGTCCAGAACTCTAGGATTCTATTATTATTATTATTATTATTATTATTATTATTATTGCCACCATTATATTCAGCAAAGCCTAAATGGTCATCTGTCGGCAGTACTTGGATGGTGTCTTACTGCCTGGCAGAAGGGGGTTGGAGTGGGTGGCGTTTGAGAAGTTAGGGTTTATTATTATTGTTGTTATTATTATTACCACCATTATAATCAGTAAAGGCTAGATGGCCATCTGTCGGGAGTGCTTGGATGGTGTCTTACTGCCTGGCAGAAGGGGGTTGGAGTGGGTGGCCTTTGGGGAGTTAGGGTTTATTATTATTGTTATTATTATTATTATTATTACCGCCATTATAGTCAGTAAAGGCTAGATGGCCATCTGTCGGGAGTGCTTGGATGGTGTCTTACTGCCTAGCACATGGGGGTTGGATTGGATGACCTTTGGGGGTCCCAACTCTAGGGTTTTGTTGTTGTTGTTAACATTATATTCAGCAAAGGCTAGATGGCCATCTGTCAGGAGTGCTTGGATGGTGTCTTACTGCCTTGCAGAAGTGGGTTGGATTGGATGACCTGGGGGGGGGGGGCAATTCTAGAGTTGTGTTGTTGTTGTCACTATTATATTCAGCAAAGGCTAGATGGCCATTTATCATGAGTGCTTGGATGATGTCTTACTGCCTGGCAGAAGGAGATTGGATTAGTTGGCCTTTGGGGGTTCCAGCTCTAGAGATTATTATTATTATTATTATTATTATTATTATTATTTTCAGCAAAGGCTAAATAGCTATCTGTTGAGAGGGCTTGGGTGGTGTCTTGCTGCTTGGCAGAAGGGGGTTGGATTGGATGACCCTTGAGGTCCCTTCCAACTCTAGGGTTTTATGGCTGCAACTGCTCTTCAAGAGAGGCCCGTAAATAGGATCTCCTGCAAGAGAAGTCTGGACAGGCCCCACCAAATGGGTCTTTCTGAATCCCAAGCCAGGAGTTGGGAAGGAGGGTCTCTCTTCCTCTGCTTTGCCTGGAAAGCTGCCCTGGGCTCCCTGGAGAACTCCGAAAAGCAGCCTGCCTTTGTATAAACAGCCCGTCGTATAAATCCAGCCATCCCTCGCTCAGCCGACCTTTATGGAGAGCAGGGAGAAGGCAGCCGGTCCGCTCCAAAGGATATAAATACCCGGGCTGCCAGGGCCGTAGCGTTTGTTTTCCCCAGTTGCCATGGTAAGGGCTGGTTGCCGTTGTTTATCCTGATGTGTGTTACTCTCCAGGCCTCTCCAGGCCACTTGACAAGGTACCCAACGCACCCAATGATGCCAAGGGAAGGCCGGAGGTGCATCCACACTGTGGAATTAATTCGGTTCAACACCACTTGAACTGAGGGGGCTCAGTGGCATGGGATGATTGGAGTTGTGTTTTGACACTCTTTGAAAGAGAAGGTAAACGGGTTTCACACAACTCCAGGATTCCATCACACTGAACCATGGAAAATACAGAGGTGTCAAACTGTGTTGTTTCTACAGAGTAGATGCACCCCTGGAAACCTTCAAAATCTCCCCAGTGAGATCCAGAAGTGGTTACTCCAAGGTCACCAGCTCTTTTCCAAATATTTAAAACTCTAAACCGGAATTGCCACATTGGAAATTGGACACCGCTCTTGTGCCCTGCAACAAATGAGAGGAATATGACATCGATTAATGGGGAATGTCCTTGCAAAACTGGGTTAGTTGGAGAATGAACATTGGCCACCAAAACCTACTCTTCTCCGCAACACTAAAGACACATTTCCATTCATGAACCCTTGTCCAAACATCCAGCCATGGGATACACTAGTTCTGAATTATTTTTTTCATACCAGGTCTTGCCCCCCCAAAAAAATAAAGGAAGGAATCTCAGAGCAAGCATCATCCCACTCCACGGTCTGCTACTAGCCTCCGTTGCTGCAGGATACTTTAGAAAAGGCATTATAAAGGTAAAGGTAAAGGTTTTCCCCTGACATTAAGTCCTATCATGTCCGACTCTGGAGGTTGGTGCTCATCTCCATTTCTAAGTCGAAGAGCCGGCGTTGTCCGTAGACACCTCCAAGGTCATGTGGCCGACATGATCGCATGAAGCACAGTTATACTATTATACTCTTTATCATTTCCCATCTTTCCTCCTTTCTTTCATTCATTGGACTCTGTTACTGTTGATAGTTTTAATATAAACGGTTCTGGCCCAGACTACATGTCCAAACGTATCTCCTACTATGAATCATCACGTAGTTTAAGATCATCTGGAGAGGCCCTGCTCTTGATCCCACCGCCGTCGCAAATGCAATTGGTGGAGACGAGAGACAGGGCCTTCTCAACAGTGGCTCCCTGTCTGTGGAATTCCCTCCCCAAAGACATCAGACTGGCCACCTTCCTTCTGTGCTTTAGAAGGAAACTCAAGACTTGGCTATGGAACCTTGCATTTGACCATTGAACAGCGGCTTGTATGAAGAATACATAAGAAATTTCAAAGTGACAATGAATTGACCCGGATCCAGATTTTAATTGGCGTGTTTTAACAACTGTTTATTTAATGTTTTGTTTTAATGACATAGTTGATTGTTCTTATCATTATGATGGCACCGAATGGTGTTTGCTGTGGGTCCGCCCTGAGTTGCCCCTTGGGGTGAGAAGGGCGGGGTACAAGTATATGAAATAAATAAATAAAAATAAATGATATGTCGAAGGCTTTCATGGCCGGAATCACTGGGTTGTTGTAGGTTTTTTCGGGCTGTATGGCCATGGTCTAGAGGCATTCTCTCCTGACATTTTGTCTGCATCTATGGCAAGCATTCTCAGAGGTAGTGAGGCATCCTCACTACCTCTGGCAAGCATCCTCACTACCTCTGAGGATGCTTGCCATAGATGCAGGTGAAACGTCAGGAGAGAATGCCTCTAGACCATGGCCATACAGCCCAAAAAAACCTTCAACAACCCATAAATGATATGTTTTGCATCTCAGCAAATATGCTTGATGACATTACCATGCCTGATGTCATCACAAGGGGATCTCCCCAGTTTTGGCTATACAATTTCAGGGATCATAACCATTGGCTACCCAATTTATTAATTTTTTCATGTCAGGAGCAACTTGAGAAACTGCAAGTCACTTTGGGTATGAGAGAGTTGGCTGCCTGCAAGGACGTTGCCCAGGGGATGTCCGCATGTTTCGATGTTTTACCATCCTTGTGGGAGGCTTCTCTCATGTCCCTGCATGGGAATCTGGAGCTAACACAGGGAGCTCATCCGTGCTTTCCCCAGATTCAAACCTCTGAAATGTCGGTCTTCAGTCCTGCCGGCACAAGGAGGCTCCTGGCTACCCAATGCTGCATCTACACTGCAGTTTGACACCATTTGAACTGCCATGGCTCCATTCTATGGAATCCTAGGAGTTGTAGTTTTCACGTGACCCTTAGCCTTCTTTCCAAAAAGTGTTAGTGCATCACCAAAAGACAACAAAGACCATTCCACAGCATCAAAACGTGACAGTTCAAGTGGAGATCAAACTACATTAATTAGACAGTATAGATCAGGCATGGGCAAACTTAGGCCCTCGAGGTGTTTTGAACTTCCAGCTCCCACAACTGAATTGTGCAAGTTGAAGTCCAAAACACCCAGAGGGCCAAAGTTTATTCATTCCTGGTGTAGATGCATCCCTGACCTCATTCTTGCAGTCCAGGAAGAACATTGGAGGAATATTTTGCAGAGGCGTAAGGTGTGTTTTTAAGGGATTCCAGCCAACAAGAATTTGTTACCGGATACCAGGATGTGTCATGCTTAAAAGTGAGAGGCATTTGTTTCCTTTTCCACAGGGCCCAGCTCTGAAATGACTATTTTGCTATTATTGCTTGTCCTCTTCCTTCTGTCTGCATGAGGGATCGTATCCACAGAACTCCTGCTGGGAAGGATAGGGAGGAAGGCAAATCAACAAAGACGGAGGGAGAAAAGAAAACTACCTAAGCACAAGTCATCTATTATGCTGAAGCTCTTCGATTACATTTGTATAGCATGAAGTGCCAAGTCCCTGTCAATGGTGGAGACTCAACCAGGACAATGGAAGGTGGGACCCCATTTGGCCCTAATCAGGCATTAGGAGAAAACAGAGCCTTTGTGTTCCCATTTAGATTTTTTTAGTGTGAACTTTTGGAGTTTGGAAAAATTACTTTTCATGGATAGCAGCTTAAACTGGTTTCTTTTTTGCTTCTTTGGAGGAAGAAATGCCTCCAAACAAAGAGAAAGCTCCAGCCACTTTTGGTTTCTATTTATGCCTTTCCCCAAAAAAATGCTCCAGGTGTGGACTTGAGTAAGGATGGGTATTTTCTGGATCCTTTTTCTTTGTGGCTCTGCAAAGAAACTTGTTGGAGACTTCAGGATTTCAAGAAGGAAGAGAGGAACAGCCTGCCAGGAGATAGATGGATGGCTGTATCCACCCTGATGGATGGCCATCTCCATCATAATGAATGGTAGAAGCCTTCAAGGCAAAGTGACTTTGAGCAATGAGCAGAGAAGCCTGTAACATTGTACAGATTTCTATTAGCATGACTCATCTATGAGGGAGCCTCCAGGTTGGATCTTCTCATGCCATTGGTGTGAGGGATGGATAGCTTCCTGCCCTAGGAATCAATTCCACATTGGTGTCCATTGGCTACAAGTGGTCATTTCTTCCCTAGAAGATCTCCAAAGGCTGGTAGTGGATGAGAACGGCCATCTGACCACCATTTGAAACCATACAGGTTGAATATCCTCAACCAAGAGTCCTCAGCAAGCAAGAGTCCAAAAGTAGTAGTGGATGAGAACGGCCATCTGACCACCATTTGAAACCATACAGGTTGAATATCCTCAACCAAGAGTCCTCGGCAAGCAAGAGTCCAAAAGTGGCAGGCTAAAACCCAGAACCTCAAGTCATGGCTGATATTGAATGAGAGACTGGGCACACAGAAGACTGGGTTACTTGGTAGATGCTGAACAGACTGCACTTTGGCACCACGATATGTAGAGCCAACCTTAAGAAATGGGGCCACAAAGTGGGGTCCACAACATGCAAGTGTGCTGAAGAGCAAACCACAGACCACTTACTAAAATGCAACCTGAGCCCTGCCACATGCACAATGGAGGACCTTCTTATAGCAACACCAGAAGCACTCCTAGTGACCAACTACTGGTCAAAGGACATTTAGTACAATACCAAGTTTTTAAACTTTATGTTTTTAAATACATTACAACTGTACCCTCAGTTCACTTCTGATACAATAAATAAAACAAAATATCCTTTATATAGAGTCCTCAAAAATTGTCCACCTAGATGGCTGAGAGAGCAAAACCTTTGTTATTAGATGGATCGGTGTGTGCAAACTTTGTTTCATGTGCAAAAATAAAAAAAATGTGTATAAAATGACCTTCAGGCTATGTGTGCATAAAAAACATCAATGCATTTCAGTTACAAACTTGGGTCCCATCGCCAAAGTATCTCATTATGTCTATGCATGTATTCCAAAATATGAAAAAAGTCCATAATACAGAACACTTCTGCTCCCAATTATTCATAAACTGCTGTATTTATCACTGCTTGCAAGCAACTGAAAGAAATACGTTCTTTCTTGGCATTTGTAGGACCTCCAGCACATTTCAATGGCCAACACATGGCAGAAGTTGTCCATATAATCACCTACAAAATGCCAAGAGAAGTGTTCTTTCAGTTAAAACACAAAGTGTTTGCAATTTTTGCTTATATTTCCCAATTTTCACAGAGACCTTGGACCCTAATGTGAAGGAACTACTATAAGAATAACAGGCTTCAGGCCAGAAATGTATCCAACATATTGATAGTATTATATTTTATGATACTGTTGCGTGCAAACACATATTATCTCTGTTTTAACCATGTCTCGCACTGTGAGAAGAGTCAGGAAACAAATACAATTATTGTTGTTGTCGTCATCACAGTTAGAGGTGCCATGATAGCTAGAATTGGGAGCCACAATGAAACCAGAAGCAAAAATGTATGGGGGAAGACCACCTCCACAAACGTCCTGGTGCCTTAAAATCACCGGGTTTCCTTGATTCAGAAGGAGGGGAAGGTGGCATATAAATATTTTAAATATATAAATGAATTAGCTTCCCCTTTGGCAGCCAAGCATCCCATCCTTCCATCCATCATCCAGCGACACTCCATCACAAGACCAGGGACAAGATGGCAACAAAACTCAATCACAGTCTCTAGCATTACGGACCCAACTTAAATATTTCATGGACAGCATTCAGAATGGCTCTCTCCTTCACCCTTGCCCCATCCATCAGAAGTGTCAGCCCCATAAAAATGAAGGGAATGTATTATTATTATTATTTTAGCAGAGCAAAGGTGCACAGGAGAGCTTTGAGACTTGGCTGGAGGAGCATCTCTAAGACGTTATTGGAGGGAAAAGAGAAGGAATATGACCATAATGTTTGGAAGGGATCAAGAGTTGGACCTGTCCTGACTTTGAACCATCCAAAAACAGATCAGTTCAAAAGTTGACCATAGAATTGTGCTGGAAGACCTAGAAATGCTTAGAGAGAACTCCAGAAATGTCTAGGCCTTCCAGTGCAAAGAGAACCCTTCTTTAGAATTTTCAAGGTCTTCCAGACCAATTCTATGGAGAACTTCTGCTGAACGTTGACCATAGAATCATACTGGAGGGCTTTCCCACTTTCACTGGAATCTTGTTCCCTTAACCCTCACAAACAGTGTGAGCCTGCTAAACTTCCTTAAGCTGTACACTAAACTTTAATGGATGGACAATACCTCTCTTGCTTGCACCAGCTTTGTTTGTTGCAGCATCACATCCTTGACTCATGACTAACTTGTGGTCTGCTAAGACCACCAAATCTATCTTTCCCTAAAATTGGATGACATCCATCTATTCCAGGACACAGGACAACATATAGGAGATGCCTTCAACCCAACCAACATGGGCATAGGAATGTATGTTGCCACCTTCCATTGCATTGGTCTGTGCTGGAGACAATACTCTTCTGGACTGGTTTCCATAAATCACAAGGCAGCATGGAAAGTGTTGGTGGGGAGATTCAGTGAGCCACGGTTTAAAAACCATAACTTTTCCTAGTTTGGGCTTCACCTGGAGGTCTTCTCTAGTCCTGCTCCTATGTTTTGACCCCAAATTCAGGGTCTGTCCATCACCCTTGGCCTTCGCCATATCTGTGCCGCCTTGTATAAAGTGGCAACGATGGGTGCGGAAGGAGAACAAGAGGTTTTATAGCTCTTTCAGGAGGGATTTCAGCAGCTCCATTTGTCATCCCGTTGGCAGATCCTTCACTACCAGGTGGTTCTTTATAATTAAGCGCTGGGCTATTCTTGTAAAGCACACTGCATACGGCACTTTTTGGGCCCTTCAGCAGCACCTCCCCAAAAAGAGGTGGGGGATCTGCTCCGTTTTCAAGGCTCTCCTGCTGAGTAAGCCCGATTTTATTTTAGCTTCCTGAGGAAAATGTATGCAGAGAAGCCCAAAAGACCCTTTCCTCCTGCGGCACCTTCCCCGCTTGGACCTTTGGCTCAGCAGACCTGCAACGTGGCATGTTCTTTCTTCTATTCGTACCAGAACATTTCCCAGCTGCCTTCCCATAAAACCAGAGAATCATACAATTTGAAGGGACCCCAAGGGTCCACTAGTCCAGATATGGGCAAAGTTTGGCCCCTGGACTCTACCAATCTGTTAGAAATCATGAAAAAAATCCCATGATATTTCGGCTCATGCAAAACAACTTAGGGCTCAAAACATTCAAAAGCACAGAAAGCCTTCCTGATCCAAACGTGTACTACAAATAACTATTTCCATCAAGGTTTGTCTAAATTCCCTAAAAGCACCAGGTCCCATTTGTTCTTGGAAGCTAAGCAAGGTCAGTTCTGGTGAGTACTTGGATGGGAAATTGCCAGTGAATCCAAACTGCTGTCGGGTATACATTTCAGAGGAAGCAACTGGCAAAACTGCTTCTGAGGATTCCTTGCCCAAGAAAACTATGAAAATCACAAAGCCGCCATAAACCAACAGCCAACTTGAAGGCATATACACCTTCTTAAATTGGTCACAGGAAGAGATGCAATATGGCTTGCCAATTCACTGCTCAATGCAGGATCTTCAGTGAAAGCATCTCCAGCAAGGAGCTGTCCAGCATTTTGGATGAGAAATCTGGAGAAGGAGACCTCACCATCTCTTTGGGCAATTGGCTCCATTGCCAAAACCACTCTTACCATTTAAGAAGTTCCTTCTAACCTTCAATTGAAATGTAGCCTCACATATCATAAAACCAACAGACCTGGTCCTACCTTTGAAGGCAGCAAAGAATATGTTTGCCCTTTTTCTTTGTGGTTATCTTCTCCTCTCCTGTTGGAATATGGCCAACTCCCTCAACCTTTTCTCATACGTTTCCTTCTCCATCTTGGTTGCTCGTCTCTGAATCAACTTGTCTACATCCTTCTTAAGATGACATGCCCAGAACTGAATACAGAATATAGTGGGACTGTTACTTCTCCCAACTTGGAAACGATACCTCTATGAATGCAGCCTAAAATAGCATTTGCATTACTTTAATGGGTCGTGTTCAACATACAATCAATTTCCGATCAGGAAGTTTGTGGTATTTCATTGCAACCCTCTTTCTTCATAAAGGCATCTCCATCCCAGCTCCTGTTACAGCAGTGCATCAAAGCAAGAGACAACTTGGGTCTCCGCTTTTGCAAGGATGTGTCTTTCTTGATACAGGGGAAACAGAGGCAATCTAGAGCAGCCTAGTTATTTGGAATTTTAAGGAATGCAGGAAAAGAAACGCAGCAAGGCTAGTTCAGCATCAGTGGGCCTCTATTTTCAATGCATTTCTCACTTCGCACTCCACTATCTTCAAAACACTTTTGCCCAAACGGTAAGATGCCAGAAGGATCTAAATACGATAAAGACATTGGATCTGTCTGATCTTGGAAGCTAACCATGTTAGTACATGGATGGGAGACCACCAATGAATCCCAGCTGCTCTATTTCAGAGGAAGGAACTGGCCAAACCACCTCTGAGGATTCCTTGCACAAGAAAAACCTATGACATTCATGGGAATTGCAATAAATTGACACATACAAGATCTGCCCTTGGTTCCTTTTCCCCAAATGTTGCAAGCTAAAGTTTCCAGAGCATGTGGAATTATGCCTTTTTGGGCGATCATTCGCAGAATCCTCCAACTGAGATAAACAGTCAAGATCTGACAAACAATCAAAACAAGCAGACCAAAACACAGCTTTACTATTTTCCTCCATTAGAATTTGGGAAGAAAGAAGAACATCTCAGTAGACGCAACCCATTGGACATATAAATAACCATTTTGGCTTTCTCACTCGATTGTAAGAAACTGCCCCAAGTGTGTACAGTGCAATCCCCTTATACCAGTGTTTCTTAGCCTTCCTAATGACGTGACCGCTTAATGAAGTTCCTCATGTTGTGGTGACCCCCAACCATAAAATTATTTTTGTTGCTACTTCATAACTGTAATTTTGCTGCTGTTATGATTTGTAATGTAAATATCTGATATGTAGTATGTATTTTCATTCACTGGTCCAAATTTGGCACACATACCCGATACACCCAAAACTGAATACTGGTGGGGTTGGGGAGATAGATGTTGTCATTTGGGAGTTGTAGTTGCTGGGATTTATAGTTCACCTACAATCAAAGAGCATTCTGAACTCCATTAACAATGGAATTGAACCAAACTTGGTACACAGAACTCCCTTGACCAACAGAAAATACTCTAATAATTTGGTGGGCATTGATCTTGAGTTTTGGAATTGTAGTTCACCTACATCCAGAGAGCACTGTGAACTCAAACAATGATGGATCTGGACCAAACTTGGTGCAGATACTCAATATGCCCAAATGTGAACACTGGTGGAGTTTGGGGGAAATAGACCTTGACATTTGGGAGTTGTAAGTGCTGGGATTTATAGTTCACCTACAATCAAAGAGACCCTTGAATTGGGCCAAATTTTCCACACAGAACCCCCATGACCAACAGAAAATACTGGATGGATCTGGGAGTAATTGACAGTGATTTAGGGGAGATGTAGTTCATCTACCTCCAGAGAGCACTGTGAACTCAAACGACTATGGATCTGGACCAAATTTGGCACAAATTTGGTACCATGCTACCATGTGTGGAGCATGCCTGCTCTCCCCTCCCTGCTAGGAGTCTCAGAGGCCAGCCAATCACACCAGAAGAAGGACTTTTGGTGGGAGAATTCACCCTCCATTTCCAAAAAGGAAGAGAAAGACAGGCAGAGAGATCTTCAGCCTTCTCTGCCAAAGGGGTTCCTAAGACAATCAGAAATATGTGTTTTCTGATGGTCTTTGACAACCCCTCTGAAACCCCCATGTCCTCCAGGGGTCCCGACCCCAAGTTGAGAAATGCTGCCTTAGACCCAGGACCAATTTCATTTATCCACATTTTTCTAGATTCTCCAGCACAACTCTATGGAACCCTTGAACCAAAAGTCCTTCATTTCATCAGACTTTG
Source organism: Anolis sagrei (assembly GCF_037176765.1). Lineage (NCBI taxonomy): Eukaryota > Metazoa > Chordata > Lepidosauria > Squamata > Anolidae > Anolis > Anolis sagrei. The sequence goes on along the minus strand of NC_090034.1, from coordinate 81,447,232 downwards.
CTATGAACCACAGTTTCACAGATCCACACAAAGTTTGGGAAAATATCCCCCATAGATGGGGGTCTTATTGCACCCATAAATCTTCTACTTTTTCATACCATTTAAAAGAAGCAATTCCTCAACAAACACTAATCCAAAAGGAAAAAAAATACGTATTATTCTTTTGCTGACCTGGACGTTTTTGCCCATTTGTAGCTGCATTAATATCTCAAAGCCCCGGGTGCTTTGATTAAGCAGTGTAACAGATGGGCCAATAAAGAGAGGCCGGATTGCCCTGGGGGCCACCAATTTGTTCATTCCCTGAACTCCCAAAGTCGAAAAGGTGAACTTTTTAACAAGGGGTTCACTAAATGTCCATGCATCAAATCAGTGTTAACAAGGAGGGGGGAAGGTTGGAGGAAGAGGCTGAAACTTGGTTGTAGGAGCCAAGGGTGAAGCAAGGAAGGGGGAGCAAAAAATTGCACTTCCCTCCTCTGCAGTTTGCTTGGAGTCAAATTGCTCTTTTTAATGAAACGCTCCTCCAGGACAGGAAAAAAGGGGGAATTTCTGCTGAACCAAGGCCTTTCTCACTTGCCCCCCGCCTGCCAACTCCCCATCCCACGACGCCCAGCGGTTTTGGAAACATTAAGAGCAAACCCTGCAAGGCATTTCGGAGGAGAAGAAGAACTATCACAAAATAACAGGTAGACCTCAGCAAAACAAAACAAGGAGGATTTGGGAAAGAAGGAACGAAACTTCTAAGCTGGACACAAGCAAAGCGTCAGTCGCCCTTCAAGGCTTTCTGTGGTCCCCAGGATTTCGGAGGTCATAAAAAAATATCAGAAAGGAATCAGAAAACATGGGGACATTATTGCCACATTCCTACCCCAATGGACCAATTTAGAATGAATTTCCCAGGCTGTATGACCATGTTCCCAAAGCATTCTCTCCTGGCGTTTCACCCACATCAATGGTAGGCATCCTCAGAGGTTGTGAGGTCTGTTGGAAACTAGGAAAATTGGATTTATATATCTGGGTTGGAGAAAGAACTCTTGTCTGTTTGAAGCAGGTGTAAATGTTTTAATTGGCCACTTTGATTAGCATTTAATGGCCTAACAGTTTTCAAGGTCTGGCTTCTTACTGCCTAGGGGAATCCTTTGTTGGGAGGTGATTAGCTTGTTTCTTGCCTGGAATTCCCCTGTTTTTGAGTGTTGTTCTTTATTTATTGTTATGATTTTAGAGTTTATTGACTAGAACTAATACAGTGGATTGCTGTGAGTTTTCCTAGCTGTAGGGCCATGTTCCAGAAGCATTCTCTCCTGTTGTTTTGCCCACATCAACGGCAGGCATCCTCAGAGGTTGTGAGGTCTGTTGAAAACTAGAAAAAATGAGTTTATATACCTGGGTCGGAGAAAGAACTCTTGTCTGTTTGAGGCAGGTGTAAATGTTTCAATTGGCCACCTTGATTAGCATTTAATAGCCTGGCAGTTTTCAAGGTCTGGCTTCTTACTGCCTGGGGGAATCCTTTGTTGGGAGGTAATTAGCTTGTTTCTTGCCTGGAATTCCCCTGTTTATGAGTGTTGCTATTTATTTATTGTTATGATTTTAGAGTTTATTAACTGGAACTAATACAGTTGGAAGCAAGGCAAGTGGGGTTTATATCTGTGGAATAATATCCAGGATGGAAAAAAAGAACTCTCATCTACTTGAGGCAACTGTGTATGTTGCAATTAGCCACCTTGTTTGGCATTGAATGGGCTTGTAGCTTCAAAGCCTGGCTGCTTCCTGCTTGGGGGAATACTTTGTTGGCCCTGATTGTTTCCTGTCTGGAATTCCCCTGTTTTTTGAGTATTGTTCTTTATTTATTGTCCTGATTTTAGAGTTTTTAATACTGGTAGCCACATTTTGTTCATTTTCATGATTTCCTCCTTTCTGTTGAAATTGTCCACATGCTTGTGGATTTCAATGGCTTCTCTGTGTAGTCTGACATGGTGGTTGTGAGAGTGGTCCAGCATTTCTGTGTTCTCAAATAATATGTTGTGCCCAGGTTGTTTCATCAAGTGCTCTGCTATGGCTGGCTTCTCTGGTTGAAGTAGTCTGCATTAGACATACCACAGATAAATAAACCCAATTTTCCTTGTTTCCAAAGACCGCACATCCTCTGAGGATGCCTATCAATTCACAAGAACCCAGTGATTCCAGCCATGAAACAATACAATTTAGAACCTTTTATCCCAAAGAAAAAGTAAATGGGACATAACTACCATTGCTAAATTGACCCAAGGAGGTCTGAAAGTATTGAGAAAATATCTTTCAAACCCCCGTAAGATGTCATGATGGGTTGCTCGTGATGGCCAGGAGCTCAGACACCAGAAATTTTGCTACCTCCAAAGAGAAAGGAATTTCAGGGCATTTTTCTTCTACCCAAACATTCACGGACAAGACCAAAGGGCCATCTATTCCAACCCAATTTGCCATGCAGGAAGACATAATCAAAGCCCTCTCAACAGATGGCCTTCCTGCCTCTGCTTTAAAACCTCCAGAGGAAGAAATACACCACATACCCATGCTGCATATTCTACTATCCAACAGAATCATAGAATCATAGAGTTGGAAGAGACCTCATGGGCCATCCAGTCCAACCCCTTTCTGCCAAGAAGCAGGAAAATCACATTCAAAGCACCCCTGACAGATGACCATCCAGCCTCTGTTTAAAAGCTTCCAAAGAAGGAGCCTCCACCACACTCCGGGGCAGAGAGTTCCACTGCTGAACAGCTCTCACAGTCAGGAAGTTCTTCCCAATGTTCAGATGGAATCTCCCTTTTTGTAGTTTGAAGCCGTTGTTCCACGTCCTAGTCTCCAGGGCAGCAGAAAACAAGTTTGCTCCCTTGTCCCTATGACTTCCTCTCACATGTTTATACATGGCTATCATGAGCCCCCGGTGGCACAGTGGGTTAAACCCCTGTGCCGGCAGGACTGAAGACTGACAGGTCGCAAGTTCAAATCCGGGGTGAGGCGGATGAGCTCCCTCTATCAGCTCCAGCTCCTCATGCGGGGACATGAGAGAAGCCTCCCACAAGGATGATAAAAACATCAAATCATCCAGGCGTCCCCTGGGCAACGTCCTTGCAGACGGCCAATTCTCTCACACCAGAAGCGAATTGCAGTTTCTCAAGTCGCTCCTGACACGACAAAAAAAAAAAGTCTCTTCTCAGCCTTCTCTTCTTCAGGCTAAACATGCCCAGCTCTTTCAGCTGCTCCTCACAGGGCTTGTTCTCCACACCCTTGATCATTTGAGTCACCCTCCTCTTTGTCATCAGGATGCTTTTCCTGATGGAATCTCTTTTACCAGAAAATTGAAACCATTACTCCATTGTGTCTTAGTCTACAGAGCAGCAGAAAACAAGCTTGGCCCTTTTTTCCTCAATGGGACATCCTTTCAAATATCCAAACATGGCTCTCGTGTCCCCTTCTCTCAACCTCCTTTCCTCCAAGCTAAACATCCCCAGTTCTCTCAGCTGCTTCTCAGAGGTTTCCAGACCTTTGACCATTTTGTTTGCCCTTTTCTGGACACCTTTTACCTTGCCAATCTCTTTCTTGAATTGCTTTGCCCAGAACTGGACACAGTATTACTCCAGGTGAGACCAGCACAATGCGGAATAGAGAAAACCTATGACTTCCCTTGAACTACATTCCACCTCATAGTTTAAGAACCACTGAGGTGGCCTTGCTCTCAGTCCCACCAGCCTCACAAACGTGTCTGGTGGGGATGAGGGACAGGGCCTTCTCAGTGGTGACCCCCCACTTGTGGAACTCGCTCCCCAGTAATACTAGATCAGCGTCCTCCCTCCTTTTCTTTAGGAAAAAACTGAAATCATGATTTTGGAATCGGGCCTTTGGCTAGCAGGCATAACTGTGTTTTGGACTTTGAAGTGGACCATATGATTGTGATAATAATGGAAACGGCTGTATGATTCTTTATCTACTGTTATTGTTTTAATTTATTGTGTATTTATGTTTTTATATAGTTGTTTTACTGTGATTTGCAGCATTGAATTGTTTCCAGTGTTTGCTGCTCTTCAGGGGTTGAGAAGAGCGGGGTAGAAATGTAGTAAATAAATAAAAATAGACACTAGACTCCTATTGTTGCAGCCTAGAATCACATTGGTCTTTTAAACTGCCGCATCACTCTGTTCACTCATGTTCTGCTTGTTGTCTATTAAGACTCCTAGATCCCTTTTACTTATACTATTTTTCAAGTGTCACTCATCCTATACATTGCTTTCCATCTTTAGTGCCTAAGTGTAGTATGTCCATTCCTCCCTGCTGAAATTCATTGGGTTAGTTTTGTCCCAAGGTCATTTTGGATTCTGTTCCTGTCCTCTGCGGCATTTCAGGTCTCCCTCCCAATTTGGGACCATAACCTCTCACTCTCAGGAAGCTTTCCTAATTTTGAAGTGGAATCTCTTATCCTGAAACTTGAATCCATTGCTCCTAGAGCAGTGGCGGTTGATGGTTTCCTGGTCAGTGGAGGAATGGATCCATCTCCAGGTTTTATTCCACAATAGAGAGGAGCTGTCCAAGGTACCTTTCCGGGAAGAATTCAGCATCCTTTCTAGCAATGTTTCTCAACCTGGGGGTCGGGTCCCGTGCAAGGGGCCACGAGGGGTGTCAGAGGGGTCGCCAAAGACCATCAGAAGACACAGTATTTTCTGTTGTTCATGGGAGTTATGTGTGGGCCCAATTCTATCATTGATGGGATTCAGACCCCCTCGATGGACTGTCACCTTGTCGTGATGAGGGGGCTTGCGTGTTCCGATGAACCTGTAGGCACAACAACTGGAGTCATGCACTCCCAGGAGTGGCCGCGGAGGAGGTTCCAGACCAAGCACAGTCCGAAGACTCAAAGACCTCAACGGCGGAGCAGGCCAAGGACAACATGGTACATGTTACAATGGCTGTGAAGGCGGAAGAAGGCTGCAACAGATTGAGAAACCACGGTCATTGTGTTAAACTACACCACCAGTGGAACCTCACTCTGTGAAGACTGTGTGTTGATCAGTTGTGCACTGACCTCCACACATTAAAAAAAACTCACGCACAGGCATCTTCCAAAGAAAATAAAAATAAACCAACCAAAGTCCCATGGCGATCAGCGAGTGGTGACGGGGGTAGGACTGTGAAATCTGGAAGCCTCTAGTCACAGACTGGCACATGGGCGGTGGGTACAGACTCAGTAATTCTACCTCAAGGTCCAAGGCAGTTGAGTAGTTCGGCAGCTGTATCCACGACTGAGCAGTCCTTTTGAGGATCCACTCTGCTCACCCCACATGGGGACGGGGCTAGAAAAGGTGCCCTAAACAGTCTGCCTCTCTTATCCCTGACTGGACTGCCGGGTCCAGTGGGGTCACCACCCTGCGGCCAAAAATGAAATATGAACTTCGGTACATGGGGTTCAGAATGCTCTTTGATTGTAGGGGAACTATAAATCCCAGCAACTACAACTCCCAAATGCCAAGGGCTAATTTGCCCAAATTGCACTAGTGTTCACATTTGGACATATTGAGTATCTGTGCCAAGTTTGGTCCAGTGAATCAAAATACATCCTGCATATCAGATATTTACATTATGATTCATAACAGTAGAAAAGTTAGAGTTCTGAAGTAGCAACGTTTGAGTCCACAGTGCTCTCTGGATATAGGTGAACTACAACTCCAGAACTCAAGATCAATGCCCTCAAAAGCCTTCCAGTATTTTCTGTTGGTCATGGGAGGTTTGTGTGCCAAGATTGGTTCAATCCCATCATTGGTAGAGTTCCAAATGCTCTTTGATTGTAGGTGAACTATAAATCCCAGCAACTAAAACTCCCAAATGACAAAATCAATCCCCCACCCCAACCCCACCATTATTCAAATTTGGGCATATTTTGTATTTGGACCAAATTTGGCCCAGTGAATCAAAATACATCCTGCATATCAGATATTTACATTACGATTCATAACAGTAGCAAAATTACAGTTCTGAACTAGTAACGAAAATAATTTTATGGTTGAGGGGTCACCACAACATGACGAACTGTATTAAGGGGTTGCAGCATTAAGAAAGTTGAGAACCACTGTTTTATAGCTCCATCAAGGTTCACACTAAACCTGGATTCACTTACATAGAGGAACTGCTGTGACTCTTATCCATGGGCATCCCAGAGCTCTGTTGTCAGGCTAGCCTTTCCCAACCCTCTCCTTTCACCTGACGGATGAGAAATAGCTTGCCCTTTAATCTACATTAACTCCTCATGCTATGGAGGGGGGGATGCCTCCTTACAGCATTTTCTCTGCGATCAAGGAGAACAGCGAGATTTCGGCTGGAGCTATCGATTCCCAAATGGCAATGGTATTTTTAGCAAGGTTGCCGCCCCAGGAAGAGGAACAGAGCTGGCATCATAGCGTGACACCTGGGCCACCTTTCTGCTCATTAGAAAAGCACCTCTGGCAAAAAATATCCGGTGGGTCCCTGACATTGAGACATTGGAAGAGAGAAAGGCATGATCCCACCAGAATAAAGTCACACAAAATGGGGTCGGCATTTGGTTTGGAAAAGTGTGGCCTGTGAGTTGCGGGGGAACTTGACCCTATTTTGGGGAGCCAAATACTCTCCAAAGCCTTCCAACTTTTCCCCATTTTTTCCCAAATAAAGGGTGCAATATTCAAGCAATTTGTTCAAGCAACTTCAAGTCTTTTCCAGCTTATGAAGACCCAAAGGCTGAATTTCGGTCACAGATTATTTCAGTTGAGGTCTGAGCAAATCAGAATAGAGTGGGACTAGGACTTCCCTCAGTCTTGACACTAGATTCCTATTGATCCAGCCTAGAATCGCATTGGCTTTTTCATAATAATAATAATAATAATAATAATAATAATAATAATAGTTGTTGTTGTTGATGTTCATTCGTTCAGTCGTCTCCGACTCTTCGTGACCTCATGGACCAGCCCACGCCAGAGCTCCCTGTCGGCCGTCACCACCCCCAGCTCCTTCAAGGTCAAGCCAGTCACTTCAAGGATGCCATCCATCCACCTTGCCCTTGGTCGGCCCCTCTTCCTTTTGCCTTCCACTTTCCCCAGCATCATTGTCTTCTCTAGGCTTTGCTGTCTCCTCATAATGTGGCCAAAGTACTTCAACTTTGTCTCTAGTATCCTTCCCTCCAGTGAGCAGTCGGGCTTTATTTCCTGGAGGATGGACTGGTTGGATCTTCTCACAGTCCAAGGCACTCTCAGAATAATAATAATAATAATAATAATAATAATAATAATAATAATAATAATAATAATTTATTTATATTCCGCCCATCTCACCCTGAAGGGGACTCAGGGTGGATCACAGTACACATACACGGCAAACATTCAATGCTGCTTTTTATTACTTATTTAGGCAATCCCTTATTGTTCGAGTAGGATAGTCTTCCAGGATCAGTGTACTGGTGGTGGGTCCGTAGGTGATTGTGGAACGCTATTCTTGACCTGCATGTTCTCCCGCAGTGAGGGCATTGGTTTCCAGGTGGAAGGCAGTCCCGGTCAGGGTTGACTTGACACCCTCTTGGCATGTTTCTCTCTTTCACCCTCCATTCGTGCCTCTTAAATTTTCAGCACTGCTGGTCACAGCTGACCTCCAGCTAGAGCACTCAAGGGCCAGGGCTTCCCAGTTCTCAGTACCACTCTATACCAGAGTTTTTAAGGTTGGCTTTGAGCCCATCTTTCAATCTCTTTTTCTGCCCTCCAACATTCCCTTTCCCGTTCTTGAGTTCGAAGTAGAGCAACTGCTTTGGAAGACATTAGACATCCAGACAACATTGCCAGTCCAGCGGAGTTGATGGCGGAGGACCATCACTTCAATGCTGATGGTCTTTGCTTCTTCGAGCACGCTGGCATTTGTCTGCTTGTCTACCCAAGAGATTTGCAGGATTTTCCAGAGGCAGCACTGATGGAATCGTTCCAGGAGTTGCATGTGACGTCTGTAGACAGACCACGTCTCACAGGCATATAGCAGGGTTGGGAGGACAATAGCTTTATAAACAAGCACCTTGGTATCCCTACGGATGTCCCGTAGACAATACATAGACAGACAGAACAGAAGGAGTTGCCATGAAAGGTTGGGCTTGAGTCCAGGGGGTGCTGTTGCTCTATCCTCTATGACAAAGAGCTGTAAGGACTTCCTACTTCCTTTTAGTCGCCCACCATTTTCTGATCTTTCTTTATGGTATCGTAAAACACCTCCCCTAATTTCTCTAATCACAACTAAAGCAGTTTTTGAATTGCTTAGGTAAACAATGAGCTTGGCTGACAGTTGGCAGTTCATGCCAACCCAGGGCTTCGAATTTGCAACCTTTTGGTTGATAGGTCTTATAATTGCTGATGATTGCTGATGATTTACAAGCTGTGCTAAACCTCTGGCCATCACAATGTTGGCTCATGTTAAGCTAAGACTTCAAGATCCCTTTCCCATGTTTGGTTGTCAAGCCAGGTGTTTTGCATCCTATATCACTGCATTTCATTTCTTTCTGCCATACATTTCTTCCTATGGTGGAAGCTCCTTCTTTAGAGGCTTTTAAGCAGAGGCTGGATGGCCATCTGTCAGGGGTGCTTTGAATGCAATTTTCCTGCTTCTTGGCAGAAAGGGGTTGGACTGGATGGCCCACGAGATCTCTTCCAATTCAATGATTCTACGATTCCTGTTGAAATTCATCATGTTAGTTTTGGCTCAACTCTGTAGTCTTTTATGGTCACTTTGGATCCTTATCCTGTCTTTAGGGTGTTACCACTCCCTCCCAATTTGTTGTCATCTTCAAACTTAAGAAGTGAGCCTTCTATTCCATCGTCCAAGTCTGGGGCTGAGAGTATGTGACTCAACAAAGGTTACCCAATAGGTTTCCATGACCACGCAGGGATTCAAACTCTGATCTCCTGAGCCATAACGCAATATACAAACCACTTGATCTGAAGTATGTCCCTTCTTAGGCTGGATCTACGTTACCATATAATTCCATCCCAGATTATCTGCATTGAACTGGATCATATGAGTCTACACTGCCATATAATAAAGTTCAAATCAAATAATCTGGCATCAGAATCTGGATTATATGGCAGTGTAGATGGGGCCTGACTTGAAACTTTACAGAAAGGATCACAGCAGAAACCTAACTTCTTACACACCTGAAACCAACCAAGGCCAAATGAGGAGCTCTGTTTATACATTAATGGGCCCAAATCAGCAGCAATCAGCAGACCTTTTATGGGAAAACAACTTTTTTGCATATTTATATACTTTTTCTCACCAAAAATAACCCAGTCCAGAGAGAAGGAGAGAGGCATCCGTGGCACAAGGAGCCGTAACACCTGCTCTTTGATTTATAGCTTTCCTGCTTTCTTCAAAACCTGCCGCAACCCTGACGCTCCGAAAGGATGAGAGAACTAATTAGGTGAGAAAGAGGGAAAGTCATCACGGATTTGGGAGCCTCGACTCCAGCTTTTGTGCCTCCTCAATCAACATGATTTGGTCCCTGCAAAGTTCATAGAATCCTAGAGCTGGAAGAGACCCCCAAGGGCTATCTAATCCAACCCTTACCATGAAGGAAGTCACAATCTATTATTATTATTATTATTATTATTATTATTATTATTATTACTAATACTAGCTGTTCCCTGCCACGTGTTGCTGTGTCCCAATCTGTGTATATGTGCTTTGTGTGTGAATATATATGTAATATGTGTGTGTGTATTTGTGTATATATGTATTTATGTGGTTATGCGCATGCGTAGTAATGGGGTTTTTCTTTTTTTGGCTTTTTAAGTCTCTTCTGCTGTGTTTTTCAGTGTTTTTATGAATGATGGTCACTTGTTGGCCTGATAGGTATATTGTGTCCAAATTTGGTGTTAATTCGCCCAATGGTTTTTGAGTTATGCTAATCCCACAAACGAACATTACATTTTTATTTATATAGACTAGCCATCCCCTGCCATGCGTTACAGTGGCCCACTCTGGTGGTCATGGGGATTCTGTGTGGGAGGGTTGGCCCAATTTTATCATTGGTGGAGTTCAAAATGCTCTGTAATTGTAGGTGAACTACAAATCTCAGCAACTACAACTCTCAAATGTCAAGATTCTATTTTTCCCAAACTCCACCAGTATTCACATTTGGGCATATTGAGTATTCATGTAAAGTTTGGTCCAGATCCATCATTGTTTGAGTCCACAGTGCTCTCTGGATGTAGGTGAACTACAACTCCAAAACCAAAGGACACTGCCCACCAAACCCTTCCAGTATTTTTTGTTGGTCATGGGAGAACTGGGTGCCAACATTGGTTCAATTCCATCATTGGTGGGGTTCAGAATGCTCTTTGATTGTAGGTAAACTATAAATACCAGCAACTACAACTCCCAAATGACAAAATCAATTTTTTTTTTAGTGAAGGACATACATTGGGTTGTTTGGTGTCTTGTGGCCAAATTTGGTGTCAATTCCCCCAGTGGTTTTTGAGTTTGTTAATCCCACAAACAAACATTACATTTTTATTTATATAGACTAGTTGTACCCGCCACGCGTTCCTGTGGTCAACCTTGCCTCCCTCTTTCTCTTCTTCTTTCTTTCTCTCCTTCCTTCTCTCCCTCTTTCCTTCCTTCCCTCTTTTTCTTTCTCTTCTTCTTTCTTCCTTCTCTACCTGTTTCTTTTCTCGCTTCCTGTGCTCTTTGGTACCATCCTTCCTTGTCTCTTTCCTTCCCTCCCTCTTTCTCTCTTTTGTTCCTTCTCTCCTTCCTTCCCTCTTTCACTTTTTTATTTCCTTCTCTCCTTCCTTCCTTCTCTACCTTTCTTTCTTTCCTTCTCTCCTTCTTTACCTCTTTCTCTCCCTCCTTCCTTCCTTCCCCCTTTCTGTGTATGAGTTTTGTGTGTGCATATATGTGAGTATATATTTCTGTATATATTTGTCTATATGTGTATAAATGTGTGTCTGTTTGTGTATATATGTGGTTTTGCGCATGCGGTGTAATGTATTATTTGTTTTTTTGGCTTTTTAAGTCTCTTCTGCTGTATTTTCCAGTGTTTTTATGAGTGATGGTCACTCATTGGCCTGATAGGTGTCTTGTGTCCAAATTTGGCATCAATTTGTCCAGTGGTTTTTGAGTTATGTTAATCCCACAAACGAACATTAAATTTTCATTTATATAGATTAATAATGACTCCAAGGGCCATTCTGTCCAACCAACTGCCATGTAGGAAGTCACAATCTGTTGTTGTTGTTGTTGTTGTTGTTGTTGTTGTTGATGAGACCCCAGGAGCCATTCAGTGCAACCTCATTCTGCCATGTAGCAACTCACAATTTATTATTATTATTACTATTATTATTATCATCATCACCACTATCATCATTATCATTAGCAGCATCATAGTTAATAGAGACCCCAAGAGCCATGCAGTCCAAACCTCTTCTGCCATGTAGGAACTCACAGTCTATTATTGTTGTTATTTTCGTCGTCGTCTTCATCACTATCACCATCATCACCATTATCATTATCATCATCATAGAGTTAATAGAGACTCCAAGAGCCATGCAGTTCGAGACCCTTCTACCAGACAGGAGGACACAATCAAAGCCCTCCTGACAGATGGCCATTCAGCCTCTGCTGAAAAACTTCCAGAGAAGGAGACTCCATTGGCCCTCTGTTTCCACTTTTACTTGGCTCAATTATCCTTTCTGCTGAACCTGGAAAAAAATGCCACCAGGTGCTATTAATTTATAAATGCTGGATGCTTTTTTTGTGCTTTACAAAATAATTAGGCACGATGTGGAAGCCAATGCGTGATCCGCTAAACCCAGCCACTCCACCTTTGCAGAGTGTCCAGTGCTCCGATTTCACAAAGCACTTCCCTTCCATGGCCACTTTGGATGAACCGTCCTGTTTTCCTTTTTGCGGATGGCTAATGAAATTAACGGCATAATATTTCTCACCCTAAATCATCTGCTCCGGGAACTGTATTTGGAACCATTCAGACCAAAGTAAGTTAGAGAAGCCACACTAATTGCTGGGTTTTTCTCAATAAAGGACAAAAACAACATAAATCAACAGAAGCAACAGAATATATGGCCTATTGTTTGTGAGAGTCATCCTGAATCGACTTTTGGATGCTAAGTCAACATGGATACAAATCCCGTTGCTTCAATTGATCTACTTTAAGTGGGACTACCAGCGGCAATCAAACCATTGCCAAAAGGTTGTTTTCCATTTTAGTATTGTGTTTAACTTATTTTAATGTCCGGTTCTCTTACACAAACAAAGCAATTGCTCTAATATAAATAAACATCCCAGTGTATGGATTAGAAATTTGCTTTAAAGCACACCTCACAATCTCTGAGGTTGCCGGCCATAGATGCAGGCGAAATGTCAAGAGAGAATGCTTCTAGAACATGGCCATATAGACCGAAAAACCTACAACAACTCAGTATCTTTTTAGAATTTTGAAATATTTAAGAGCATTATCATGCATGGTATTAAAGCATAATAGCGATGATTAGCCTCTGCCTTATTGCACATTGTGATTATGATTATGAGTATTATGATTATTGTGATTATTATAATTATTGTAATCAGTCAGTCATAAGGCAGATCAGAGTGCGGGATTACAGCCTGTGTTGGATGGGGGTCACACTCCCCCTAACGACACAGGTCCGCAGTCTGTGGGTGATCCTGGACTCATTGTTGACCTTGGAACCCCAGGTGTTGACGGTGGCCAGAAGCAGCTTCACACAGTTAAAACTTGTGCACCAGCTGCACCCGCACCTTGAGCGCCAGACTTGGCCATGGTAGTCCATGCATTAGTCACATTCTGTTTGGACTACTTCAACACTCTCTACGGGGGGCTGCCTTTGAAGATAGTTCAAAAGCTACAATTAGTGCAGAAATTGGAGGGCAGATTGCTAACTGGAGCACCGTATCGTAAGAGGACAATTCCCATGCTGCGGCAGCTCCACTGGTTGTTGCTCCGCTCCCAGGCGAAATACTGGTCATCTATATATATATAAATGCTCTGTGCATAATGAGTATTTATTTATTTATTTATTTATTTGCTTTATTTCTATACCGCGTTTCTCAACCTATAATAGGTGACTCAATGCGGTTTACACAATATTAATTACCACAACAATAACAATTAAAACATAGCATACCCAATAACAAACACACAACCATTCATACAATGCCTCGATCGCAAACATGATCCAGTCTCATATCCTTATACCGTTCCTATGTTCAGTTTACCGTCATTCTGTGTACCATTGCGCTGATTAGCCAAACTCTTGCTCAAAAAGCCAGGTTTTGAGCTTCTTCCTAAATGCTAGCAACGAAGGGGCCTGTCTGATGTCGCTTGGTAGGGTATTCCATAACCGAGGGGCCACCACCGAGAAGGCCCTGTCTCTCGTTCCCGCCAGCCGTGCCTGTGACGCAGGCGGAACCGAGAGCAGGGCCTCCCCGGACGATCTTAATGTCCGTACCTTAAAAACAAAAGAACCAATGAACGAAATCACACTAAATTTGGCAACAAAACATCTCACTACACAAGGAGTGACCATCACTCAAAAAAAATTACCATTTTGTCATTTGGGAGTTGTAGTTACTGGGATTTATAGTTCACCTGTAATCAAAGAGCATTCTGAACTCCACCAATGATGGAATTGAACCAAACTTGGCACACAGAACTCCCCTGACCAACAGAAAACACTAGAAGGGTTTGGTGGGCATTGACCTTGAGTTTTGGAGTTGTAGTTCACCTACATCTAGAGAGCACGATGGACTCACACAATGATGGATCTGGACCAAACTTGGCACGAATACTCAATATGCTGAAATATAAACACAGATGGAGTTTGGGGGGAAAAGACCTTGACATTTGGGAGTTGTAGTTACTGGGATTTATAGTTCCCCTACAATCAAGGAGCATTCCGAACCCCACCAACGATGGAATTGGGCCAAACATCCCACACAGAACCCCCATGACCAACAGAAAATACTGTGTTTTCTGGTGGTCTTTGTTGACCCTTCTGACACACACCCCCTGGTGACCCCCCCCCCTCGGGGTCTTGACTTCCCAGGTTGAGAAATGCTGTCTTAAGGCCATACAGTCCAACTCTATTCACCAGGGCAAGAAAACATAATCAAAGTCCTCCTGACAAAGGGCTATCCAGCCTTTCACACACAGAGAAATATGCATATGACAGATGCAGTATCAAAGATTTGAAAGGGACCCCTAAAGAAGAACAATGATATGTTGCTTGTTCCAGAGTAGACAACCCAGAGAATATCCACATCAACACTGGCAAAGAAACAGCAAGAAATACTGTTTACTCACAAGCATGAAGGCATTGCATATATTAGAAACCAACACTTTCTCATTACTTCATTTTCGAGATCGCCAGACTGGGCCACAGCAACGCGTGGCAGGGGACCGCTAGTTACCTATAAAGCCCTAAACAGTTCAGGTCCAGACTATTTGTCTAATTGCATCTCCCCATACAGACCATCCTGGGTACTGTGGTCAACGGAGGAGGCCCTCTTCTCAGTCCCACCCCCGTCACAAGCTCAGTAGGTGGGAACGAGAGAGGGGGGTGTTCTCCGTGATTGCTCCCCATCTCTGGAACTCCCTCCCTAAAGAAGTAAAAATGGCCTCTACCCTCCTCTCTTTTAAGATACTCTTTAAAACACACTTATGCACTTTAGGGTATGGAGAGGAGGAGAACTAAAACTCGTTGCCCACTCGGAATGCTGACCAATTCCACTTGCACTATATGGTGCCATGATATATCTTAGAAAAACACCGGCACCAGCCATTTTTAATGTAATTGTATTTTAAACTGCTCTAAAGGTACTTGTTGTAATGTTATTTGTGTTTTAGTTAATTATGTCTTATTGAATATTGTGTGTGTGTGTGTCCATGTTTAATCCTTAATGATAAAGGTAGGTAAAGGTAAAGGTAGTCCCCTGACATTAAGTCCAATCATGTCTGACTCTGGGGTGTGGTGCTCATCTCCATTTCTAAGCCGAAGAGCCAGCATTGTCCGTAGACACCTCCAAGGTCATCTGGCCGGCATGACTGCATGGAGCGCTGGAGCGGTACCTATTGATCTACTCACATTTGCATGTTTTCAAACTGCTAGGTTGGCAGAAGCTAGGGGTGACAGCAGAAGCTCACGCCGCTCCCCGGAATCGAACCTGTGACCTTTCGATCAACAAGCTCAGCAGCTCAGTGCTTTAACCCACTGCGCCACCGGGGGGCCCTTGGTAAACTAACTGTTATTTTTGTGTTCTATTGAGTATTTTGATATGTTTTTGATATATTTTCTACTCACTTAGGCATTGAATGTCTGCCGTCTTATGTGTCTTATGTGTAAACGGCCTGAGTCCCCTTGGGGAGAGAGAGAGGTATAGAAATAAAGTATTATTTTTATTATTATTATTATTATTATTATTATTGCAGTGATTAATTCTGTTTTTGCCTCTGCCTTATCACACAGTGTAATTGTTGTTGTTGTGATGATTTCGCCCACTTTTGACGCTGCCATATTGAACAATGTCTATTAGCTATATAAATAAAAATGTAATGTTCGTTTGTGGGATTAACAGAACTCAGAAACTCAGGACGAATTCACACCAAATTTGGACACAAGACACCTAACACCCCAATGTATGTCCTTCACTCAAAAAAATGATTTTGTCATTTGGGAGTTGTAGTTGCTGGGATTTATAGTTCACCTACAATCAAAGAGCATTCTGAACCCCACCAACGATGGAATTGAAACAGACTTGGCACACAGTTCTCCCATGACCAGCAGAAAATACTGGAAGGGTTTGGTGGGCAGTGCCCTTTGGTTTTGGAGTTGTAGTTCATCTACATCAAGAGAGCACTATGGACCCAAACAATGATAGATCTGGACCAAACTCTACACGAATACTCCATATGCCCAAATATGAACACAGATGGAGTTTGGGGAAAATAGACCTTGACATTTTGGAGTTGTAGTTACTGGGATTTATAGTTAACCTACAATCAAAGAGCATTCTGAACTCCACCAATGATGGAATTGAACCAAACTTGGCACACAGTTCTCACATGACCAACAGAGTGGGCCACAGCAACGTGTGGCAGGGAATGGCTAGTCTATATAAATAAAAATGTAATGTTCGTTTGTGGGATTAACATAACTCAAAAGCCACTGGAGGAATTGACACCACATTTGAACACAATACACCTATCAGGCCAAGGAGTGACTATCACTCATAAAACACTGAAAAACACAGCAGAAGATACTTAAAAAGCAAAAAAGAATCCCATAAAATGCATTACAACCCACGGCTAGTTGTTATTATTTTTGTTATTATTTCTCTCCTGATTGAGACCCAAAGCAAGTCATCAGATTTTTAAAAATGCAATTACAACTTAAATTCTCTACAACATATAAAAAGTCAATGCTTTCAATCTGAGTTTTCCCCTGTTCTGGAAATAATCCATCATTAATTCCCCCTTTTCCTGCAAAAACTCTGTAACTATTTTTCATAGCACTTTCTCCCACGAATGATCCATTACTGGGTGCAATTGGTATGCGGACAATTCTAATGTTGCGATGCCTTTGCGCTATTACGGCTACAATTGTTACCTGCCTTCAAGTTATTTCCAATTTAACAGCAAACCTATCAGGGGGGTTTCTTGATTTGTTCGGAGAGGGTATGCCTTTGCCTTCATCTGAGGCTGAGAGAATGTGATTCACTCAATGGATTTCCATTGGTCAAACAAGGATTCGAACCCAGGTCTCTAGAGTCTTAGTCCAACACTCAAACCATTACAACACATTGCCTCTCCTTTCTTTCACTATTAGAATATCGCAAGCCATCCACTACAATTATCCAGATCTTTCACAAAATAATCCTCTCTATCCAATGGCAGGGAGTTCCACAGGCAGCATTGCATTTTTAAAAAGTGTATCATTGTTTAAAATGGTATCAAATACTCTTACGTTCTCTTTGTGTCAAAGCCACAACTCAAGAGCTTCCCTATTCTATTTAATAGTCTGTTTACTATCAATTCAAAAGCAGCCTCTTGCAGAAACGCATTTCCGTTCGCTTCCCAAATGTTGTGTATTTTAAGAGAAAAGATCCCATTAACCTTTCTTTGCCAGATCCAGATAATGCGCTCTGAAAAGTGGCACCCTTATATATACTGACTTCGGGTAAGCGTCCCGTTTTAAAAAGGGATATTATAAACATGCAGCCATGGATCCAAAATTATCCTCGAGTTGAATGAACTTTTCAAGTCGAGGCAGCCCCGTTTTGCAGCGTGAAAGAGATTAAGATTTAAATCTTTTGTTATGAAAGCCATCAGCCGCTCGCTCTCCAGTCAGTTGGCTGCCTTCGCATGAGTCGCGCTTAGAGATTTTTCACTGGATTTGAGTAGACTTTTGACTCCTTAAGTTGATCCTCAACTCATCCTCAATGCCGATAAGGAGGCATTGACTGAAGAGGGAGGAAGAACGAGAAGCAAGAAGAATGGGTCAGGTTTGGGGGCCTGGAATTCCTCCACTCTAGAGGAGCCAAGGAAGCTGTCCAATATCTTGATTTAGGCAGGCATTTCCAAACTCAGGCCTGACAAATGGATTCCACTTGAGAAGTGAGAGCAGCCAATGTGATCCTCTAAGAAAACCTGAATATTGTCTGCAAACAAACAACCACTGGAATCCTGTTGGAGCCTTGAGTCAACGGTGTCATGTGGCAGCTAACAAAGCCAATGTGATTCTAGACTGCATCAATAGGCGTCTAGGGCAGTGTTTTTCAACCTTCCTAATAATAATAATAATTATTATTATTATTATTATTATTATTATTATTATTTATTTGTACCCCACTACCATCTCCTCAAGGGACTCGGTGCGGCTTACATGAGGCCGAGCCCACAATACAACAATACAACAACAAAAACAATAACAATAGTAATACAAACAATACATAAACTCATAAACAGAAAATAGCAATAAACATTAACAATGACACAGCGACATTTAAAAACCTATGGCAAGGCCAATGTACTGATTAAAATTTTAAAAAATAATGCTGGGCGTGACCAGGTGACATATAAACAGGATAGAAATTTTGGAGAGGGATAGAGCATGTAGACAATCCTAGATCACTAAAAAATGCATTTAGGGACATATTGCTGGGAGTTTCCTTATTCTGGGAAGGCACACTGGAACAACCACGTTTTCAGGCTCCTCCTAAAGACTTCCAGCATTGGGGCATGTCTGATATCCCTGGGGAGTGAGTTCCAGAGTCGAGGGGCCACCACCGAGAAGGCCCTGTCCCTCGTCCCAGCCAGTCGCGCTTGCGATGGAGGCGGGAGTGCGAGAAGGGCTTCTCCAGATGATCGAAGAGATCGTGTGGGTTCGTACACAGTGATGTGGTCACATAGGTAGGCAGGTCCCAAACCGTTTAGGGCTGTGACTTCAGGGGGAGTGCAACCCCATCCAACACAGGTTGCCACCCTATACCCCGATCTGGTTTACAATCGACCAGGAGGACCTCTGTCTTGTCGGGATTGATCCTCAGCTTGTTCCTCCTCATCCAGACCACTGTTTATGAGTTTATTTATCGTTTGTATTACTATTGCTATTGTTTTTGTTGTTGTATTGTGGCCAGGCACTCGTCCAGCACCCAAGGGGCTTCCTTGGAATTAGGTGGAAAAGAGTAGTAGAGTTGCGTGTCATCTGCGTAGAGATGGCACCCAAATCCAAAACTCCGGATGACCTCTCCCAGCAGTTTCATGTAGATGTTGAAAAGCATGGGAGACAGAATGGAACCTTGCAAGACCCCACAATGCCACGACCCCTTAATAGAGTTCCGCATGTTGTGGTGACTCCCAACCATAAAATTATTTTCGTTGCTACTCCATAACTGTAACTTTGCTACTGAATGTAAATATCTGATATGCAGGATGTATTTTCGCTGAACCAAATTTGGCACAATACCCAAAACGCAAAATGTGAATACTAGTGGGGTTGGAGGAAGATTAATTTTGTCATTTGGGAATTGTAGTTGCTGGGATTTATAGTTCACCTACAATCAAAGAGCATTCTGAACTCCACCAACAATGGAATTGAACCAAATTTGGGACACAGAACTCCTGTGACCAACAGAAAATACTGGAAGGGTTTGGTAGGCATTGACCTTGAGTTTTGGAGTTGTAGTTTACCTACATCCAGAGAGCACTGTGGACTCAAACTATGTTTATAATTTACACAATTTGTTGATTGACTTGCAATCAATTTTACTTGCAGTAAAATGGGCATGTTTCTAATTAAGAAAAGAAAATCGGTTGACAATGTTTGTGATGTTTTCCATGGAGCGACTATAGAGGAAGCAACACAAGAATCCACTGTGGGGCATAAGAAGCGTAAAGGAAAAAATCCAAACCTGATTTGAACAGAAACATTTATATGAAACATACAGTATATTATATAGAGAGGGGGGAGATAGAGAGAATGAAACTCTTATAAATGGTTGGTTTAAATGTTGGTTTTGCTTGTAAAACTGAATGACTGTGCATGTCTCAAAATGATGGCAACATTGCTCAGAATTGGATCTAATATTCAGGTTGGCCAAGGTCTAACCAAGGCAGAATTGAGTGAGACTATGACTTTGCACCATGTTTGGAAAGCTCTGGTTGAGGGTCTAGATCAGGGGTCCTCAAACTAAGGCCTGAGGGCCAAATACGGCCCTCCAAGGTCCTTTACCCGGCCCTCACTCAGGGTCAACCTAAGTCTGAAATGACTTGAAAACACACAACAACAACAACAACAACAACAACAACAACAACAACAACAAGTCTATCTCATCTACCAAAAGCAGGCCCACGCTTCCCACTGAAATACTAATAAGTTTATATTTGATTAAATTCTTCTTCATTTTATTGTTTTTAAGTGTTTCTTGCACTACAAATAAGATATGTGTAGTGTGCATAGGAATTCATTCATGCTTTTTTCAAATTATAATCCGGCCCTCCAACAGTTTGTGGGACTGTGACCTGGCCCTCTGTTTAAAAAGTTTGAGGACCCCTGGTCTAGATGGTGAGAAGTCATAGCCTCATACCATTCTGCCGTGGTTAGACCTTGGCCAACCTGAATATTATATCCAGTTCTGAGCATCGTCATTCAAGCTAAAAACATGGATGTGGGACCAAACTTTTGGTTAGTAACAGTTCAATAAGAAAACCCAGAATAGTGCAATGACAATTGGGATGGCCTTGGACTATGATATTGGACTGCGTAATTTTAAATAAGTGGTTTTTAATGTGTGGGGTGTTTTTAGTGATTGTTTTAATGTCTATATATATTTTACTTCATGTATGTTCATGTGGCATCGAATCGCTGCCTATATATGTGAGCCGCTCTGAGTCCCTTAAAGGGTGAAAAGGGTGAGGTATAAATATGGTGTATAAAATAAATAAAAGGAGATGAACATGGTGTAAGGTGTCCACAGAAGGGAGACCCAATTGGTCAAAAGGCTGGGAACCATGAATCCTGATAAGGAATGGCTTAGGAAGTTAAGGATGTTTAGCTTGGAGAAGAGAAGGTTGAGAGGGACATGGTGGCCACTTTGAGTTTTCTTTGTGGAGAGAAACTCCACATATAGTAGTAGTAGTAGCAGTAATAATAATAATAACAGTAGTAGTAGTAATATATGAAGATTTAAAGATCAAACTGCAAAGGCTCTGGCACAAGCCAGTAAAGCTGCATCGAGTCCTTCGGGAGATTTTGCGGGGTATAAATAAAGTTAATAATAATAATAATAATAATAATAATAATAATAAAGGTAGTCCCAGTGGTGATCGGCACACTGGGTGCAGTGCCCAAAGACCTTGGCCTGCACTTAAAAACAATTGGCGCTGAACCATCTAGGACTCTGAGATCATCCGGGGAGGCCCTGCTCTCAGTCTCACCTCCTTTGCAGGTGCGTCTAGCAGGGACGAGAGACAGGGCCTTCTCAGTGGTGGCCCCTTGGCTGTGGAACGCCCTCCCTAGGGATATTAGATTGACCCTTTCCCTCCTGACATTTTGAAAAAAAGTCAAACCCTGGCTCTTTGAGCAAGCTTTCGCAAATGCAGCGTAACAGGCAAATATGGAACTATGGAACAACTTGATGATGTGACTGGAAAACCAGTTTGGTAAGGAAACGCTGATGATTTATGTTTCTTATTGTTTTTATATGGTTTTTATATTATATGCTAAATGTTTTTAACTGTATTTTTATGTCTGCCATGGCATCGAATTGTTGCAGACTGTAAAACCCCTTGAGTTGCCTTCAGGCTGAGAAAGGTGGTATACAAATACCATAAACAAATAAACAAATAATAAAATTACCATCTGTCCGTTGCAAAAGGCCACCCTACTTGGATCTGCACACATTATTCGCCAATACATCACACAGTCCTAGATACTTGGGAAGTATCAAAGGCCAGTATAGTGATCTTGTTTGCTGTGTACTAATCTTGTTGTGTATATTATTATTATTATTATTTGGAAGAATGTTACCTCGAGGAGGGGTAAGCTTGTTTTCTGCTCCTCCAGGACACAACCGAGCCATAGATTCAAACCGCAGAAAAGGCATTCCACCTAAACTTGAAAAAACTGATGGTTCAATGTCGGAATATACTGCTGTCTGGGATTCTGGTGGAATCTCTTTCTCTGGAGGTTTTTAAGCAGAGGCTGGATGGCCATCTGCAAGGAGGGCTTGGATTGTGCATTTTTGTGTGGCAGATTGAGGTTGGACTGGATGGCCCTTGTGTCTCTTCCCATCCTTTAATTCTACGATTCATAAGTGGACTTAGGTCTGCAGGAAGTGGAATGGTGCAATTGTGAAACGTCAATCTCTGGCAGAAGACAATGAGTATCACTGTACGTTAATGTTTTTAACAGTATTTTATGATTTTATTTGGTATAATTGTCGAGGCATCGAATTGTTGCCAATTGTGAACCTCTCCAAGTTACTTCTGGGCTGAGAGGGGCAGTATATAAATATGGTAAATAAATAAATAAGAAATAAACATATGTTGCACTGCATGCCAATATAGGTCACACCAATGTGCGTTGTACAATAGGGTTCACTGTATATCAATGTATATTGATCCCAATTTGCAATGTGTAATCTTGTCAGGAGGATGGTCCTCTGCCATCAACTCTGCTAGACCGGCCATGTTGTCCGGATGCCCAACCACCGTCTCCCAAAGCAGTTGCTCTACTCTGAACTTAAGAACGGAAAACGAAATGTTGGTGGACAGGAAAAGAGATTTGAAGATGGGCTCAAAGCCAACCTTAAAAACTCTGGCATAGACACTGAGAACTGGGAAGCCCTGGCCCTTGAGCGCTCCAGCTGGAGGTCAGCAGTGACCAGCAGTGCTGCAGAATTTGAAGAGGCACGAATGGAGGGCGAAAGGGAGAAGCGTGCCAAGAGGAAGGCATGTCAAGCCAACCCCGACCGAGACCGCCTCCCACCTGTAAACCAATGCCCTCACTGCAGAAGAAGATGCAGAGCAAGAATTGGGCTCCACAGCCACATACGGACCCACAAGACTACTGGAAGACAATCCTCCTCGGAAAACGAGGGATTGCCAAAGTAAGTAAGTAAGTAAGTAATCTTGTCAGGGCCCCCTTCTGTCACTTCATTCAATAAAGGGGTTTCTTAGGGTGCATCGACACTAGAATTAATGTGGTTTGACACCACTTTAACTGCCATAGTCCAATGCTATGGAGTTGTAGCTTCACCAGCGTTCTCTGCCCAAGAATGCTAGTAACTCTCCAAACTACAACTCCCAGGACCCCATAGCATTGAGTCAAGTAGTTGAAGTGGTGTCAAATTGGGCTAAGTCTACAGTGTGAATGTACCCTTAGTGCCTCCTACGGTTTTGTTGGTGACCGCTATGACTGATGAGGACCTAGTTAAGGAAAGCTGAAGCACAGTTCTGGAATGCCACAAAATGGAAATGGAAAAAAGACAGGAAACAGAAAAGATGCTGGTTAGAACAAAATACCAGGAAATAAATCATGATGGAAAGCATTGGCCTGGCAAACCAGAGTTCCTGGATAATGATGGCATCATTCTGCATGAGATTCACACAATTTCATGCTCCTGTTTTGCTTTTGTCCAAAGAGCTGAACAAACACGAAAAACAATAACTTTGCATTGTGTCTGGGCTCCAAACCATCTCTTCCCCCAACAAGCCAGGATTGCAAACCAGCAAGAAGCCAGCATGTGTTGCTGGTTTTCAAACTATTCTATAAGAAAAAATAAATAAGAATATTGGGGTTAGAAGTCATGCCAAAGTTCTGCTTTTGGATCTCTACGATTCAATGATTCCCCGTGAGTCCTGGCTTGTTGTTACATATGGATACGGCCACTGCATCACAGCCACCAATTTGCCATGCTTCGTGTTCCTTTCCCCATGAGATATTCAAAACAGCCTCCTCTAATAAGAGGAATATGATACAGAAGGCATAGCTGGATATACAAATATCACAGGACCAGTTCTATCTATGCCGAAAATCAATAACACACCATCCATTTGACCCAGTTCTTTGCCGAATCCTAGACATCTCCGACAACAAGGGAATTCTCGAGGTCTCCAAGTCTGCCGTAAACCAGCTTAGCATTAACCAAATACTTTAATCTCTATTTATTTTACTTGCCGCATATAAAGGCTGCTCTCTAATGAAATGGAAGCATAAGACAATAAAACCGAGTAATTTTTAAAATGCAATCAAACTATAAACGCCTTAGGAGTATGGGAATAAGCTAAATTCACAGGAGCACACACGCTATTTTAAAATGATTTTTAAAGTCTTCGGCATTGCGTGATCATTGCTGGGCCGGCATACAACTTTGCAAAGACCCAAAGAGAAGCCTAGAATATCATTTTTTTTTCCCCATCCAAGAAATGATTGTATTATCCTGCCTTTCAGCCACTAGATAACTAGAATGTCTTGGTATGTTATTTTCTCTCCAAGGGAACCAGAGGTGCATCCACACTGCAAGGGACATGAGAGAAGCCTCCACACAGGATTGCAACGCATCCAGGCGTCCCCTGGACAACGTCTTTGTAGACTGCTGATTCTCTCACACCAGAAGTAACTTGCAAATCTGCAAAAATACTCACAGGAACACCTCAGCAAGCAAGAGTCCAAAAGTGGCAGGCTAAGCCTCAATCAGTGGCTAATACCAAATGAGAGACTCCCTCCTGGGCACACAGAAGACTGGGCAACTTGGAAGGGACTGAATAGACTGCGCTCTGGCACCACAAGATGCAGAGCCAACCTTAAGAAATGGGGCTACGAAGTGGAGTCCATGACATGCGAGTGTGGAGAAGAGCAAACACAGACCACCTATTCCAATACAGTCTGAGCCCTGCCACATGCACAATGGAGGACCTTCAAATGGCCAGCTATAGGTCAAAGGACATTTAGTACAATACCAAGTTTTTAAACTTTGTTTGTGTTTTTAAATACATTACAGCTGTGCCCTCAGTTCACTTCTGATACAATAAATAAAATAAAATATCCTTCATATAGAAATCTGGAGTCCTCCAAAATTGTCCACCTGGATGGCTGAGAGAGCAACACCTTTGTTATTAGATGGATCCGTGTGTGCAAACTTTGTTTCATGTGCAAAAATAAAAAAATGTGTATAAAATGACCTTCAGACTATGTGTACATAAGAAACATCAATGCATTTCACTTATAGACTTTAGTTTTTAAACTCTGTGTTTATATATATATATATATATATTTCAACTGTACCCTCAGTTTGCTTCTGATGTGATAAATAAAAATAAAATCCGCACTGCAGAATGAATGCAGTTTGACACTACTTTAAACACCAGGGCTCATTGTTATGGAAACCTGGCAATTATAGTTTGGTACCAGCAGTCTTTGGCAGAGAAAGACCATGTCAAACTACAACTCCCAGTGGTCCATAGCATTGAGCCATGGCAGTTAAAGTGAGCCTGGGTTGCTTGAGTTTTCTGGGCTGTATGGCCATGTTTCAGAAGCATTCTCTCCTGACATTTCACCCACATTTATGGCAGGCATCCCCAGAGGTTGTGAGGTATATTGGAAACTAAGCAAGTGGGGTTTATATATTTGTGGAATGTTCAGGGTGGGAGAAAGAACTCTTGTCTGTTTGGGGCAGGTGTGAATGCTGCAATTGATCACCTTGATTAGCACTGAATAGCTTTGCAGCTTCAAGGTTTGGCTGCTTCCTACCTGGGGGAATACTTTGTTGGGACTGTAAATAAAAAACAACACTCAAAAACAGGGATATTCCAGAGAAGAAACAATCAGTCTCTGGAGCAGGCATGGGCAAACTTGAGTCCTCCCTCCAAGTGTTTTGGACTTCAATTCCCACAATTCCTAACAGCCTTGGGTCCCTTCCTTTCCCCTCTCAGCCACTTAAATTAGGGATAGTGAGAGTTGAAATCCAAAACACTTGGAGGTCCAAAGTTTGCCCATGCCTGCTCTGGAGCAATAGAAAACATGCTGGCTCTTTCCTCAACATAACACCCATTCTAATATCTAAACACAGCTCTCGTGTTCCTTCTTAACCATCTCGTCTCTTAATACCCCCAGTTCCTTAAGCCACTTTTCGGAGCAGCAGTTCTCAACATTCCTAATGCTACGACACCTTAATACAGTTCCTCATGTTGGGGTGACCCCCAACCATAAAATTATTTTTGTTGGTACTTTCCTAACTATAATTTTGCTACTATTATGAATCGTAATGTAAATATCTGATAAGCAGGATATATTTTCATTCAGTGGACCAAATTTGGCACGGATACCCAATGTGCCCAAATTTGAATACTGGCGAGGTTAGGGGAGGATTGATTTTGTCATTTGGGAGTTGTAGTTGCTGGGATTTATAGTTCACCTACAATCAAAGAGCATTCTGAACCCCACCAATGATAGAATTGAGCCAAACTTCCCACACAGAACTCCCATGACCAACAGAAAATATTGGAAGGGTTTGGTGGGCATTGACCTTGAGGTTTGGAGTTGTAGTTCACCTACATCCAGAGAGCACTGTGGACTCAAATAATGAAGGATCTGGTCTAAACTTGGCGCAAATACTCAATATGTCCATATGTGAATACTGGCGAAGTTTGAGGGAAATTTACCTTGACATTTAAGAGTTGTATGCGCTGGGATTTATAGTTCAGCTACAATCAAAGATCATGAACCCCACCAATGATAGAATTGGGCCAAACTTCCCACACAGAACTCCCATGACCAACAGAAAATATTGGAAGGCTTTGGCAGGCAGTGAGTTTTGGAGTTGTAGTTCACCTTCACCCAGGGAGCACTGTGGACTCAAACAATGATGGATCTGGACCAAACTTGGCACAAATACTCAATATGTCCAGACTTTGGGGGAAATAGACCTTGACATAAGGACATAAGCATTCCGAATCCCACCAATGATAGAATTGGGCC
Organism: Anolis sagrei; assembly: GCF_037176765.1. Lineage (NCBI taxonomy): Eukaryota > Metazoa > Chordata > Lepidosauria > Squamata > Anolidae > Anolis > Anolis sagrei. The sequence goes on along the minus strand of NC_090034.1, from coordinate 81,420,692 downwards.
AGATTTCCCACACAGAGCCCCCATGACCAACAGAAAATTCTAATGGTCTTTGGCGACTCCTTTGACACCCCCTCGTGACCCTCTAGGGGTCCCAACCCCCAGGTTGAGAAACGCTATCTCAAAGGGATTCCTCATTTCCTCATCTCTGGACCCCTTCCATCTTGTCCATCTCCCTCTTGATATTGTGGTGCCCAGAACTTGAAACAGGATTATTCCAGGAGAGGTCCGAACAAGCAGACTAGATGCTACTATGACTTCCCTGGAACTATACTCCTATCGATGCCACCTAGAATGCCGCTGACTTTCTTGGCTGTTGAGCTGTGTTTAACTTTGCTTTGCTAAGACTCCTACATCCCTTTTGGATGGACTATTTTCAAGCCAGTGTCATTCCTCCTATTTGTGGGCATTTCATTTTTTTTCCTGACTAAGTGTACGCTTCTTGTTGTGTTAATTTTGGGCCCAGCACTCTAATCTGTTAAAGGTGACCCCCATGAAGAGAGCCCTAATAGTCTTCCATCTCAGTTTTGGGGAGGGAATTGAGAGACTGGGACAGGAAAAGATATTTCACCTAAGCATTAGGAAAAACTTCTTGACAATAAGAACGTTTTGAGAAAGGAATATGCTGGCCGGGAGTCTGTTGGAGTCTCCTTTGGAAACAAAGGCTGGATGGCCATCTGCCAGGAGGGCTTGGATTGTGCCTTCCTGCCTTGCAGAATGGCGTTGAGCTGGATAGCCCTTGGGTACCCATTCAGAGTCCAGTGGAGTCTCCTTCTGTGGAGGTTTTTAAAGCTGGACTTTCATCTTTTGGGAGCGCTTTCATTGGGGTTGGACTGGACGGCGCTTGGGGTCTCTTTCACATCCAGGATTCTTTGACATGAAGAGAACAACTCAGCCCATTAATTCCAAATTTCTCTAAATAGAGCAGTGGTTCTTAAGCTGTGGTCTGTGGACCACCAGTGGTCTGCAAGAACTAAAATATGGTCAGTGGCCTCACCATTACTACACTGTTGCAATGAGAGAAATCGATCTTGTGAAACCCTCTTATAGTTCCGAAGCTTATGAAATATGGTTTTCTGTAGGGAGCAGATGGCGACTACTGGATGGCGTATGTTCTAGATCAGAAGCTAGAACTGATGTGCTCTATCCAATGCAATTTTCTGAATCGGCACCCCAAAATAACCAAACCAAATATAAAGTTGACCAAAAACTGATTCGTAACCCTTTTGGTACTAATGTCGGAGAGTGGTCCCTGGTCAATGCGGTCCCTGGTCAAAATAAATGTTGGGAACCACTGAAATAGAGGCTGGATGGCCATCTGTTGGGTGGGTTTTGATTGTGCCTCCATGTCTAGCAGAAGGGAGTTAGACTGGGTGGCCTTTGGGTTCTATGGCCATTCTCTGGGGATTTTTATGCAAAGGCTGGTTAACTCTCTGTCGGGAGGGGTCTGATTGTGCCCCTCTGTCTGGCAGAAGGGGGTTAGATGTGATGTCCCTTGGGGGACCCCTTCCGACTCTAAGGTTCTATGATGCTTCTCTGGAGATTGCAAAGCAAAGGCTTGATGGCCATCTGTCGGGAGTGGTTTGATTGTGCTTTGCTGCAGGGCAGTAGTTTGGACTGGATGGCCCTTGGGATCTTTTCCACCTCTAGGGCTCAATTATCCTTCTCTGAGGATTTTTAAGCAAAGACTGGATAGCTCTCTGTCAGGAGGGGTCTGATTGTGCCTCCTTGTCTGGCAGAAGGGGGTTAGATGGGGTGGCCCTTGGGGGGTCCCTTCCGACTCTAAGGTTCTGTGATGCTTCTCTGGAGATTGTGAAGCAAAGGCTGGATGGCCATCTGTTGGGAATGGTTTAATTGTGTTTTGTTGCAGGGCAGTAGTTTGGACTGGATGGCCCTTGGGATCTTTTCCACCTCGAGGGCTCAATTACCTTTCTCTGGGGAATTTTAAGCAAAGGCTGAATGGCCATCTGTCGGGAGAGGTCTAATTGTGCCTCCCTGCCTGGCAGAAGGGGGTTAGACTGAGCGGCCCTTTGGGGGGTGGGTCTCTCTTCCAACATGTCCATCTGTCGGGGGAGGCTTGATTGTGTTTTGCTGCCTGGCAGAAGAGGGTTACATGCGATGACCCTTGGGGTCTTTTCCAATTCTAGGGTCTATGAGCCTTCTCTGGGGATTTTTAAGCAAAGGCTGGATAGCCATGGGTCTAGAGGGGTCTGATTGTGCCTCCCTGCCTAACAGACGGGAGTTAGATGGGGTGGCCCTTTGGGGGTCTCTCTTCGAACATGGCCATCTGTTGGGAAGGATCTGATTGTGCCTCCCTGTCTAGCAGAAGGGGGTTAGACGGGGTGGCCCTTTGGGGGTCTCTCTTCCAACATGGCCATCTATCATGAGAGATTTGATTGTGTTTTGCTGCCTGGCAGAAGGGGGTTACATGGGATGGCCCTTGCAATCCCTTCCAACTCTAAGGTTCTATTATCCTTCTCCGAAGATTGTTAAGCAAAGGCAATCCTGCCATCCGGTCATCTTTCGGGAGGGGTCTGATTGTGCCTCCCTGCCTGGTAGAAAAGGGTTAGACAGGGTGGCCCCTTGGGGGTCCCTTCCAACTGTAAGTTTCTATTATCCTTCTCTGAAGATTGTTAAGCAAAGGCAGGATGGCCATCTTTCGGGAGGGGTCTGATTGTGCCTCCTTGTGTCTCTTCCAACATGGCCATCTATCCGGAGAGGTTTGATTGTGCCCCCCTGCCTAGCAGAAGAGGGTTAGCTGGGATGGCCCTTGGGGGTCCTTTCCAACTGTAAGTTTCTATGATCATTCTCTGAAGATTGTTAAGCAAAGGCAGGATGGCCATCTTTCGGGAGGGGTCTGATTGTGCCTCCTTGTCTCTCTTCCAACATGGCCATTTATCGGGAGAGGTTTGATTGTGCCCCCTTGCCTAGCAGAAGAAGATTAGCCGAGGTGGCCCTTGGGGGTCCCTTCCAACTGTAAGTTTCTATGATCCTTCTCTGAAGATTGTTAAGCAAAATGAGGATGGCAATCTTTCGGGAGGGGTCTGATTGTGCCTCCTTGCCTGGCAGAAGGGGGTTTGGACTGGGTGGCCCTTTGGAAGTCTCTCTTCCAACATGACCATCTGTTGGGTGAGGCTTGATTCTGTTTTGCTGTCTGGCAGAAGGGGATGGGAATGGGTGGCCCTTGGGGGGGTCCCTTCCAAGTGGGATTCTGGGGTTCTATTCCAGGGACCCCGGGAGCGTGACTCACATGAATGCGTGGTAGATGAAGGCCCATCCGCGGGGTCTCTCCAGCACGTTGTAGAGGCAGTTCTGGAGGCGGCGGTAGCGCTTGTGCGAGGCGGAGGAGCGGGCGGCGGATCCCCCCGGAGGAACCGGCAAAGGGGTGCCCAGGAGACCCAGGCGCCGCGGGCTGGTGCCGGCCGTTGGGGGCGCCGAGGAGGAGGTGGCGGCGGCCGGGGGCCCCTCTCCGCTCTCGGTCTGAACGGCGGTGAGGGCCACGAACTCTCCACGGGGCTGGGCTTCCCCGGAGAGAGGAGCCGAAGAGCCTCCCGACGCTCCAGCCATGGCGCTTGGGGCAGAAGTCTCTCAAGGCATCGGAGAAGGAGGAGGAGAAGCGCCTCAGCCCGGCGGCATGGCCCTTCCGACGGCTCCGCGTCGCCTTCCACTTCTCCTCGGCAGCCTCCTCTTCCTCCTTCGGCTCTCCCAGGTCTCCACAACTTCAGTCGCTCGCTTTTCCCCAAAAGGCGCTCCAAGGCGCACGGCAAGACGAAGCTCTCCAAAGCGCGACCCTCGCTTGCTTGTGCGCCCCCCTCCGATCCAGCCTTCAAGGCATCCGGGGAAAGTTGGGGGTCCTTCACGCGAGAGAGGAGGCCCCCAAGAGTTGGGCGTTTGCTTCCGAGGCCCCTTGGTTCAGGGCTTCTCCGCCTCTCCGCCCAAGTTAAGAAGAGTCCCTGGTTGCGCACCCGCTTCGCGCCGGAAGGGTTTGGGGAAAGGAGGAGAAGAAGACTTCGCTGCTGTTGCTTTTGCTGCTGCTGCTGCGTCTGTGACCGGACTCTCTTCCTCCTCCTTCTCCCTCTCCATCCTCTAGGGTCTCTCCACCTGCCTTTTGCTGCTTTCCAAGCTCACATGGCATCTCCACCCTCCCAGCTCCCTCCTTTCCTCCTCTTCTCCGCTCTCTCCTTCTCGCTCTGCTCCCCGCCTTGCTCCTCGGCCTCTCCCCGCCTCCCAGTGGTTTCCTGGATCATTTAAAGAGTCCCAACATCTTCGAGTTAAGGCTATTTTGTCGTGTCAGAACAACCAGTCAAATTATATTACATTTCTAACAGAAACAAAGCAAACAAGCAGATTACAGAATTTGTGAGTATGAGAGTTGATTAAATGTCCTTTGACCAGTATCTGGCCGCTTGGAGTGCCTCTGGTGTTGCTGCAAGAAGGTCCTCCATTGTGCATGTGGCAGGGCTCAGGGTGCATTGCAGCAGGTGGTCAGTGGTTTGCTCCTCTCCACACTCGCATGTCGAGGATTCCACTTTGTAGCCCCATTTCTGAAGGTTGGCTCTGCATCTCGTGGTGCCAGAGCGCAGTCTGTTCAGTGCCTTCCAGGTCGCCCAGTCCTCTGTGTGCCCAGGGGGGAGTCTCTCATTGGGTATCAGCCATTGGTTGAGGTTCTGGGTTTGGGCCTGCCACTTTTGGACTCTCGCTTGCTGAGGTGTTCCAGTGAGTGTCTCTGTAGATCTTAGAAAACTATTTCTAGATTTAAGTCGTTGACGTGCTGGCTGATACCCAAACAGGGGATGGGCTGGAGATGTCTCTGCCTTGGTCCTTTCACTATTGGCTGCTACTTCCCGGCGGATGTCAGGTGGTGCAATACCGGCTAGACAGTGTAATTTTTCCAGTGGTGTAGGGCGCAGGCACCCTGTGATAATGCGGCATGTCTCATTAAGAGCCACATCCACTGCTTTAGTGTGGTGAGATGTGTTCCACACTGGGCATGCATACTCAGCAGCAGAGTAGCACAGCGCAAGGGCAGATGTCTCCACTGTATCTGGTTGTGACCCCCAGGTTGTTAAGGCTATGAGAAGGTCACTTTCTATTGAGCACTGGAAGGAACGCCAGGATGACATCTTGAGAGTAAGTGGTCCAGATGTGGAAAAATTGGCTCCTATATACCTATGTGGTGGGAATGAGACAGAGTACAAAAATGTATAATAATGTAAAGCAGTGTTCTCAACCTTTCTAATGCCGTGACCCCATAATACAGTTCCTCATGTTGTGGTGACCCCCAATTATAAAAATTATTGTTGTTGCTACTTCAGAACTGTAATTTTGCTACTATTATTAATTGTAATGTAAATATCTGATATGCAGGATGTATTCTCATTCACTGGACCAAATTTGGCACAAATACTCAATATGCCTAAATTTGGAATTGATTTTGATATTTGGGAGTTATAGTTACTGGGATTTATAGTTTGCCTACAATCAAAGAGCATTCTTAGCTCCACCAACAATGGAATTGAACCAATCTTGGCACACAAACCTCCAATGACCAAGAGAAATATATTGGAAGGGTTTGACCTTGAGTTTGGGAGTTGTAGTTCACATATATCCAGAAAGCACTGTGGGCTCAAACAATAATAGATCTGGGCCAAACTTGGCATGAATACTCAATATGCCCAAATGTGAACACTAGTGGAGTTTGGGGAAAATAGGCCTTCACATTTGGGAGTTGTAGTTGCTGGGATTTATAGTTCACCTACAATCAAAGAGCTTTCTGAACTCCACCAATGATAGAATTGGGCCAAACTTCCCACACAGAACCCCCATGACCAACAGAAAATACTGTGGTTTTTGATGGTCTTTGGGGACCCCTCTGACACCCCCTCGTGACCCCCCCAGGGGTCCCGACCCCCAGGTAGAGAAACACTGATGTAACGAAAAAGAAAGAAACAATTAATTGGGCATACATTGGTTTTGAATACAAAACAATTTTTCACCCAGAATGAATTATATGAACAGAAAGATGGAGTACCTATGGGGAGCCCTCTCAGCCCAGTCATCATAGCCAATGGGATTTTGGCCTGCATCAATAGGAGCATAGTGTCTAGATCTAGGGAAGTAATGCTACTCCTCTGTTCTGCCTTGGTTAGACCACATCTGGAATATTGTGTCCAATTCTGGGCACCACAGTTGAAGAGAGATATTGACAAGCTTGAATGTGTCCAGAGGAGGGCGACTAAAATGATCAAGGGTCTGGAGAACAAGCCCTATGAGGAACGGCTTAAAGAGCTGGGCATGTTTACCCTGAAGAAGAGAAGGCTGAGAGGAGACATGATAGCCATGCAGACATGTAGCTGGGGGTGGGGCTTGGGGGGCTTCAGCCCCCCCACGAAATTCTCATGGTGGTCCGCGAGAAGGCCTTACTGGTACATTATTTAAACTGTTATGTTTATTCATATCATGATCTGATCAACATGCTCAATATATCCCATATGCATGGGGGTATTGGGGTAACGATACAAAAGGTTTGCTAGGGTAAACCCTCTTTCACTCAGACTCAGCCCCCCCCCCCCGAACCAAACTCAGCCCCCCCCCCCCCCCCCCCCCCCCGGAAACAAAATCCTGGCTACGGGCCTGTAGCCATGTATACATATGTGAGAGGAATTGTTTTCTGCTGCCCTGGAGACCAGGACACAGAACAATGGCTTCAAACTACAAGAAAGGAGATTCCATCTGAACATTAGGAAGAACTTCCTGACTGTGGGAGCCATTCAGCAGTGGAACTCTCTGCTGGTGGGGAGAGTGGAGAGAGTGTGGTGGAGGATCCTTCTTTGGTAGCTTTTAAACAGAGGCTGGATGGCTATCTGTCGAGGGTGCTTTGAATGCAATTTTCCTGCTTCTTGGCAGGGGAATGGACTGGATAGCCCATGAAGTCTCTTCTCTCTATGATTCTATGATTCTATTCTACATGGAACGCTTTGGAAAAACAAGCCCTGGAAACAGCAACAAAAAAAGCCCACTATATGGTTCAGATATGTGGACAACACTTTCACCATTTGGAGCCATGGAGAAAAAGAACTGAAAAGGTTCCTGGACCATTTTAACAGCATCCACCCAAACATCCAATTCACTATGGAAAAAGAAAATGAAGGAAAATTGCCATTTCTAGATGTTCTAGTCATTCTCGAAAAAGATCAACAATTAGGTCACACAGTTTACAGAAAACTTACACACACAAATAGATAAATACATAAAACTCCAACCATTGCCCAAGTAAAAAAAAAAAAAAGAAGCATAATTAAAGCCCTGGCAGACCATGCAAAAAGAATCTGCGAACCCCACCTCCTGCAAGTCTACTTGAACCACCTAAACTGGGCTTTACAGGCCAATGGATACTCCACCTCAGACATCAGAAGAGCTTCAAAACCGGGAACAAGCCATGAGAGTAAAGACAAAGATCCACCCAGAGGAAAAGTGTTCTTGCCATACATCAAGGGAACCACTGACCACATAGGGGAGCTGATGAAGAAACACAACATACAAACAACCTACAGACCCACTAAGAAAATCCAACAAATTCAGCAAAGGAAATAGCAGGAGTCTACTGTATACCATGCAGCTGTGGACAGGTCTATATAGGGACCACGAAATGCAGCAATGCCCAAACATAACTCAAGGAACATGAAAGGCACTGCAGACTACTTCAACCAGAGAAGTCAGCCATAGCAGAGCACCTGATGAACCAACTTGGACACAGTATATTATTGGAGAACACAGAAATGCTGGACCACTCTCACAACCACCATGTCAGACTACACAGAGAAGCCATTGACATCCACAAGTATGTGGACAATTTCAACAGAAAGGAGGAAACCATGAAAATGAACAAAATCTGGCTACCAGTACTAAGAAAAACCCTCTAAAATTATAACAGTAAATAAAAAAACAAAACTCAAACACAGGGGAACTCCAAACAAGAAACAATCAGGAACATCTAATCACCTTTCAACAAAGGAATTTCCCAGGCAGTAACAAGCCACACCTAAAACCTGTCAGGCCATCAAATGCTAATCAAGGTGGCCAGTTGAAATATTCACACCTACCTCCAACAGACAAGAGTTGTTTCTCCCACTCTGGACCTTCCACAGATATATAAACCCAATTTTCCTGGTTTCCAAAAAACCTCATAACCTCTGAGGATGCCTGCCACAGATGCAGGCAAAACGTCAGGAGAGAATGCATCTAGAATATGGCCATACAGCCCCAAAAAAACTACAACAACCCAGTTTCACCCAGAAAGTAGACAAGAATGAAAACATCAAGGATTGGGGGGGGGGGTTATAAAATGCATAATAGTTGCCACCCAAGCAACTGTGGCCTTGGGTTAGAAAGACCATAGAAAGTGGGAAGTTTAAACATGGTACAGATACCTAGCAGACTTTATGCTCCAGGACTACATCCTTGAAAGAAGAACCAAATATACATCAGGGCGAATCAAGAAGAATTGGGTTCTGAAATAGGAAAGATTGATAGAAAAAGTCAAAGGAAAAGAGAAATATAAAGAATGAACCATTCTCTTTCTATAATTGTTCACTGTCTTTGCGGCCCGAAAGACAGTTGCATCTGTCAAGTAGGAAATTTAGGTACCGCTTATGCGGCGAGGCTAATTTAACTAATTTACGATGCCATAAAACTCTCCAGCAGCATGCAAAGGAATGAGAAAGTACTCCATCGGTGTCACAAGTGGATGGTGAAGCAACAGCTCCTCCGGTGGCTGGAATTTGGAGCATACCTTTATGAAGCCGGAAAGTTAAATAGCCTCTGTTTGTCTGTCTATATACATTGTGTGTCTATGGCATTGAATGTTTGCCATGTATATGTGCATTGTGACCCGCCCTGAGTCCCCTGTGGGTGAGAAGGGCAGAAAATAAATGCTGTAAATGAAAAATAAATAATAAATCAATATCCTGCTTAATTGTGCGGTCCTTACTTTGAAAGCTGTTTTTACTTTGCTGTTACTTTGAAAGTGTTTGCAGTTTAATAAACTTTTCAGTGCTTTTATGGTACAACCAGAACCAATTAGGAAATAACATGTATAACCCAAGAACAAAAAAATTGTGCTACATAGTGTCATCGACCATTTAGAAGCGAATTGAGGGTACAATTATAATGTATAAGAAAAACCACAAACAAAAACTTTGACATTATACTAAATGCCCTCTGACCAGAAGTTGGCCACTGGTAGTGCTTCTGGTATCGCTGTGTGAAAGTCCTCCATTGTGCATGTGGCAGGGCTCAGGTTGCATTGGAGTCAGTGATCTGTGGTTTGCTCTTCTCCACACTCACATGTCGCTGACTCCTCTTTGTAGCCCCATTTCTTAAGATTGGTTCTGCATCTCCTGGTGCCAGAGCGCAGTCTGTTCAGTGCCTTCCAGGTCATCCAGTCTTATGTGAGGCCAGGAGGGAGTTTCTCCTCTGGTCTCAGCCACTGATTGCAGTTCTGGGTTTTATCCTGCCACTTTTGCACTCTCACTTGCTGATATGTTCATGCAAGTATCTCTGTAGATCTCAGGAAGCTATTTCTTGACTCAGGACATTGGTGTGCTGGCTGATATCCAAAGAAAGGATGGGCCGGAGATGTCAATGCCTTGGTCCTTTCATTATAGCCTGCTACTTCCCGATGGATAACAGGAGGTACAATACCGGCTAAGCAGTATAATTTATCCAATAGAATAGGATGAAGTTATCCTATGATTTTGGTGCATGTTTCATTAAGAGCCACATCCACCATTTTAATATGGTGATATGTATCCCACACTGGGCATGCATACTCAGCAGCAGAGTAGCAAAGCACAAGGGCAGATGTCTTCACTGTATCTGGTAGTGATCCCCAGGTTGTGCCAGTCAGTTTTTGCATGATATTATTTCTAGCACCCACTTTTTGCTTGATAGTCAAGCAGTGCTTCTTAAAAGTCAGAATATGGCCCAGAGTGACTCCCTGGTATTTGAGCATGCTGCAATGCTCCAGTGGGATTCCTTCCCAGGTAATCCTTAGAGCTCGGGATGCTTGTCTGTTCTTAAGATGAAAAGCACACGTCTGCATTTTAGATGGATTAGGAATCAGTTGGTTTTCCCTGTAATAGGCAGTAAGAGCACCTGAAGTTTCAGAGAGCTTCTGTTCAACCATTTCAAACCTCCCTACTTGAGCGGTGATGGCATGATCATCAGCATAGATGAAACTTATCAACCATGTGGACTGGGGATGATAGAAACTACAACACAACAGCCCTTGTGTCTCTGAGTTTGGGGACAGGTTCAAGGGCATTTTAAAGCCAGACATCATCTCCACAAACTTTGCCTCTAAATCCAAACCCCGATCTCCTGACTCAACAGAACAAACTGCGGCCTTCCAGACTTTACTGGATTACAACTCCCATCAGCTCTAGTCATGATATCTCATTATGAGGAACATAGGCGTTCTAGTCCAGCATCTGGAGAGCCATGGGCTTGACTCTTACACTTGAGCTAAAGCAACCACAGCAAGAAAGGAGCTGTCCAGCCTTTTCTGGGGTGAGAAGGCGAGTCTTCCACTTCTCCAGGCCATTGCTGAACAATTCTAGTTGTCAAGAGGTTTATTCTAATGTTCAATAGAAATCCACCTTCTTGCAACTTCAAAACATTGCAGAGCAGACCCACTGAATTCTAATAGTTTGGGAGGACCTTTGGGGTCGAGTCTTGGGAAAGTTTGGAGGACTACATAACCATGCTGGCAAGTGGGTTCTAGGAGCTGTAGCCCTGTCTCATGTAGATTAGACTCACTGAGTTAATGGGATTTACCCAAGTGCTCCATTGGAGGCCCCGGTGGCACAGTGGGTTAAACCCCTGTGCCAGCAGGACTGAAGACCGACAGGTCGCAGGTTCGAATCTGGGGAGAGCACGGATGAGCTCTTTCTATCAGCTCCAGCTCCTCATGCGGGGACATGAGAGAAGCCTCCCACAAGGGTGGTAAAAACATCAAAACATCCAGACGTCCTTGCAGACAGCCAATTCTCTCACACCAGAAGCGACTTGCAGTTTCTCAAGTCGCTCCTGACACAACAAAAAAAACCCCAAGTGCTGACCCACAAGTCAACATTGAATGAATGGACTTGCTCTCATTGGAATCACCAATGGGATTCAAGTGCCAAAACTGGTCCGTTCCATAGCTGTCTGTCATTTTTCAATTTTCCTGTCACTGGTCTTTGTCTCTGTTCCATCCTCTCTCTTCCTCTCAGAACTCAGAAAGGTTGATGAACCCATTCCTTTTTCTCAATGCTCCCACCCTACAAGAGTCCCAACTTGTCAGTTCACGTGGGCTTCTTCTCCAATCCCAGATCTATGTCCTGTTTCAGGAGAAAGAAGCAGGGAAAGGAGACCCCACCACTTTTCTGGACAGTTGGTTTCACTGTACACTCTGTCAAGACGTTCTTTCTACTGTCCAATCTGCATCTACTTTCCTAAAACCATTAGGCTTGGTCTTGTCCTTTAGGGCAGTAAAGAACAATCTGGCCTCCTCCTCTCTGAGCAGTTCTGGAGGTATTTCAAGAATGCAGTCATGCCACCCCTTAGGTCTTCGTTTCACCAAGCTGAACACACCCAACTCCAGCTTCCCTGTACCTTTTTTATCCTTTATACCAGGCATGGGCAAACTTGGGCCCTCCAAGTGTTTTGGACTTCAACTCCCACAATTCCTAACAACCTGGGGAGGGGGCAAGTTTACCCATGCCTGCTCTATACTGCTTATCATGCTCATTGCCCTTTTCTGAACTATAGAGTGAACCCTCCAGACCCAAGAATTCAATCAAACATAGTCTGTTATTCAAATTTTGATGGTCACAGCTCCTAACCCCAAAACATAGTGATCCTATTGTCAGATTTTTTTTTGTGCAGGATTTATTGCAGTATGGTTAGAATAAAGGGTAGTTTGCTTGAAAGCAACCTATGCAGGAAGGGTGTTTTGAACCTTTGTTTAGATGGGAGCATTTTGGTGCATTGTGCTTTTCTTAATTGATATCAACTTAGGCAGCATTTCTCAACCTGGGGTCGGGACCCCTGAGGGGGTCACCAAGGGGTGTCAGAGGGGTCACCAAAGACCTTCAGAAAATGCAATATTTTCTGTTGGTCATGTGGGTTCTGTGTGGGAAGTATGGTCCAATTGTATCATTGGTGGGGTTCAGAACACTCTTTGATGGCAGTATACATCTCAGCAACTCCAGCTTCCAAATGTCAAGGTCTATTTTCCTCAAACTCCATCAGTGTTCAGATTTGGGCACATTGAGTATCTGTGCCAAGTTTGGTCAACATCTATCATTGTTTGAGTCCTAGTGCTCTCTGGATGTAGGTGAACTACAACTCCAAAACTCAAAGTCGATGCCCACCAAACCCTTCCAGTATTTTCTGTAGGTCATGGGGGTTCTGTGTGGGAAGTTTGGCCCAATTCTATCATTGGTGGGATTCAGAATGCTCTTTGATTGTAGGTGAACTATAAATCCTCGCAAATATCACTCCCAAATGTCAAAGCTCTATTTCCCCCAAATTACACCAGTGTTCACATTTGGGCATATTGAGTGTGCGTGCCAAGTTTGATCCAGATCCATCATTGTTTGAGTTCACAGTGCTCTCTGAATGTAGGTGAACTACAACTCCCAGGAACTCCAAAACTCAAAGTCAATACCCACCAAACCCTTCCAGTATTTTCTGTTGGTCATGGGAGTTCTGTTTGATTCAATTCCATTGTTGGTGGAGTTCAGAATGCTCTTTGATTGTAGGTGAACTATAAATCCCAGCAACTACAACTCCCAAATGACAAAATCAATCCTCCCCCCAACCCCAACAGTATTCAAATCTGGGTGTATTGGGTATTTGTGCCAAATTTGGTCCAGTGAATGAAAATACATGAAAAATACATCCTGCATATCAAATATTTACATGACGATTCATAACAGTAGCAAAATGACAGTTCTGAAGTAGCAATGAAAATTGTTTTATGGTTGCAGGTCATCACAACATGAGGAACTGTATTAAGGAGTCGCAGCATTAGGAAGGTTGAGAGCCACTGGGTTAAACCCTTGTGCCAGCTGAATGGCTGACCTGAAGTTTGGTGGTGCAAATCTGCAAGACAAGGTGAGCTCTTGTCTGTCAGCTCCAACTTCTCATGCAGGGACATGAGAGAAGCCTTGCACAGGATGGTAACACATTCAGGCATGCCCTGGGCAGCATGTCTGCAGACAGTCAATTCTCTCACAGCAGGAGCGACTTGCAATTTCTTGGCTTGCTTCTGACACAACAAAAAAAAGAAACTTGGATGTTTGAAAAGCTTGAATTACCTCCAAGGAAGATGCAAAATGGTTCCACAAATATCTTGTTGCATATGAGGCACAGCCTACCAGTCATCTGAAACTGTTTACTGGACTTTTGAAGGAAGTTCCCTCTTCCTTGTTGCATTGTGCTCCACTTTTACAACAACTACTTGATCTTACAGCTGGAGTTGGTTTCCTTGTATAAGTCTTGGTCATTACCTTACACCAGGCATGGGCAAACTTGGGCCCTCAAGGGGTTTTGGACTTCAACTCCCACAATTCCTAACAGCCTACCGGCTGTTAGGAATTGTGGGAGTTGAAGTCCAAAACCCCTGGAAGGCCCAAGTTTGCCTATGCCTGCCTTACGCGGTGAAGCTGGATACCTTTCTTTTGTATCATTGGGTGATCCAGATTAAATCCTAGCTCCTTCTCCTTTCCTTGTAGCCACTGTTCCTCTGTTGCTGGGTTGCGGAGGAATCTCTAGTGAATTTGGGTTTAACTTCCTGAGTTATGGGTCAGGCATTTCCCCCAAATGCACCCCCGGGACCCCGTTCACCCAAAGCCACAAGGCAGAGGAATGAAAATTAAAGGCCCGATGTGTTAGTGAATTATTCATGGTGCGGTTGAGGGGAGCTGGCACCGGTGCCCAGCCCTAATGAGCAACGCTGTGTTCCGAAGGCACTTAGAAACACAGGCCATAAAAACATCAATAAGTAATACCTCTGCCACCTTCTACCTTCTCCGCCCAATAAAAAGGGGCTTGTGAGGAGGGGAAAATGGAGCAGAAGCAATCTTAGGGCATCCAAGAGAAGCAAAATGGGGGGGGAACCAGAAGTAAACAAGGAACAGATGCCCGCAAATGTGTCTATTTACTAGCCTACACTTCTTCCTGGATAGATCCCCTTTTGTGCCAGGATTGACGTGTTTGCTTTGTTGGTTTGATCTGATGGAGATGACTTGCACAAACTTTCCTCTTCTTTCTTTTCTTTATCTCAGAGTGTAGTTATTGTGCTATGTATTATTGTGCTATGCTGATAATGTAATATACTGTATATACATATAATATTGATAATAATATTATAATGTAATACAATATAATACAACTAATAATACAATATAATAATTGTATATTATATATAACATGTAGGTAAAGGTAAAGGTTTTCCCATGACATTAAGTCTAGTCATGTCCAACTCTGGGGGTTGGTGCTCATCTCTATTTCTAAGCGTTGTCCATAGACACCTCCAAGGTCATGTGGCCAGCACGACTGCATGGAGTGCTGTTACCTTCCTGCCAGAGCAGTACCTATTGATCTACTCACATCTGCATGTTTTCAAACTGCTAGGTGGGCAGAAGCTGGAGCTAATAGCAGGAGCTCACCCCGCTCCCTGGATTTGAACCACTGATCATTTGGTCAGCAAGTTCAGCAGCTCAGCAGTTGTTTTCTTTTATCATGTCAGGAGCGACTTGAGAAACTGCAAGTCGCTTCTGGTGTGAGAGAATTGGCCGTCTGCAAGGACATTGCCCAGGGGATACCCGGATGATTTGATGTTTTTATCATCCTTGTGGGAGGCTTCTCTCATGTCCCCGCATGAGGAGCTGGAGTTGATAGAGGGAGCTCATCCGCCTCTCCCCGGATTCAAACCTGCGACCTGTCGGTCCTCAGTTCTGCTGGCACAGGGGTTTAACCCACTGCGCCACTGGGGGCTCCTTCCAGCTCAGCAGTTTAACTAATACTAATAATATTGCAGTATAATGACTTTATAGAGTTGGAAGATACCTCATGGGTCATCCAGCCTCTGTTTAAAAGCTTCCAAAAAAGGAGCCTCTACCACACTCCATAGCAGAGAGTTCCACTGCTGAACAGCTCTCAGCTGTAATGGTATAGTACAATATATATAATATATACTACTAATATTGTGCTATGCTAATAATATAATATATTGTATGTACATATCATATTGATCGTAATATTGTAATACAATATAATACAAATAATAATACAACAATATAATAATTATATATTATATATTATATATTACAGTTAATATGACTAATAATGTTGCATTATAGTGGTATAGTACAATATAGTAATATATAATACTAATATTGTGCTATGCTAATTATAGAATATATTGTATGTACATATAAAATTGATCATAATATTGCAATACAATATAATACTAATAATAATACAATATAATAATTATATATGATGTTTAATGATTTATGTTACAATTGTTTTTAATTGCCCTATACTTGTCTCATGATGTTTTGTATTGACGTTGTTCACCACTTTGAGTCGCCTGAGGGCTGAGAAAAACGGTATATAAATAAAGTAAATAAATAAATAAATAAATAATATATTATATGTAATATTACTAATAATATTGCAGTATAGTACAATATAGTAATATATAATACTAATGTTGTGCTCTGCTAATAATAGAATATATTGCATGTACATATCATAGGGTAAGGTAAAGGTTTTCTCCTGACATTAACTCCAATCGTGTCCAACTCTGGGGTGTGGTGCTCATCTCCATTTCTAAGCCGAAGAGCCGGTGTTGTCCATAGACATCTCCAAGGTCATGTGGCTGGCATGACTTCATGGAGTACCCTTACCTTTCCACCAAAGCAGTGCCCATTGATCTACTCACATTTGCATGTTTTCAAACTGCTAGGTTGGCAGAAGCTGGGGCTAACAGCAGAAGCTCACGCTGCTCCCCGGATTCGAACCTGCAACCTTTTGGTCAACAAACTCATATCATATTGATCATAATATTGTAATACAATAGAATACAAATAATAATACAATAATATAATAATAATATATTATATATTACATGTAATATTACTAACAATATTGCATTATAGTGGTTTAGTACAATATAGTAATATATAATACTAATATTTTGCTATGCTAATAATATAATATATTGTATGTACATATAACTTGTAAGCTGCTCTTGAGTCCTATTCGGGTGAGAAGCGCAGGATATATATGTGGTGCTCATCTCATCTCCACACTCTGGGGTGTGGTGCTCATCTCCATTTCTAAGCCAAAGAGCCGGCGTTGTCCATAGACACCTCCAAGGTCATGTGGCCAGCATGACTGCATGGAGCACCCTTACCTTCCCGCTGGAACGGTACCTATTGATCTATACACATTTGCATGTTTTCGAACTGCTAGGTTGGCAGAAGCTGGGGCTGACAGCAGAAGCTCACGCTGCTCCCCAGAACCGAACCTGCAACCTTTCGGTCAACAAGCTCAGCAGCTCAGCGCTTTAACCCACTGCGCCCCCGGGGGCTCCAAATATAATTAGGTATGTAATGGATATTCTTGTCTGTCTCCCGAATGGGACCCAAAGCAGCTCACTACATGAATTAAAACAAGGAAACCTCTCAGGGAATCTCCTCTGAAGAGATCTTAAAAGTCAAGACAGTGCCATGCTTTGAATGTTGGAACAGGACCAAAGTTCAAATCCTTGCTAAGAACAAAGAGAAATATGAACTTTCTCTGACTCTGATCGCAGGCAGCGATTGGGATAAATTGCAACTGCCTAATGCCAGGCAATTATGATTATGATCATTTTGGTTTTCCCCCGATCCATCTTTCACTGCAAAGGGAAGGCAAACCCACAGACTTGGCATTTCAATCCGCAGAGGAAAATTCGATGGCAAAGTAAATTAATGCAGCCGACCGCAGATGGAGAAGAGCCCGCTGCAATCTGAAGCAAGGGAGGGACCTCAGTTGGGAAAGAAAGAGGGTTGTTTTAAGAGGGTGTCCTCATTTCTATTTCTAAAGATTTGGAAAGTTTGGGAGGGGTTCTTTTGACAGCAATACGCTCTTATGATGTGGCTGCTCCTCAGTAAGGATCCACTTTGGTGTAATGGTTTGAGCATTGGACCATGGATGCATCCACACTGTACCATTCATGCAGTTTAACACCACATTAACTGCTTTGACTCAATGCTATGGAATCCTGGGATTTATAGTTTGTCGAAGCACAGCAGTCTTTGGCAAAGAAGGCTGAAGTCCTTATGAAACTATAGTTCTCATGATTCCATGGCAGTTAAAGTGGTATCAAAGTGCATTAATTCTACATTGTAGATGTACTCTATCATTAGAGTCTGGGAAACTTCATTGTTTGGATGACAAGTCCCAAAATTCTGGGATTTCTTGTCCAAACAAGTAAATTTCCAGGTACTGAAATGCAGTCTTTCATTTAGACAGCCAGATGATAGATTTTGAACTCTGGTTATGTTTAAATACGTTCCACTCAAAGAGAAGAATTGGGGCCAAAATGAGCAGGATGAGAACTTTGAGGGTGTGTGTGTGTGTGGAGATTGGGGCCAAAATGAGTTGAATGAGAACTTTGAGGGTGTGTGTGTGGAGACTGGGGACAAAATGAGCAGGATGAGAACTTTGAGGGTGTGTGTGTGTGCGCGCATGCATGCATATGTGTGTGTGTGGAGATTGGGACCAAAATTAGTTGGGTGAGAACTTTGAGGGTGTGTGTGTGTGTGGAGACTGGGGACAAAATGAGCAGGATGAGAACTTTGAGAGTGTGTGTGTGTGTGCGCGTGCATGCATATGTGTGTGTGTGTGGAGATTGGGGCCAAAATGAGCTGGATGAGAACTTTGAGGGTGTGTGTGTGTGTGTGTGCACATATGGAGATTGGTACCAAAATGAGTTGGGTGAGAATTTTGAAGGTGTGTGTGTGTGGAGACTGGGGCCAAAATGAGCAGGATGAGAACTTTGAGGGTGTGTGTGTGTGCGTGCATGCATTTGTGTGTGCGTGTGTGGAGACTGGGGCCCAAATGAGCTGGATGAGAACTTTGAGGGTGTGTGTGTGTGCGCGCGTGCGCGTGCATGCATGCATGTGTGTGTGTGTGTGTGTGAAGATTGGGGCCAAAATGAGCTGGATGAGAACTTTGAGGGTGTGTGTGTGTGTGTGCATGTGTGGAGACTGGGGCCAAAATGAGCAGGATGAGAACTTTGAGGGTGTGTGTGTGTGTGTTGTGTGTGTGCATGCGTGTGTGTGTGCACATGTGGAGATTGGGACCAAAATTAGTTGGGTGAGAACTTTGAGGGTGTGTGTGCGTGCGCGTGCACATGTATGTGTATATGTGTGTGGAGATTGGCACCAACATGAGCTGGATGAGAACTTTGAGGGTGCATGTGTGTGTTTTTTGAATATCCTGGCTTTTCATGTTTAAACCCAGGCAGTTTTAGTCCTGACAGTTGCAAAGATATACCTGGTAGAAAAAACAAATAGCACCAGCTCCATAAAACAATTTTTGCATAGCAAAGCTCTTGAAGTGCATAATTTATAGGGGTCACAGAAATGAACCTTATTGACACAGATTATTATTTTTTTCTTATCCCCAGAAAGGCTCAGCACAGCTTTTAGCCCTGAGCTCACCTTTCTTTCCCTTGGAATAAACAAAAGCACGGCTGAGTTTTCTGGTCTGGTGGAGGCTCGAGACTCATCAGGCGGATGCATAACCCGCTTGGCCTCCTGACATACAGGGAAGAGTTCATGCCCTTGACTCCAAAGTCCAAATTTCCAAGCCCTCTGTAAGAAATTGAATCAGATCCATGGCAGGGATGAGCCATCTTTTCCCTGGATGAAGAGAGAAGGAGGAAAAGGAGAAGGAGGAAGAGAAGAAGAAGAGGAGGAAGAGGAGGAGGAGGAGGAAGAGGAAGGGGAAGGGGAAGAGGGGGAGAGTGCTGGAAAGAGAAAGAGAAGTGTCTATACTTTTCATTTTGCCCCATTTGTTGATGGCTTCATCCCATCCTCTATTCTGAATTTTTGTCTGAACTTTAAAAAGGAGCTGCCCCAAGTCCTGTAGCCTTCCTCCCAAAGACACTCAATAGTTGGTCTTTTCTTCCCCATCAATCACTTTTGTTTTCATCTATGAAAGAATGGAAGATATGGGACCTTGAATGTAGGATGAGACAGAATCGTTTGGAGGAAAGTAGAGAAGAAGAGAGAGAGGGAGGGAGAAGAAAGAAAGAAAGAAAGAAAGAAAGAAAGAAAGAAAGAAAGAGGGAGGGAGGGAGGGGAGAGGGAAAAAGAAGAGAGAAAGGAAAGAAAGCAAGCAGGTAGGAAGAAAAGAAGGAGAGTATAAAGAAAAGAAAGGAAGGACAGAAAGGAAGAGAGGAAGGAAGAATGGAAGGGAAGAAGGAAGGATGGGGAGGAGAAGAAAGTGAGGAGAAAGAAAGAAAGAAAGAAAGAAAGAAAGAAAGAAAGAAAGAGGGAGATGGGAAGAAAACAGAAGTGAGAAAGGAAAGAAAGCAGGCAGGAAGGAAGGAGAGAAGAAAGGAAAGAAAGGACAGAGAGGAAGAGAAGGACAACAGAAGGAAGGACAGGAATGAAGAGAGGGAGGGAGGGAGGGAGGGAGGGAGGAAGGAAGGAAGGAAGGAAGGAAGGAAGGAAGGAAGGAAGGAAGGAGAGAAGAAAGGAAAAAAAGGACAGAGAGGAAGAGAAGGATGACAGAAGGAAGGACAGGAATGAAGAGAGGGAGGAAGAGAGGAAGGAAGGAAGGAAGGAAGGAAGGAAGGAGAGAAGAAAGGAAAGAAAGGACAGAGAGGAAGGGAAGGAAGGAGGATAGAATGAAGAAAGGAAGAGAGGAAGGGAGGGAGAGATGGAGGGAGGGAGAAAGGAAGGAAGAGGAGGAGGATGAGAAAGGAAGGAAGGAGAAAGAAAGGAAGGAAGGAAGGAAGGAAGGAAGGAAGGAAGGAAGGAAGGGGGGGGGGAGGAAGGGAA
The DNA here is from genome assembly GCF_037176765.1 of Anolis sagrei. Classification (NCBI taxonomy): domain Eukaryota; kingdom Metazoa; phylum Chordata; class Lepidosauria; order Squamata; family Anolidae; genus Anolis; species Anolis sagrei. The sequence continues at coordinate 81,400,581 of NC_090034.1, read as the reverse complement.
AGGGGAGAAGGAAGGAAAGGCCAGAGGGGAGAGAGGAAAGGCATATTTCTTTAAATAGGGAATTGTTATTGGTCACTGAAGCATCTTCACCCCAGATGCAATGACTCTGGGAAGGAATTTCTGGATGCCAAGCCATGCCTTCCTAGACACCTGGCTTAATGAAGAACTCCTTAATGAAGAAAACACCTTTTAACATGTTTTTCCTTCCTCCATCCCTCTTTTTGAACCTAGAAACCTTCACGGATCAGTGTTCATAACTGAGAATGTATATTTCGCCACGGCTCCTTCCCCTTTCGCTCTTTTTGGTCTTGGTTGAACGCCAAAGAGTCGAAATCAATATGGCACCAGCGTATCCATCAGGGTCTGTCACGGGTTTTCGGGAAGCCGGGCAGCTCTCGTTGCTGCTCTCAGATGCTGCTGTGGATGCTGTCACTGCTTTGTCTGTGTGGGGAGGGCTTGGACACTCCCTTGCTCCTCTTGATGAAACTTCTAAAAGGTTTTCCAAGGCCTGCGCTAATAAGAACAGGGAGTCCTCCAAGCCAGGGCCCTTGATGTTGCCTGGGAATTGGGCATCGCTTCCTGGCATGGCATTGAGGACAGAAATGGACACTCTCAGGGCTGACTGTAAACAGGGCCGGTTGGGTTGCAAGGGCTCTGGACCAAAAGAGGCCTTGTCTTGAAGTGAAACACTGCTGCTTTGGTACCTGATACCAAGGATAGTCCCAATTAATCCTCTGCCATCCCACTTTCTCAGCTGCTTTTAAAATGTCCCAGTTTCCTTCCCTTCCTCCCACTTTCCTCCTTTGTCCTCGGTTTACTTCAAGGCTGCAAATTTCATCCAAAGTACATCTAACTCTGCTAAAGGAAAGGGGTTGATAATTGCCCTTCCCAATAAGTTTGAACAAAAGCAAACTGCTGCAGGATAATATTCTTCATCGGTATTTTTTTTTTTCATTTTGATCACAAATTGATGCTCCACAGCCACATGTCTCCAATTTTCCATCTGGGTTGAAATGCATCATAGTTCAAGGCAAACTGGTGCATGTCCAGACAAGGTTGAGCAAGATGGTAAGAGTTTGGATGACTTTGGGTGCCTCTACACCAGTGATTCTCAACCTGGGGTCCCCAGATGTTTTTGGCCTTCAACTCCCAGAAATCCTAACAGCTGGTAAACTGGCTGGGATTTCTGGAAGTTGTAGACCAAAACACCTGGAGACCCACAGGTTGAGAACCACTGCCTACACTGTAGAGTTAGTGCAGTTTGGTGCCACATTAGCTGCCATGGCTCAATGCTATGGGATCCTGCAAGTTGTGGTTAGGTGATGCAACTCTTTAGCTGAGAAGGCTAAAGATTTCACCAGACTACAGCTTCCAGGACTCCGTAGATTGAGTCATGGCAATCCAAGTGGTGTCAGCCTGCATTAATGTTACAGTGCAGATGCTCTCTTAGGTACCTAAGTGATCATGAATCATTGCGAAGGAAAGTAGAAGTTACTAAGAGGGAAAAATGCTAGGCTTGAGCGAGAAGGCACTTTGCCAGCCTAATACGAAGATAGGAACAAAAGTTCCTCGGACCAAAGTCCAGGCCATGATCTTTTCCAAGTTAAATCCCAAAGGGATCTGAGTGGAGCACATAGATCAAAATCCATCTGGGACACAAAAGAAATCGAATGGAAGAGGTCACTGCGCAAAGGTTGCCCTCTTCTGGAGCAGAAGGAGAAAAGCAGCCATGGGTTTCATCTAAGCTGTTGAGTGCCTTCAAGACTTTTCGATCTTATAGTGATCCTAAGGGTACATGATAGCCATGTTTAAATATTGGAAAGGAAGCCACATTGAGAAAGCGACAAGCTTGTTCTCTTTTACCACAGAGACTAAATATGGAGCAATTAATTCACAATACAAGAAGAGAGATTCCATCTGAACATTAGGAAAACATATTGATAGTTGGGTTGTTGTAGGTTTTTCCGGGCTATATGGCCATGTTCTAGAGGCATTTTCTCCTGACGTTTCACCTGCATCTATGGCAAGTATCCTCAGAGGTTGTGAGGTCTGTTGGAACTAGGGGGAAAAGGGGTTTATATATCTTTGGAATGACCAGGGTGGGACAAAGGACTCTTGTCTGCTGGAGCTAGGTGTGAATGTTTCAACTGACCACCTTAATTGATGGCTTGGCAGTGCCTGGGGGAATATTTTGTTGAGAGGTGATTGGATGTGTCTGATTGTTTATTCTCCGTTGTTTTGCTGGTGTAATTTTAGAGATTTTTAATATTGGTCGCCGGATTTTGTTCATTTTCATGGTTTCCTCCTTTCTGTTGAAATTGTCCACATGCTTGTGGATTTCAATGGCTTCTCTGTGTAGTCTGACATGGTGGTTGTGAGAGTGGTCCAGGATTTCTGTGTTCTCGAATAATATGCTGTGTCCAGGTTGTTTCATCAGGTGCTCTGCTATGGCTGACTTCTCTGGTTAAAGTAGTCTGCAGTGCCTTTCGTGTTCCTTGATTCGTGTTTGGGCAATGCTGCGTTTGGTGGTCCCTATGTAGACTTGTCCACAGCTGCATGGTACCTCTGAGGATGCTTGCCATAGATGCAGGCGAAACATCAGGATAAAATGCCTCTAGAACATGGCCATATAGCCTGGAAAGACCTACAACAACCCAGTGATTCCGGCCATGAAAGCCTTCGACAATACATATTGATAGTTCTTCTTAGGCAATCCTTTGTAGCCTGAGGATGATGGTCCTCCAAGTGTAGTGTCTTGGCAGTGAGTCTATAGGTGGCTGTGGAGCCCTATTCTTGATCCACATGTTCTCTCGCAGTGAGGACATTGGTTTCCAGGCAGAGGCGGCCCTAGGTAATTTTCAACGGTAAGCAAACAGTATTTTGGCGCCCCCCCCCCCCCCCAACCAATCACTGATATATATTTTCTGTCCGTCATGGGAGTTCTGTGTGCAATATTTGGTTCAATTCCATCATTGGTGGAGTTCAGAATGCTCTTTGATTGTAGGTGAACTATACATCCCAGTAACTACAACTCGCATATGTCAAGGTCTATTTTCCCCCAAGAGTGCCTCAGAGCGCCCCTGGGCAAAATCAACTATTTTGCAAATGCTTACTTTGCGTAATGGGTTGAGCCACCCCTGTTTCCAGGTGGAAAGCAGTCCCGGTCAGGGTTGGCTTGACGTTCCTTCCTCTTAGCACATTTCTCCCTTTCACCTTCCATTCATGCCTTTTCAAATTCTGCAGCACTGCTGGTCACAGTTGACCTCCAGCTAGAGCGCTCAAAGGCCAGGATTTCCCAGTTCTTGGTGTCTATGCCACAGTTTTTAAGGTTGGCTTTAAGCCCACCTTTAATTATCTTTTCCTGTCCACCAACATTACATTTCCTGTTCTGGAGTATAGCAGTATAGTAACTGTGTTCGGAGACGGCAATTGGGCATTCGGACAATGTGGCCAGTCCAGTGGAGTTGATGGTGTAGGAGCATCGTTTCAATGCTAGTGATCTTTGTTTCTTTCAGCATGCTGACATTTGCTATATGGATTGATGACAATGTTTTTAATGTGTTTTTAACTTAATGTTCTATTTACTGTTTACAACTGTTGTTATATTTGTTTATATTTGTATTATCTTGTGGCATCGAATTGTTGCTGGTATAAGCCGCTCTGAGTCCCCCCCTTGGGGTTTGAGAAGGACGGGTTAGAAATGTGGGAAATAATAAATAAATTTATCCACCTGTCTTCCCAAGAGATTTGCAGGATTTTTCAGAGACCGTCCACATTTCGCAGGCGTATAGCAGGGTTGGGAGGACAATGGATTTATAAACAAGCACCTTGATCTCCCTGTGTATGTTCCGGTCCTCAAACTCTCAGTGCTTCATTCGGAAAAATGCTGCACTCGCAGAGCTCAGGCCGTGTTGTATTTCAGTGTCAATGTTGACTTTTGTGGAGTGGTGGCTACCAAGGTAGTGGAAATAGTAATCATTTTCTAACGTTACACCATTAAACTGTATTTCTGGCATTGCAGAGGGTGCAATTGGACAATTATTTTAGTAAGGAGATTATGCAATTGGACAACAAATTTAGTAAGGAGACACTGATGATTTTGTTTTTAAAGGTTGTATTGTTTTTATATCACATTTTAAATGTTTTAATTGTTTTTACAATTGTTTTAAACTGTATTTTTATAATTGCTAAGGCATCGAATTGCTGCCATCTGTGAACTGCCTTGAGTCGCCTCCAGACTAAAAAGGCAGTATACAAGTGCGGCAAATAAGTTAATAATAATAAATACATTGGCTGGTGACTGCTGGAAGAGCGCTTTGATTTTCTTGATGTTCAATGAGATGCCGAGCTTCTCGTATGCTTCTCCAAAGGTGTTTAGAGTGGCTTGTAGGTCTTCTTCTGAATGTGCACAGACTACATTATCATCAGCATATTGGAGTTCTATAACAGATGTTGTTGTGACCTTGGTTTTGGCTTTCAGTCTGCTGATGTTAAATAGCTTGCCATCTGTCCGATAGATGATGGGAAGCTTCCCATCAACAAGATGAAGTATCATAGCAATAAAGATGGAAAATAAGATTGGGGCAATAACACATCCCTGTTTGACTATTGATAGTAATAGCTGTTAGACTGTAAAATGCACTGCCTCCAATTGCAGTGGAGACTCCTTCCCTGGAGGCTTTTAAACAAAATGTGGATGGACATCTGTGGGGAGTGCTTGTATTGTGTCTTCCTACGGTTGGATCAGATGGCCTTTGGGGGTCTCTTCCAACTGTAGGATTCTGTGATATGCTGGATGTTCTACCCAGCTGTTTTGTGACGCTTCTTTAGAGCACAGATTTTGCCTTTCCCCCTAAATGCTGCACCAGCAAGAGTTTAAAGACTGCTGATCGCCCATTAAAACTCCAATCTCCTCTCTGGGGGAAACTCTATCTCTTAACCATTCAGCTGCCTCTATCTCAATGCCTTGGCTGAGCGTAAATCAATCCCAAAAGCAAGCAAGAAAGACCTTTTTGTTTGCATAAATACCACCAAGAGAATTCATATTTAACATTCTGGTCTCCAAAACAACTGTGGACAAATGAGCCTTTGGCCTCGAACAAAAGGGAGGGTCACTAACATGGAAATAAATCCATATAATGTTAAGGGATAGCACCGAATTATGTCTGGGAGTATACAAAGTTGGCCTGGCTTAGTAGAAAGCACACAGACCTTGTGATTCCATTCCCCTGACCAACACTCAATGGCATTCAAGAATAGTAGTTACTGACCAACAGCCAACAGTGTTTAAGTGTAGGTGGGTAACTGAGACAGAATAGGGATTATGTTGGTGTACCACAAACCCCACTGCTCAACAGTCTCCCTTCCTGAGCTAGCCAGGGTGGTCTCGAGGCTGCTATTGGAGTCTCCAAGCTGATTTTTTGTTGTTGTTGTGTCAGGAGCGACTTGAGAAAGCTGCAAGTTGCTTCTGGTGTGAGAGAATTGGCCGTCTGCAAGGACGTTGCCTAGGGGACGCCTGGATGATTTGATGTTTCTATCATCCTTGTGGGAGGCTTCTCTCATGTTCCCGCATGAGGAGTGGAGCTGATAGAGGGAGCTCATCCACTTCTCCCCAGATTCGAACCTGTGACCTGTCGGTCTTCAGTCCTGTCCGCACAGGGGTTTAACCCACTGCTCCACCCGAGGCTCCACAAGCTGATAGTGCTGGAAGACATCCATACTGAGATTGCCCTGTCAAGAGTGACTCAGGACTTCATGGGCTCCATGACAACCATGGGTCTGTCCTAATAATAATAATAATAATAATAATAATAATAATAATAATAATATACTTTATTTATACCCCGCCACCATCTCCCCAAGGGACTTGGAGTGGCTTACATGAGGCCAAGCCCAACAACACATCAATAAAAACAACAAGCAATAAGCAAAATAAACAATACATTTAGTATAACTCACACGTAGACAATAACACACAAGAATTTAAAAACCTATGGCCAGGCCAGATGTAATAGTTAAAGTTAGGAGGGGGGGGGGGGAAACAATAACTAAGATCTACAATAAATTACTGGTCTGGGCGACAGAGACAGAGCTAGTCAAGGAGAGCATGATCAAGTGGGCATCAAACATCGGAAGAGAAATAAAACTGAATGAATGGGAGAAGTTATGGACTAAAAAGATCAAATATACTTACTCAACAGACTTAAAGGAGAATCAGATCAAGATGATATACAGATGGTACATGACCCCTCAAAAATTAAGTGTAATGTACAGAAATTCCCAGAATAAATGTTGGAAGTGTGACACACAGGTCGGAACATTCTACCATGCCTGGTGGACTTGCCCCAAGATGAAGACCTTCTGAAGGATGGTACAAGAGTCACGTGAGAAGATATTTAAAACAAAGATCCAGCTTAAACCAGAATATTTCCTGTTGGGACTAACGGATGAAGAATTGGAAAGGGACCGAAACGACGATATTTTATTTACATACCTCTCTACTGCAGCAAGAATGGTAATAGCAAAAAAATGGAAGCAAAGTGAACTCGCAACGAAAGAAGAATGGCTAAATAAAATCCAAGAAATCAAGGGCGCAGACAAATTAACGTTTGCCCTAAAAGAATCTTATGGTAGACCAATTACAAAGACAAACTGGAAATTGGTGGATGACTTTCTCACCGAAGAAAACAAATTGAAAAATCATTAAAAGAAAGGAATAGTATGATATAGGAAAGCAATATAGAAGAGATAGGAATTAGAAGGAAAGGAAAGAAACATCAAGATTACGATAGAAGTGGAGTAGAAAGATTTTGTACAGGCAAAGTGAAACAGAAGAGCAGAGGATAAATGGAGAAGATTGGAAGCCGACAGAACCCCCTCCCCCACCTCACCACCCCTCCACCACACTTCACACCCCCCTCCCCTTCCCCTTGCTCCCCAATTCGAAACTCTATGTATAGATTTGGCCAGACACAACCTTACCTCCCCCCCAATCTTGGTTTTATGTATAAGTAAAAGAGAAAATGTATTTAATAAAAAGAATTTTTAAAAAAGAATTTAAAAACCTATGGCCAGGCCAGATGTAATAGTTAAAACTTTAAAAATAAATGCTGGACATGAACAGAGGATGTATCTAGAAGGAGGGTTTAAACCAAAAGTATTATTATTATTATTATAACTTTATTTGTACCCCGCTAGCATCTCCCGAAGGATTCGATGCGGCTTACAAGAGGCCGAAGCCCACACAATACAACAATACAATACATAGCAAATAAAAACAGTTAAGCAGAAAAACAAATACAATAGCAATACAACAAGACATTATTAAAAACTGAGCCGGCCGGAGTAGGGGTACAGGATTAAAAGTGCTGATGTGTCGGAGGGATATGGGATTATAGTATAAGTGCGGTGTGCAGTGTGCGGTGGTCTTGGAACTGACTAAAGTGCTTCTGGGATTTGGAACTGGGGTTTCTAGTCTGAGAAGGCACATTTGAACAGCCAGGTTTTCAAATTCTTTCTGAAGACTGCCAGTGTAGGGGCTTGTCTAAGGTCTTTCGGGAGGGCGTTCCAGAGGCGGGGGGGCCACCACGGAGAAGGCCCTGTCCCGTGTCCCCACCAAACGCGCTTGTGACGTGGGCGGGATCACGAGCAGGGCCCCTCCAGATGGCCGGAGTGAGCGTGTGGGTTCATAGACAACGATGCGGTCACGCAGGTAGGGTGGTCCCAAACCGTTCAGGGCTTTGTAGGTAAGCACCTGCACCTTAAATTGGGCTCGGAAAATAAACGGCAGCCAATGGAGCTCCTTAAACAGGAGGGTAGACCTCTCTCTCTGTAATGGGCCCCAGTTAACATTCTGGCTGCTGCCCGCTGGACCAATTGGAGTTTCCGAGCCGTTTTCAAGGGCAGCCCCACGTAGAGCGCGTTCCAGTAATCCAGTCTAGAGGTGACTAAGGCATGGACCACCCCGGCCAGATAAGCCTTAGCGAGGCACGGTTGCAGCTGGCGCACAAGTCTCAGTTGTGCAAAAGCCCTCCCGGCCACCGCCGACGCCTGAGCCTCAAGCGTGAGCGATGAGTCCAGGAGAACTCCCAAGCTGCAGACCTGTGGCTTCAGGGGGAGTGTAACCCCGTCCAACACAGGTTGCCACCCTATACCCCGATCAGGTTTACGATCGACCAGGAGGACCTCTGTCTTGTCGGGATTGATCTTCAGCCTGTTCGTCCTCATCCAGATAGGCACAGCGGCCAGGCACTTGTCTAGCACCCGAGAGGCCTCCTTGGAATTGGGTGGAAAAGAGTAGTAGAGTTGTGTGTCATCTGCATAGAGATGGCATCCAACTCCAAAACTCCGGATGACCTCTCCCAGCAGTTTCATGTAGATGTTGAAAAGCATGGGAGATAGAATAGAGCCTTGCGGGACCCCACAGGTCAAAGGCCAGGGATCCGAGCAGGCATCTCCCAGCTTCACCATCTGGGTTCGACCCTCCAAGAAGGACCGGAGCCACAAAAAGACCGTGCCCCCAAGACCCATCCCAGAGAGTCGACCCAGAAGGATACCATGATTGATGGTATCAAAAGCCGCTGAGATGTCCAAGAGAACCAGCAGGGTCACACTCCCCCTGTCCAGTCCTCTACGGAGGTCATCCACCAAGGCAACCAAGGCTGTCTCGGTGCCGTGACCAGGCCTGAAACCAGACTGTGACTGATCTAGGTAATTGATGTCATCTAGGAAACCCTGGAGCTGAAGGGCGACCACCCGCTCCAGCACCTTACCCAAAAAAGGGAGGTTGGAGATCGGCCTGTAATTGTTCAGCACCGTAGAGTCAAGGGAAGACTTCTTAAGGAGTGGGCGAACCACAGACTGTTTTAAGTTAGATGGAAAAATCCCTTGCTCCAACGATGCGTTAATGATCAACACAAACCAATCAACCAACCCCTCCTTGGCAGCTTTTATAAGCCAAGATGGGCAAGGGTCTAGGGCCGAAGTGGTCGCCCTCACCCAACGGGGTATGCAGAGCAACCCAACGGGTAATTAAAATGCTTCTCAGGATATTTTGCAGGGGATTGTTTCCTTTATTCAGGGAAGGCACACTGGAACAGCCATGTTTTCAGGCTCCTCCTAAAGACTGCCAATGTGGGGGCTTGTCTGATATCCTTGTGGAGTGAGTTCCAGAGTCAGGGGGCCACCATGGAGAAGGCCCTCTCCCCCATCTCCACCAATCGCACCTGCGAGGAAAGTGGTGTCTGGTGCTTCCCATGCTGCTGGGCACACTTTGGACCTTGTTTTCTGTGCAGGATGGGAGGATGGTGATGGTGGTGTCAGGGAACTGGTCACAGTTCCGTTGTCATTGACCGATCACAGTTGCTGGTACCGATTAAGATAGTCCACTCCAGGAGGCTTATGGATCTGGATGGATTCCTGACCGCTCTTGTGGATTTTCCTGTCACCTTGGCAGATGATTATGTTGAAGCTTTGGTTGACTACTGGAATGGCCAGGGTGGTAGACACAGTTGCTCCTGAACGTCCCCTCTCATGGAGCACAGCCAAACCAGCCCCTTAATTTTCCAAGTTGTCGGAGGTGATGAAGCAAGTGAGGTGGAGATTAGATTAACATTGCCGGAAACATAGAGGCAAATCTGACCAAGCATGGGCTAGTGCATATTCGAAAGCCTACTCTGTGGCAGTGGCATTATGTTCTCTTCATCTGGTGCTTGGGCTAACCACATTACTCATAGTATACAAAGAACAATGAAAGCAGCAGGTTCCATCATAGATACCCAGGCACAATCAGACCTGCCCTGGAAGTCTTTAAGACAAAAATAATGCCAACACTTATATTTGGGGCTGAAATTTGGGGGCACATAAATTTGGCCAAGATCGAAGCCTTCCAAGTTAAGCAGCTTCGCACCCTCCTGGGCCTTTCCAGAACAACACTGACAGCGGCAGTAAGGGTGGAGCTAGGAATGCCCCCAGTAAAAGCTCAAATCTTAATGAGACAGTTTAATTACTGGTCAAAAGTAAACTGTATGGATCCCAGGAGGCTTCCTTGCCTATGTCTTGAGGATCAAGTCCAGCATGACCAAAAGTCATCATGGATGGTGGCTCTGAATAATGAGTTGGCTGGAATCGGCCTGCTTTGCAATTTCTGGGTGCTCTGGGTCCGGGGGCAGGGCAAGTGCTCAAGCAGCGCACTCGGGATGTCTGTGCTCAGCTGGACCTAGAGAGCATAGGTAGGTCTTCTGCCACAAGGTTTTTAGCTTCTCACAAAAGGAATATTCATTTAGAACACTGTCTAACTAGTCCACTTCCACAACCCTTAAGCAACTGGTCACAGTTCCGTTGTCATTGACCGATCACAGTTGCTGGTATCGATATACTAGTGCTAGGTCTGAACAACTCGGTATTATGATGCAAACCAGATGCTACTGTAAATCCCAAGAAGTGATTCTGCGTATGGGGAGAACAAACTGTGGAACATATTGAACATTTCTTAATTGACTGTCCAGCATACACTGAATTGCGAGACAGATATTTACATCCAGTATTATCCAACTGCAGGTCCCCCAACAGAAATGATCTTCTGACAAAAGTGTCTTAAAAAGGCAGCAAAGCAATAAGCAACTTTTGCAACGCCAAGAGAACATAAACTGCTTAAAAACCAATCATTTCACTTTGGCCTGATTGCCATGAAGAAGGCACTGGGGAAGCCAGCCACAGCCAGCCAGCCCTTTACGTCAGTAAGTAATCTATATAAATAAAAATGTAATGTTTGTTCGTGGGATAAACATAACTCAAAAACCACTGGACAAATTGCCACCAAATTTGGCCACAAGACAGCTACTAACCCAAGAAGTAACCATCACTCAAAAAAATTGATTTTGTCATTTGGGAGCTGTAGTTGCTGGGATTTATAGTTCACCTACAATGAAAGAGCATTCTGAACTACCCCGATGATGAAATTGAACCAAACTTGGCACACATGACTCCCATGACCAACAGAAAATACTAGAAGGGTCTGGTGGGCATTGACTTACAGTTAGGGAGTTGTAGTTCACCTCCATCCAGAGAGCACTGTGGACTCAAACAATGATGGATCTGGACCAAACTTGGCACAAATGTTCCATATGCCACAGATGGAGTTTGGGGGAAATAGACCTTGACATTTGGGAGTTGTAGTTACTGGGATTTATAGTTCACCTACAATCAAAGAGCATTCTGAACCCCACAAACGACAAAATTGGGGCAAATTTTCCACACAGACCTCCCATGACCAACAGAAAATACTTAAGGCCATCCAGTCCAACTCCCTTCACCAGGGCAAGAAAACATAAACAAAGCCCTGCTAACGAAGAGCCATCCAGCCATAGAAAGAACAAAAGAAAGAACAAGAAATACTGTTTACCCACAAGCATAAAGAAATTACATATATTAGAAATCAACACTTTCTCATTACTTTATTTTCCAGGTCACCAGACTGGGCCACAGCAACGCGTGGCAGGGGACAGCTAGTCATAAAATAAAATGATTGATTCAATCTACAAATAGGAATAAATGGATGTATGTGTCTTGAGGGTCCCCTCCAACTCAATATAGGATGCAAATGGATGTCAGGAGAGTTTGGATGGTGCCTTTCTGCCCAGAAGACGGGGGTCAGCCTAGATGTCCCTTGATGAGGTCTGTATTATGATTTCTGTTCTCCACCAATTTGTCTCTGGAATAGAACAACTACTTTCAAAGTAAAGACCAGCCAATGAAACAGGAAATAACACTTTAAACCAGAAACAGATTTTCTTTATTGTTAAAAAATGTTTTTATAAAAACTTTGAAAATTTGCCAAAAATCCTTGGAGAAGTCAAAGGTTATGAAATTTAGTGAGCTAACAGTGGTCCATGTGTTCTACCATTGTAGCAAGATTCATCAGGATTGGTTTAAAATGAGGGAGGGAGGGAGGATCCCTTTAAGTTTCCCCAGTGCCAGTGCTGTTTTTTTCCTACTACAAATACGTGTCGACCATTAACGAAGTGATTTGGAAGTTTTGGAAAGTTTTCGAAAGTTTTAATTTTTTTTAAATCGGAAGTGACTTTAGAATCGAACCACCAGTGCCCCCTACATCTGAAACGAATTTTGAATCATTTTTTTAATCAACCAAGCCTAGTAAATATGTTAAATGTGCAAATAAGGAATTGTGAATTGAACAATATAGACAAAATAGAAAATGTTATAATAATTAAGAACATGTGGGATCCAATTAAGAATTATTTAGAGAATGTATTAAGATGTGGAGTTATTTATTTATCGTGTCAGGCAACCGAACAGTTGTATTACATTTTTGACAGAACAAACAAACAAACATACAAAAGACACAGAGTTTGCAAAGCTTGGTAGTTGAGTAAATGTCCTTTGACCAGTATCTGACCACTTGGAGTGACTCTGATGTTGCTGCAAGAAGGTCCTCCCTTGTGCATGTGGCGGGGCTCAGGTTGCATTGTAGCAGGTGGTCTGTAGTTTGCTCTTCTCCACACTCGCATGTCGTGGATTCCACTTTGTAGCCCCATTTCTGAAGGTTGGCTCTGCATCTCGTGGTGCCAGAGCGCAGTCTGTTCAGCGCCTTCCAAGTCGCCCAGTCTTCTGTGTGCCCAGGGGGAAGTCTCTCACTTGGTATCAGCCATTGATTGAGGCTCTGGGTTTGAGCCTGCCACTTTTGGACTCTCGCTTGCTGAGGTGTTCCAGTGAGTGTCTCTGTAGATCTTAGAAAACTATTTCTTGATTTAAGTCGTTGGCATGCTGGCTGATGCCCAAACAAGGGATGAGCTGGAGATGTTTCTGCCTTGGTCCTTTCACTATTGGCTGCTACTTCCCGGCGAATGTCAGGTGGTGCAATACCAACTAAGCAGTATAGTTTCTCCAGTGGTGTAGGGCGCAGACACCCCGTGATAATGCGGCATGTCTCATTAAGAGCCACATCCACTGTTTTAGCGTGCTGAGATGTGTTCCACACTGGACATGCATACTCAGCAGCAGAGTAGCATAGCGCAAGGGCGGATGTCTTCACTGTGTCTGGTTGTGACCCCCAGGTTGTGCCAGTCAGCTTTAGTATGATATTGTTTCTAGCACCCACTTTTTGCTTAATATTCAGGCAGTGCTTCTTGTAGGTCAGAGCACAGTCCAGAGTGACTCCCAGGTATTTGAGTGCGCTGCAATGCTCCAGTGGGATTCCTTCCTAGGTGATCCTCAGAGCTTGGGATGCTTGTCTGTTCTTGAGATGAAAAGCACATGTCTGTTATTTAGATGGTTAGGGATCAGCTGGTTTTCCCTGTAATAGGCAGTAAGAGCACCTAGAGCTTCGGAGAGCTTCTGTTCAACCATCTCAAAGCTCCTTGCTTGAGCAGTAATGGCACGATCATCAGCATAGATGAAGCTCTCTGTCCCTTCTGGCAGTGGCTGGTCATTTGTGTAGATGTTGAACATGGATGGGGCCATCACGGTCCCCTGAGGCAGGCCGTTCTTCTGTTTCCGCCATCTGCTTCTCTGGCCCTGGAACTCAACAAAAAAGCTCCTGTTTTGTAGCAGGTTTCCTATGAGGCAGGTGAGGAGTTAAAAATGAGACCGATATTTCAAATGTAATTTCTATAGTTTATTATAAAAATTGTATGTCCAGGGTAAAGTGGGGAGGGTGGGAGTGGGGTAAACATGTAAAAAAAAAAACACTCTCTCAACCTCAGATGAAGGCAAAGTCAAACCCTTTCTGCACAAAGGAATAATAAGTATTCTGTTTTGAGAGTTGAAGTGACAATGAGATGAATGAGATGAGAGCATGTTTTCTCTTTTGGAATCTTGTTTACTTTGTAGAAACCATGGGGAGTTTTGGACAGAAAATACTATTTTCTGCTTGGGAAACGTCATTTTTCACCCAGAGGAAGTGCCAAACTGAATATTCTCACCCATGTAGGATTCACCGCAAATGGTTTCCAGCCATTTTTCAAATATTTATTTCATCCCAAGTCTTTATTACCAAGCTTACTCGACTGTTAGGGATTTGCTGTCAGTTTGACCATCATGGCCTTGGATGACCCTGGGAAACTGTTAGACCGTTGAAAGAGTCTTTGGCATTTTTTGCAAACTCTTGCCCTTTCCCTTCTCAAAACTACAGTTCCCAGCGTTCCCTGGGGAGAGGAATGGAGGCTAAAGTTATTTCAGTCCAACCCAAAACCATATACAAGTTTCCTCTGAAGAAGAACGAAGAGAAATGGAAGTGGGCAGGAAGATGGGAAGGAAAGAGAAGTGTGAAGCTACCATTCAAAGTTCCTTTCCATTTTTTCAAAACTGGAGCTGGATGCAGAGGCAAAACAGCTGCAAGGATTTGGTGGGATTGCAATAGGATTTCCAATCTTTACGGCTGTATGGTTTCCAGCAGTCAATCCCTTGAGATTTCAGGGCCAATACCCCGGGTCTCTCAACACAGGGATTCATAGTTTCCAGACATTTCACCATCTTGATTGCCGACCTCTGGACACTTTCAAACTTATTGATAATCTTCCTAAACTGTGGGCCCAAAAATGGAAACAGGGTTCAAGGATAGAGCAAGAATGAGGTGGTGTTATTACTTCCTCAAATTTGAACATTAGATGTCTGTAGATGCATTATATATTTCTGTTGATTGTATTCGCTTTGTTTGCTGCTGTGTCACACTGTCGGCTCAGTCTCTTCCATCTTCAATCTCAGGAAGACATAAGAAGGAGTTGGCTTATAAAGCTGCCCTCCGCTAATTTGGACACTATAACCCAGCATCCTTTTATTCAGGAGAGCTGGCATGTGCATTATGGATCAATTTGTACAATGGTAAGCAAGGGAGAATGTACAGAACTATATGCTCTGTGACGCAGTAGGTTAAACTGCTGAGCTGCTGACCAAAAGGTCACAGGTTCAATTCTGGGGAGGGGGTGAGCTCCCGGTGTTAGCCCCAGCTTCTGCGAACCTAACAGTTCCAAAACATGCAAATGTGAGTAGATCAATAGGTACCGCACCAGTGGGAAGGTAACGGCGCTCATAGAATCATAGAATCAAAGAGTTGGAAGAGATCTCATGGGCCATCCAGTCCAACCTCCTGCCAAGAAGCAGGAATATTGCATTCAAATCACCCCTGACAGATGGCCATCCAGCCTCTGTTTAAAAGCTTCCAATGTAGGAGCCTCCACCACACTCCGGGGCACAGAGTTCCACTGCTGAACGGCTCTCACAGTCAGGAAGTTCTTCCTCATGTTCAGATGGAATCTCCTATCTTGTAGTTTGAAGCCATTGTTCCTTGTCCTAATCTCCATGAAAGCAGAGAACAAGCTTGCTCCCTCCTCCCTGTGGCTTCCTCACACATATTTATACATGGCTATCATATCTCCTCTCATCCTTCTCTTCTTCAGGCTAAACATGCCCAGCTCCTTAAGCCGCTCCTCATAGGGCTTGTTCTCCAGACCCTTGATCATTTTAGTCGCCCTCCTCTGGACACAATCCAGCTTGTCAATATCTCTCTTGAATTGTGGTGCCCAGAATTGGACACAATATTCCAGGTGTGGCCTAACCAAAGCAGAATAGAGGGGTAGCATTACTTCCCTAGATCTAGACACTATGCTCCTATTGATGCAGGCCAAAATCCCATTGGCTTTTTTTTGCCTCCACATCACATTGTTGGCTCATGTTTAACTTGTTGTCCATGAGGACTCTCAAGCTCTTTTTCACACGTACTGCTCTCGAGCCAGGCATTGTCCCCCATTCGCTATGCAGTCATGCCGGCCACATGACCTTGGAGGTGTCTATGGACAACACCGGCTCTTTGGCTTAGAAATAGAGAAAACCCCAGAGTTGGACACAACTGGACTTAATATCAGGGGAAAACCTTTCCCTATATGCAAAAAGTCAGCGGCCCTGTGCATTGGAAGAGAAACAGAAACCCTATATCTGAAGCCAAATAATCACATTTCTTGGACTGCAAGAAACTACTAACATTGGAAATATACTGATGGCATCCAGGTATTTTGGATCCTGTTTCTGACCTCTGCAGTAACACTATGCCCTTTTTTTCCGCTGAGTGGACACAGTCACATCCTTTTTGCCAATCTTAAATGTCCCATCCCTGATTAAGCAAAAGTATTTCCTTATTACTCAGGATTGGCTTGAGATATATGGCTCATGCATACTCAGCAGCACAGTAGTAAAGTGCAAGGGCAGATGTCTTCACTGTGTCTAGTTGTAATCCCCAGGTTGTGCCAGTCAGCTTTTATATGATCTTATTTGTAGCACCCACTTTTTGCTTGATAAAAGCAAAGAGGGAGAAGTGATTGTAATGAATCCCTTACCTTGGCACGATAGCTTAGGCTTAGGAGAGTGGGCCTGGCAAAGCCCCGGCATCCATTTTAGAGAAGGGAGACAGGGATACACCATCTTAGGTTAGGTTTGCCTAAAGGGGGCATGTTCTAGTCTTGGAGGGAAAGTTAGACCACTAGGATTGGTTGTTATTAAGAGCAGTTTGGGATTTTGAAGAAGAACTTTGGGTCAGTCTTTTGTTTAGAATTTAGGATAGCTATAGAGAAATATAGCTGGAATACTGTGGGGAGCAACACCCCATTAGTGGTCTGTTTTTTTCCTTAAGGAAGGCTAGATTCCTAAGGGGGATTTTTGTGGGAGTTACCTTCAGAGATTAATTTCTTGAAGTAATTTTCTGTGTGGAAACTTTAAGACTTGTAACCCAGAAGTTTTTAAGATCTCTTCTCAAACGTAACCACAAGCTTTGTATGCCAGATTTTTACTGAAACCATCAAGCATTTGTACCTGAAATATCCAAGTCTGTTCAATAAAAGTTCTTGTTATTTTTGCCAACTTATACCAGCCTCAGTGTGAATACCTTTGTGGTGAAAGTGTTACTCAAGTCAACTTTTTACCAGCCTCTAAGAAAACTAGAGTAACATAGAGTGTGTTACTGAACAACCTCTCAATAGTACCTCAGCCTGTTCATTAGTAATATGGTGGCAGTGGAAACCTTTTAAAGATTTCTTTTAAGTCTCATAGTTCCAGGGGTTCCCAGTTCCTAGCTTGTAAATATACAGTTGGTTCAACAACTATTATCCCTCTATATTTTTGGTGAGCTAATCTGTAGTGGTGTCATTGTTATAATTTGGTGGAGCAGCAAGTGGTTGGGGATTATTCTATATAGATTTCCCCGTCATAAAGATTTTAATTTAAAAATCTTTCTACTCTTTCTTACATCGTTGTGTGGTCGTTATAATTTTGTGGCAGGGGTGGGATCATTATTTGCAGGTTATGTGAGTTTACATTAATTGAGCTTGTGTGTTAACTTGTATGACTGTGCAATAACAGGATTTATTACCATATGTCCAATTCACAGTTGACTACGATGGAGAACCCCTCGTGCCACTCCACAATCGTTTTCTAATGAAACAACATAATTGGACATCAAAGGGAGTCTTTAACCCATAAGGGAAGAGTATTAAAGGGACGAGGGAAAACTTTTTCTTTTCATCCAGTTTAGCTACTTCAATGTCTCTTCTATAGACCTGCAAGTCAAATTAGCACATCTGCAGCCAGGTTTAATAATAGTAGTAGTAGTAGTAGTAGTAGTAGTAGTAGTAGTAATCATAACAATAATAATAAACAGGTCACCTCCTTCCTTCAAATGAGATTCAGTACGCTTTGGGGAACTGCAAAAGTGGGACATAGATATTGAAAATATCCCCTTTCTCCCCTCTTGGGGTACAACATAGTCATTGTCCATTTTAGGGCTCACAAAGACAGAAAAACTTCCCAAAATTTAAGACATATTTGGACTGAATTCCCCTTCTTCGACAACATTGTATTGAGCAACCCCATAGCTGTACAATTATCTCAAGCAGTGTTTCTCAACCTGAGGATCAGGAACCCTGGGGGGGGGGGTCGTGTGGGGATGTCAAAGGGTCACTAAAGACCATCAGAAAACACAGTATTTTCTGTTGGTCATGGGGGTTCTGTTTGGGAAGTTTGGCCCAATTCTATTGTTGGTGGGGTTCATAATGCTCTTTGATTGTATGTGAACTATAAATCCCAGCAACTACAATTTCCATGACATGGGAGTCGCATGACATGGGAGAGGAGGAAGATCTTATGGCTCCAATGCTGGTTTGTATGTTTTATGAGACAGGGAGACTTAATGGTAAGGCAAAATAGTTTTCTGATCATAATACAAGTCACCCCCTTCCCCATTCCCATGGATTTTTCATCCACAGCTTGAAAATATTCCCCAAAGAAAACCTCTTTAAGGCAATGTTTCTCAACCTCAGGGTCGGGACCCCCAGGGGGGTAGCAGGGGGATGTCAGAGGGGTCACCAAAGACTAACAGAAAACACAGTATTTTCTGTTGCTCATGGGGGCTCTGTGTGGGAAGTTTGGCCCAATTCTATTGTTGGTGGGGTTCATAATGCTCGATTGTAGGTGAACTATAAATCCCAGCAACTACATCCTGCAGGTCATAACAGGAGGTCTATTTTCCCCAAACTTCATCCGTGTTCACCAGTGTTCACATTTGGGAATATTGAGGATTTGTGCCAAGTTTGGTCCAGGTCAATAATTGTTTGAGTCCACAGTGGTCTCTGGATGGAGGTGAACTACAACTCCAAAACTCAAGGTCAATGCCCACCAAACCTTTCCAGTATTTTCTCTTGGTTATGGGAGTTTTGTGTCCCAAGTTTGGTTCAATTCCATCGTTGGTGGAGTTCAGAATGCTCTTTGATTGTAGGTGAACTATAAATCCCAGCAACTACATCCTGCAGGTCATAACAGGAGCAAAATTAAAGTTATGAAGTAGCAACGAAAATAGTGTTATGGTTGGGGGTCAGCACAACATGAGGAACTGTATTAAGGGGTCCTGGCATTAGGAAGGTTGAGAACCACTGATCTAAAGTCTCTACCCGGCTGGAAAAGATTTTAAAAAACGGTTTCATTGCTATTGAATCCCAAGGCAATAAGAATCATATCTTGTGCCCTCTGGTGGCTAGAAAAGATTTATAGTTTACACCTTCCAGGTTCAGCCAGCTGCTAGGACTGCAAACTGAGCATTTAATTTCCCAAGCAGGTCTTCTCCCAGTTAGGAAGAAAATTCAGAGGTGATGCAAACAAGGTTTCTCATTTTTGTAAGTTAAATAAATCCTAGTGATTCAAGAAATCATAGCAAGGTATTGTCGAAGGCTTTCATGGCTGAAATCACTGGGTTGTTGTGAGTTTCCAAGGCTGTATGGCTATGTTCCTGAAGCATTCTCTCCTGACGCTTCGCCTGCATCTATGGCAGGCATCCTCAGAGGTTGTGACGTCAGACCTCACAACCTCTGGGGGTGCCTGCCATAGATGCAGGCAAAACATCAGGAGAGAATGCTGCTGGAACATGGCCACATAGCCTGGAAAACTCACAACTCAATCATCAAAAATTGCATAATATTGAAAGATACATTTCTACAGTGAATACCTTCCTGAACTTATCTTGAAAAATAGCAAATCCTACTAAAATGAACAACTTCTACTGGAAGTTGTCACAGAGTCATCCTGGAGGTGCTAGAAAATTCTTCAAGAGCTATCCTATATATTATTGGACTGTAATTCCCACTAACCCCTAATATATCCAATAATCAGAATGCAAGGCACTACAATCCAAAGACACTGAAGTAAAAACCAGGTTGAGTATTAGTGATATCTGTTATTTTTGCTCACCCTCCAAGTCGTTTCCAACTTATGGTGGCCCTCAGGCACCATATTATTTATTTATTTTATTTACAGTATTTATATTCCGCTCTTCTCACCCTGTAGAGGACTCAGGGTGGATTACAATGTACATATACATAGCAAACATTCAATGCCATAGACACACAACATATATAGACAGACAGACAGAGGCGATTAACATTCCAGCTTTTGATGAGGGTATTCTGGCCACCAGGGGAGCTGTCGCTGCTACGTCCATTTGTGACACTGATGAAGTACTTCCTCATTCTTTGCATGCTTGCTGGAGATTTTTATGGCATCAGAAATTAGTTAAATTAGCCTCCTCGCATACGCGGTACCTAAATTTCCTACTTTACAGATGCAACTGTTTTTCGGGCTGCAAGGTTGACAGCAGGCTACACAAATTGGTCGGAAGCTCACTCCGACCCGAACTCGCTTCGAACTCATGATCCGTAGTGATCTTAATGCAGCCGACTCCCAGCCAGCTGCGCCAGTCCCGGGTTTTCTAGTGATGTTTGCCCAGAGGAGGCTTGCCTTTGATTTCCTTTGAAGCTTAGAGTGTGTGGCTTGTCCTAAGTCACCCAGTGGAGCAGGATTTCACACCCCAAATTTCCAAATCATCCTCCAATGAGGCTGGATGGCCATCTGTCGGGGTTGCTTTGAATGTGATTTTCCTGCTTCTTGGCAAGGGGTTGGACTGGATGGCCCACGAGGTCTCTTCCAACTCTATGATTCTATGATTCCATGTTCACTCCATCATGCTGGCTGTCTATGAGTGATGGGCCCTTCTAATATTCATATCCGAGATACACCTGTAGAGAGGCAACTCTTTACCAAATAAACCTTTCTTTTCGAGCCATTTCTATGCAAATTGTCAAGCTTAAAGGACCAGAACAGATCTGATCTCTGAGCAGCTTTTAGGGCCATTCAAATGCTTCAACTGGCCAGTAAGCACTATTTCCCCCTTTTTCCATTCTTGCGACGGTTCCCTCTGGACTATCCAGATGCCCACGAAGACAATGCCAACACTGGAAGGTCTTCCTGCTTTCTCAGCTTTTCTCTTTGTGCCGTAAAACCAGGACTGTCAGCCATTTCTTAACCAATTAAAGAAGAAGCTTCAAGTTGAAATGTCCATTTTTTAAAAAGGGGATGCTTTTCCATTTCTGTCATGTTAAGAAACAACCCATTTTACAGGTGAAATTATTACCTTTGGGGATCCAGATTCTTGGAAGAAATGTGCCACAATTCAATCAGAAGCATTATGTTTTGGCCCAGAAGTGTCAGCACAGCGTGTAACATGATTCTCAAGTGTATTTACTCAGAGCTGGAGTACCAGACTGAAACGCAATTCAATAAGTCCCTGATCTGAGTCCCATTTGTTAGGAAATCCTTATTGTTACAAGCTTTGCAAGTAGATGGAGAGTTCAGAACATCCAAAAGTTACTTACTTAGGCGATCCCTCGTTGTCCAGGAGTTGCATGTGATGTCTGTAGATTACTTACTTACTTAGGCGATCCCTTGTACTTCGAGGATGATGGTCCTCCAAGGTCGGTGTACTGACAGTGGGTCCGTAGGTGACTGTGGAGCCCAATTCTTGATCTGCATCTTCTCCCGCAGTGAGGGCATTGGTTTCCAGGTGGAAGGCGGTCTCAGTCGGGTTTGGCTTGACATGCCTTCCTCTTGGCATGTTTCTCTCTTTCGACCTCCATTCATGCCTCTTCAAATTCTACAGCACTGCTGGTCACAGCTGACCTCCAGCTGGAGCGCTCAAGGGCCAGGGCTTCCCAGTTCTCAGTGTCTATTCCACAGTTTGGAAGGTTGGATTTGAGCCCATCTTTAAATTTCTTTTCCTGCCCACCAACACTCCATTTTCCATTCTTGAGTTCAGAGTAGAGCAACTGCTTTGGGAGACGGTGGTCGGCCATCTGGACAACATGGCCGGTCCAGCGGGATTGATTGCGGAGGACCATCAGCTTCAATGCTGGTGGTCTTTGCTTCTTCCAGCACACTGACATTTGTCCGCTTGTCTTCCCAAGAGATCTGCAGGATTTTTTGGAGGCAGCGCCGATAGAATTGTTCCAGGAGTTCCATGTGATGTCTGTAGATAGTCCACGTCTCGCAGGTGTATAGCAGGGCTGGGAGAATAATAGTTTTGTAAACAAGCACTTTGGGATCCCTATGGATGTCCCGGTCCTCAAATACTCTGCTTCATTTGGAAAAAAAGCTGCACTTGCAGAGCTCAAGCGGTATCATATTTCAGTGTCAATGTTGACTTTTGTGGAGAGGTGGCTTCAATACTGTAAAAGAATTGGATTCTGTCTAACATTGGAAGCTAAACAGGGTCAGCCCTGGTTAGGATTTGGATAGGAAAATGCCGATGCATCTTAAATGGTGGTGGCTCTATTTCAAAGGAAAGGATTGGAAAAACACCTCTGAGTCTTCCTTGAAATCCATCGGTCAATAAGCTATTTGAAGGTACATCTGCCCACACAAGTTCCAATAAATACAGTGAGCTTACGTCTGTGTAAGCATGCATAGGCTCAGGTAAAAGAACATGAAAAATATTAGAGTTGCATAGCTAGTATGTAGGACAGAGATAGAAAAGCCTATTGTTGGTTCAGTTGACAACACGTTCCCTGTTTCCTCACCCATAATAAGAATTATAGTTGACAGAATGGAGAGACAATGAGTGCGTGGGTTGATCCAAGTCCTTTTAAGAGGTCAGAGCCAAATCTGCCAGGTGTGAACACCCTCAGGCGGTAGATTCTGGGGTTATTAAGTGGAACAAATTGTGGATTTTATCCCCGGAGGGAAATGCCATTTATATCTCTGACTTCGGGGACCCAAATACCTTGGGTCACTTCTAATCAAGCGGAAACTCTTTGGGGCCACGTTCAATTCACTTGACAAGCTGGAAGAGACACGGGGCAAACTATCGTAGGAAAACACAGTTTATTGCATTTCATGCCGTTTTTAAATACATGCATGGACCAAATTTTATACAGGCTTTAACAAAAAAACATTTCGCACCATGAACTAAAAACGTGACATTTGCATGTCTAGAGCTCTTTTAAGTAATTCCAAAATTGATTAAGGCCAAATGTAAGCCTTCGGAAAATAAGTTTAATGCACAAATATCTGGTTGCTCTGTCTTCTGATATTTTCCCTGGATGCTGCAAATAGTAATATTTCAATCTGGGATGTTATTCAGACTCCTCACACATCTCTCTCTCTTTTACACATACATACGAACACACACACAGAGACATTCTCATACACTTTCCGCTTGAATGGAAACAAAGGGACATGTCCACTCCTCACTAAAGCAGGAATGGCACAAAATCCTGGCAGTTGCAGCTTAGTCAACAGGGAAAGTGGACAGAGTGACAGAAAAGATCTTGGACCATTGGAGAAACCATGGCTCAAAAAGAGCCCTACATCCGTTTGTACAAATTGAACAATATAGGATTTACAAGTTCTAAAAAAATCACACATAATAATAATTATAATAAAAAGGATGCGTACTATATTGTCGTCAGTTCATTGGGGATATCTTTTTCACCCAAGAGATTGAAACAGTCCATATAATACAAAGTGGGGTACAGCCCTTGACAGCTGGGTATCAAATGAAGGTGGGGACAATGGAGGAAGCCTTAAAGAAATCCTTCAATGTCTTGAGGGGCATTAATCCATCCGACAACCCACTGGCCGGGTAGGTTCAGTCTCCTGTAACCTGTGGGGACTGCCCGTCTGTTGCCTGAGTGGCCGACTGGATGAACATGGGCTGTGTGATGTCCTGCCCGGCAGGCATGGTCACTTGCTGGATCTGGTACAGTTGCTGCAAAAGGAGGGATAAAGAAACACATTAGTGTGGAATTGAAGTACCGTATATACTTGAGTATAAGCTGAATTTTTCCACCCCTTTTTGAGGCTGAAAAAGGCTCCCTCGGCTTATACTCAAGTCAAGGTTATTTATTATTTTACTCTATTATTATTATTATTATTATTATTATTATTATTATTATTATTATTAGAAACATAACAAGATTAGTACACAGCAAACAAGATCACTCTGCTGGCTGTTGTATTGGATCACACGCCGCACACTACCCAAGTGTCTAGGACTGTGTGATGTATCAGTGAATAATGTGCATAGATCCCAGTAGGGTGGCCTTTTGCAGCTGGCAGATGGTAATCTTGTCAGCGCTAATTGTGTTTAAATGCAGGCCAAGGTCTTTAGGCACTGCACCCAGTATGCCGATCATCACTGGGACCACCTTGACTGGCCTGTGCCAGAGTCTTTGCAGTTCGATCTTTAAATCCTTGTATCATATCAGCTTTTCCGGTTGTTTCTCTTAAATCTTGCTGTCGCCTGGGATCGCAACATTGACGATCCATACTTGATTTTTTAACACGATCATGAGGTCAGGAGTATTATGCTCCAAAACTCTGTATTATTACATTCGACCACTTCTAAAAAAGTGTGCCTTTCCAGAATAAGGAAACTCCTAGCATTATGTCCCAACGCACTTTATCAGAGATTTAGGTTATCTGCAAGCCCACCCTCCTCCAAACACCTGTCATGCCCAGCACTTTTTAATTTTAATTTTAATTATTACATTTGGCCCGGCCATTGTTTTTAACTGCGTCACTGCATGTTGTTAATGTTATCGCTTGTTTTTGTTTTATTTTGCTGTATTATTGTTGTTGTTTACTGTTGTATTTTGGGCTCGGCCTCATGTTAGCCACACCGAGTCCTTCGGGAGATGGTAGCGGGGTACAAATAAAGGTTTATTATTATTATTATTATTATTATTATTATTATTATTACATTTACATTATTTTACTATTATTATTTTTATAACATTTATTATTTTACTTTATTATTACGTTTATTATTTTTCTTTATTTATTATTGTTATTATTACATTTATTATTTTACTCTATTATTTTGATTACATTTATTATTTTACTCTCTTTTTATTATTGGAAGGATAAGTAAGCACATTTACACTGAAGGTTAGAATAATGAGTCTTATCTTAAATTACAGTTTTATGTAAATATTCAAAAACATTTAACCTACTGATGCCTCAATTAATGTAATTTTATTGCTAACAATTTTTACTTTACCAGTAGCCGCTGCATTTCCCACCCTTGGCTTATACTTGAGTCGATATGTTTTCCCAATTTTCTGTGGTAAAATTAGGTGCCTTGACTTATATTCAGGTCAGCTTATACTCAAGTATATACAGTACCTTTTTAAAAAAACATATATAGGCAAAAGCAGGACTCATATAATCAAAACTCTTAAGGCGCTGCTATTACCACATGTATAGCTGTAACGTTTGT
Source organism: Anolis sagrei (assembly GCF_037176765.1). NCBI lineage: Eukaryota > Metazoa > Chordata > Lepidosauria > Squamata > Anolidae > Anolis > Anolis sagrei. The sequence goes on along the minus strand of NC_090034.1, from coordinate 81,375,479 downwards.
TACTCAACTTGGAATCTGTTACGCCTCTTTAGCGAAGGACCCAACTAAAACAGCACTGTTTGCCATTTTGGTTTCAAAGGAGCAGGTGGATCCATAGGAGGAACTTTGTACAAGCTCTTCGTAGACTCAGTGAGAGGCATGGCAGGGCAGTGGGGACCCTCCAGCCCCCTCCCAATTTGGGCACCAACCTTCCAGAAGAGTCTTTAGCCCCATGCATCTCGAATCACTTACCTGCCCGTCTGTAAACTGGCTGAATTGCTGTTGTCCCTGTTGAACCTCTGTCTGTGCAATCTACAAAAGACATGGGGTTATTGACATCTGCAACCCCACCCTTCAAAAAGTGGAAAAGTCAGAACATGCATAGGTTAACTGTACATTAAAAGATACACACACACACACAGAGAGAGAGAGAGAGAGAGGGAGAGAGAGAAGGCCACTTCTGGGGCCTTAAGTCCTGCTTGACACCAATAGCAAGGCTCGGTTCCTGGACTGGTGCCCGAGTTCCTTTCAGGTGTTCACAATACCTTTCCCTCAGCCTGAATGGGAAGCAAGGCATACACAACAAATATTCACCAAAGATCACATGGAACAACACTGCTTATATCTGAAGGTGGAGATATGGCAACAGGACAATGGAGGCATATGAGACTTCCCCTTGCACTTTGTCAGTTTTTTTTTCTGGTTGTGAAAGTATGGCATGGAACCACTATGGAGAAGGAAGTGTTAGAGAGGAAGTTTGGGGCGGGGGGGGGGGGGGGGGGAAGCATAACTGGGTGCAAAAGGGAAGTCTCAAGACAAAACTTCTGAATTTTATAATATGTTTGTGTGTTTTTATGCTTTAATTACTGTGTGATTTAAGTTTGATTTGGTTGTATGTTTATTACACTTTTTTTGTTGTTCTTGTTGTAAGCCATCCTGAGTCCTTTTGGGGAAAGGGGGAGGGATATAAATAAAACAACTTCTTCTTCTTCTTCTTCTTCTTCTTCTTCTTCTTCTTATTATTATTATTATTATTATTATTATTATTAACACAAGATGTCCACAGCAGACAAGGTCACTCTGCTGGCTGTTGTATTGGATCACACGTCGGACACTTCCCAAGTGTCTAGGACTGTGTGATGTATCGGCAAATCATGCGTGGCCTTCTGCAGTAATTTTGTCAGTGCCGACTATGTTTAAGTGCAGGCCAAGGTCTTTAAATTATTATTTAAATTATTATTTTAAATTATTATTATTAAATAAAATAATAATATTTTTATATTATTATTATTATTATTATTAGATACACAACAAGATTAGTACACAGCAAACAAGATCGCTATGCTGGCTTTTGTATTAAATCACACATCGGACACTTCCCAAGTATCGGCGAATAATGGATGCAGATCCAAGTAACTGACAGATGGTAATTTTGTCAGCACCTATTGTGTTTAAGTGCAGGCCAAGGTCTTTAGACACTGCACCCAGTGTGCCGATCACCACTGGGACCCCCTTGACTAGCTTGTGCCAGAGTCTTTGCAGTTCGATCTTTAAAGCATATTATTATTATTATTATTATTATTATTATTATTATTAAAGCTTTTCAAAGGCTTCACGTGTCTACTGAATAACAGGCGGGCTTTCTGAGGCAGTCCGCTCTTAGTTGGAAGGGGACAGAACTGGGATTGCAACTGAAAGTTCAGGGGCTTGCATCTCAATTTAAGAAAGGAAGATGAAGCTGTGTTATGTATGAGCAAAGAAGAAAATAAAAAAACATTTTTTTTATAAAATAAGAAAATGCACCCTCCCCACCAAGTCGTAAATGCACACCTAGTTCAGAAAAAAATTGACAACAACTACTATTCAGGATATAAATGTAAGAGGAAGGATGTTTGTAATGAATGTATGAAGCAGTGACAAAAATAGTCCTTGCAAAGCCCTGGAAATTAGATACAGCACCCGTACACAAAAGGCCGACAATGTAAAGTCTGGCAGGGGGCCAAAACTGAAAAAGCTGACCTATACAAAAGGAAAAAGGGAATGGGGAGGGGGGTCAGGTTTGGCTCCACTGGCAGAATCCTGGGCAAAGTTGGTGGCAAACCAATGGCAAGGTATCATATTCAAGAGTCAAAATGGCAGGCTGTATCTTCTCCCCCCCCCCCCCTTATATATAACAGATACACAACCTGAGAGCAGCTAATTCACTGTAAACACCCACACCCTTTTCAATTATGGGAGTTGCTTTGATACTGGTAACCTGATATGTATGACGGGGTAGGATCAATGAAAATATCCCCTAAATAGACAGAAAAATAATTATCTTAATTTTAAATAGCAAGCACCAAGAATGCCAGCACCAGGGAGGCAACCTTCTTTCCTGCTTTGGAGGCTCCACCTTGGGAAAAACAATGGCCTTCCAATCATTCAGGGCTATTTCAGCACATCTTGAGCTCAGTCCGTACCTGTTGCGTATTGGCGGCAAGTGTCTGGATCTGGCCCTGGACGACCTGGGTGCCGGACACAGGCTGGGCTAGACGGATGTACTGCAGCTGGCCGGCATTGAGCTGGACCTAGAAAGAGAAGGAGGGAGGAAAGGGACAGAGAGTTAGTGGACGGAAGCACCCATTCCTACTCCCTTGTTTCTAAGGAATACAGGAAAGAAAAGTGGCCCATTTCCCAATGACTAGTATTTGGAGCAATAAAACACAGAAGAAAATTCCACTGATGGAAGAATGGCAGTCTTTCTAGACCAGTGTTTCTCAGCCTGGGGGTCGGGACCCCTGGGAGGGTCACAAGAGCGGTGCCAGCGGTGTCGCCAAAGACCATCAGAAAACACAGTATTTTCTGTTGCTCATGGGGGTTCTGTGTGGGAAGTTTGGCCCAATTCTATCGTTGGTGGGGTTCAGAATACTCACTGATTGTAGATGAACTATAAATCCAAGCAACTACAACTCCCAAATGTCAAGTTCTATTTCCCCTAAACTGCACATTTGGGCATATTGAGGATTCATGCCAAGTTTGCTCCAGACCTATCATTGCTTGAGTCCACAGTGCTCTCTGGACGTAGGTGAATTACAACTCCAAAACCCAAGGTCAATACCCACTAAACCCTTCCAGTATTTTCTGTTGGTCATAGGAGTTCTGTGTGCCAAGACCGGGTCAATTCTATCATTGTTGGAGTTCAGAATGCTATTTGATGAACTATAAATCCCAGCAACTACAACTCCCAAGTGACAAAATCAACCGCTCCCCCACAACCCCACCAGTATTCAAATTTGAGCGCATTGGGTATTTGTGCCAAATTTGGTCCAGTGAATGAAAATATATCCTGCGTATCAGATATTTACATTACAATTCATAACAGTAACAAAATTACAGTTGTGAAGTAGCACAACAGGACTGTTGCGAAGTAGCACAACAGGTTGGGGGTCACCACAACATGAGGAACTGTATTAAGAGGTCATGGCATTAGGAAGGTTGAGAAACACTGTTCTGTTGGCAGAGGGGCTCTTAAATGCAACACCAGATTTCTCCCATTACACATCTAGTGTCTAAGTAGCATTTAGCATTTAGCTACTTGTTGTTGTTGTTGTTACTATTATTAATAGTAGTATTTTTATTAGCTTACCTGTTTCCAATGTTTGTCACCCATAGAAAGTTAAGCTTTTCTTCCAAAATCACTATTAGAGACTCAAGTAAAACAATTTTTTCCAAAGGAGCAGAAAACTGTGAGGAGGCAACAATGGATTTATGCATGGAAGATTTAAATTGATGCAGCATGCTAAATTGCTAAGCTGCTGAATTTGCTAACCGAAAGGTTGTTAATCTGAATCCGGGGAGTGGGATGAGCCCCCGTTGTTAGCCCAGCTTCTGCCAACCTAGCAATTCAAAAACACGTAAATATGAGTAGATCAATAGGTACCGCTCCAGCGGGAAGGTAACAACGCTCCATGCAGTCATGCTGGCCATATGACCTAGGAGGCGTCTATGGGTAATGCTGGCTCTTCGGCTTAGAAATGGAGATGAGCACCACACCCCAGAGTCAGACATGATTGGACTTAATGTCAGGGGACAACCTTTGCATTACCTAATTATATCAAATGAACTTGGAAATATGACAACCATTAACTATTTATTTATTTACGACATATATATCCTGCCCTTCTCACCACGAAGAGGACTCAAGAGCAGCTTACAAGTTATATGTAAATACAATATATTATATTATTAGCATAGCATAATATTAGTATTATATATTACTATATTGTACTATACCACTATAATGCAATATTATTAGTAATACTACATTTAATATATAATATATTATTATTATATTATTGCATTATTATTTGTATTATATTGTATTGCAATATTATGATCAATATGATATGAGTTTGCTGACCGAAAGGTCGCAGGTTTGAATCCGGGGAGTGGCGTGAGCTTCCGCTGTCAGCCCCAGCTTCTGCCAACCTAGCAGTTCGAAAACATGTAAATATGAGTAGATCAATAGGTACCGCTCCAGCGGGAAGGTAACGACATTCCATGCAGTCATGCTAGCCGTATGACCTAGGAGGCGTCTACGGATAATGCCAGCTCTTTGGCTTAAAAATGGAGTCGGACACAACTAGACTTAATGTCAAGGGGAAACCTTTACCTTATGGGAAAAAAATGGAAAGAAAACAAAGATGTAATGGGACCTTCAGATGAAGGTGGAAATTTGTGAGGTGGAAATTGACATTTATTTATTAAGGGGAAACACTTGACATCACTTTCTTGACTTTTACAGCTACCTGCAAAATTTAATTTATCCGCTTTCCACAACCACACACAAAAACCCACAGTTTAAACTTCCCACCAGAGCAGTACCTATTGATCTACTCATATTTGCATGTTTTTGAATTACTAGGTTGGCAGAAGCTGGGGCTAACAGCAGGAGCTCACCTCGCTCCCTGGATTCAGACCATGGACATCTTCCATGCACAAATCCATTGTTTCCTCCTCATCGTTTTCTGCTCCTTTGGGCAATTTGTTTTACTTGAGCTTCTAATGATTTTGGAAGAAAAGCTTAACAGTTAGTACATTGGTATCTATTATCTCCATATTTTCCCTATGAAGGAGCAGGTGGGGAAAATATGGAGAGAAAAGTACCTGAACATCTGCTACCAGTGCCTCAAACCTCCTGAAGGAGAAATTATGGGGCTTGGAGTTTTCCCCTCCACTGGCTTCTCCAAAATGCAACATTGGTCACTCACACAGCAACTATACCATGCAAAAAGTCCCTACCCACACGCCATACTGGTAAGCCAGATGCTTAATGCAAGTACAGGCCACTAATGCAGATATCTTTCTGAAATATGCTGTGGGAATAGTTTGTCACAAGAGACGCCTAGTTATGCTTTAACTAGAATGGCTCCTCTAAAAGAACAAGGTTGATTTTCAGAAGTTGTTGCTCTGCTGTGCGTAGCCAATGCATTGCAGTCTCAGAAGCAATAAGTTAAAATTAAATGTGCCCCCACCGTCGCACCCTTCCTTCAAGCGGCAGCTTTAAGGGTTGAGTTTCAAAAACGGTGAGAAAAACCATTTTCCTGAATACAGGAGGGAAACACCTATTCAGACTCAAAGCTGGGTCATTTTTGACATGTTTCTTTCCCAGTAGACTACAAAATACGCTGTTTTTACAAAGGTGGTGGGTAACAAGCTCGAGAGCCAAATGCCAGCTTTGGCAGCCAAAGTTCCAAGTCTGCAGCCAATTCTGATTTGCCTTTTCAGAGCGCACAATGTTGTTCACTGCCAAAATGTTCTGCACAAACAAACCGGCAGCAGTGCTTCCTTTTCAAAGGAACTGCGAAGGTGGATGTGGAGGAGAGGTGTGAAGGCAAGCAGGTGGTGTGATGGAGGGTTGCAGGAAAGCACAGGGCAGGACATATTAAATAATGTTTGAACTCAATTCACTCTCTAACACTTGCTTGTCTGCTGTTCCCCGACTCAAGATCTATGGAAAGTGACTTGAACCCACGACTCACATTCAAGGCACAGAACATCCACTTAGCCAAGAAAGAAGAACCTCCATAGCTGGAAGCTCTATTTCTTTGTGTTCCCTGTCTCTTCACAGTTTTCATAGATAGCTAACAGATTCGGCAAAGGTCACGCTCAGCTGCTGATGTATGGTGCTTTGTGTCTGTGATTAAACCCTCTCTCCCCCAGAACACTAACCCCGCGAAACCCAGAAGTTGTGTATAATCCCCACCACCAGGGAATGCATCCAACTCTGAGAGTCACCAAGTGAGCAATGGCAAAAGAGAAATGGCAGAAGGTCAGTGTGGGAGCAGGAAGTGGAAGAAGGAAGCGCAAGTGGACAGATAGCCCTGGGGCAAAGAAGGCCTTGCAGAGAGGGGTTGAAAATCACTGTGGATTTTAGAGATACGGAGTCGATTCAGGAAGTGAAACCATTTTCACTTTCAAAGGCCCCTGCATGCCAAAAGATGCCTCTCATTGTGAATGCTCCAGAACGTCTGGGGAGGCCCTGCTCTCGATCCCGCCTTCGTCACAAGTACGTCTGGTGGAGACAAGAGACAGGGCCTTCTCAGTGGTGGCCCCTTGGCTATGGAACGCCCTCCCCTAGGGATATTAGATCGGCCCCTTCCCTTTTAACGTTTGCAGACACAATATAACAGACATGGAGAAAAAAACAGAACGACTCGACGACGCTATTGGATAATGCTTTTAACTAGGAGACTCAAATTGATATATATTTTTATTGATATTGATGGAGCCCCCGGTAGCGCAGTGGGTTAAGCCCCTGTGCTGGCAGGACTGAAGACCAACAGGTCACAGGTTCAAATCCAGGGAGAGGCGGATGAGCTCCCTCTATCAGCTCCAGCTCCTCATGCAGGGACATGAGAGAAGCCTCCCACAAAGATGATAAAAACATAAATTCATCCGGGCGTCCCCTGGGCAACGTCCTTGCAGACGGCCAAGTCTCTCACACCAGAAGTGACTTGCAGTTTCTCAAGTCACTCCTGACATGACAAAAAATTGATATTGATTGTTTTACTTGGTTTTATACTTAAATTGACTGTTTTTAATTGTATTTTATGTCTTTGATACTGACTGTAAACTGCCCTGAGTTGCCTGTGGGTGACAAGGACGGTAAATAAATGTAGTAAATAAAGAAATCGTAAATAAATGCTTCTAAGACAAGTGGATGGCTATACCTCAGTGTTTCACAACCTTCCTAATGCCACAACCCCTTAATACAGTTCCTCATGTTGTGGTGACCTCCAAACATAAAATTATTTTTCTTGTTACTTCATATCTGTAATTTTGCTACTGTTATGAATCATAAAGTAAATATCTGATACACAAGATGTATTTTCATTCACTGGATCAAATTTGGCACAAACACCCAATACGCTCAAATTTGAATACTGCTGGGGTTAGGGGAGGATTGAGTTTGTTATTTGGAAGTTGTAGTTGCTGGGATTTATAATTAGCCTACAATCAAAGAGCATTCTGAACTCCACCAACGATGGAATTGACCCAATTTGGCACACAGAACCCCATGACCAATAGAAAATACTGGGTTTGGTGGGCATTGACCTTGAGTTTTGGAGTGGTAGTTCACCTACATCCAGAGAGCACTGTGGACTGAAACAATGATGGATCTGGACCAAACTTGGAATGAATACTCAATATGCCCAAATGTGAATACTGATGGAGTTTGGGGGGGGGGGGGGGGGAGACCTTGACATTTGAGAGTTGTAATTGCTCTGATTTATAGTTTACCTATAACCAAAGAGCATTCTGAACCCCACCAATGATAAGAATTAGGCCAAACTTCCCACACAGAACCCCCATGCCTTGAAGGGAGTCGCTGGTGTGAGCCTCCCTCCAGCCTCAAACGCTCTCCCTCACTTGCACATGCATACCACGCCACCATTCGCCGAACATGTCTGCTCTCCCTCCCCACTTGGAGTCTCAGAAACAGAGACTCCATGCAGGGCAGGACTCCAAGAGAGACAGGACAATCAAAGCAGAGGAGAGCCTTTGGTGAGAGGATTCGCCGTCTGTTTCAAAAAAGGAAGACAAGGACAACCAGAGAGATCTTCAGCCTTCTCTGCCAAGGAGTTCCAAAGACAATAAGAAATATCTGTTCTCGAATGGTCTTTGACAACCCCTCTGAAACCCTCTCATGACCCCCCCAAGGAGTCCCAACCCCCAGGTTGAGAAATGCTGCTCTACCCTAACCATATACACAACAACACATATGAAGCAGACAGCAAAGATCATATATTATTTCAGGGCAACTGTGTGTGGTAGGAGCACTGCAGCATCCAACCTTTGTTTATGGTACCTAAGGAGTCCTGGGCACATCATGACTGCTTTTTCTGAACTTTTGAATCCAAGCAAAAGAGCAAAGAAATAGTAGAACTGACGATAGTATGTGAGTGTGATGCTGGCTTCTCACCGGTATTTGCTGAATTTCGCCTGTGTTGGTGATGATCTGCTGCATGACCTGCATGGTCTGCCCGCTCCCGCTCTGTGCTGGCTGAGCCTGCCCTTGTGGCTGGGCCTGGACAATCTGGACCTGCTGCCCTTCACTCACCTGCATGGTCACAGGAGTGGTCTGAGGAAAGCAAGGAGAAAAGAAGATCATCTAGATTTATAAAAGTACATCTGAACTTTCCTAAACACCTGCCGTGTGGTGACACAGGTGAGAACCCCAGGGGCTGCATTCTGTTAGGTTTAGTGCCACAGGTTATTCAAACAGTGGAATTGTTAGAATTCAGCAGGAGGTCGGGGGAGGGAGGCTGGGTACAGTTGGGGAAAGTAGTGTAAATAAGACATCTGTTTTGTGATGGAAATTGGAACTGCAGTTAACAGACTGTGGACACAGTGTTTGGCTACTAAGGGGCGTATGGGAGTTGGGGCTGATATATACAAGAAGTTTGAGCGGGAAAACTTTAGAACTGTCTTTTTAGGATTGTAGAAAGAAAAAATAAATCATCTGTTTCCAGCGTTTTATTGTTGTGAGCTGGATTTTAACTCCAAGATCTTCCAGAGTCTGACAGGAATGAAGTAACTCCCCATGTGACCTTTGTTTCAATTTTAGGACGATGGTCAGAGCCATCCCCTCTCCTCACTCACTCTCCCCCCTTTCCCTTTATAAGCCAAATGAGCTGATGAAGAGCTGAAGGCCTGCTGCTTTCACTTCAAGAACTGGGCACGTCCAGTCCTCAAAGACCTGCAAGGCAAAGCCAAAACAGACCTTGGCATCAGAAAACACAATTATCTCTGTACTTTAGCCCCCCTGAGTCCCACCACCTACCTGCCCTTGCTGAGGCTGGGCTATGATTATCTGCCCCGGCTGGATGGTCGCCGTGGAGGTGGTCGTCTGCTGCCCGGTCTGCTGCCCCTGGACCTGGACGGCTGCTGGCTGCTGCGCCAAAGTGAAGTAATACTGGACAGGCTCTGCCGGGGTCACCGCCTGGCGCACCTCCTCCTGAGGAAGCAAAGAAAAAGTAGTGGTGGCAGAGATAGAATAAGCAAAAACGTTAAATGTTAAGGGTTGCTAAAATTAAAGTTAGCCCAAATAGCCAAATGAAAATGGGTTCTAGAGAATAAACCAACTGAACATTTTTCAGACTAGAAATCGTTTATGGCTTATAATTTTTTTAACAATAAGAAGTCCTAATATGTGAGTTTGGTTGCTAACAACTTTAGTTGGATCTAAAATTGTATTTTTTTCTTTTCATTACATTCAAAATGGGAAAGGGAGTTCAGAGCCTACTGTGTGTTTGTTGTAAGCCTTGTTCTTGTTTTATTTGTATTGTATAATGTTTTGATGCCAAATAGAGCTTCTGTCCCCTGTGAGGACAAGAACTGGGTAAGGAATAGCCCTATGTTTGAGCAGGGAAGTTCTAGGTCCCTACCCCAGAAAAATTGTTTCTTATTCAGGACTATAAAAGTGACAAGTCAAAGAAACCATTCTTTAACAAAACCTGATCCTTTTCTCAAAGCACTTTTTCAAAACTCTCCATTGCATCAGAGATGTAAGGAAGACCATACAAGCAATACAGACCTTGTCTCCAGCTTCACAAGATAGAAGAGTTAGCAGTTTGTTGTTGTTTTTGGGTGATAGTCCATGGCAGAAGGTGTAAACAACCTTCTCCCAGCCACCAAAAATTCACAGCTGAGAGTGTAGGATGTTTACATGCGCTGCTACATGGGAACTGATGAATCGGTGGAGCACAGGAAGTGAGGGCTAACTGGCTGCTGTTGCTTCCCCATTTATCCAATAAGTAAGAGGTAAAATCTTTCACAGGAGCCAGAGGCTAAAATGAACTGGTAAGTAAGTAGAGAAACTCATTACCCCCAGGCAGCTCACTAAACCAACATCCATTTCCCAATGGGCACACAGATATCAAAGCAATACACATATCAACAGTTAAAAGTTAAATCCCTTTTGAGACTCTCCATTACATCCAACTAAAGTCTACTACAAGTGTGGGCAATATGCAGACCTCAAAGACTATTTTCGGAGCCTCAGTCTCTCCAGGAGACTTTTATGGCCCTCCAAAAGAGTGAACTGTTGATGTTTGCATGTGTGTGGATTCATCATTCAAACAGTCCCTAAAAGGTAAAGGTTTTGCTTGACATTAAGTCTAGTCGTGTCCGACTCTGGGGGTGGTGCTCATCTCCATTTCTAAGCCGAAGAGCATTGACGCCTCCAAGGTCATGTGGCCGGCATGACTGCACGGAGCACCGTTACCTTCCCACCACAGTGGCACCTATTGATCTATTCACATTTGCATGTTTTTGAACTGCTAGGTTGGCAGAAGCTGGGGCTAATAGTGGGAACTCACCCCACTCCCCAGATTCGAACCACCAACTTTTTGGTCAGCTACTTCAGCAGCTCAGCAGTTTAACCCGCTGCACCACCGGGGGCTCCCAAACAGTCCCTACTCTTCATATATTTAACATCAAAAATACCTGCTTTTCAAAACCAAAACCAGATCTCTGACCATTTCTGTTTCTGATTTTTTTTTCCCCTTCAGGAGGCATTTCTGGCAGTTCATGCAGCCCTGAAAGGGTTTCAGATACAGAAAACTGGCCCCTGACCCACCATGGTTTCCCATGCCAGTCTACTTCCATGTCCCCCTCCATCAAATAAATGACCAAGTTGCTTCCCTATCACATGCTAACACATAACCAAGAACAACTCTTTAATTACTTCTAGGGGGCTTTGCGGATGAATGGCCTCCAGATCTGAATGAATTGCTGCTTCGGAATAGCTATCAAGCGGTCACTCAGCGCATTTGCCGGCAGCCCTGCAGGTCAGCAGAGGCCAAGAGGCAACACTGCCAAGAATCAGCGGAATGGGTTCCATCAGCGTCACAGAAGGATTGCTTGTGCAAAGTCAGTGGTGTGTGTCATGGCAGCTGACCTTGGATTTACAGGGTGAGATTGGAATCTTTATGGGAGGGGGAAAAAAGTCCCTTTTATGACTATGAGAGAGCTGCTCCCCGAGCTTTTCAACCCAATGCCTGAGTGTTATCATCGCACTGTGATAAAGATGAGTTCCTGGGCACTCAAGTAAGCCAGGAAAGAGAGAAAAAGGTGCAAGTTAACGCTGCCATAACATTTCCCAAAGCACCTCTCTCCCTAAAGATGGGCAGGAAAAGAATGGCCCAGCAGCACTACCAAACATAGCCACTTCTGAGGGATAACAGAAGTTGTGGCCCATTGTTATCTGAAAATGCACATGTGGCTCATGCCAGCCTTGAGAGGGCCGCTGCTATTGGGGTGCCAGCCAACTTGGAAAAGGGGTTTTGTAGTTCTGGTAGGCTGAGAGGAAGAGGGTTATGGGAGAGACAAACTCTTTCTGCTGGTGTTCAACAGTGTTAAGATCGAGGTTGGTAAATATCTTCCATGCTGAGGCTGAATTTAATTTCAGAGAAGGAGAGGCAAAGATAAGAAACAGAGAAAAAAAGAGGAAGGGAGGGAGGGAGAAGGAAAAATGAGAGGATGGATGATGAGCTGCAAACAAGCAAAGGGGAAAAGGGGGCACTCTAAAGCCTAAAACAAAACAAAAAAAATTATTGGGAACTAAAATACATCTGTTTTTTTTAACACCTGGAGCCCCCCACGTTTTTACTCCAAAGCTATTCTAGTTTTGGGTCTGAAAATAAAGAGCAGCAGCTAGTGGCAGGATATGACCCAGCTCCAACTGGTTGAAGCCTTTTTTGTTGAGAGTGCTGCAAAACATTAACCAGCAATGTGAGCTATTCAGGAGTCCAAGAGCAATTTCATTCTGGTCCAGAGCTTTCGCATGTTGCAACCCTTGGAACCGTTGTAGAGATGAGGAATTGGGATCCCTCAGACATGGCCCCCTTGGAGTAGGGAGAGAACAGGTCTAAAAAGGCACCAAAGTTGCTTGGAGTGAAAGGCCCTGCTGAAACCAGCTTGTTTCAGAATTCAGTCATAGAAGAGGGACGGTTGAGCTGGCTTTCAAAGGGTGGCTGCTAGTAATGCAGCTCTGCTTTTTTGAACTTCCCTGGGATGAAGCAAGACTGTTCTCATGCCGCACCCACATTCTTTAGGGACGGGGCGCCAGGGGCACTCCTGCAACTTGTTAGTCTGAACATAGAGAAGGCCTCTGATTCGAGCCGCCTGCTTTGCTTTTGAGGCTGTTATCTCCCTTTGCAGACTGAGATAGCGGAGAAGAATTTGGCAGGCAGGCCCAGGCTCATTCCCGCCATTCCTGAAGTCCAGGAGTGAATGCTGGTTCTTCTGCAGGCAAAAAAGCACTGACCATCCAGTCACACGGGGACGCTTGCTTACAAGTGTTGGGGGAAGCAGCAAGGCATGACAATACTGTGTGTTGCTGCCTGCCAAAATGGGGTTGGACTGGATGGCCTTGGGGTCTCTTCCAACTCTAGGATCTGTTGGAAACCGCCTTGAGTCGCCAATTGGCTGAGAAAGGCAGTATACAAATATAGTAAATAAATAAAATAATAATAATAAAATAATGGAAGCAGAGGGGCAAGGGGGATGGTGCCAAAATGATACAATGAAGATTGGAGGTGCTCAGCTGCCACAGCTTGAAGTGGAAAAAACACAACACAGGAAAATGGGAAGAAGGAAGAATAGAACAAGCAGAAACAAGGAATGGTGTCAGCCCATACTGCAATGATTTCTGCCCTGTCAAACTTGCAGGCCACCAAGTTTTAGCTGTACCCCTAAATGCCTTTTAAGCAAGAAAGGATGCAAAATCCATTGCAGAGTCTTGCTTCCAACAAGGTCTGCAATTTGCGAGCGTGTTCAGTTGTTCCTGCCAAGATGCAAACAGTGTATTCAGAGAGAATACTTGAGTCTGCAAAGGCAAAAAGAGCAGGCGCTTGCTCCAGCATCACTGTGCACTGCTTTTATGAAAGCTGCTTTCAAACACCCTAGACTTGCATATGTTGCCCTGGCTGGAATGGAATTTGGAAAAGGCCCTTCTCTGGTGGCCACCAGAGGATAGAAGGAGAGGTCTCTGCATTGATGTGGTGTTGAATTTCAAAAGCAAGAGACTGCCTCTGAAGCAATCCTGGTAGCCGTCAGCTACTTCAGAGCGGAGGAATCAGGACTCTCATTTGAGACAAACCCACTCTAGCAGAAGACCTGACCCAATGAGAAGTACCAGTAACTGCTCCCAGAATCACCTATACTTCCCAATTCTAGAGGATTCAGTAAGACATTTCAATCTCAAAGAGCCTCCGGAGAAATTCAAACCACAGTTCAATAATATTATTGCAGGAAGCTGTTTACTACCACTATCTAACCATCTACTCATTTCTCCTGGATTGGTTGAAATTATCTTCCCGTGCTAGCGGAGAGCTTACAGAAGGTCACAAGAGGTGCTTACCATGTTACTATAAACAAACATCAAGTTACATGCAAATAATTTTTAAAAGAACAGTTGGGGATTTCATAGAACAAAACCTAATTGCAGGGAACTGCATTTGCTCATGTGCATCCCTCATTACTTCCTCATCTGTTGCCTCCCACATGGTCAAAGCTTAGAGCGCAAACTCTTCGAGGGCAGGTTCTGCTTTGAAATGCTGTAAAGTGAAGGTGGGGAGCAACCTGCAGAAAGGCACTGTTTTGATCACAAGGCAGAAACATCACAGGTAGGTGAAAGGTGTGTCTATATGTGGAAAGATACTATCTTGACCTTCCCTGAAGCAAACAGTAAGATGTGGCAACATCTAAGATGTGTCTCCCCTTGTAACATTTTTGTAAGCTGACTTTTTTTTTGTAAAGCTGATTTAATCAAAAGCCATAGCCCTGGGAGTGGTGGAACTCTAGAGCTGTCTCTGTCCCAGACTGATTCTTCAATACAAACCACACGTGGTTTCAGGAGGAACGCAGCAGCCTGCCGCTGTAAACATCCGACTGAAAGCCCCTTTGAGCCTCACACAGCTTCCAGTCAAGGATGTTTACAGCAGCAATAACTGCCTACACAGATCCAGGACGTGACGTTCTCAAGATGTTTCGTTCCTTTCTGGATGGACAACGAACACAAGGCTTCCGTGTAATACAAGATGGTCGATTGGAAGATCTGGACTCTTCAACAGCTGATGGCAGCATTTTCAATTATCACAATTCTCTGTTTGTTGTTGTCATTCCAATAAGCTAGTGTTATCCATACTGGTCCTGCTAAAATTTGCTGATCACACAAACACCAGGGCACCCAACAAAGTTCCAGAAAGCTTTGAGAACAGTGTTATAAGTCTTCCTATGGCCCAAATCTAATCACCTGGCATAAACCTATGGCATTGTGTGCAGGTAGGTTACTGCTTATGTAAAGGGAACCTGCTGTGCAGGAAATCAAGGGCACCATTGTGCCCCTGGGAAAAGGAGGCAGAGCACACTTCCAATCAATACTCATGCTGCTTTTCACAATTTCTAAATCATTCAATTACCCATCTCAAAGAAACCAGCAACACAAGTTGTCACTCTGGCCTGATAGAAAACCTGAATGATTTCAGAGAATAAGCTGCGTCGGGTGCAGCTGGTGGTGTATCCAGGTAATTTTTCCTGCTGCTGATGGGATAACAGTCGAGGATTGTTGATGGTTGGTGAATAGCAAGCTCACAACAGCAGAGAACACAAACTATGGCATATATTGAGGTCATTCACACTTCCATCTGCATCCCAACAATATAAGGTCCAGATCTTGTCCTTATCTGGGACTTGTAACAACTGGGTCATGGGTCTTCTCCTGCAGCAGATTCATACTGCTATTCCTATTTTCCTTCAGACTCCCCTGCATCTCCCTCATAAATCCCAACCTGCTCTAGCGAGGGGCAGAATGCATTATGAATTGTCCTGACTATTCTATGCAGCATAGGCCTTTGGAAATGCAGGACAAGGTAGAAGCTTCTCTATTGACCATCAATGATTCTATCTCAAGATTCCAACAGAACTTGGCTTACTTGTCTGAGTCCACAAGGCCATTTGAACAGGGAAAGGAAGCAGAGTGCCAGTTGGTGGAAGTTGCCCAACCGTCCTAGCAACAATAAAGTGAGAAGGGAATCCTGGGGGAGTACTTTGAGGGTGTAAATGCATGTGGCCAGGGGCACATGGAATGCCACATACATGGGACGTCAGAAAAATGTATACATTTACAATCCCCTGTTCTAAGAGTGTGCTTAGCTTGCACTATCATTTAACCTTAAAACCATCTATTATTTACAGAGGCAGCAAAGTTATCCTACGTGGTGTACAATAAGATGGAACAGGACTATTGTGTGGCAGCATTTTAGCTATTGCTATTTTGAACACTGAGGGATGCGACAGAGAGGAAGATGCTTTGCAGCTCAAGCAAAACATTCCAAAATCCTTTCCTGCTGGTACTGCTTCAGTCTTTCTTGGAAAATTGGTTTTTGATCACTTTTATAAACTGATTCCAGTTAATCTAGTATCATCTAGCATATCTCTGAAGGATAAGGAGGAGAAAAGGAGCAAAATGGAGAGGCATATTTCAACACAGACAGAAACTTTGCAAAAATCCCACACCTCCACAGTCCAAATGTTGAGAGACTGTACATGTGAACAAAGACAGACTCTCAGCCTCACCTGTCGCTTGGGAGGTTTGAGTTCATCCCTTGGAACAATGTCTATGAGAAAGTCAAACTGGTCAAACTTTGTGATCGCCATAGCAATGTCATTTCTCTGGAACAAAAGAAAAGAAAGTGACAACATTTCAGATTGGACGAAGCTTTCCAAGTAGATTGATGTTCCCCAACCTGAATCTTTTTGCAACAACATGGAGGTCCAGCCACTGCAATTAGGGGTTTCTGTTTAAAGCCTGGGCATGCTCATCACAGAATTCTCATTTTTGGATCTACATCAGTCTCACAATAACAACAACAACAACAACTTTTTAATTGGTATTTTGCTCTATCTCTCCAAAGGGACTCAGAGAGTATTCCAACATAACAATGGCAAACATTCAATGCCTACATAAAACACATGATACTAACATAAAATCCCAGAAAAACCCCACCCCAGAAAAAAGTAACATTACAGCCTAACATCAAATTAAGACCTAATATCAGTAAATTAAGCCTGACATCAATAAATTACACATAATCAGACAAAATTCTAAAATAACATAAATCTAAACAAAACATCCACATTAGTGTACAATAGCCAGAAGGGTTCACAAAATGGTGTGAGTTGGTTATGTAGTCAAATGACATCATTGGGCTGGTGTGGACCAGGAAAGCCCAAATATGCATAGTTCTCAACCAGAGGCCCGGCAGTGATCTCTCGACCATCTAATCCCCCTTCTCTCCATATGCTAATGAGCAAAAGTAGGTCTTCAGGTTTTTTTTAAAGGAGATGAAGGAGGGGCAGCTTTATTTCTTTAGGGAGGGAGTTGCAGAGATGGGGGGCAACAATGGAGAAGGCCCTCTCTCTCATTCCCACCAGCCATGCTTGGGATGGGGGTGGGACCAAGAGCAGGGCCTCCTTCGATGACCGCAGTGCCCGGGCCGGATTGTAAGAGGAGATGCGATCAGTCAAATAGCCTGGTCAAAGACCTCCAGGCTTACTAAACTGAAATCCATCCCCATGCATTTGCTCAGGAAACAATAGAGATAGTGGAATGCTAATTCACAGCCAATTCATCAGCTGTTGGAAAGAGCAGGAAGTGTGGTTCAGGAAAAGACTGCTTCCACTTCCCAATGTTGACTGCTTTTGCCTTCAAACTGCTGCCAAATATCAAACCAATTTGGAAATCTAAAAAAAACACAACTGCATAGCTATGGTCCTGGAAGTGGTGATATTAAGTGAAATTGCAGTGGAGATTCCCAGAACAATCTTGCATCAGGGAAAATGCAGAGGGTACTTTGCCATACACCCAAATTGGAATTTCAAGGAATCATTGCAGCCTCACCCTGCTTTTCCTGGTCACCGCTGCAGGAATATGCCATATACTTTTCACAGTAGCATGGATACCAACATTCCCATTACCTGCAGGGTCCTGCGCTTGTTGTCCTCTGTGTGAATCCAGGCCCGTAATGTTAATTCCGTGATGAATATCTGAGCAGCCTTGGCAAACAGAACAGGTGCTTCGGCACTGATCATCTGCAAATGAAGAGGCCACAGTTTAGCCCAACTGATATGGATAGAAACAACTCCCAGTTCCCAGCCCAATTAAAATCCTGTTGCCCCAGTTTCAATCTTCAGTCCAGGGAGAGGAATGTAAGTTTGCTGTTCTTGGAAGGAGCCTATAAAGAAACAGTTCTCAACCTGTAGGTCCCCAGATGTTTCGGCCTTCAACTCCCAGAAATCCTAACAGCTGGTAAAACTGGCTGAGATTTCTGGGAGTTGTAGGCCAAAACATCTGGAGACCCACAGGTTGAGAACCCACTGCTATAAAGAAAACTCAGAAAAACCCCACAACTCTATGAGGCAGGATAGAGAGACAACAGCTAGTTCAGGATCCAAGGGAACCAAATATGGGTTCAACACAGAACTCCTTAAACATCAAGGCATTCCTTAAACACCTCTCAAGTTTGTGTTCAGGATTAATAGTGTGACTGGTTAATCCCCAAATAGGAATACGAAGGTTGGAAAATGACTTGTGTATCGGGATTTAATAAATTAAAAGTGGTCTGCTGCTGTTTAAAAAAAACCTTTTATCACAAGGTCAGCATTAACTATTAAATGCACAGATGAATGGAGAAAGTATTTTACTCAAAGAAAAGCAAAAAAAAAAAATCTAGATAACTAAAGATGGTAAGTGAAATCAGTAACCAAGATTAAAAATACTACTATTCAGACACATTTGTCCAGCTGCATGAACCTGGGGCACTTAAGTCATCGTCTGATTGAAAGGAAAAATGCTGAAGTCAGGTCCCGCTCTAGATCTATGGAAGATTTTGCATTTTTCCAAAGCTTAGGTTTTCTCCAGAAATACAGTTTTCATCAACATTTTTCCAAGTCGATAGCTTCAAAGGTCAACTCGGAAGAAGACAAGGGTAAGCTGTTTTCAAATCTTGACAGAAGCAACGTATCAATAAAATTTAAATAAAATAAAAAATAAAAAGAAAGCAGTGACCTGCTTCATGCCACCAATCTACAAATTTGAGAAGCTGACTAACGCTCCTAAAACAGTATCCAAACAAAGTCCACATTTCAAGCCTGTTTCCATGTTACTTATGAACATCTGGCCAGGCAAACCCACCTTGAAAGAATGCATTTTTCCCACCTGCACTATGGCCTTTCATGCCAGATTCAGCCTATGGGTTTCTGCTGCATTTGAACACTCAGACCAGGCTAGAGCAAAGGAGAAATCCTCTCCGAAGACCTTTCCAATAACAAATCAATGGAGCTGAGAAGTCATTTATTGCCTTTACATGGGGATCAAACTTTTTTTGTCAGTTTTACCTTCACGTCCTCATCTAGTTTCATGATCTTCTTAATCCGTGCCAACGGAAGTTCTTGAACTCTGAAGTCTTTCTGCAGAAATCAACAGAAAAGAAGACTTATGACCAAGATATTCCACACTCAGACATTCTGTTGTAGCTAGAAAAACCTATAACCAGTTTAATTTGAAATGAATTATATGGGAGACTGCCCAGACTACCTTTGGCAGATTCATATCTGGTGTTCCTCTTATCTTTCATTCCAGTTTCATACCGATACATATATGTAAGTCAACATTTATTTGTTTTTTGGTCAGTTTGGTTTGCTATAATCCAATCCCATTCTGCACAGACACTCAAGCGGAAAAGAATATGAAAATATATACCAGTAGTTTCCATGCACAGCTGAAGTCTACTAGAATGCATGCTGGCCACCAGCCAACTAAACCAATTTGGAACGACAACTCTTTGGGTCTCTTTACCCAAATTAGGTAAACAACATTATCTCCGAGCCTCTGAACTAACTTGGGAACAGTGACGTGCCAGGGACAGAGTTGTGTGACTGCGAAAGACAGCATCCTTCCAAACACACATACACACAAAACTAGGCTTCGGAAGAGTACATTCAACAACAGACGCCCTAAAATTAATTTTGCGGGAACAAATAAAGTTTGCACATTTTAAAAAAAGTCAGGAAGGAACATGGTTTTCTAAGTTCAAGGGGCAATCTACTGTATGGCTTCAGGGTCATTACAAAAGAGGCACAGATCTGTCTTCCAGCTGTCAGTTTTGTTTTCATAATGAGAAAATTGAGAGTTGGGGGGGGGGGGGAGTCAATGGGTTGTCATCACAATTCTGAAAGTATGCCTAATGCTTGTTTAATTGGCGCATAGAATGATATCATTAGCCCATTCCCTCTGACTAACCACCTTGGTTCCGTCTTGGAGAAAGATGGCATACAAGTATAATAAATAATAAATCTAAATGATCTCAACACTGAACACAACTGTCCAACACAGTTCAATATCCTCTTGGAACCACTTCAGGAACACCATCGCCATTGTCCAGTATCTACTAGTCCCATTTCATCTTGGCTCCAGTCCTGTTCTTCTCAATCTCAAGATTTTGGCAAGTGTGCATTCCAACTCTATATGGAAATTTGAACTTTAAACAAGAAGCACCTTGGCAGATAAGTCAACCTGTGTTGAAATGAGGAAAAATTGAAATCCTTGGTTGAAGAAGTAGGAGAAAAAAAAGGAAAAGGGGGGGGGGGGAGGCGGTATTTTGCTATATTGATCATTCAGCATTGTATCAGAACTGATAGCTCCTGTGTTCTTCATTGGATTACATAAACCTCAGCAATTGAATTGAGGTAACTTCAAACAGCTAGAAATCAAAACATTTCATATTCCTGATGAATGCAAGTATATACTTCCACTTATGTAAGCATATATATATATACATACACACACACATCATATTTCTCTTTGAACCTGAGACACCATGTTTGTAAGACACACACTAATTTCAGTACCACCAACAGAAAAAAGGTTCTATTTAGAGATTTTCGTATAGGGACAGAAGCATGTCTTAGACTGGAAGAGATACAGTATATGTGTGTACAGACACACATATACACAAACTTTCAGGGACTGTCCCTACTCACAATTCACGTGACCACAGTGCTTCGACTGAAAAATGGCCCTCATTCTTAGAAAGCTGAAGAATAAGACTTTGCAACACACAGAGCTGAAATCTCAAGCCTAGCACTTCCATGTCAGAGGGCTCAGAGCATCAAAGAACCTCCTCAATTAATTCTGGGTTTTTACATCACCATTCACCGCCAGCCTCTTGAGGGTCACCCACTGAGAGAGGAAGCTTATCTTTCGCCTGCTGGTTCTAAGCTGGACTCTTTAGTTTAACAGGCTGCATTTTTTCTAACCTAACCACTGTTTGTTCTTGGAGATTAAATAACAGCCTCTTCGGCTCAGAACCCAACTACTGGAACATAGTGGAGATACAGATCTCCAGGGTCATTTTTAAAAATCAATCTGCAGAGATACAAAACCAAAGGGATGTTTCTATTCCTCCTTTTTAGCCTGACATAATAACTACACAAAGATGAACAAAATTCTTGGTTTCAATAAGGAAAGTTGAAGATATCCTCTGTAATTTCTCTTCCCTGCACATCTAGATTGCAACACTAGGAAGAAAGCCACTGTATGAGAGACTCAATTTCTTCACACATGAAAAGACATCAATAAATTGGATCATATCAGTTCTTTTTTTTTTTTAAGACAAATCTGTTTTCTGAAAGCAGAGAAACAAGACATAGGAAAGCAGAAGTCTTTCCCTGCCATTTGACCTTGAGCGTTAGGCATCCAGCGTTAAGCACCCTCTGACACTGAGATTCCATTTAGCTATCATGGTCAACACAAATTAACACTGGAAATATCCTCTGTGAAATTGATCTCTTTTAGCCATCAACTTTTCTTTTGCTGGCGCACATCAATTCTTCTAGAGTTCTTGCAGAACTACATTCAATGCTTTCCCCCAAATCTTTTACAACTACCTTATATATTCGAGTATAAGCCAACCCGAATATAAATCAAGGCACCTAATTTTACCACAAAAAACTGGGAAAATGTATTGACTCAAGAATAAGCCGAGGATGGGAAATGCAGCAGCTATGGGTAAATTTCAAAATAAACATGGATACCAATAAAATTACATTAATTTAGGAATCAGTAGGTTACATGCTTTTGAATATTTACATAAAACTGTAATTTAAGATAAGACTGTCCAACTGATTAAGCTATTATTCTAACCTTCTTCAATGTAAATATGCTTATATATCCTTCCAATTATAATAAAAAGAGTAACATAATAAATGTAATAAAAATACTAATAACAGAGTAAAATAATAAATAACCTTGTCTCGAGTATAAACCGAGGAAAGCCTTTTCAGCCTGAAAAAGGAGCTGAAAAACTAGGTTTATACTCGAGTATATATAGTATGTTTCTTCTATCACAAAAATGGGGATTCAAAGATTTGCACTAGAGGCAGTTGATCTCCAAAAAGTACTCCAAGATCCTTCCGATGGCACATTATCACAATGACACCTCCTCACAAGACCTGCCCTGTGTACCTTCACTCAAGAAAGGTATAATAATCTGTGAGGACACAAAGCTGGGTCATTTCCACGAAGCCCTCCCACACAAAAAAGAGTTTTATGATAGAACCAATTAGGAAATTACATTTATAATCCAGGAACAAAAATTGTGTTACATATGCTAACTGAACTCCCTGGAATACAGAATCTCTTACCACTGTCAGGTTCCGAATCTCCTCCATGACCCGAGGCCAGAAAGACTGGAGGCACTGCTGGGCATCGCTACTGCCTCCTGGAAAGCCCCCATCCGAGGACATGATGGTAACTGCAAAGAAAGCAAATGGCAGTGAAAAGCGGAAGGGACATCATGGTGGAAGAGCTGCAAACTTCATGTTTTGAAAAGCCCTCCAAAATGGTTTATTTAAATGAGCACAACACAGAGCCTTTGAGATCCTCCAAGAAACTGGGCAGACTTCCTTAAACTCGCTTTCATTATCGTTAAGGTTTCATTTGTTCAGCGTTGCAATTATAAAGTTGCCCACGGTTTCCGCAATCTTTTATATGGCATCCCGCTAGATGCAATAAGACTCCTTTGAGAGGCAATATACACAATATTAGGTTGTTTCACATTTAAATTAATCTTTCCTGACTTGTCAATATTTGTGGTGGCAGTATATAGTGGTCTGTTCTCTGTGTTATTGTTTATTTATCATTTTGTGTTGAATAAGCCCCCGGTGACGCAGTGGGTTAAACCACCAAGATCCCTTTCTCCATTTACATTAGAGGTTTTGCTTTCTCTGAATTCATAAAGGCAGGCAACAGTCGAATGTGAAGGTTGTTGATCTCCATTTTTTTCTCAAATCTGGCTTTGGGGGTGTCCACAAGACAATATGGAAGGGAGTCCCCATGCCACTGCTTCCCATACTGCCTTGGCTTCTGGCTCCTTGCCCCAAACGCTAGGTAAGTGAAAAACAGGTGGCTCTGGGAAAGAACCGGCAGCCTCCTTCTCATTCTCCAGCCACTGCCTTCACCTCCACTATCATTCTGTCAGGAGGATCCCAGCCAATGCTGCAGCATAATATACAGATAGTTGCCAACTGAACAGCTCCAGATGGAGCATGATGTGATATTACAGAGGCTGCTGTGTGTGTCATATCTGTGTTAAAGTATTCCTTCCCAAGCTATGCACCATACAAAATGAAAAGAAAGACCATTAAAAGGTCAGATCGGTCAAACCCACTGAAAAAGGTGACCATTGCATCTCTACATAATACACACCTCTGCTCTTGCCTTTTCCCTATCGGGGTGTTATTGGAAATGTCTGATTTAATGCAAAACACTCCAAAACTACCAAACCTCAGAGGTAGTCATCTATTGGATGCTGCCCCGCATTTCACTGCATGGGTCACCAATCCAAATTTGCTGCTTGGCACGCAGAAGAGAATTAACTCTGAACCACGAGAAAAGCTCCTTTGAGAGCAAAGCATCTCTGCCTGCACACTCTAAATGGTGGGTCTTGTCCTTTTGAGTCTGGAAAAAGTATGCCTTGGTTATCAAACAGGAAAAGACTACAGAGATAGCGATACAGAATAGCATTCGTTATCTTACAGGATTCAGTATAGCACCTTCCAGGATGGAGATATGCCCATACAAATTAGAGATTGTATTGCGGGAGAAGCCTCTGAAGATCCCTTCTAGCAAATGCAGCATTCCATGACGTAAACCCATCAATTGTACAATACCTTCCAAATGTATTAGCATCTGTGCCATGTTTTGTGATGGTAGAAAAAGAATAATGGTACATGTAGAGAAAGAGTCTTAATGCTTTGTAGGTACATTCACTACTCTCTGCATCAACTCAACTAACACTCCAAGTCACTAGAGATAATGTCCTCAAACTCTTATTCCTCTGTAGTTATGGGAGGACATAAAATTAAACTTTCTAGGATCAGTCAACCTAAGTGGCAGAATGCAAGAGCTTTCTACTCACTCATCCGGAGTTGCCTTGCATTTGGAAAAGAAGTCAAGAGAATTAATTCGTAAGGCTTACATTAGACCAGTGGTTCCCAACCTGTGGGTTGAGGCCCAGCAGTGGACCACGAGAATGAAAATCTGGTCCGCGAACTTCCTTCCTCTTTATTTTATTTCTGCTCCTTTCCGCAGAACTAACCAGCTCCGCCCCTTTTGGTAATAATGTTGGAGAGTGGTCCCCTGTTAAGTGGTCCCTGTTCAAGTGGTCCCTGGTCAAAAAAGGACTGGGAACCTCTGCATTAGACTAACTTCACATTGGACACAGGAAGAAGGAACAGCTGAAAACCTCTTTGGGGTTAGACTGGATGGCTTTTGTGGTCTATTACAATGACATCAGATCTGGATGAAGAAAGTTCCTCTAAAACAGCAATGTGATGTCCATGAGAAAGATACCTTCCTTGTGGACGCTTTCTAAACAAATCATAGCCACATGCTCAAGGGAAGAAGGAGAACACCAGTCAAGTTCCATCCAGGAAACAAACTTTGGGCACATTATATGTAATCCCTTTAAGCAGGGGTATAAAAACAACTTCTCGAGAAGAGGCTGCAAAGAGATAGCATCTTCGTAATATTTAAGTATGCTACCAACAACTGCTACCTGGCTTTTCCAGAGACAGAAGTAGAGTTCTTTCAAAAGACTGCCTTGTGGGAACTTGGGTATCTCTGGATGGAAAGCAGGCCCACTCTCTCCCTAATCTATGAAAGATAACACGGAACTGTAGAGGAAAACAATAATAAAGAAGAAATGCTATTGAAATCAGCACACTTTCAGAAGCAGATTCTCCCCTCCTGACTGGGAGGCAGAGCAGAAGTAGGAGACTAGAAAGTCCTAAAGACAACTTAACTTCAAGCTGGCCATGCCCCAAGCTTGGATGGAAAGGATGTCCCAAAGGACAATAAACACTCATTTGTATCTCCAGAGGATAAATTGTTCTCCCACAGACATTTGAGAATGGCTACCTGCTTTTCCAAGGAACAACTGCCAGAACAGGCCAGTCAATTTTGAAGTCTTTTGAATATTCACAAGGAAAAACATTCAAAAATGGCGATATTCAAGGTCTTTCTGAGTTTGTGCAGAGCAGTTAAAGAACCTGCAGAATGCTTTATTTAACAGTCTGAATACACATAATCATTCAATGGTGCGGTGGCGTAATGGGAAATGGCTCGAGGCCAAGAACAATTCTGACATGAAGTGAGTGCAATTTCCCACTGACTTATGGCCCATTGTGTGCGGTGGGTTTTATTTTGGCCTTTTCTCAGGAAGGGAGAGGGAGGGGCAAGCATTTCTGAACTTCCTCCCCGCTCTTTGCCTTCCATATACACTCCAATATGACAGTATTGTTCAGAACCTAAGTTGTTGAGGGGCGATTATTATACAGACCATGGTTCATGCTGTGTATAATAGTAACTTTTGTTAAAAGAAACAAATTACAGTGCAAGATAATTTTATGCTGGAAAATTATTAGTAGTTAAGTCTGCTGATAGATGTATGTAAAAACAACTATGCTGGAATATAAAAGAAAGAAAAAAAAGTAGAAGTCTGCAAGGACTGGTTAAGATTTTGGAGAGTGGATGTTAAAAAGAGTTTGTAAGTTTGGATGAATACTCCCTAATGGCCCAGCATCTGTTATATTTTATGAAACTAACAACTCTATATTTGCTGTCTCTCTGGAGGTTTTGGAAAGAAGAAGCTAATTTAAAGATAATCAATCAATTCACATAAGCAGTTGATTGACAGGCATAACACATTATGTGACCACAGAAAACATGCAGGCAACTTCCATACTCCAGCTGGGATATGGAACTGGTCAGGAATTGAAAGGGCCCTCTGACACAGCACATCTAGGAGTATACTGCCACTGAGGTGGTTTATATTACGACAGGCCAGAAGGGAGGTCAGGGACCTTGGGACAGGAAAACATGTGAAAAACAAATGGGGCCAGATGAGAAGTTCACATCATCCAGCAATTTGTGTCTAACTCCCAGAACTAATGAGACCTCCAAAGAAAGGGTCTTTGCACATAGCCATATGAGAGCACCTTCAACTCACCTGTCGCCTTATGGTGAGTCCATAGATTCCTTAGGGCTTTCAAAGGCAAGGAAGACTCAGAAATGGTTTTGCCAGTTCCTTCCTACGAAAGAGAACCTTAAGTACCAGATATTCATTGGTGGTTTGCCACCCAAACACTACCAGGCCTGCCCCTGCTTAAATCCATCAGATTCTGATAACGCTAGGGTACGTTGTGTCAAACTTGAGGCCTGTGGGCCAAATTTGACCCATCATGTCCTTTTACGCAGCCCTCAGATGCTGGGCTATCATCATTAGACATCATGACTACAGCTGATGGCGGTTGGGATACAAAAAACATCTGGAAGGCTGCAGCTCATTCGGTTTAGGAGAATGGGGGTTGTATTTAGATATAAAGCTTATGGATACGGTGTCTGACTTTAAAATCGCTTTTAACCTTTCCCCAACCTCAGTACCACAAGGGCTATTGGGCTGCAGTTTCCATTATCCCCAGTCTGCATAGTGGATCATCAAAAGTAATTTTTCAATACATTTGGGGACCCAAATTAGGTGAATCAGACTGATGTGTTCCTCAGTGAAAATGAGTTTGACAGCCCTGTTCTAGGGCATTTAGGCACCTATTTGTGGCCCTAGTTGGGTGGGAACGGCTATCTGAGTTCAATGCACTACTTTGTGCATTAAGCCCCTCTTCCAGGAGGAACGAAAAGATACTCTAGCACAATAGTGTGCTACAGTTCATGGACTTTATTTGGGCTTCAATATTAGAATAGGCTCCTATGACCCAGAACCCTCAAGTTTTTAGCAAAGGAGCCAATGGGAAGGATTTTCCTCAAAGTAGGAGAGTGGGGAAAATGAAAATTCAGAATTTTAGGGAGCTTTGACCGACAGAGAATACACCTATATCAAATCCACAAAAATGGGGCTCTTATCTGCATTGGTACACTGAAGTATGTCCTTATTTGCTTTCCTACACAAAGATGACAAGTGTGGATTTAAGGACACACCAACTAATCCAACTGATCTGCTCTGTCCTGGCAGGAATCTCTTATGTAACCGATCTTTCACTATCAGCCACTAGCAGTGGATCCACACTTTCTCCTTCCAAGCAACCAGGCAATTCTCTCAAAAGGCAAAATTAATGAACAATCCCCCTCTTCTTGAAAGCTATTTTGCATCCTAATCTACTTAACCTGTGCACTTGGCTAAAAGCAGGAATTAAATATTCAAATTACTTGGCCAATGTTCACTTCCAGCTATACTTAAAATCTCCATAATTATTAGGGTGTATCTCAGAAAATTGTAAAGGCTTTTTTTCTTTAATGTTTTGAAGGCTTGTGTCATGGGGAGGGAGGAATCACATTCAAAATAATGTAAGAATAGTAACAAAGGAAAAATCAAAGGCAGTGACTGAAGACAAAATATCAGCAATAAATGTGAAAAACTGGAGACAAGGGAGTTCATTTTTTTCTTTCGTAATAACGCTAGGGACCCTGGGATAAAAACAGAGGGGGTAGTCAATTTATTCCATGTAACATTCCAAGAACAACTGACAGCATGAGCTTGTTTCCCTAGGTTGCCAATGGTGCAGAACATCTAAGGAAAGCAACATCTCACACACCAGGTCAAAAGAAAGGTTTGGATAGAACAGGGCAGCCTTATGTAGAATTGCATTTATTTCTTGTATCAATATTCTATACCTTTATCCCAAGATGGGCCCCAAGGCTGAGGGAAGAATATCACATTACGTTGGACATGGTACTGATATCAAAAATGACACTGGACAACATGCATTTGGCGGCCTCAAACGTTAGAACTGTTTATATTTGACCTGCTGATTCCAAAAAGGGAACCAGTCCCCCACATCAGCTCCAGTTTTTGAGATACAGAACCTAGGCCATCTACCAATCTGCTCTCCATAAAAAATATTTATTTACTTATTTACTCTATTTGTATCCCGTCTTTCTCTACCCCGAAGGGAACTCAAAGGAGCTTTAAATATGGCAACGATTCAATGTCTTTGGACAACAAACAGTTAGAATACACTTAAGTTAAAATATTAAAATTAAAAGTAAATGCACATTAAACCATATTAAACGTTGCATTCACTATTAAAATCACTCCATTTTTCAATCATGATAATAACCATATCTACAAAACTAGAATGCAATGCAATTATCTGAACAAGTGCCCCAAATAACCCCAAGAACAGACTTAACAACCAAGAAAAAAATGTTCCACTTCACATGCTCTCTAAACACCCTTTCCCTCCCAGGAACCATTACGGCCAAGTGTAGGGAACAGGGCTTGAAGAACCACATATTGCCCTAAGACATTTGGAAACTCAATAAGAAATTTCCTTAAGCTGAATTCCTCACCAACAAAATAAAATAGAATAAAATACGTTTAGGCACACTTAATAGTGATGTGCATCCCATCAGCTGTCAATGGCTTGGAAGTACCCTATTTACTCAAATTTAATGCTCACCTTTCTTGGCTAAATTCCGTTGCCAAAATTAAGAGTGCGCATTAGATTCACATAATATGGTCATCTTAGTGCTGAGCTGAAGCAAAAGGAGCTGCACCTGGAGGTCCTCTTTGAGGGACCTCATCTCTAGTTTAATGGCCATGGCTCAATGCTATCAATCCTGGAATTTGTAGTTTGATAAGGCATCAGCATTTTTGGCAGAGAAGGCTCAAACTGCAGCCCCAGGATTTCATAGCATTGAACCATGGGAATTAAAGTAGATTCATTCTACAGCATAGATACATCTCAATGTTTTCTTTTCCACTGCTGAAAGCTTCATGTTCTAAATTATAAAGAGTACACTTTCTGCTGCTGCACATTACATTCGAGAGCAAATACTTTTTGGTTTCAGGGTTTTGAAAATTGAGGTGCACATTAGATTCAATGGCACATTAGACTTGCGTCAATACGGTATGTAAAGGATAAAATGACTACACAGGTAAGTGTGCCTACGAGGATGTATGTGAACTTAACAGATCTTCAATTTTACAACTCTACTCTCCAGTGTAATGCACAAGTCTACTCTAATGCTGGCCTCTTTCATCATTCCCATACTGTAGGTGTGAAAGAGAATGGCCTAAGGCCTCCAAGAAGGAGCAAATCCACATCGTCTTGCAACAGTCACACCACAGCAAGAACAAACTGCGAAATGTTGAGATAGCCATGGCATTTCTGCCAAAGCAACCCCATTATGCCATTTCATGGTCGGCTTTGAAAAGAAACCCTTCTGCTTTGTCTCTGATGCACATGGTATTTGAAAACCTGTCCAGGGCTCATTTCAAATTGTACCAGGAAGAGCAAATGTGCCCTAGGAAGCTGCCAGCAAAATGCAGAAAAGTCTACTAGCCTATTTGAGGCAAGCTGTATTAAAATGGCAATTTGGTCAGAAGCACTGGATTTAAAAATTGGGCAAAAAGCTGTTACAACACTGGATCTCCCTTCACCGTGATTCCTCCAGCTTTCTGTTTTTGAAAAAGGGCAGAAGAGCCTGCTTGAAGCTGGCAAGATATGTTCCTGAAGCCTGAAAATTCCTTTTACATTAATAGGAAAGAAGAGTTCTGATTCCCAATGTAGTAGAGAAAAGTCTAAGAACATACAAGTATATTTAGCATAAGCTGTTGTGGAGGGGAACCAAAAAAAGATTTCGCTTAAGGTCCTTGGGAGCTAAATCAACCACAACTTCAACATTTTCCCCTTTCTCCAAGATGAAGGGCCTAGCAAGATTCTCAATATCGACTCAAGGAAGGAATCATGTGACAGCAAAACATGCAAAACAACTTAATTTGCATAGTTTAAAATATTTAATAGAACACCGCTCCGGAACAAAATGAAATTCCAGTCTAGGGTTATAGCACACTGAGATGCCTTCAAAACATCTATCATTTTTCCATGCTCAATGGTGTTGTTCTATATTTATCCTCCCAAACAAGGCTGAAGTGTAATGCTGTATATTCTCAGCACTGGGAATTTCAGAAACACAGGGACATTCTTTGTTTGCTTTTCCTAATCTAGTTTCCCAGCATCAATAAACTGGGAGGCGGGGAAAAGGGTTGAGTAAACTCACATGCACCACAGTCCTAACAAGCCCTCAAAGTTTACACAACTTTGCAATATTCACAAGCCATCTTTCACTTTTTAGCAAGCCCTAACCAGTGGGAAACAGAGCCAGCATTTCTGCATGAAGGGGAATGCAACAGTTATTTCCAGTCCACCCACAGAAACCCTCTAGATATTTATTTTGATGAAAATTGTGATGCTAGTACCCTTTACAGACTGAAGATCTCTGTGCTGGTTTAGTACCATAAAAGGCACCAAAATATAACTTTGTGTGTCATAAAATATAATGACTGGTATATTAAAAGTGCAGTTTAATTAGAATACAATTGAAAACCGAGCTTAGGTTTTTTAAATTTTTGTTGTGAACTGAGCTGTATGAAAGCTCTCTGGTTATGTCAATTTGAGGAGCAGGTGAAAAAATAAAGAAAACCGACAAAAAGAAGAGATAATCAATTAGTAAACAGAGAAAAACTATTTGGTTTCCACTACTTCTCAATACTGTCAAGCAGATGCAACACAATTACTTAAAAAATAACAGTGAAAGGGAAACCCAAACCGGAATTGTAATAAGCTGATACTTTAAATAGCCTTTTTCTTATATATACCTTTTAGGGATTATTTTGATATGGTAAACATGTGAACACCTTTTCTTCAACATCTTATTTCCCAACGTTTCTGGAAAGAAAGGCTTTGGAAAGTAGCAGGGTGAAATGTAGGGTTCCCTCCACCCCCGCCCCTAGATTCTTCTGTATTTTCATCCAGGTCTTCATATTTGTAGAACTAGTAACACAATATGTATACTTGTTTATTTGTTTAAGATAAAATGATTTCATATTGAACAGTTATGCAACGGAATAATCCAAAATGAAAAGTAAAACTTAACTTAAGAAAACATAAATGAGTTGTAGAAACAAAGCCAAGAAGAAGGGAAAAAATCTGCTCAGAGTTCCTCTTCCTTATCAAGCAACTGTGCTGAAGGGCAGGAGTTCCTCATCCAGCGGAGTTACTCAACTGCAGTCCTGCTCATACAATGCCAGAAATGCATCATTACGTAATGTGTTTGCGCACCCTACAAGTCTGGCCACATCCCTGCCTACTTCTAAAAGTAACCAACACCATATAACACCATGGTATCATGGCACAACAAGCACAGGAGTGACAGAAAAATGGCCAGAATCTGAAGTGAACGAAAGGGCTTCTTGCCTCCAGCCCGACGATGAAGGTCTCCTTCACCATTAGAGGAGGCAATTAGGTGCTTTTCTAAGACATATGAGTAATTAACTTGTTGGCACTTCCAAAACAATCCACTTAATAAAAAAAGAGATAAGACACAATTTATATCTTTAGTACTCAAACATTCAAATCACAAACACAACAGACACTCATTTCTCTTGCCAAGATCTGAGACTATTTGTTGTTTATTTTATTTTTTGCAACCGTTGAGCTATTTTGATATCACACATCTCTCAAAAAGGCATCTGATTAACTCTGAATGGTGAAAGAGGCCTTCATAGTCCTGTGGACTTAATGGGAAGATTCAGGGAAAGTCCCATGTTTTTGGAACTATTTCAAATAGAATTACACATTAAGCTTAGCCTCCAACTTATGCCAGTCTACATTAAGGCCTTGAAAACTCCCAATGAAAATGTATCTGGTGACAATGTTTCTGCACACTCCAACACCTAGAAATTAAACCATTTCCCTAGCTCCACCTGCAGATGTGCAGCTAGTAAAGCCAAAAACCTATTCACAAAACCACTGGGTAGAAATAATGCACATGGAAAGGAGAGCAATGGGGAGAAAAGGATTCTATGGATCAGTGCCATGTCATTAAGTACTGGAGGAAGCATATCCAGTACCAGCATCCCACTGTGAACATAATATAGGAAAGGATACAGGCAGATGTGTTTGGAAACTAGAAATTAGACAAATCATAAGGGCAGCTCTATCAATCATTACTGGCCACAAAAGGCAAATTAAACATCTGTGTGTCTCTGAACATCAATGGTAATGCAAATAAAGACAGGGCTGTTGTCCTCATGAATGCTTCCCAGATATACAGGATGGTCCATTGTCAGAAATAGAACACTGGACAAGATGGCTCATTGATCAGATCTCAGCAGGACTCTTTTCCTCCAGCTAGAAAGCAAAAGGGGAAGAGCTTTTGCTTGCAATAAAATAAGTGCACCCATGCATCAATGGGTAACGCAGGCTTGGGCAAGCCCAAGACCTGCTGAGACTCTATATCATAGTCTTATATTTTATAACTTGGAAAATCAGTAGCTATGTCACAGAAAACAACAAAGCCTGTTTATGGCTTTTGAAGATGGCATTTGGGGAACAACAAGCGCTGAAATGCTCACTGGACACCCTTCATGCGCACTGGACACTACTGCTGTGCACTAGCAATTCCTCAGTGGTGTCTGAATGTGAACTGGGGAGCACTCCAAGGCGCATTAGGTCATTGCATCAGTTCTCCGCCACTGTACAACTGATGTCCATATGTCGCAATGAAAAGGCAGCCCCTGGGCAAAGACAAAGAGTACAAAACATACATAAGGCCACTTACAAAACTGTAAGTCCCGAGCAAAATGCCAGCCACTGTTCTTACCAAAACTTCTAGTTCTTATGCCTGCACAGGAAAGTTGGGAGGCATCCCTGAGAAGTGGTTACATGAACAACCATAGACAGCATGAACTTTTCTATGCTTTTGACCAGAGGTAGAATCCAGTTCAAGGAGGTGAACACATAACAGAGGCATTGAAAAGGGATTTTGCTATCAGCGTATTAATTTTGAATAAGCGACCTGATAATGGTTTTGCTGAGCACAAATGATATCTGTTGTTACACCCAGGCCACAATCCTATGTGAGTTATAGAAAACACAGAGCAAATATGTCCACCACTGCACTGGAGATGGCAAATTGGGAAAAGTAACCCATTTTGGGGCACGTGTACCTTCGGGATTGGCATCGGAATCACTTTGTTGGTTGAATAAGCACACTCTCTGAAGACCGGCTTAAGCTGTAACCTTTCCAGCATCTTGAGATGAAAGCAAGTGTATATGTAGTTCTGAACTTTTAAGAAAGTCCAATTTCCATAACATATTTTGCTAGGTGTTTACACAGTTGACTGAGCACAACAGATCTGTGTCCCAGAAAACTAAGCTTATTTAATTCACTGCAACTCAGGTGATGGCAGCAGAACCACAGACCAGAGTAAAATCAGTTATGCTGCCAAGGTTCAGAGGAGAGGCATAGAGCAGAATGCCAGCCACAAATGAAATGACCTTTTGCTAGTGACCCACCACAATCACGGTCTATCTGGAAAATGCTTCAGCTAATTCTTTTAAAAAGTAATGTATTAATTGAGAAGTAAAGCTCACTATGCAT
Source organism: Anolis sagrei (assembly GCF_037176765.1). Classification (NCBI taxonomy): domain Eukaryota; kingdom Metazoa; phylum Chordata; class Lepidosauria; order Squamata; family Anolidae; genus Anolis; species Anolis sagrei. The sequence goes on along the minus strand of NC_090034.1, from coordinate 81,341,932 downwards.
TGCTATTTCCATCAATAATTGCTGCTGCCTTTAAACCACGCAGTTCAAGGGCACATTTAAAAATGGTACTTTAAAAGTTAAATATTTACTCGGGCTCGCTTTTTTGTTGAAGGGTTCATTATATTACAATTTCCCTCCTGGGTTTGTAAGGTATATTCCAAGGGCACAATATCCTCAGAAAAGATGGTAGTAGCTCACCATTGCCTTCAGATCTATTATTAAACAAAGGTCAAGAGAGAATTTAAATTCAGGGGTGAAAAATGACGGGGCATGAACTTAGCAATAACACCAATTGTGTAATGCAAACTCTAAATTTTGTACTGTGAAATCTCTGTGGCATGTTATCTTTCAAACTGATGTAATTCTGAATCTTGGATTCAGGATACTCTGATCTCACACACCTCAATGCCAACCCATCTTTCCAACGAATCCTTCCTATTCAGTTGCTTCTAATTATGAAATCTCTACAAGTAAAGAGAGGGAATAAAGATGAATCCATCACCTCCACTTCTGTTCTTATTTTTGTCTTTCCTTCTACACATAAAAGGCATCTGTTTCAAAGGTTTTAAATAACATGGGAAGCCTCCACAGATAAAGAAGCACCTCCACTGTAGTGTGTTTGATCCCACTCTCACCCCATACAGCTGAACAGGTGATACAAACTTGATCATGTTCCCATTTAGAATACATTTATCTTGGGGAGAACTATGATGTGCATTTTGGAAAACAAAAGTGATCAAACATTCAGAACTTACTTGTGTGATACATATATATACATGGGTTTTGGTAGAACACATGCATTGCATCCCAAAACTGTAAAGTTCAAACTATGTCATCTCCAGGAGAAAACCGAAACTCAGAGAGCTGTTGTCACTCATTGTGGATAATATAGAGCTACATGAACTAGTCATCTGTTTTCAAATAACACAGCTTGCTTGCTCCGCATCTCAGTGGGTTTAATGCCCCTTTACATGCCCGTTATCTCATTTGGGGAATCACAAAAGCTAAAATTCCTTCTGGAGAATCTGAAACCAAACTAGAATGTTGTGGGATCTAAGGGAAGGTATATTAGATAAAAGGTTTACTATTGATTCCAAAGAGCATTTAGAGATTCCTGTCTTCTGAGCCCCATCAGAACTGTGAGACTTCCATAAACCCATATGCTAGGAGAAGAACCTAGCTCAACAGAACACAGGATGGAAAGGAGATTGTCTCACATGGCACTAAAATGTGAGTTTGGCGAAAATAAATAAAACCCCAAAACCAAAACAGGTTTCTCTTTTCCAGGTTTTCTGATCATTTGGATACAGAGGCAACCATGAAATGGAGCCTCCTGCTATCACAGTGTCTCCCTCAACATAGCCTTCATTTGGCAGCTGGGGAATTATTATGCACTACTTAGAAGGCCGGATCTGTCCTCACAATCTAAAGTTGATAATTTTGCAGCTATTTCCTGATTCAGATCTAGCCTCATATTACTCAAATTCATATTTGTTGACCTTCTATGTTGACCTTCTATGTTGAACAAATTAATATTTGTTGACCTTCTATGAATCCATCTGTGTAGAAAATATTCTAAATATTTTACTTGCCTGTGTTAACACTTAAGGACATAGGAAAGTGAATTGATAAGCCAATTATATGTATCTCAGTCATATCCCCTCCCCTCTAAGGATGGGCCACACATCTGCAATCTGGAAATGTGATATGTGAGGCCGGCTGGCAAATCCACAGACCTTGGGCCGAAACAACTTGTTGTGCTTCTCACACCATAATAAATCAAGGATCTGCAGGAACACTAGTTTGTCATAAGCAAGCACTGCATAATCACTCCAGCTTGCAGAAGAACAGCAAAACAAATTAGAACTTCACTTCAGAGTTCATTATGTTCTCTGAAGTGGATTGCAGCCTTCACAGCCTTCACTAGTTTTTCTCCCCCAATTAACTAGGTTCATGACAACCAGATCATACCTTGCCATGTCATGTGAATGCACCCAATGGTTTAGATACTACTGTTAATTCCAAACAGAATATATTCATTAAATCAATGTGGATTACCGAACAGCTAACATATCAGTACTAATTCAGCAACTGATTCAGTTGATGTAATCTAATAAGGATAAATCAATAGGATTCAAACTAATGCACATAACGCCCAAATTCTATAACTAGTTTCCACTCTGGTCAAATGAGAGAAGTATAAAAATCCAGGATATTCACTGTGCAATAAAGGTTTATACCCATTATAATCTATGTATACTGCATGTGACAATACAGTGTACACACAAAAGCCTAAATCCAACTGCTAGCTTCAATTAGAGTAGACCCACTGAATTAAAAAGAACACAGGAAGAAACTTTTCCTAACACCAATTCCACTCTAGTTGAGGTTTGCAGTTGAATTTGGCCTAGTATTTTCTGGCTGTAAATGTATGGGTTGGCTGTTTAGTTATCTCTCTTCTGGTTATAAAGTCATGGCAGACCTGGTTTGGGGGATGTTCAAACCATGGTTTGGGTCCTAAACTTTGGTTAGAGTTAACTGTTGTTGTGGGTAACAGAGGACAATGTGGTTCAAGCATGGAGCAATGTGTCTTGCTAGGAACTTTATCTGCCATTGTCAGGTATCACATTGTGGGATATCAAAAAGATACTATGGTACCAAGGGCTCCTATGAGACATTTCATAAACCACAAAGAAGCTAAGCCTTTCCAATATTTCATAAAGGTTTTTATTTAGCTCTTTTCTAAACTTATTTTTCCCAACTAAAAAGAGACACATCTCCCTATACCTTCAAAGTTTCCTTAAAAATGCAACTTTATGACCTTGTTTTTTCTTTCCTGATTTTTGTGTGATAACATGCTGAGAATCAAATCATAGTGGTTAAAAATCAATGCAAGACTTCGAAATGAGGCCCTGAGCAGAAGAGTTCAACGAAATAAAAACCATTATTTTTGTGCTGTCAATACAATCTTTTGAATGGTGACCTACGACAACCCACAATTTACCAGTATCTCCAATGACTTCAACCAAGATGTAAAATAAATCTTTGCCATGTTAGATGTGACACAAAACTAGGAAGCAATGTGAGCTTTAAAGGGGAGAGAAGCATCTCCGTCACATGTATCTAGAGGCTGGCACTGCCTCTAGATATTTGCCACTCCACCTGTCTGCTTGCAGAGAGTACCTTTTGGCAGGGAAAAGAGAAGAAAATATTATGCTGTATGCATAAATGTCTTGATTTCTTCAAGCACGAATTAGTACTGTCAGAAAAGACAGACTTGCTGAAATAATACAGATAAATATAAACACTATCTAGAAAACAGAGAAAGTTCTGCTACAAAAGAAAGTTCTGATGCAAAAGCCCCAAGAGGAATGGTGTTCTTCCTATTCATTTAAGATAGCATGTGCAGGAAATCTTCTCTATTCAGTGTGCTCTTCATTCATATTGCAAAAGACAGGTGTCAACTGCAAAGGAGAAAGATAGGAGACTTGTGTGTGCCACAGAAATGAGCAATCTTGCTTTTCCAGCACTTGAGGTGCCATCAGGTTACCCCTGCATATGTTCCAAAGATCTGATTCCCACAAAGGACTGCTAGTTGCGGACAAGAACAAAATTTACTGAGAAGATGTAGAAGAAACAGCAGTTAGACCATACCTAACACAAAATAGACCAAGGAAGAAGAACTATCTTTTCCTTCACCCTCCAGAAGTTCAAGAAGGCCGTAAGAAAAATCTGGAGCCACCAGGATCAACATTGTTGAGATGTTTGACAAAACCTGGTAATGTGCCACCGGTACCTAGAGGTCACTGTACGTTCATGCATGGAAATCATTTGCTTGATAAAGGTTGTTCCCAGCAGGCATTCCTTCATCATCATTATGTTTATTAATTGCAGAACAGATAACATATGATTCAGTCCTGTCCTTGCTCACTATCTCAATGCAGCATTCAAAGAATTAAAATGATAACCTATTTTCAACTTTAAAGCAATCTTTTGGATAGAAGTTAGGATTCAAATAGGGACATAGATGTCTGATAAGCTGACATATCAGCTTTGTGGACTCTTAGAGCCTTGGGTGGAAGCAGAAGATGGCTAAAAAGGTTGACTTCTGGGAACTGTGTTAAAATGGCCTCAAGTTTTACTTCCCCAGCCAATTCCCACCAACTACAGGTTCTTCGGGTTTTGCTAATACCTCCTTTCCCCCTCCTAGATCAGGTTCCTCTTGCCAGCTAAGGGTAGCATAAACAAACTTTGTCCTTCAGTGACTAAAACTCAGGAGAAGCCATGCTTCAAGGTCACTCCTACTCGCAAAGGAAGGCCTTGCTCCAGCAACTTTTACTGCAACATTACTCCAACTATGTGAGGAAGGGAGGGAGGGGGGAGCACTGAAAACTCAGGTATGTTTCATTACTCGAGACAAACAGAACAGGTAAGCCCTTTTGCTATTAAAAGCATTCCAGGGAGCACTTACTCCCTTTCTACCATGGCAGAGTGAGAGATCACAGGAAGAGGAAAAATCCAGTGACCTTCACCAACTATGTGCAATTAAAAAGCAAAAGCTTTCTTAAACCTGTTCATAGGACAGCAGACATCTGGAGAAGACATGCAGGTTTTCTGGTACACACCATAAATTCTTTCTTGAGCAGCCAGTGACTGAAGGACAGGCTCTTCTCCCTTGACCTAAATCTGGGGCACAAACTACAAGGACAAGAGGCTGAGATCCCTCTTCTTACATTTAAGACTCCAAATAATGAGGCTGCTGCAAAGATTTTAAGATCACAGCATATGAAAAGACTTCATGTAAGATGTCGTACAATTATGATGGCTGCTTTTCAGAAAATATGATTTATACAGGCAATGCATCACTTCTTTACTAAACTACACATATAGGGAGGGGGAGAAAGGAAGATGCTGATAAATTTTAAAAAAAACTGTCAGTTATATACTGGCTAAAACATGGCACTTCCAGCTGCTCTTAGCACATACCTAACAATGCATCACCCCAAGGCCCTGGTTAGTTTGACTGAAAGGTATGACACGAGAACAAGTTTGTTCAAATCATCTGACCCACACCCCAAAACGGATTGCCAACGCTTTTGCGGTTCCCAAATTCTAAAGGGCACTATAAGAAGAACCTCCTTCTCCTTATGAAAGCTTCAGTGCATTTGAACAAAGACAAATTATAGGGAAGGAGGGGAGTAAGTGGGGAAATAAGAGTTCCAGTTTTTCAATCCAATCTTACACCAAGGATTATACCTCCCTCCTCAAATAAATCCCTTTCTTCAGTCTCCCAGAAATGACAGCAAGTCTGCAGTTTGGGGGTGGAGGAGTCAGCGAGAGGGCATGCACAAGAGCAAGGTAAAGAAGGTGCTCTGTGAGGAATGCCAGGAATGCAAAGGGGCCATTTTCTGAGACAGTTTCAAGTTATCTGCACTCCTGGATTCTTGGCAGCCAGCAGGAACACTAAACAAAACAACATCAACAATTGTAAAAACTTACCAGGGATTGAGTTAATTTTAAATGCAGTTAATTCTGCCTCCTGTGACAGAGCTAATTAAGTCCTCCCTAGCCCTTCTCCCCAGCAAAAACAAAGGTGGAGGAAGGGGAAACAAAGGCATCAGGAGATGCAGGAAGAGGTCGCTGAAATGTCCACTCTGGCGCAAAACCGAACAGCTGCCCTCCCAAGAAACTATTCGCCATTTTTCTTTGTCTTTCAGCTGACCCCTGCCTCAGTGAAAAACTCCCAGAGACTCCAACGAAACACTGTGCAGCCTCCTTCCACTTTAACAGTCAAAGACATTCAATCTAGCATGCTATTTGACACCAAGCCTAGCCTCCGCCGTCCTCTCATTGGCTAAGCTCCTTTATCTAGAGAGATCCGAGGGCCTGGATTGGCTGCTGCAGTCGTCACTAACCTTCTTTGTACACTTCCTGTTTTAAAGTTACCTTGAGATGCAGAACAGGGGTCAGACACAGAGACTTCAAGCGAGGAACAACTTATATAAAAGAAATACCTGGCAAAGGCACACATTTAGAAACAGCCGTAACACATCAAAAAAGGGAAGTATGCAGCTTTCTGTCAGGATGTAACACAGCAAACCCCCACCCCCCAAAAAAACCTCTTTCACATTTGAATAGGAAACAATAGCACTGCTAATCCAGTGTTCAATCAAGAAATATAAATATATTAATACAGACTTGCTTTTTATTGCTAACGAAAGCTCCATTTTAAAATGCTTAATAGAGCAGAATGTCAACAGGCCCCTGCGAGGTGTCCATCTGATCACAATATAATTTCTGAAGCAGTGAAATACAAGATGACAGCATGCATGTACTTAACTGACACCGAGGAGTGAAGGGAAGAAGGAAAGCAAGGAACAGGCACCTTCAAAGCTATCATTACAGCCACCTCACCCTCACAGAACAGCAGTCACAGTATTTTTCAACAAACAACCAGCTGGTTTGGGTCTTTCTCTTCTTAAGAGTGGCTTTTCTAAAGAAGTTGCTCACCAAGCCCAGAGTCTTCATACATTCTCTTACCAAATCAGCTTTTGGGGGAATGCCAGAAATACAACAGTTCCAGAAATACAACAGGAAAACAGGATTGTAATGGAAACTGGCTTCTTGTAACTGTCAAACACATGTCCATTTAACTCCACTCATGCTCAAGGAAAATCATCCTTGAGCATGAGTGTATCTGCAGAATGCGTGCCTTTCATGAGAACGCTCCAAGGTTGATGTATACATTCCTGCTTCTGCTGGGAGGCCTCCAGATGCTCTCTTGCCCTGTGTTCCTTTTTCTCCCAGGTTCTCCACTTTCCATCTTCTCCCAAGGCCAAACACTCATTGCTCAAACTCTGCCTGCTTTTTTTGGCCAGTTGCCTCTTCAGGCCTGTTCCCCAAGATAAATGCCATCTCTGTCATCACTGTTGTTGTTGCTGTGTGCCTTCAAGTAATTTCTGACTTATGGGGGGCCTTCCTCTAAGGCTGAGAGTATGACTTGCCCAAGGTCATCAAGTGGGTCTGCCAAGCTGAGCAGGGATTCAAAAACTGGTCTCCCAGAGTCCTAGTTCAAACCTGATGACTGCTGGACAGACCACAGGTTTATCCAATCCACAATGGCCATCAAATTGTCCCCAAATGCAGACTCCAACAAATAAAGATAAGGTGCAAAATGAACACCTGAGCCCTTCAAGAGTCCTCCAAACGAGCCCTTCTCCAAACAACACTCAAGGATTGTCTACTCATAGAACACACCAAAAATGCTTAGGAACACTGGAACAAACTAAAGATCTCAAATCATCACAGCCTGTGAAGAAAGCATTGGATACCAAACTAAGAAACATTAAGACAGATTTGATGAAAATGATAATGAGATCCAACAGTTAATTGATGAGGAAAGCCTTCCAAAAATGGCTGAGAAACACCAACTGCGCTGCTAAGAAAAAAATCTAAGCCAGTGCAGAAGCTGAGGTCCAAAGAAGGACCAAAAAACATCTGGTGGACAAAAAAAGCTCAAGAAATCCAATACTTTGTAGATGTCCATGATGCATGGGGATTCTTTAATGCCACAAATGTCAATTATGTATAGCCCAAGAAATCATGGCATACACCCATCATCAGATGGAACTAAACTTCTGAAAAATAAAAAATCAATTGCACTCAGTTGGAAAGAGCACTACCACAACCTCCTTAACCGCAGCTCCAATGTGGCCAAAGAGGTTCTCTTGTAAACCCCACAACAACAAACCAGGGATGAGCTTGCAGCACTGCCTAGTTTGGAGGAAGTCATCAAAGCCATTAGCCAGTAGACCTGATGGGATCCCTACTGAAACCTTTAAAGAGGATGGCCCTGAGCTGGCACAACAATTCCACCAGCTAACTGAAAAAGTGAGGGCGACCGAGAAAATCTCAGCATACTTCAAAGATGCCACCATCATCACCCTTTACAAAAAGAGGGAAAGAACAGACTGTGGAAACTATCGAGGTATCTCCCTTCTAACCCCCACTGGGAAAATCCTTGCAAGAATCCTTGCAAACCACCTTCTACTTATTTCAGAAGAAATCCTCCCAGAATCCCAAAATGGCTTCTGCCCCTCCAGAGGAACAGTGGACATGATCTTCACTGTGCAACAGCTCCAAGAAAAATGCAGCGAACAAAATCAACTTCTGCACACAGCATTCATTGACCTTGCAAAGGCATTCACCACTGTGAATTGCAGTGCTCTCTAGCTAATGCTCTGACAAATTTGTGAACATCCTGCGGCTCCTCCATTATGACAACAGTCTTGGACAGCAGTGGTTCTCAAAGTGACCCATTTAAGGTGGAACCAGGTGTCAAACAGGGATGTGTTACTGCCAAAACCTTATTCTCCATCTTCATCGCTATGATACTGTACCTTATTGATGGGAAACTACCCACCACCGAGGTAATCATCTATCAGACAGACTGAAGGCAAAAATCAAGGTCACAATTACGTCTATCATAGAACTCCAATATGCTGATGATAATGTAGTCTGTGCTCATTCAGAAGAAGACCTACAAGCCACTCTAAACACCTTTGCAGAAGCATACAAAAAGCTTGGCCTCTCACTGAACATTGAGAAAACCAAAGTGATCTTTCAGCAGGCACCAACCAATCCCTCTCCAATGCCAGAAATACAGCTTAATAGTGTAATGTTAGAAAATGTTGATCATTTCTGCTACCTTGGCAGCCACCTCTCCACAAACGTCAACACTGACATTGAAATAAAACACCGCCTGAGCTCTGCAAGTCCTGGATTTTTTCGAATAAAGCAGAGAGTGTTTGAGGATTGGGACATTCGTAGGGATACCAAGATACTTGTTTATAAAGCTATTGTCCTCCCAACCATCTACAGACGTCACACTCAACTTCTGGAACAATTTCATCAGTGTTGCCTCTGAAAAATCTCTTGGGAAGACAGGCAGATAAATGGCAGCATGTTGAAAGAAGCAAAGATCACCAGCACTGAAGCTATGATCCTTTGTCATAAACTCTGTCAGACTAGCCGCATTGTCCAAATGCCCAATCTCTGTCTCCCAAAGCAGTTACTATACTCCCAACTCAAGAATGGAAATCAGAATGTTGGTGAGCAGGAAAAGAGATTTAAAGATGGGCTTTAAGTCTACGTTAAAAACTGTGGCATAGATGCTGAGAACTGGGAAGCCCTGGCCCTTGAGCATAGAAATGCATAGCCTTTCAATAACAACGTAAAATAATTCAAGTATAATATTATTGGGGAAAAGATTAATTAGAAGTAACCTATTACTTCCAACCATTACAATTTCTACCCCCATCATGCAAAAGCTGAAGAAAGGTTACTTGGAAGAAAAGAGGCCAAGGAACAAAACTGTGGATCACATATTATAGTTTAGCTAACAAAAGCTACATATGGAAGAAGAGAGTTCATGCACTGAGAGGGGAAATACCTCATCTCATCAGTTCTAAAACACCAGTTCTCTGGGTTCTTCACAAACCAGGAAGGCTAGGTTATAGGAAACAAGGGTGTCATCTGACTGCAGGAGTCAACTTAAGACAAATCAGACCTTAGAAACTATTTTCACCCAGTCAGCTCCTTCGTCTTGAGCAACTCAACACACCAAGTAGTCACATGACTACAACCTCTCACTTTACTCTCTTCATCAGTTTTTTCTATAGCAGAGGTTGGCAGGCTGTGCCTTTTGTCAGCTCTAACTAGGGACCCTTCCACACAGCCACATAACCCAGAATATCAAGGCAGAATAACCCACAATACCTGCTTTGAACTGGGTTATCAGAGTCCACACTGCCTTATATCCCAGTTCAAAGCAGATAATGTGGGGTTTTATTCAGCTGTGTGGAAGGAGCCTAGTATATCTAAGCTAGCATTCAGAGGATGATAACAGCTGTAGTCCGACAACACTACAAATTTCTCATCCTGACAGACACCTACCCTATCCTTGATCCAGACTTTAGGAAGGTAATGTTTAGAAAGAAGACTTATTTTCATAATGAAAGTAATTTGCTATTTTTACTTGTTTTATTACTCATAAATACATCTAAAAGAAAAATGTCTCATATTAAGAAGTAGTCAACATCCCTGTCCTGAGTAGTAACAAATAAAAGTAACAAGGCTACTCACTGCATGGAAAGAGCATTGGGAGCTTAATCATGCCCTCATAACACTCCCACCTCTACTTTAGACTGTTATGCCTAATGCCATTATTTGTTAAATTTTGTTTCCAAGCTCTCGCATAAGCATATTGAGAACCTCTAATTCTAGCCTTTTTGGTTTGGGTTACTGTGCAAGAATAAGATCTCTGCTGAAATTTCCATCACAGCTTGACCAAGGTCTAATATTTAGACCTTGAGTGTGCCTTTAGTCATTTCCCCAAACTGTGTAGCAGAGATCCTATTTCTGCTTACAGGAATTCTAGGAGACACAAGGAATAAATATTCTTATGTCCCACAATACCTTGGAGAAAATGGTCATAAGGATGTAACTACAGGCCCTTCCGCACAGCCCTATGTTCCAGAATATCAAGGCAGAAAATTCCACAATATCTGCTTTGAACTGGGTTATCTGAGTCCACACTGCCAGATCACCAAGTTCAAAGCAGATAATGTGGAAATTTATACAGCTTTATGGAAGGGGCCTAAGTTCACACAGCCATATATCCCAGTTCAAAGCAGATAATGTAGGATTTTATTCAATTGTGTGAAAGGGGCCTGAAAGAACTTTGACATTAAGAATTTTCACAAAAACCTAGCTTCAATGAGAAGACTGGAACAAAAAGTGAGAATAGCATCCCACAGAAACATTTTACAGAAGACTAGCTGTACCTGCCACGCTTTGCTATGGCCAACCTTCCCTCCCTCTTTCTCTCCTTTTTTCCTACCCTTCCTTTCCTCCCTCTCTCCTTCCTTCCCTCTTTTTTCTTTCCCTTCTACTTTCTTTCTTCTCTACCTGTTTCTTTTCTCGCTTCCTTTGCTCTTTGGTTCCATCCTTCCTTGCCTCTTTCCTTCCTTCCCTCCCTCCCTCTTTCTCTCTTTCATTCCTTCTCTCCTTCCTTCCCTTTCATTTTTTATATCCTTCTCTCCTTCCTTCCTTCTCTACCTTGCCTTCTCTCCTTCCCTCCTTCCTTCCCTATCCTTCTTTCCTTCCTTCTCTCCTTCCCTTCTCCTCTACTTACTTCTTTCTCTACCCTTCTTTCTTTCCTTCTTTCTATTCTTCCCTCCTTCTATTTTCTCCCTCATTCTCTCCTTCCTTCTCTACTTATTTCCTTCTCTAGCCTTCTTTCTTTCCTTCCTTCTCTCCTTCCCTCGTTCTTTCTCTCCCCTCCTTCTCTCCCTCCTTCTTCCTTCCCCCTTTCTGTGTATGTGTTTTTCTGTGTGTGTGTCCATATATGTGTCCATATATGTGTGTTTGCCTATATATGTGGTTTTGAGCATGCGTTGTAATGTAATTTTTGGTTTTTGGCTTTTTAAATCCCTCCTGTGTTTTTCAGTGTTTCTATGAGTGATGGTCACTCATTGGCCTGATAGCTGTATTGTGTCCAAATTTGGTGTCAATTCGTCCAGTGGTTTTTGAGTTATGTTAATCCCACAAACGAACATTATCTTTTTATTTCTATAGATTGTTTGCACTGGGCTATACAATGGCATCTTGCACAGATTACCAAGCTAGTTACTGAGCACAACAACAATGTTTTTAGTGATATCAAAGGGTGCTTCCACACAGCCATATAACTCGGAATATCAAGGCAGAAAATCCCACAATATCTGCTTTGAACTGGATTATCTGAGTCCACACTGTCATATATTTCTTTCTTCACAACTGTGGACAGCGAGTGGAGAGGGGAGGCCTTGTCTCTGAGAGGTCCCCTCTATCTTGTGGGGTTCCTCAGGGGGCCATTCTCTCCCCTCTGTTGTTTAACATCTATATGCGACCACTTGCTCACCCGGTTCGAGGTTTTGGGCTGGAGTGTTACCAGTACGCTGATGACACTCAGCTGGTGCTGAGGATGGAGGGCAGACCAGACTCTGTACCCGATTGTTTCTATCAGTGCCTCGAGGCTGTTACTGGATGGCTGCACGCCAGCAGGTTGAGGGTGAGTCCAGTAAAGACGGAGATCCTATGGCTGGGTCAACCGGGCAGTGGGGACATCCAGCTGCCTACCCTGGATGGCGAGGCACTACGCCCGTCATCATTGGTAAAGAGTCTGGGAGTCCTTTTGGACCCTCTGCTGATGATGGAGGCTCAGGTCTCCGCCGTTAGCAGAACCGCCTTTTTTCATCTGCGGCAGGCTAGACGGCTGGCCCCCTACCTGTCCAGGGACGACCTAGCTAGTGTGATCCAGGCCACAGTCATCTCAAGACTGGACTACTGTAACGCCCTCTACATTGGCCTTCCTCTGTCAGTGATCCGGAAGCTCAAGTTGGTACAAAATGCAGCTGCTCGGCTTCTTGCGGGAATCCCGATGAGATGCCACATAACACCAATCTTACTACAGCTGCATTGGTTACCAATTAAGCACCGGATCACTTTCAAAGTGATGGTACTTACCTTTAAGGCCATGCATGGTTTGGGGCCGATGTACCTGAGGGACTGCCTCACCCCCTACCAACCCCAGAGATCCCTCCGTTCTGAGGACCAAGATCTATTGGAAATTCCCAGTGTCAAGACCTTGCGTCTAACAGCAACCAGGCGCAGAGCCTTTACGGCAGTGGCACCATCACTCTGGAATACTCTGCCACCTGAAGTCCGTGCCTTGCGGGACTTATCAGCTTCCCGCAGGGCATGTAAGACATATCTGTTTTGACAGGACTTTGATCTCTGATACTGTTGTTTTTAAATTGTTTTAATTTTTTTTTTAATTGTGTTAGATTTTAGCCTGTTCTTGTAAGGCGCTCCGAGCCCTAGGGGAGTGGCGGCATATAAGTTTGAATTATAAATAAATAAATAAATAAATATATTCCAGTTCAAAGCAGATACTGTGGGGTTTTATTCAGCTGTGTGGAACTGGCCAAGGAATTAAGGCTCAAACACTCTTTGAGATATTGTGGTTGCAAGAAAGTAAGTGGGGTATGTGTGCAGCTGTCTAATATGCAAAGAACCAAAACACAAATTACAGTCACTATACCACTGAAATAGCTACCGGTAGAAACCAAAATAAGGAAATACGTATTCAAAAACAACATACTGTCTAGGTAGCCCATCTTTCTGTAACACAGTGAAAAAGGATGAGACCAATCAAAACATTACAATCAGACAAAACACAATTAAATATATCATCGAGGTATGAAAACAGCAACCTTAACGCTCACTCAGACAATACATAACAAACACCAATAGCCAGAAATACTAAGATGTGCATTATCAGGCTATAAAAAGGACAGGGTATGGGATAGTGCAAAACAGTGTAGTATAGGGAGAGGGGAGAGAACAGATTACTATCTGGTGGGCTACGGACTGGGCATTTATAAGTAGGGACTAGTCATTCTCAAATATTTGTTGGTACATCCAGGTTATGAAAAAAGGAAACAACCACACACGAACTCCTGAAAAACTGTGACAAAGATACTGAGCTGCAGAGAGGTACCCACAAGGGCTTTAAGGGAAAAATCAATTTTGAAAAAGAAAGGCAGACTTCCTAGGTCTAAAGCTATAGTTGTCTTTGGTTTTGTTCCTTCTCTTATATTATGAAGGGATTATACCCAGTAAAGACTAATCCAATGACTATTACATTAGGGTACCCAGGCACACATGTATAAGGATATTAAGATCTCTCTTTTCTATTAAAAAATATTGTGATGCAAGAGAAGAGATTTTTCACTATGATTTCCTGAGAAAGAAAAGAAGGCAAAAGGGCACTAGGGTGGGAAGTGAAGATGAGTACAAATCTCTGCGATGGAAGAACAATGGCAAACTTATTCCTCCAGTGGCCTCAAAGGCTGAAGAAGCAGCTTCCCAACAGAAAATCCAAGACCTCCAAGAACTAGAGGCATCTAAGGTCAATACTCTAAAGAGGAGAAACAAGAACAACAAAGATGAAAAATAAAAACAACAACACGCTGAAAGTAAGATTTACCACATGCAATCTCTGGTGAAAGTGTAACTCAAAACCACAAAAAATAGTCTAGGATTAAAAGGGGAAAACAACAGATACATCAACATTGGAAATAGTATTAACAACGAGGGAAGAGAAATGTCAAAATAAGATAGCAAATAACTTTCAAAAAGAAATAGGGTGACAGATGTTGGAGAAGAGCATTTGTAATATGAGGCAAAGGTTACACAATTATTCATCTATGATAATCTCATTCTTTGGAATGACTAGTTTGTTTTGGTTACCTCATGCAGAGAAAGCTTAAGATATAACAGAGGTACCTTAAGAGATACCTCTGTTACATCTAGTGCCAGATTACACTAGAAAAACAGGACTTGTGAGTAGATAGGTACAGATCTACTATATTTACATCTGTACTCAAATGTCAGCCTCACTGATTTCCATATAATTTAATTCCCAGTAAGCATTCACAGAAGTGGACTTCACAATATGAACCATATTTTGATTTATTTATTTGCTTTACTTCTATACCGCCTTTCTCAGCCAAAAAAGGCGACTCAAGGCGGTTTACATAGTAAAGGTTAACACAACAATATCAAAAAGCAGTTAAAACACATTATACAAGACATATCAAATCAATCAATTAACATAGACGTGCGCCTCAGCAAACAAATCAAAATCAGAATCCGCAATCATAGTCCTTTATACCAGTTCCTATGTTCAGTTGTACCATCTTACTGTGTTTCATTGCACAATTAGCCAAACGCTTGTTCATAAAGCCAGGTCTTGACCTTCCTCCGGAATGCCAGCAGTGAGGGGGCCTGTCTGATGTCCACAGGTAGGGCGTTCCACAGCCGGGGGGCCACCACCGAGAAGGCCCTGTCTCTCGTCCCCGCCAACCGCGCTTGCGATGCGGGCGGGACCGAGAGCAGGGCCTCCCCAGACAATCTTAATGTCCTAGACGGTTCATAGGAGGAGATGCGTTCGGAGAGGTAAGTAGGGCCAGAACCGTTTAGGGCTTTAGAGACTGAATACAACTTTTCCTCAAAACAGAAAAGAGAGACCTACAAGAAAGTGCTTAATATTTTCCACCTAAACTGGCAAAAGTCCTCAGAACAGTTTTTAAAAACAATGTCCATTTATGGATATTTAAGTTTGCTCAAAAAAAAAATATTTCTGAAACACAAAAAACAACCAAATTCAACAGAAAGGTTTAAAGAAGTGAAGTTACATTTTTTTTAAAAAAAATCAACTATAAAACATCAATGGAAAATTCAAAAATGAGCAAGTCAATTGCATTTTACTATAAGGAAAATGAACACTTTGAGAAATATGTTAGACATAACATCTTTAACATTACCTTTAAAAACAGCAGAAGACAAACCAGCTGAAATGCCAGACTGTACACTTCAAAAATTTGCAGAATTTCAGAATGTTTCTAAATTTAACACATTTATAGCTATTCAGAAGGAATTTGTGAACTGGCTAAAATTTTCCAATTGCCAACCAAGAACACACATCTTTACATGCTTCCCTAAACAGAAAGAATTTATAACACAAAAGGATTTTTTAAAACCAAATGTTAATCTAAATGTGAAAAGCAGTCTTAGGGCCTTTCACACTGCCCTTTATCCCAGATTATCTGCTTTAAATTGAAATTTATGAGTCCCCACTGCCTGATACCTTGGGACAAACAGATAATCTGGGATCAGATCCTGGGATAAAGAGGAAGTGTAGAAGTGCCCTTTGAGGGTTGGTCTACTACAACTACATGCCTGTTACAGCGTTCTATCAGTGATTAGAAAGTTTTTGATCCAGTAGAGACAATTAATCTAAATACAGATTTTACAATAATAAGTACTTCTTTTAAGACTCAATAAGAAGCAATTTGGCTAATCATTTTCTTTTTCGTGTCAGGAGCAACCTGAGAAACTGCAAGTTGCTTCTGGTGTGAGAAAATTGGCTGTCTGCAAGGACGTTGCCCAGGGGACAACCGGATGTTTTATCATACTGTGGGAGGCTTCTCTCATGTCCTCGCATGAGGCTGGAGCTGACAGAAGGGAGCTCACCCGCTCCCTGACAGCACAAGGGTTTACCCCATGGGTTCTGTTGGTTAATCATTGAAAACCTATTAGAAGTTCACCTTACAAAGATACACAAAGCAAGAACACTGAGTATCTGTAACTGAATTCCATCTTTATCATCAATACAAATCCAGAAGGTAAAACAAGAAAAATAAAATATCTCTGTAACCAGATGACATAAGGATTTGTTGGAGGAGAGCTTATAGAGTCATGAATTGGCACCTTAAAGGGTAGTATATGTAAGCTTGCAACATTTTCACTATTTTTGTTTTCTACAGACATTATTTTTTACTGTAATTTGAGAATGAAGGACTACTCCATGATGGGAAGGAGCTCCCAGAAGTCATACTGTCCTACTGATACTAGGCAGAAAAAATGGAGATATTAGAAAAAATATAATTATAAATATAATTCCTGGACTGTATTGTCTGTTTAATTTTTCACGTTTGATCAGCAAATGAAAGAAGTTCATCAATGGAACCAACAATCCCAAGCAGGCAAGCCATAAGGACTAATGAAAGGTAGCTAACTCTTGTTTGGACCATTATTCAGGATTCCAAAATTTACAGAAAGCTCACTACAAAATGGGTTCATTAATTATTATTATTATTTAAACTTATATGCCGCCACTCCCCTGGGGCTCGGAGCGGCTTACAAGAATAGCTAAAATCTAACAAAATTTAAAAGCAATTTAAAACTATTTAAAAACAACACTATCAAACATTAAAAGCCTGTCGAAACAGGTATGTCTTACATGCCCTGCGGAAAGCTGGTAAATCCCGCAAGGCACGGACTTCAGGTGGCAGAGTATTCCAGAGTGATGGTGCCACTGCTGTGAAGGCTCTGCGTCTGGTTGCTGTTAGACGTAAGATCTTGACACTGGGGACTTCCAATAGATCTTGGTCCTCAGAACGGAGGGATCTCTGGGGTTGGTAGGGGGTGAGGCGGTCCCTCAGATACATCGGCCCCAGACCATGCAAGGCCTTAAAGGTGAGTACCATCACTTTGAAAGTGATCCGGTGCTCAATTGGTAACCAATGCAGCTGTAGTAAGATAGGTGTTATGTGGCATCTCATCAGAATTCCCGCAATAAGCCGCGCAGCTGCATTTTGTACCAACTTGAGCTTATCAACTTATCCAGAGCATTCAATTCCTGGAAACATTCGGGACTCAAGGACTTCCTAATGACCTTATTTACACATGGGATATGTGAAGGAACAAGTCCTATGAAATATGTATCTCCCACTGCCTGCAATTCTATCCATCTCCTAGGACAGTTGTCGAAAGTTAAAAGTACCCAAACTGCAAGAATGGTAATTTCCACACTTAATAGAACAGTGAGAATACCTAAGGTATTCTTGTCCCAGGATTCAAAATCAATTTTTAAAAAGACTGCCATAGAACAATGCAACTAAAAATCCAGCAGGCCTAAGAAGAATAAACTCTACCAGAGTTTCATGGGGTCCTAAACTAAAACATCCTCTTGACCAAGATACCTGAAGTGACTAGGGATGGAGTAAAACTGAGGAAGAATGAAGAAAATGAAGTCTTAATAGCATTAATAATAACTTTTATTTTTACCCATCTTTCCTCATATCTCGAGCCGGGAAATGAATTGAGAAAGAAACAGACAGAATGTCTTGTAGGGGATGATTTCAGTTACTCTCACAATGGAGAATGGGCTTTGCATCATGACTGGAGACCCCCAAATACTCCCAAACCTAAAGATCAAAAAAGTCTGAAAAATGTTATCCGGTTTCTTGTTGTTCATTCGTTCAGTCGCTTCGGACACTTCATGACCTCATGAACCAGCCCACGCCAGAGCTCCCTGTTGGCCGTCACCACTCCCAGCTCCTTCAAGGTCAAGCCAGTCACTTCAAGGATGCCATCCATCCATCTTGCCCTTGGTCAGCCCCTCTTCCTTTTTCCTTCCATTTTCCTGTCTTCTCTAAGCTTTCCTGTCTTCTCATTAAGTGGCCAAAATACTTCATCTTTGCCTCTAATATCATTCCCTCCAATGAGCAGTCGGACTTTATTTCCTGAAGTATGGACTGGTTGGATCTTCTCGCGGTCCAAGGCACTCTCAGAACTTTCTTCCAACACCACAATTCAAAAGCATCTATCTTCCTTCGTTCAGCCTTCCCTATGTTATCATACCCACTCTGAATTCCTTATCTTAGGGTGCATCTACTCTGTAGAATGAATGCAGTTTTAAACCACTGTAACTACCATAACTCTATTCGATGGAATCCTGGGAGTTGTAATTTGGTGAGGCACCAGCACCTTTTGGTGGAAAAGACTAAAGATCTTCTGAAATTATATGGGCACTCTTTCACTGAGACCTTGTAAAACCACAATGCCCATAATTCCACAGCAATGAGCCATGGCACTTCGAGTGGCATCAAACTGCATTCATTATACAGTGTATCCCTCTGCAATGCCAGAAGTACAGCTTAATGGTGTAACATTAGAAAATGTCGACCATTTCCATTACATTGGCATCCACCTCTCCACAAAAATCAATATTGACACTGAAATACAACACTGCCTGACCTCTGCAAGTGCAATATTTTTTTCAAATGAAGCTTAGTGTGTTTGTGGATCGGGACATCTGTAGGGATATCAAGGTGCTTGTTTATAAAGCTATTGTCCTCCTAATCCTGTTGTATGCCTGCAAAATGTGGAAATTCAACTCCTAGAACAATTCCATCAATATTGTCTCTGAAAAATCCTGCAAATCTCTTGGGAAGACAGGTGGACAAATGTCAGCATTCTGGAAGAAGAAAAGACCACCAGCATTGGAGTGATGATCATCAACTTTGCTGGACTGGCCACGTTGTCTGAATGCCCGATCATTGTCTCCCAAAGCAGTCACTTTACTCCAAACTCAAGAACAAAAAACAAAATGTTGGTGAACAATACAAGAAATTTAAAGATGGGCTTAAAGTCAACCTTAAAAACTGTGGCATAGACATTTGAAAACTGGGAAGCCCTGGCCCTTGAGCACTCTAACGGGAGGTCAGCTGGGTGGCCAAAAGTGCTGTGGAATTCGAAGAGGAATGAATGGAGGGCAAAATGGATCAAGAGGATGGTGCATCAAGTCAACCCTGACTGGGACTGCCATCCGTCTGGAAACCAATATCCTCACTGAGGAAGAACATGCAGGTCAAGAATACAGTCACCTACAGACCCACCGCCAAGAAACTACACTTGGAGGGCCACTATACTCGCACAACGAAGGATTGCCAGAGTAGTAAGGTAAAGGTAAAGGTTTTCCCCTGACATTAAGTCCAGTTGTGTCCGACTCTGGGGTGTAATGCTCATCTCCATTTCTGAGCTGAAGACCGAGCATTGTCCGTAGACACTTCCAAGGTCATGTGGCCAGAATGACTGCATGGAGCACCGTTACCTTCCCGCCGGTTAACATTTTTCAGACTTTTTTGATCTTTAGGTTTGGGAGTATTTGGGGGTCTCCACTCACATTTGCATGTTTTCGAACTGCTAGGTTGGCAGAAGCTGGGGCTGACAACGGAAGCTCACACCGCTCCCCGGATTCAAACCTGCAACCTTTCGGTCAACAAGCTTAGCAGCTCAGTGGTTTAACTGACTGTGCTACCGGGGACTCCATATTGCCAAAGTAAAGTAAGTAAATACAGTGTTGATCAGACATGGGCTAAGTGGCTGTTAGGAATTGTGGGAGTTGAAGTCCAAAACATCTGAAGGGCCGAAGTTTGCCCATGCCTGGTGTAGATGCACCCTTAGGCATCTACATTACAGAATTATAGTACTTTGAAACACATAACTGCCATTGCTCCATGCTCTGAAATCATCATGAGTTGTTGTTGTTCATTTGTTCAGTCGTCTCCGACTCTTCGTGACCTCATGGACCAGCCCACGCCAGAGCTCCCTGTCAGCCGTCACCACCCCCAGCTCGTTCAAGGTCACTCCAGTCACTTCAAGAATGCCATCCATCCATCTTGCCCTTGGTCGGCCCTTCTTCCTTTTACCTTCCACTTTCCCCAGCATAATTGTCTTCTCTAGGCTTTGCTGTCTCCTCATGATGTGGCCAAAGTACTTCAACTTTGTCTCTAGTATCCTTCCCTCCAGTGAGCAGTCGGGCTTTATTTCTTGGAGGATGGACTGGTTGGATCTTCTCGCAGTCCAAGGCACTCTCAGAACTTTCCTCCAACACCACAGTTCAAAAGCATCTATTTTCCTTCGCTCAGCCTTCCCTAAGGTCCAGCTCTCACATCCGTAGGTGACTACAGGGAATACCATGACTTTGACTATGTGGATCTTTGTTGTCAGTCTGATGTCTCTACTCTTTACTATTTTATCGAGATTGGGCATTGCTCTCCTCCCAAGAAGTAAGCGTCTTCTGATTTCCTGGCCACAGCCTGCATTTGCAGTAATCTTTGTACTTAGAAATACAAAGTCTCTGATGTCTCTACTCTTTACTATTTTATCGAGATTGGTCACTGCTCTCCTCCCAAGAAGGAAGCGTCTTCTGATTTCCTGCCCACAGTCTGCATTTGCAGTAATCTTTGTACCTAGAAATACAAAGTCTCTGATGTCTCTACTCTTTACTATTTTATCGAGATTGGGCATTGCTCTCCTCCCAAGAAGGAAGCGTCTTCTGATTTCCTGGCCACAGTCTGCATCTGCAGTAATCTTTGTACCTAGAAATACAAAGTCTCTGATGTCTCTACTCTTTACTATTTTATCGAGATTGGGCATTGCTCTCCTCCCAAGAAGTAAGCGTCTTCTGATTTCCTGGCCACAGTCTGCATCTGCAGTAATCTTTGTACCTAGAAATACAAAGTCTCTGATGTCTCTACTCTTTACTATTTTATCGAGATTGGGCATTGCTCTCCTCCCAAGGAGGAGGCGTCTTCTGATTTCCTGGCCACAGTCTGCATCTGCAGTAATCTTTGTACCTAGAAATACAAAGTCTCTGATGTCTCTACTCTTTACTATTTTATCGAGATTGGGCATTGCTCTCCTCCCAAGAAGGAAGCGTCTTCTGATTTCCTGGCCACAGTCTGCATCTGCAGTAATCTTTGTACCTAGAAATACAAAGTCTCTGATGTCTCTACTCTTTACTATTTTATCGAGATTGGGCATTGCTCTCCTCCCAAGAAGGAAGCGTCTTCTGATTTCCTGGCCACAGTCTGCATCTGCAGTAATCTTTGTACCTAGAAAAACAAAGTCTCTGATGTCTCTACTCTTTACTATTTTATCGAGATTGGGCATTGCTCTCCTCCCAAGAAGGAAGCGTCTTCTGATTTCCTGGCCACAGTCTGCATCTGCAGTAATCTTTGTACCTAGAAATACAAAGTCTCTGATGTCTCTACTCTTTACTATTTTATCGAGATTGGACATTGCTCTCCTCCCAAGAAGGAAGCGTCTTCTGATTTCCTGGCCACAGTCTGCATCTGCAGTAATCTTTGCACCTAGAAATACAAAGTCTCTGATGTCTCTACTCTTTACTATTTTATCAAGATTGGGCATTGCTCTCCTCCCAAGAAGGAAGCATCTTCTGATTTCCTGGCCACAGTCTGCATCTGCAGTAATCTTTGCACCTAGAAATACAAAGTCTCTGATGTCTCTACTCTTTACTATTTTATCGAGATTGGACATTGCTCTCCTCCCAAGAAGGAAGCGTCTTCTGATTTCCTGGCCACAGTCTGCATCTGCAGTAATCTTTGCACCTAGAAATACAAAGTCTCTGATGTCTCTACTCTTTACTATTTTATCAAGATTGGGCATTGCTCTCCTCCCAAGAAGGAAGCATCTTCTGATTTCCTGGCCACAGTCTGCATCTGCAGTAATCTTTGCACCTAGAAATACAAAGTCTCTGATGTCTCTACTCTTTACTATTTTATCGAGATTGGACATTGCTCTCCTCCCAAGAAGGAAGCATCTTCTGATTTCCTGGCCACAGTCTGCATCTGCAGTAATCTTTGCACCTAGAAATACAAAGTCTGTCACGGCCTCCACGTTTTCTCCCTCTATTTTCCAGTTGTCATGAGTTGTAGCTGTGGGAAATATTTGCCCTTTTCTATCAAAACACTACATTACAAACCCTAAGACTCCATAGGATGGCTCCATAAAGGCGAAAGGGGTGTCAAAAATGTTACAATTCTGCAGTTTAGGCGCTCAATGCGTCTTCTCTGGGCACATTCAGCTTCGACGAACCCGCCCCTCCACTTCAACCCGCCCCTTGACGCCATTTCCGACGTATCCTGTCCTCCCCACGGTCCGCTCCCCGCCCGGGGTCCAATGGCCGGACCAAAGTTCCGCCCGCCCACCTTCCCCACCGTGGACCAATCAGAGGCGGGAACGCAGGCGAAAAGCCAGCCTATCAGAAGAACAGAAAGCGTGAATGGCGGCCAAGTGAAAAGGAGGGGGAGGGGAGAAAAAGGGGACAAACCGCCGCTTCTTCGGTGAAGGCTTCTCTCCGCAAACTCACCCGTTTGCTCCGACTCCGTGGTTTCCGTGGCGCCTCAGCTTCCAAATCGCGAAGGGAGCCGGCGGGTCAGCGGCAGCCACCGTGTTCCGGGCCGCAACGGGGAAAGGCGGGGGGCGGGGAGGTGAGGGACGAGGCGAGCGCGAAGTGGCGGCGAAACAAGATGGCGGCGGGGCAGGGGCTGGGGGAGACGGGCCAGCCCCGCCTTTTCCCCTGACGTCGCGGGACTGCGCAGGCGCCGGCCCCGATCATGCTTCCCGCCGGCCTCAAATCCCGCACCTAGCCGCAAATACCGCGAGATTTCAAAAGCAGCGAGATATCAGTCTGATGAACAATTCCCATTCTCCACTTGCAAGGAGCGCCGGGAATTGTAGTCCCCCCCCCCCCCCCCCGGCATTGAGGTTTTCAGGCTGGGCAGCCAATCAATTAAACTTTTATTTAAGAGAAGTCAGCCATAGCAGAGCACCTGATGAACCAGCCTGGACACAGCATATTATTTGAGAACACAGAAATGCTGGACCACTCCAACAACCACCATGTCAGACTACACAGAGAAGCCATTGAAATCCACAAGCATGTGGACAATTTCAACAGAAAGGAAGAGACCATGAAAATGAACAAAATCTGGCTACCAGTATTTAAAAACTCAAAAATTACAACAGCAAAACAGCAGAGAGGAAACAACCAGGCACATCTTAACACCTCTCAACAGAACATTTTCCCAGGCTCAGCCAGGCCTTCAAATGCTAATGAAGGTGGTCAGCTGAATCATTCACAACTAGCTCCAGCAGAGAAGAGCTCTTTGCCCCACCCCAGTCATTCCACAGATATAAGAAACCCATTTTCCTATTTCAACAGACCTCACTACCTCTGAGGATGCTTGCCATAGATGCAGGCGAAACGTCAGGAGAAATGCCTCTAGAACATGGCCCTATAGCCCAAAAAAACCTACAAGAACCTATTAAACTTTATTTGTACCCCGCTAGCATCTCCCGAGGGACTCGATGCGGCTTACATAGGCCAAGGCCTCAGAACACAATACAACAATACAATACAATACAATACCTAAAGCAAATTAAAACAAATTATTAGGCAAGGAAGGCTCAAACGTGTTTCTGCTCGTTCCTTCTCCTGAAATAGAACCCACAGTGTTATTCCATCTACTTCACACTAGAGCAGGGGTCCTCAAACGTTTTAAACAGAGGACCAGATCATAGTCCCTCAAACTGTTGGAGGGCCAGATTATAATGTGAAAAAAAAACATGAATGAATTCCTATGCACACTGCACATATCTTATTTGTAGTGCAAAAAACACTTTGAAACAATAAATAATTAAAATCAAGAACAATTTCAACAAATATAAAATTACTAGCTGTCCCCTGCCACGCGTTGCTGTGGCCCAGTCTGTTGATCTGGAAAATAAAGTAATGAGAATGTGTTGGCCGGCTCATTGTTATTTATTTTATTTTATTTTAGTGTGTATGATTTTGCTTTATCGTCTTTGTACTCATATGTTGTATGTATTTTATTCTGTTGTTATTGTATTTTGGTTTTACTCATTTAAGCTGCCCCGAGTCCCCAGTGGGGACTATTATTATTATTATTGGTTTCTAATATATGTAATTTCTTTATGCTTGTGTGTAAACAGAACTTCTTGTTGTTTCTTTGTCAGTGTTGATGTGGAGATTGTCTAATTTGCCCACTCTGGAACATGCAACATATAATTGTCCTTCTTTAGGGGTGCCTTTCAAATCTATGATACTATATCTGTGTGTGTGTGTGTGTGTGTGTGAATCATATATATCTATCTATATTTATGGCTGGATGGCTCTTTGTCAGGAGGACTTTGATTACGTTTTCTTGCCCTGATGAAGGGAGTTGGACTGGATGGCCTTAAGTATTTTCTGTTGGTCATGGGGGTTCTGTGTGGGAAGTTTGCCCCGATTCTGGCGTTTGTGGGGTTCAGAATGCTCTTTGTAGGTGAACTGTGAATCCCAGTGACTACAACTCCCAAATGTCAAGGTCTATTTTCATCTGTGTTCATATCTGGGCATATTGAGTGCTTGTGCCAAGTTTGGTCCAGATCCATCATTGTTTGAGTCCACAGTGCTCTCTAGATGTAGGTGAACTACAACTCCCAAATTCAAGGTCAATGCCCACCAAACCCTTCCAGTATTTTCTGTTGGTCATGGGAGTTCTGTGTGCCAAGTTTGGTTCAATTCCATTGTTAAGGGAGTTCAGAATGCTCTTTATTGTAGGTGAACTATGAATCCCAGCAACTACAACTCCCAAATGGCAAAATCATAATTTTTTGAGTGATGGTACTCCTTGTGTTGTGAAACGTTTTGTTGCCAAATGTGGTGTGATTTTGTTCATTGGTTCTTTTGTTTTTAAGGTACTCATTATGCACAGAGCATTTTTATATAGAGAGATTTGTATTTCAATGCGAAGTGTTGGCCTACTTTTGGCTGATGAGATAGGATTGTTATTGTGTGCTTTCAAGTCGTTTCAGACTTAGGTTGACCCTGAGCGAGGGCCGGGTAAATGACCTTGGAGGGCCGCATCAGGCCCCCGGGCCTTAGTTTGAAGACCCCTGTACTAGAGAATGAATCCACTTTAAGTCCAGTTTCTGCCTCTTGCAGAATTCTGTGGTTTGTAGTTTAGTGAGGCTGTTGAAGGACAACTTGTGGCCACAAGTTAAACATGAGCCAAAAATGTGATGAGGTGGCAAAAAAAAGCCAACGAGATTTTGGCCTGCATCAATAGTATAGTGTCTAGATCCAGGGAAGTCATGCTACCCCTCTATTCTGCCTTGGTTAGACCACATCTGGAATACTGTGTCCAATTCTGGGCACCAAAATTGAAAGAGATGTTGACAAGCTGGAATGTGTCCAGAGGAGGGCGACTAAAATTATCAAGGGTCTGGAGAACAAGCCCTATGAGGAGCGGCTTAGGGAACTGGGCATGTTTAGCCTGAAGAAGATTGAGGAGACATGATAGCCATGTATAAATATGTGAGAGGAAGTCATAGAGAGGAGGGAGCAAGCTTGTTTTCTGCTGCCCTGGAGACTAGGACGCGGAACAATGGGTTCAAACTACAAGAAAGGAGATTCCATCTGAACATTAGAAAGAACTTCCTGACTGTGAGAGCGATTCAGCAGTGGAACTCTCTGCCCCAAAGTGTGGTGGAGTTTCCTTCTTAGGAAGCTTTTAAACAGAGGCTGGATGGCCATCTGTCAGGGGTGCTTTGAATGCAATATTCCTGCTTCTTGGCAGGAAGTTGGACTGGATGGCCCATGGGGTCTCTTCCAGCTCTATGATTCTAAGGTTCCTCCCTAAACTACAAACCCCAGAATTCTGCAGGAGGCAACAACCGGATTTAAAGTGGATTCATTCTCTAGTACAGTATTTCTCAACCTGGGGGTCGGGACCCTTGGGGGGGGTCACAAAGGGGCTGTAAGAGAGGTCGCCAAAGACCACCAGAAAACACTATTTTCTGTTGGTCATGGGAGTTCTGTGTGGGAAGTTTGGCCCAATTCTATCATTGGTGGGGTTCAGAATCCTCATTGGTGGGGTTCAGAATCCTTTTAGATTGTAGGTGAACTATAAATTCCAGCAACTACAACTCCCAAATGTCAAGGTTATTTTCCCCAAACTTCACCAGTATTTACATTTGGGCATATTGAGTATCTGTGTAAAGTTTGGTCCAGATCCATCATTGTTTGAGTCCATAGTGCTCTCTGGATGTAGGTGAACTATGACTCCAAAACTCAAGGTCAATGTGCACAGGTTCGCAGCTTGGAAGTTCTGGATTCATCACTGAGCCTGGAATCCCGGGTTGCAGCGGTGGCCAGGGGAGTGTTCGCACAATTAAAACTTGTGCGAAGTCATATTTGGCCACAGTGGTCCACGCTCTTGTTACATCTAGAATAGACTACTGCAACGCACTCTATGTGGGGTTGCCTTTGAAGACTGCTCGGAAGCTTCAAATAGTCCAACGAGAGGCAGCCTGGTTAATAACTGGGGCAGCATACAGGGAGCATACAACTCCCATGTTACGCCAGCTCCCCTGGCTGCCAGTTTGCTACCGGGCACAATTCAAAGTGCTGGCTTTGGCCTATAAAGCCCTAAACGGCCCCGGCCCAAATTACCTGTCCAAACGCATCTCCCTCTATGTACCATCGCGGAGATTAAGATCCTCCAGGGAGGCCCTGCTTTCCGTCCCGCCATTGTCACAGGCGCGATTGGTGGGGACGAGAGACAGAGCCTTCTCGGTGATTGCTCCCCGGCTATGGAACTCTCTTCCTTGTGAGATCAGGTCGCCCCCCTCCCTCCTGTCCTTTAGAAGGATGGTAAAAACTTGGCTGTGGGACCAAGCTTTCGGGACAGGGCAATAAAGCGGCAATGGGAAAGATGACAGGGCCAATTGGATTTGATGCGGATGGCTAGGACAGTTTTAAATGGTGCTATTTTAAATGGTGTATTTTAATATTTAGATAAATGTTTTTAATGTGTATGTATTGTATCCAGGCATTGAATGTTTGCCATGTATATGTTGTGCTCCGCTCTGAGTCCCCTTCGGGGTGAGAAGGGCGGAATATAAGTGTTTTAAATAAATAAATGTCCACCAAACCCTTCCAGTATTTTCTGTTGGTCATGGGAGTTCCATATGCCAAGTTTGGTTCAATTCCATTGTTGATGGAGTTCAGAATGCTTTTTGTAGGTGAACTATAAATTCCAGCAACTACAACTTCCTAATGACAAAATCAATATCCCACCAGTATCCAAATTTGGGTGTATCGAGTATTTGTGCCGAATTTGGTCCATTGAATGAAAATACATCCTGCATATCAGATATTTACATGATGATTCGTAACAGGAGCCAAATGACAGTTATGGAGTAGCAACAAAAATAATGTTATGGTTGGGAGTCATCACAACGCGAGGAACTATATTAAAGGGTCACGGAATTAGGAAGGTTAAGAAATTCTGCTGTAGTATGATGAAGCCCCATGACAGGCTTTCTGGGATTGAGGAGAGGCCTTCTTGTTTGAACTGCCACTCCCAGAATCCCCCATGCAGGAGTGGATAATGAGAATGGCAGTTTTAAAAAGGGCATATTTCCAATGTTCTGACATGCATTTAGGGAGATAGGGCCCAGGATCAGAATTGCTGCACAAATGTGCCTGTCCCAACATAGAGTCCATCTACACTGGGTATTTAATGCTGTTTGATACCACTCTAACTGCCTTGGCTCAATGCTATGGAATCCTGGGAGTTGTAGTTTTCCAAGGCCTTTCACCTCTGCCAAAGAGGGTTGATGCCCCACCAAACTGCGATTCCCAGGATCCCATATCATTGAATCAGTTCTTTGATGTGTAACAACCGCTCAAAATAAAATACAGTGAATGTTTACATGGGTGATTTCAACGATTCAATTGGAATTTCCTCCCAGTAGCTGCCTTGCCACTATAATAAAATAATACAAGTAAGCAGCGGACTGATTTTAGTATAATAAATTCCTGTATAGCTGGACCATATCCAGTTGTCTACTTAGTGTGGCTTGTTTAGTTTATGTTACTGCCCCAGCAGCAACCGTGTGTAGTGAACCACTCGGCTGGTTATTCAGGTTGTCACACCTACATTTCTTAGTGTCACACCAATTTATTTATTATGTCAGAAGCAAATTGAGAATACAGTTATAATAAACCCACAAATAAAGTTAAAAACTTGGCATGATACTAAATTTCCTTTGACCAGAAGCTGGCCACTTGGAGTGCCTATGGTGTCACTGCAAGAAGATCCTCCATTATGCATGTGTCAGGGCTCAGACTGCATTGCAGTCAGTGGTCTCTAGTTTGCTCTTCACATTTGCATGTCACAGACTCCACTTTGTAGCCCCATTTCTTAATATTGGCTTTGCATCTCATGGTCTCAGAGCACAGTCCGTTCAGCACCTTCCAAGTTGCCCAGTCTTCTGTGTGCCCAGGAAGGAGTTTCTCATCCGGTGTCAGCCACTGATTGAGGTTCCGGGTTTTAGCCTGCCATTTTTGGACTCTTACTTGCTGAGTTGTTCTCTGTAGATCTTAGAAAGCTATTGGCATACTGGCTGATAACTGAACAGAGGATGGGCCAGATATGTTAATGCCTTGGTTCTTTAATTACTGGCTGCTACTTCCCAACAGATATCAGATGGTGCAATACAGGCTAAACAAAATAATTCCTCCAGCAGTGTAGGGTGTAGACATCCTGTGATAATGTTCCATGTCTCCTTAAGATCCACATCCAATGTTTTAATGTGAGATGGGCATGTGTATTCAGCAGCAGAGTAGCAAACGCAAGGGCAGATGTTTTCACTGTGTCTGATTGTGATCCCCAGGTTGTGCCAGTCACCATTTGTATATTATTTTTAGCACCCACATTTTGCTTGATAATCAACAGTGCTTCTTCTAAGTCAGAGCACAATCCAGAGAGTAACTCCCAGGTATTTTGGTGTGCTGCAATGCTCCAGTGAGTTTCCTTCCCAGGTAATCCTCGGAGCTCGAGATGCTTGTCTATTCTTAAGATGAAAAGCACACATCACACCAGTGCTTACCATGAACATCTCCTCCATCATCATCGACCATCATAGGCAATCACTTATGGCCCATGAATCTGATTGTCTGTTTTCCAGAAATAGAATCTTGGTGATGGGTCTGTAAGTGAGTGTAGAGACCTAGTCTGGATCCACATGATCGTTCCTTCACAGTGAGGACATATGGAAGGTGGTCCCGTCAAGGGTTTGCTTGTCACACCTTCTTCCTCTCAGCATATTTTCCTTTTCACCCTCCATTCGTGCCTCTTCAAAATCCACAGCATTGGAGGTAATAGCTGACCTCAAATTCCAACATTCAAGGACCAAGGCTTCCCAGTTCTCTCTTGGTGTTTATGCCACATTTTTAAGGAGCTCGAGATGCCCACCTTTCAATCTCTTTTGCTGTCCACCGACATTCCATTTTCTGTTCATGAGCTGAGAATAAAGTAGCTGTTTTGGGTGACAGTGTTCTTTGGGCATTCGGTCCAGCAAAGTAGATAGCAGAAGATCATGGCTTTGATGTTGGTAGTATTTGCTTCTTCCAGAATGCTGACATTTGTCCGCCTGTATTCTTCTTAAGAGATTTGCAGGATTTTTTGAAGGCAATGTTGATTGAATTGTTTTAGAAGTTGAAACATGGACCATCTACAAATATTACTCTCCTCCATCATAGATCCAACTATGGGGAGAAGAGGCGGCTCAATTCGAGTCCATCTGAACCAAACCGGTCATGGATTTCAGGCCCGCTGGGGACTCCAGATGGCTTCCAGATATTCCTGCCTACCTTTTTTTCTTTTACTTTACTTCTGTGTCACTGACCAAGTGATGCCCCATTTCCTGTCCAATGGCTTTCTCATCAGAAAAGTAGCTTTTCATCACGCTGCAGTGTATACAAAACCATTTTGTGCTGGACTTGTAAACAGGCATCTTCTTGGAGGAAAAAAGTTTTGAACATTCTGGTAGATTGAGCAAAATACCAAGGTCTTCTAGCACCATTGCTTAAGAGGAGAATGGGCAACGATGCCTGGGCTGGGGATCAATGCTTGCTCAGGTTTTGTCAGCAATGTATATGTTTTTCCAGGACCAGAAGTGACACTAGTCATCTGGAGCAGATTCAAATTCTTTTCCAGCCCATTACCTTGTTTGCTGTTGATATGCTGCTGCAGCTCAGCACCAAAAGTCTGTTTCTCTAGTGCTCTTTCACCATCTTCCCAATACTGATGTTCCTTAAACAAATCTAGTTCCACAGACAATCCAGGAAAGGAAGTGAACTGACCCAAGAAGCCTTTATAAAGGACCTTTTCTTAATGAGAAGCTGTATTAAGTGCCTTATGACTATGCAACCCGGTGGCACAGTGGGTTAAACCCTTGTGCCGGAAGGACTGAAGACTGACAGGTCACAGGTTCGAATCCGGGGAGAGTGCGGATGAGCTCCCTCTGTCAGCTCCAGCTCCTCATGCGGGGACATGAGAGAAGCCTCCCACAAGGATGATAAAACATCAAATCATCCGGGCGTCCCCTGGGCAACGTCTGGACGGCCAATTCTCTCACACCAGAAGCAACTTGCAGTTTCTCAAGTCGCTCTTGACACAACAAACCCCCCCCCCCCCAAAAAACTATGCAACGATATCACTATTTTTCCAGTGCTATATGTGGTGATAGTACACATTGAGTACCTCCTATCCAACATTTTGAGAGCAGAAATGTTTTGGTTTTTACACTTAAGATGTCTTGGAGATGGGGCCCAAATCCAAACACACAATTGATATATGAACTCTATACACTGTAGGTTATTTTATGCACAATACCTTAATCGTTTTGTGTATGAAAAAAGTTTGTGCAGATCAAACTGTCAGTAAATAAAGCGACACTATCTCTCACTATTTTGCATGATTTTGGAATTCCTACCTGTCAAATTGGTGAGAGATGATGGATCTGATGCCAGCTGGGCTAGTTATGTGCCATATTGAACTAAGAAGATTCTGCTATTATAGTATCATAGAACAATAGACTTGGAAGAGACTACATGGACCATCTAGTCCAACTCCCTGCCATGCAGGAAAAGCACAATCAAAGTACTCTCCACAGATGGCCATCCAGCCTGTTTAAAAGCTTCCAAGAAAAAGTTCCACCAGACTCTGAGGCAGAGAGTTCTGTTGGGTGAGTGGGTTTATTAACAAAAGACCCTCCTCATAAACATATAGCAGTCATAACCGTGTAGCAGAATAACTTATTAGCAGCAGCGTGACCCAGCACCAGTAGCCCAAAGTGATAAAAAGAACAAAAACATCCAGAGCAAAGTTATCTCTTCCATAGGAGGCTTTTCTTTATAGCAAAATAATATGGTCGCACTATTTACAAGAACAAGGGTTTCATAACACAAATAAAGTTCTTTATACTTCCTTCTTTGCTTCCACACTGGGCTTCTTTCTCATGCAGATAAACAGCTTTGCTCTCACAGAGTCCCTTCTCACACCAAACTTACACAGGAGCTACACACAGCAGCCCTCACACACAGCAACCTTCAATCTGTTCTGCTGTTGAATAGCTCTTCTTATGGCCAAGAGGTTCTTCCTAACGTTCAGGTGGAATCTCCTTTCCTGTCTGTCTCCAGGAAACAGAAAACAAGCCTGCTCCCTCTTCCTTATGGCATATTTTCTTTTCTTTTCTTTTTAAAAAAAAATATTGCATCCTTATGGCAACCTTTCCCATATTTATACATGGTTCTCATGTCTCCTCTCAACCTTCTCTTCTGAGGCTAAACAGATGCAACTCTTTAAGCCGCTCCTCAGAGAGATTATTCATAGTCTCCAAACCTTTGATCCTTTTAGTGACCCTCTTCCTCTGGACCCCTTCCATCTTAGAGTCAATATCCTTCTTAAATTGTGGGACCCAGAATTGGACACAGGGCTATTGCTCCAGGTGAGAAGGTCCAACCAAAGCAGAAGAGGGCACAATGGCTTCCCTTGATCTGGACACTAGACTAATTCAATGCAGCCCAACATCCCATTTACTTTTTAACTGCTGATTCACACTGTTGGCTCATGCTCAATTTATTGGCCACTAAAACTCAAAAATCTTTTTCACATGTACTATTGTCAAGCCAGATGTTACCCATCCTGTATCTTTGTATTTTGTTTTTTCTGCCTCCATTATACCCCACATTTCTCTTTGTTTAAATTCATTTTGTTATTTTTTTGCCAATCAGCTCTCTAATCTGTTAAGGTTGTATTGAATTCTGATTCAGTCTCCTGGAATATTAGCGCTCTCTCCCAATTTGGTGTCATCTGCAAACTTGATGAGCACGTCCTCTAAAGCTTCATCCAAGTCATTAATAAAGACATTTAATCATATCTACCTTTACTAAAAATGTCCTTCAATTAATTTCTTAGAAATATCCAAACAGCCCCTTTCCTAATCTTAATCCACATGCATTAATTGCTGATATGAATAAGGTTAGGAAGCACTGCCTTTGCTTATTTTGAAGTAAGAGACATTGTCAGGTGGCCTCTTGTGTATTTTTCTCCCCAGTGGGTGCCTTCTTCATCCATATTCATGAAATGAAAACACCTGCAAGTTACTGCAAAATGCACACATCACATGTACCAAGGGTCTGAGAAGCACAACTCATCTATCCATCTTTAGTCTGGAAAGGGAGGCTGCACTCTCCATTTCTGACTCCAGGTGGAGAGCAAGAGCCACCCTTTATACAAATGACAAGAAATATGAAAGACCTATGGTCTAGGGGCGTTAAATAAACTAAACATTAGGAAGAACTTTTTAAACGTCAACAGTGAAATAAATTGTCTTAGAGGGTGGTGGGCTCTCCATCTTTGGAGGTCTTCAAACAAGAGTTGGGTGGCATCTTTTGGAAGCATTTAAACTGTGTATTACAGTTTGGCAGTAGGTTGAACTAGATGGCCTTTGGAGCCCCTTTCAGTTCTATAATTTTTTGCTACATGCTTCCTGGCAAGAGGTTATGCCTTTAGATAAATTAAATATACCAGACTCCAGAGATGTTCCGCCATCCTATCAGCCCAGATAGTCTTCTCATTCACTCATCCATAATGAATAATGGCCCTTCTCCAGCTCTAGCCTATATCACACTTCACTGATAGGCTTTGGAGACCCAAACCCCCCTAAAATCCTCTTAAAATGTATCTCAGAATACTAATCCAGTCAAAGCTATGCTTTTCTTTTGTGGAAAAGCATGTGACAGCAGCAACCAGGGGAAAGTGGCAGAGATCCAGCGTCTCTTAAAGGCTGAGCATTTTGAAAGAATGATTAGAATCCCCAGAAGAGGTTTAAGAAGCACTCTGAGCCCACAAGATCCCTGAAGGTTTTGATTTCTATTCGAAAGCCTTTTGAAAACTTAAGAGAGTGCAACAATCAGTACTCATCAAGATATCAAGTGATGGAAGTGTACAGTTGGGCCTCCATATCCACTCATCCAGCAACCATAAATTCAATCATCCACAGTTTGAAAATGTTACAAAAATGTAAAAAGCAAAGTATAATTTTGGCGTTTTATATAAAGGAAACTATTTTCAATTCATCATTATGGAAAAATAGGACCCATGAATGCACCTATCCCCTGTGTCCAGCCAAACTCTTCAGGTCTCATACAACATACAACCCTAGGAATTAAATGTGGAGATGGGACAGAATGTCTTTTTTTTTAAAATTCCAAATAGTTGAGAGCAGAAGCTTATAGGAAAGGGAAGGGTGGGTTTCTCAGGCTCCCATTATTGAGACTCCTGGCATATGAGTTCCAAAGCATGGCAAGCTCTGCTTCTCTAACAATGTGAAAGAGCGATTCAGTTTATTCTGGATACATTTTTCTTCCTAAGAGATTGCAATACTCCTCTGGCCTGAGGAGTGACTCATGGAGGCATCCGAAAGCAAATGCCTTATTTCAAGAAAATGGCAAAAATCTTTTCAAGAGTCTCCTTGATTCAGTGAGGTTCAGCCATATCATCTTGTGAGGTATGACTACTCTTCAAGGCAGAGGAGCCTGGCCAGAAGAGGAGGTAGCAACCTTCCTTGGCCAACCCCTCCCCAAGAGAAGCTCCAGGCTTGTTCCCTTCTGAAGAGTCTGTTTTTGCCCTGGATTCCAGAACCTGGATGCCCATGAGACAAGGGGGTTACGAGCCTCACTAGTGTTGATGGTGCTGCCTAGACTTGGCTCTTGGGTCGCTCTTGTCAAGGGTCCTAGCTGCCCTTGACTCCTCAGTGCCTCCCTCACAATGGCCCTCACTAGACAGGAAGTGGCCATGCTCCCTCCACTCCAAGCCCACAAGTGAGATTGCAGGTAAGAGAGGGGCCAGTGGGAGGTCCTGGTTTTTGCCAGTTTGGGCCTTCTTCTGGTTCCCTTTGGGCAACCCAGTGACTACTAGTCAGCCATGCCTTCTCTGTCTTTGAGAGTGTCCCTTTCAATGCATCTTTGCAGAAGATCTGGAGCATCCATTCTTCTGCCTTCCACCTTCTCTAAGATGAGTCCTCCAGATTTCTTTCTCCGTTTGCTTCTCCATCACCATTTACAGATTTATATGTCCCATCCTTGAAAGAGTAACATATCTTCCTCCAATAGAACCATTGTGAACCCAACAAGAGGAGAAAGAAAGGGGGAGAGGAAGAAACAAGTGTTGGAAGAAAACAAGTCTCTGGAATGTATCTTCTGGCATCACAGGCTTTTTGTAATATCCACATCACTGGATATCTGAAGAATGGGGTGGTGGTCTCTTCCAACTACTATGATTTCATGATCCTATACCCTTTGGCCCTCTTTTCCCTTAGTAGGCTCCCAATATCTTTCCTGCCCTCCAGATCAGACAGGGAGCCTTTGTTATCCTGGTTCAGGAGGATGGGGAGGGCGCATGGAGTCAGGAGGCTTGGGGCGCCCCCTTCTCTCCCCCCAAATGATGTGTACTTCCTGGCCTCTTCAAGGGCTCTTTTGGTGCTGGAGACTGACAACACACATCATTGCTATTGCATAAGCTTTATTTTAAATGATACAGCCGATGATACACAGTGGAGAAGCATGCTAACCCATACAGGCAATGGTAAAACTCAGTCCCCTCTTCCCAAAAAGTCTACCTTCAGCCGTAAATCAGATAACATTTCTTTTGTGGAGATATATAGGCACCTGCACTCCTCCCACCAGAGGCCAAAAGAAAATGGGCTCCCAACGTTATATAGTGCAGAAGCACAGAAGTGCATAACTGTGACCCTCTCCCCTGCTCCCATAGTTATGAGAAGTGTCCTAGATCGAGCAACAGAGAAACATTCACTCCCCCTTTGTTCTTATCCTTCACCTCTTTTCCAAGCCTCAGATTGCAAAGTGAGTGCAAAAGGGATCAAGCAAGTGATTCAATACAATCCTTGACAGCTAAAAGCTGTTAATCATTGGCTATGAGGCAAAGAAGGATTCCAAAACCCATTGTCTGGCAGCAGGAGCCCAGCTGATTGCATTCCAATTTCCAATTTTACATGAACAATATTTGCAGTGGCTGATTCTTCCTTACCAACCTATATGTTACAAAAACATTGCAACCCTCATATCATACAAAGTAAAGGCAGCATATAATATACAGTGTGAAAACATTGCTCTAAATCAAAAGGAAACATATGGCACAGCAGGCACAACATTATTTAACAGCATAACTCAGTAGGCTTCTGTTATTTCATAAGTGTACTTATAGAGGAGTTTGCTAGAGCAGTAAGAGACATACAGTGATATTTATGTTCATTGAGGGACTGGTCTTGGAATAATTAACAAACAAGTCAATTTGGTAGGCAGGGTCACAACCAAACCAGTCCTCTGGGGTGTTTTGGGGGGCTCTGGGCCAGGCATCAGGGGGCAGACAGTCTTTCTGGAGGGACTGGCCTGGCCTTGATGGCTTCTAGCAAAGTGTATGGGGGGAGGTGGTCAGGGCACTCTGGGGGAGTTCCTGCTTTGACCTTGGAATTATGTATTGTTTCTTCCTCCCAGTGTCCAGAAGCCACCCAAGATGAACCAGACATAACAGTGTTGAGGAGACTCCCAGTATTTGGGTGAGGAAGGGGTTTATACTTTGGGGAGGGGGTGGACAGGAAGCCCAGTTTGAGTTTTGTTCTATATCTTGCCCTTCTAGCAGCTTCCTCTCAGAGAAAATTCCAACTCCTCCAAAGAACCAGCCCCCTCAGAAGATATCAAAGGTAAGAAAGGGAAGGGGGCAGTAAAAGGTGGGAATCCTTCCTCTGCCACCTCAAGCCTGAGCTAAAAAGCAAGGGGCACCCCCATCTCTTTTCCTATGCTTCCCCCTGCCCTTCCTTTATCCTTTCTCCCAATCCATCCTTCCTCCTCTGAATGCTTCCCATTCCTTCTCTTTAGGCCCTGTGCCCTACGAGGGAAGGGGGCAGCCCCTATTTCACTCCTTTGCCCAATTGTCTTTTGCAGGACTCCAAAGAGGCAACGCTGGCAGACATCCCCTGCAGGTACATTCCTCTCCACACAGAGGGATGACCGTGGCCCCCCTCCTTGTCCTAGAGGGACCCTTGGCCTCAGTTCCTGCCCTGCCAGGCCACACCTCCTTATGCCTCTCTCCCAGCTCCCTAGGCCAAGAGGAAGAGGCAGATCTGGTCCTGCATCCTCGGAGGTGGTCCTCTCTGGACCCAGAACAGGTAAGGCCCAGAGTTCCCCTTGGCAAGGCCTGCAATGACCACCCAGGTTTCACCCAATGCCTTTCTCAGGACATGTAGAGGGGCCTCGTGCAGAGACCTTCCAGGTGACAGATTTGTCCCAGAGAAGTCCAGCCTTCAGGTAGGCTGCTCTTCTTGGCTCCCATTCATCACCAGGTGATATCTTTGGCCACTAGAAAGGTATGTTGGGACCCCAATGCCCAGTTCCTTCCAGCAGGCATCCCACACACATTCACCTGCCAGCTCTCTCCCTCCACTTTTGGCCCCAGGAACCTTTCCATGTCTGCCAGGTGCCATTGTTTCTTTCCTCCTTTTTTTCCTTACAGGCGAAAAAACACCTGCACCGTCTTTGCCAGCTGGTCTGCAGTCCCTCCTCTGCAGAGGTCATGTGGTCAGTGAGGGCCATATGGTGGGACCAAGCAGGGTGGGTGGGCAGGGAGGAGAATCTCCTCATGTCTCCTCCCTGCCCTTTCTGAAGGTGGAAAGTGAAGGAAAGACAGGGAAAGTTTGGATTCCAAAAGGATTAGACTTGGTCAGGATGAGAAGGTAGACGGGAGAGAAAAAGTAGACCCCGTATTGCCTACTCCTGAAAAATGATCCCAGAATACTA
Organism: Anolis sagrei; assembly: GCF_037176765.1. Classification (NCBI taxonomy): domain Eukaryota; kingdom Metazoa; phylum Chordata; class Lepidosauria; order Squamata; family Anolidae; genus Anolis; species Anolis sagrei. Next base: position 81,304,443 of record NC_090034.1, on the reverse strand, counting down.
GAGCTGGAAGAGACCCCCCCCAAGGGACATCCAGTCCAACCCCTTGCCATGCAAGAAGGCACATTCAAAGCCTCTGCAGAAAAGCCTCCAGAGAAGGAGACTCCACCACACTCCAAGGAAGCCTATGCCACTCTCCAGGAAATTCTTCCCAATCTTTTCAGCCAAGTCTCTTTCCTTGCCATTTGAAACCATTGCTCCCTTGTGCCCTGGTCTCTAGAGTAGCAGAAAGTCAGCTTTCCCCCTCCCCCTCCTCTTCAATGGGACACCCTTTTAAATCCTGGAACATGATTCTCATGTTCCCTCTCTACCTTCTCTTCTCCCAACTAAACATCCCCCAGGAGGAAAGAAGGGAGGAAAAAAGAAAAGGATGGAAGCAAGAAAAGAATGGAAGGAAGGGTGGAAAGGAATGGAGGGAGGGAGAGAGGGAGTGAGGACAAGAAGGAAGGAAGGAAGGAAGGAAGGAAGGAAGGAAGGAAGGAAGGAAGGAAGGAGAAAGAGAGAAGGGGAAGGAAGGAAGGACAAAAGGGTGGAAGGGAATAAGGATGGAGGGGAAAGAGAGAGGTGAGGAAAGAAGGGAAGGAAGGAGGAAAGCAAGAAGGAAGGAAGGATAAGATGGCGAGAAAGAGGACGGTTTGAGAAAAGAGCCCAAGGGGCCACATTCGGCTCCCAGGCCTGGATTTGCCCATACCTGGTCTATTTGCTTTATATTGTAATGCAGCATTGAATCTTGCCATATTTGTAAGCCGCTCTGAGCCCCCTTTGGGGTGAAAAGAGCAGGGTTGAAATAAATAAACTCTGATTCCATAAAATGGGCCTCATTGGGACAAACCCCACCGCATGGACCCTCCACTCCCATTTGTCTCCCACCACCTTTCCCTTGGCAGACTTCAAGCAGAGTCAGTGTTAAAAGGGGCCAGCCTGAGGGCCAGCTAGTCTAACCCCATCTGCCAGGCAGGAAGGCCCACCCAGTCCCTCCTAACAGGTGGCCATCCATCTCGACATGTCCAGCCTCTGCCTATAAGCTACAAAGAAGGAAAGAAGGCCGCGCAGAGTCCCCCTTGTGGGGAGAAGGGCGGGATATAAATATATGAAATAAATAAATAAAAGAAGGAGCCTCTAATCCACTTTCTTTGAAAGACTCACAATCTTAGTGGAAGAAGTGGATGCTGTGGATGCAGCACACCTTGATCTCAGGAAGACCTTTGAGAAGGTTCTCCTGAAGATTCTCACAAAGAAGCCAGTAGAAGGTGGGCGAGACAGTGCTTCTGTGGGGTGGATCGGGAACTGGTTCACAGGCCAAGCCTAGAGCATGCTTCTGTCCAGTGGCTCTTCTTTCTTCCTCCTGGAGAGAAGAAACCAGTGGGCACCATAAAGAGGGTCCTGTCCTGGGCCTTTCAGGGCTATGCAATGTCTTCATCAATAACTTATGATGGAATAGAAGGGATGCTTCTTGGATTTGCAGATGGGACCAAATTGGGAGGGAAAGCGGATACCCCAGAAGGGAGGATCAGGCTCCAAAGTGACCAATGTGATTAACCAACAAAACCATTTATATCGAAAGAATTATGAAAAAGCATGGAAGGAGGTGAAAGAAGATTCGGAAAGATGGCAAAGAGTTCTACAAAACTGGATGGGGAGGATCGCAGTGATCAAGAGATTAAAAAGATGGGTCAAAACTATCAAAATGGATTTCAAAAGGAAGAAATGTCTATGCGAAAAGGATCTAGGAGGCTTAATAGGCCTAAACTGAACAGGAGTTAACAGTATGATGCAGCAGCTAAAAAAAGCCCATGCAATTTTAGGTTGCATCAATAGGAGGATAGTGTCAGATGGAGGGAAGTCCTAGTCCCACTCCCTTCTGTTTTGGTCAGACCTCTCACCTGGAATAACCCTGTGTCCCGTTCTGGGCAAATTAATTAAGGAATGCCATTGACAAGCTGGAATATGTCTAGAAGGGCAATTGATATAATCAGATCTAGAAGCCAACGCCCTTCTGCCATTCAGGCCACTTTTTAGGAGGCCTGTAAACCATACAATCCTATGAGGATCAGCTCAGGGAGCAGGGTATGTTTAGCATGGAGAAAAGAAGGCCGAGAGGGATATGAGAGCTATGTTCAAATATCAGAAAGGATGCTACACTGAGGAGGGGGAAGCTTGTTTTCTGTTGCTCTACAGACAAGGGCATAAAGGAGCAATTGATTCAAATGGCAAGAAAAGAGATTCATTTAAACATTAAAAAGAAATTCCTGATGGAAAAAGCTGTTGACACTGGGCATTTGCTTCCTGAGAGTCCAGTAGGGCTTCCTTCCCCGAAGTGTTTGGATTGTGTCTTCCTGGATTGCAGAAGGGGGGTGGACAAGATGGCCTTTGGGAGTATTTGCCAACTCAATGAATGTATGAATCTACTCTCCATCAGCAGCTATAGCCACAGAGATCGAGCTTGCCCCCTCCCCAATGGAACACCCTTCCAAATATTTAAACATGGCCCTCATTTCCCCTCTCTGCATTCTCTTTCCGGCTCCCTCAGCCACTCCTCAGAGGGAGTCAGTTTCCAGACCTTTCACCCTTTTGGTCACCCTTGTGACGGCGCGAGTGGCACCACCTATATGTAGAACTGTAAGTTGCAGGATTTGAACTGTTCTATCATGCCTGATTTTGCCTTTACACCCTGTAAATGTATAGTTGGATTGATTTATTTATAGCTGTCAATCAATGTTGTTTGCACCAGCTGAATTGCTCCTCCTGCTCAATTGTTTGACCCCCACCTCTTCCTAGAGAGCAGGACAGTGTTTCCTTTTCCATTCCACCATAAAACTTTCTATCAGATGGACGTGAGAGAGAGACTTGGCTCTGAAGCCCTTGATTAAGTTACCTCTCAGCACCAATTCTGAGGTTCTTATGCTTCATGTTCAGATCAACCTGGACGATGTTGAGAAGTCTCAAGCGCCTTCAAACCAGTTCTTTGGCACCAGAGGAAGGCTTTGTGCCTTCAAAATATAGGCCATTGGAATTGGGGTTGTGATTATTCCGATATTCACAGCCATTGAGAAAGAGGGACCTGGAAAAGCTTCTCAGCTGCAAAACTCCTTGGTCCCAAGACAACCAGAGACTGTAATGTATATTTTCCTTTACCCTTTTGAAACTTCCAGCTTGTTGTCTTAAAGGGATAACTCTTTGTGAACAATTAAACTTATTTTGAGTTATCTACAGTGTTTTGGTCTTTGGGAGTTCCAGTTTTCCTAAAGGAGGGCAAGAAGCAATCCCCTGGGGGAAAGATGTCACGTCCATGCCTCTTTCACAAAGAGTTATAGCCCCCAGGCGCAACGGCACAACCCTTCTCTGATCACTATAGTTTGTCCCTATCTTTCCTGACCTTTGGTGCCCAGAACTGGACACAGTCTTATTCCAGGTAAGTCCTGACCAAAGCAGAAGAGATGGCCGCCTTCAGAGGGAAATAGAGCTGTAGGGACAGGAGATGAGTTGTGGGTCAAGTGTCTCATGGGAACTATGACCCCCAGAGAAAGATGGCCACCCTTTTCCCTAGGGTTCCTCCATCCTGTTTGCTCCCTGTCCCTCATAGAAGCTGGGCCAAGGCAGCGGCCAGCATCCAGGAAAGTAGGGCAATTCCACTTTGGTTCCCAGGTGGGCCTCTGCTGAAGAGGGGAGGGGATCCAGGAACCCTCAGGTGTCATTGGACTGCAAATCCCAGCAGCCTCTGGTAGAATGTGGTCAATGGGGAAGAATGCTGGGGGTGGTAGTCCAAACATTACTGGGGATTCTACTCCTGAGAGACAGAGGGGGATGGAGGGGGAGAGATTGTAGAAGAATGAAAAGCCGTTCTTTGATGGAGCCTTGAATTTCCCTTCCTTTCCCTGCAGTTTCTGGGGAGAGAGAAGCCCCTCTTGGGAGGTCAGCAGCCTGGGAGAGGGGGAGCATGACGTCCTCCAAGAGTGCAGAGAGGTACCTCCTGTCCATGTTTTGGAAGGAGGGCAGGCTGGGGCCTGGAGGTTTGGGGCCCAGAGATCTGGAGGGGGCACCCCAGGACATTGCCTTCTTCCCAGGGGCTGGAAGGGGCTGGCCTTGCGGGGAATGGAGGGGAGAAGGCGACCGGTGATCCCAAGCTGAGTTCTTCTTCTGTCCCTTGCCCTTCTAGCAGATTCCTCTTGGAGAAGATCCCAACTCCTCCACAGAACATGCTACCCAAAGAGTTGGTGAGTGAAAGAACCTGCACCATCTTTACCAGCTGGTCTGCAGTCCCTCCTCTGCAGAGGTCATGTGATCAGTGGATTACAAAGCCTGCCAACATCTGAAGATGGCCATGAACCACTTTCTGGAGTCTGACAGGAGGTAAGAGAGCTGGGTCTTTGCGGTACCCCTCCCCTGTCCCCATGGTGCCCTGAGCAGTCTCCGCATAGGGTTGGAGACAAGGATAACCTTGACCATGGCTCCCTTTTCTGTCTCTTCATTCACAGGCCTTGTGGTGAATTGGTATGTGCTGTACTCAATTCACCATATTGTAGCCTGAAGGAGGCACCCGACCTGTTCCTGGCCAAGATGAAGGAGGTTGCTTAGATGGGTCAGGAGGGTGAGGAACAGGGCAGCCCCGCTTTGGATGCGGGAAAAGTAATGATGTCCCCACCTGTGTCATGCGTTTGGGAGGCTGAGGAATGAGAACGAGGCTCCCTATGTCACAGCCTTTAGCAGGAGCCCTTCCTCTGTTCAGGTCCAAATTTCTTCCCGTCTCTCCACAGGCAAGAGTGACGTGGGCCATAGGCAGGATTGTCAAACACATCAGGGACAGCACTTGCCTGGAGGCATCGTTCCTGGAGCTTCTACTCGCCTTGGTGACCAACTTCATTGAGATTGGATGGGGAGGGAGGGTCAGCTGCACTCCCAGCTCTTTTGGAGGGTCTGATGGGGGACTCCCCTGACAAGTAAGCCTTTTTCTTTCATTTTTCTGCAGAGAATTGGCAAAAATCATCTCAATATTGGTGAAGAGAGTGACCTGTTCCTGGGAAAGATGAAGGAGGTTCCTTAGATGGCCCAAGAGGGTGAGGAACAGGGCGGCCCCACTTTGGATGCGGGCACAGTAAGGATGTCCCCACCTGTGCCATGCGTTTGGGAGGCTGAGGAAGGAGAACGTGGCTCCCGATGTCCCAGCCTTTAGCAGGAGCCCTTCTTCTGTTCAGGTCCAAATTTCCTCCCTTCTCTCCGCAGGCAAGAGTGACGCGGGCCATAGGCAGGATTGTCAAACACATCAGGGACAGCACTTGCCTGGAGGCATCGTTCCTGGAGCTTCTACTCGCCTTGGTGACCAACTGCATTGAGATTGGATGGGGAGGGAGGGTCAGCTGCACTCCCAGCCCTTTTGGAGGGTCTGATGGGGGACTCCCCTGACAAGTAAGCCTTTTTCTTTCATTTTTCTGCAGAGAACTGGCAAAAATCATCTCAATATTGGTGAAGAGAGTGACCTGTTCCTGGCAAAGATGAAGGAGGTTCCTTAGATGGCCCAGGAGGGTGAGGAACAGGGCGGCCCCACTTTGGATGCGGGCACAGTAAGGATGTCCCCACCTGTGCCATGCTTTTGGGAGGCTGAGGAAGGAGAACGTGGCTCCCGATGTCCCAGCCTTTAGCAGGAGCCCTTCTTCTGTTCAGGTCCAAATTTCCTCCCTTCTCTCCGCAGGCAAGAGTGACGCGGGCCATAGGCAGGATTGTCAAACACATCAGGGACAGCACTTGCCTGGAGGCATCGTTCCTGGAGATTCTACTCGCCTTGGTGACCAACTGCATTGAGATTGGATGGGGAGGGAGGGTCAGCTGCACTCCCAGCCCTTTTGGAGGGTCTAATGGGGGACTCCCCTGACAAGTAAGCCTTTTTCTTTCAATTTTCTGTAGAGAACTGGCAAAAATCATCTCAATATTGGTGAAGAGAGTGACCTGTTCCTGGGAAAGATGAAGGAGGTTCCTTAGATGGCCCAGGAGGGTGGGGAACAGGGCGGCCCCACTTTGGATGCGGGCACAGCAAGGATGTCCCCACTTGTGCCATGCGTTTGGGTTGGCTGAGGAAGTAGAACGTGGCTCCCGATGTCCCAGCCTTAGGAGCCCTTCTTCTGTTCAGATCCAGATTTCCTCCCTTCTCTCCGCAGGCAAGAGTGACGCGGGCCATAGGCAGGATTGTCAAACACATCAGGGACAGCACTTGCCTGGAGGCATCGTTCCTGGAGCTTCTACTCGCCTTGGTGACCAACTTCATTGAGATTGGATGGGGAGGGAGGGTCAGCTGCACTCCCAGCTCTTTTGGAGGGTCTGATGGGGGACTCCCCTGACAAGTAAGCCTTTTTCTTTCCTTTTTCTGCAGAGAATTGGCAAAAATCATCTCAATATTGGTGAAGAGAGTGACCTGTTCCTGGGAAAGATGAAGGAGGTTCCTTAGATGGCCCAGGAGAGTGAGGAAAAGGGCGGCCCCACTTTGGATGCGGGCACAGTAAGGACGTCGCCACCTGTGCCATGCGTTTGGGAGGCTGAGGAAGGAGAACGAGGCTCCCTATGTCCTAGACTTTAGCAGGAGCCCTTCTTCTGTTCAGATCCAGATTTCCTCCCTTCTCTCCGCAGGCAAGAGTGACGCGGGCCATAGGCAGGATTGTCAAACACATCAGGGACAGCACTTGCCTGGAGGCATCGTTCCTGGAGCTTCTACTCGCCTTGGTGACCAACTTCATTGAGATTGGATAGGGAGGGAAGGTCAGCTGCACTCCCAGCCCTTTTGGAGGGTCCGATGGGGGACTCCCCTGACAAGTAAGCCTTTTTCTTTCATTTTTCTGCAGAGAATTGGCAAAAATCATCTCAATATTGGTGAAGAGAGTGACCTGTTCTTGGGAAAGATGAAGGAGGTTCCTTAGATGGCCCAGGAGGGTGAGGAACAGGGCGGCCCCACTTTGGATGCGGGCACAGCAAGGATGTCCCCACTTGTGCCATGCGTTTGGGTTGGCTGAGGAAGTAGAACGTGGCTCCCGATGTCCCAGCCTTTAGCAGGAGCCCTTCTTCTGTTCAGATCCAGATTTCCTCCCTTCTCTCCGCAGGCAAGAGTGACGCGGGCCATAGGCAGGATTGTCAAACACATCAGGGACAGCACTTGCCTGGAGGCATGGTTCCTGGAGCTTCTACTCGCCTTGGTGACCAACTTCATTGAGATTGGATGGGGAGGGAGGGTCAGCTGCACTCCCAGCCCTTTTGGAGGGTCTGATGGGGGACTCCCCTGAAAAGTAAGCCTTTTTCTTTCATTTTTCTGCAGAGAATTGGCAAAAATCATCTCAATATTGGTGAAGAGAGTGACCTGTTCCTGGGAAAGATGAAGGAGGTTCCTTAGATGGCCCAGGAGGGTGAGGAACAGGGCGGCCCCACTTTGGATGCGGGCGCAGCAAGGATGTCCCCACTTGTGCCATGCGTTTGGGTTGGCTGAGGAAGTAGAACGTGGCTCCCGATGTCCCAGCCTTAGGAGCCCTTCTTCTGTTCAGATCCAGATTTCCTCCCTTCTCTCCGCAGGCAAGAGTGACGCGGGCCATAGGCAGGATTCTCAAACACATCAGGGACAGCACTTGCCTGGAGGCATCGTTCCTGGAGCTTCTACTCGCCTTGGTGACCAACTGCATTGAGATTGGATGAGGAGGGAGGGTCAGCTGCACTCCCAGCCCTTTTGGAGGGTCTGATGGGGGACTCCCCTGACAAGTAAGCCTTTTTCTTTCATTTTTCTGCAGAGAACTGGCAAAAATCATCTCAATATTGGTGAAGAGAGTGACCTGTTCCTGGGAAAGATGAAGGAGGTTCCTTAGATAGCCCAGGAGGGTGAGGAACAGGGCGGCCCCACTTTGGATGCGGGCGCAGCAAGGATGTCCCCACTTGTGCCATGCGTTTGGGTTGGCTGAGGAAGTAGAACGTGGCTCCCGATGTCCCAGCCTTAGGAGCCCTTCTTCTGTTCAGATCCAGATTTCCTCCCTTCTCTCCGCAGGCAAGAGTGACGCGGGCCATAGGCAGGATTCTCAAACACATCAGGGACAGCACTTGCCTGGAGGCATCGTTCCTGGAGCTTCTACTCGCCTTGGTGACCAACTGCATTGAGATTGGATGAGGAGGGAGGGTCAGCTGCACTCCCAGCCCTTTTGGAGGGTCTGATGGGGGACTCCCCTGACAAGTAAGCCTTTTTCTTTCATTTTTCTGCAGAGAACTGGCAAAAAACATCTCAATATTGGTGAAGAGAGTGACCTGTTCCTGGGAAAGATGAAGGAGGTTCCTTAGATGGCCCAGGAGGGTGAGGAACAGGGCGGCCCCACTTTGGATGCGGGCACAGTAAGGACGTCGCCACCTGTGCCATGCGTTTGGGAGGCTGAGGAAGGAGAACGAGGCTCCCTATGTCCCAGACTTTAGCAGGAGCCCTTCTTCTGTTCAGGTCCAAATTTCCTCCCTTCTCTCCGCAGGCAAGAGTGAGGTGTGCCATAGGCAGGATTGTCAAACAATTAGGGACAGCACTTGCCTGGAGGCATGGTTCCTGGAGCTTCTACTCGCCTTGGTGACCAACTTCATTGAGATTGGATGGGGAGGGAGGGTCAGCTGCACTCCCAGCCCTTTTGGAGGGTCCGATGGGGGACTCCCCTGACAAGTAAGCCTTTTTCTTTCATTTTTCTGCAGAGAATTGGCAAAAATCATCTCAATATTGGTGAAGAGAGTGACCTGTTCCTGGGAAAGATGAAGGAGGTTCCTTAGATGGCCCAGGAGGGTGAGGAACAGGGCAGCCCCACTTTGGATGCGGGCACAGCAAGGATGTCCACACTTGTGCCATGCGTTTGGGTTGGCTGAGGAAGTAGAACGTGGCTCCCGATGTCCCAGCCTTTAGCAGGAGCCCTTCTTCTGTTCAGATCCAGATTTCCTCCCTTCTCTCCGCAGGCAAGAGTGACGCGGGCCATAGGCAGGATTCTCAAACACATCAGGGACAGCACTTGCCTGGAGGCATCGTTCCTGGAGCTTCTACTCGCCTTGGTGACCAACTGCATTGAGATTGGATGGAGGGAGGGTCAGCTGCACTCCCAGCCCTTTTGGAGGGTCTGATGGGGGACTCCCCTGACAAGTAAGCCTTTTTCTTTCATTTTTCTGCAGAGAACTGGCAAAAATCATCTCAATATTGGTGAAGAGAGTGACCTATTCCTGGGAAAGATGAAGGAGGTTCCTTAGATGGCCCAGGAGGGTCAGGAACAGGGCGGCCCCACTTTGGATGCGGGCACAGTAAGGACGTCGCCACCTGTGCCATGCGTTTGGGAGGCTGAGGAAGGAGAACGAGGCTCCCTATGTCCCAGACTTTAGCAGGAGCCCTTCTTCTGTTCAGGTCCAAATTTCCTCCCTTCTCTCCGCAGGCAAGAGTGAGGTGTGCCATAGGCAGGATTGTCAAACAGATCAGGGACAGCACTTGCCTGGAGGCATGGTTCCTGGAGCTTCTACTCGCCTTGGTGACCAACTTCATTGAGATTGGATAGGGAGGGAGGGTCAGCTGCACTCCCAGCCCTTTTGGAGGGTCTGATGGGGGACTCCCCTGACAAGTAAGCCTTTTTCTTTCATTTTTCTGCAGATAATTGGCAAAAATCATCTCAATATTGGTGAAGAGAGTGACCTGTTCCTGGGAAAGATGAAGGAGGTTCCTTAGATGGCCCAGGAGGGTGAGGAACAGGGCGGCCCCACTTTGGATGCGGGCGCAGCAAGGATGTCCCCACTTGTGCCATGCGTTTGGGTTGGCTGAGGAAGTAGAACGTGGCTCCCGATGTCCCAGCCTTAGGAGCCCTTCTTCTGTTCAGATCCAGATTTCCTCCCTTCTCTCCGCAGGCAAGAGTGACGCGGGCCATAGGCAGGATTCTCAAACACATCAGGGACAGCACTTGCCTGGAGGCATCGTTCCTGGAGCTTCTACTCGCCTTGGTGACCAACTGCATTGAGATTGGATGAGGAGGGAGGGTCAGCTGCACTCCCAGCCCTTTTGGAGGGTCTGATGGGGGACTCCCCTGACAAGTAAGCCTTTTTCTTTCATTTTTCTGCAGAGAATTGGCAAAAATCATCTCAATATTGGTGAAGAGAGTGACCTGTTCCTGGGAAAGATGAAGGAGGTTCCTTAGATGGCCCAGGAGGGTGAGGAACAGGGCGGCCCCACTTTGGATGCAGGCACAGCAAGGATGTCCCCACTTGTGCCATGCGTTTGGGTTGGCTGAGGAAGTAGAACGTGGCTCCCGATGTCCCAGCCTTTAGCAGGAGCCCTTCTTCTGTTCAGATCCAGATTTCCTCCCTTCTCTCCGCAGGCAAGAGTGACGCGGGCCATAGGCAGGATTGTCAAACACATCAGGGACAGCACTTGCCTGGAGGCATCGTTCCTGGAGCTTCTACTCGCCTTGGTGACCAACTGCATTGAGATTGGATGAGGAGGGAGGGTCAGCTGCACTCCCAGCCCTTTTGGAGGGTCTGATGGGGGACTACCCTGACAAGTAAGCCTTTTTCTTTCATTTTTCTGCAGAGAACTGGCAAAAATCATCTCAATATTGGTGAAGAGAGTGACCTGTTCCTGGGAAAGATGAAGGAGGTTCCTTAGATGGCCCAGGAGGGTGAGGAACAGGGCGGCCCCACTTTGGATGCGGGCGCAGCAAGGATGTCCCCACTTGTGCCATGCGTTTGGGTTGGCTGAGGAAGTAGAACGTGGCTCCCGATGTCCCAGCCTTAGGAGCCCTTCTTCTGTTCAGATCCAGATTTCCTCCCTTCTCTCCGCAGGCAAGAGTGACGCGGGCCATAGGCAGGATTCTCAAACACATCAGGGACAGCACTTGCCTGGAGGCATCGTTCCTGGAGCTTCTACTCGCCTTGGTGACCAACTGCATTGAGATTGGATGAGGAGGGAGGGTCAGCTGCACTCCCAGCCCTTTTGGAGGGTCTGATGGGGGACTCCCCTGACAAGTAAGCCTTTTTCTTTCATTTTTCTGCAGAGAACTGGCAAAAATCATCTCAATATTGGTGAAGAGAGTGACCTATTCCTGGGAAAGATGAAGGAGGTTCCTTAGATGGCCCAGGAGGGTCAGGAACAGGGCGGCCCCACTTTGGATGCGGGCACAGTAAGGACGTCGCCACCTGTGCCATGCGTTTGGGAGGCTGAGGAAGGAGAACGAGGCTCCCTATGTCCCAGACTTTAGCAGGAGCCCTTCTTCTGTTCAGGTCCAAATTTCCTCCCTTCTCTCCGCAGGCAAGAGTGAGGTGTGCCATAGGCAGGATTGTCAAACAGATCAGGGACAGCACTTGCCTGGAGGCATGGTTCCTGGAGCTTCTACTCGCCTTGGTGACCAACTTCATTGAGATTGGATAGGGAGGGAGGGTCAGCTGCACTCCCAGCCCTTTTGGAGGGTCTGATGGGGGACTCCCCTGACAAGTAAGCCTTTTTCTTTCATTTTTCTGCAGATAATTGGCAAAAATCATCTCAATATTGGTGAAGAGAGTGACCTGTTCCTGGGAAAGATGAAGGAGGTTCCTTAGATGGCCCAGGAGGGTGAGGAACAGGGCGGCCCCACTTTGGATGCGGGCGCAGCAAGGATGTCCCCACTTGTGCCATGCGTTTGGGTTGGCTGAGGAAGTAGAACGTGGCTCCCGATGTCCCAGCCTTAGGAGCCCTTCTTCTGTTCAGATCCAGATTTCCTCCCTTCTCTCCGCAGGCAAGAGTGACGCGGGCCATAGGCAGGATTCTCAAACACATCAGGGACAGCACTTGCCTGGAGGCATCGTTCCTGGAGCTTCTACTCGCCTTGGTGACCAACTGCATTGAGATTGGATGAGGAGGGAGGGTCAGCTGCACTCCCAGCCCTTTTGGAGGGTCTGATGGGGGACTCCCCTGACAAGTAAGCCTTTTTCTTTCATTTTTCTGCAGAGAATTGGCAAAAATCATCTCAATATTGGTGAAGAGAGTGACCTGTTCCTGGGAAAGATGAAGGAGGTTCCTTAGATGGCCCAGGAGGGTGAGGAACAGGGCGGCCCCACTTTGGATGCAGGCACAGCAAGGATGTCCCCACTTGTGCCATGCGTTTGGGTTGGCTGAGGAAGTAGAACGTGGCTCCCGATGTCCCAGCCTTTAGCAGGAGCCCTTCTTCTGTTCAGATCCAGATTTCCTCCCTTCTCTCCGCAGGCAAGAGTGACGCGGGCCATAGGCAGGATTGTCAAACACATCAGGGACAGCACTTGCCTGGAGGCATCGTTCCTGGAGCTTCTACTCGCCTTGGTGACCAACTGCATTGAGATTGGATGAGGAGGGAGGGTCAGCTGCACTCCCAGCCCTTTTGGAGGGTCTGATGGGGGACTACCCTGACAAGTAAGCCTTTTTCTTTCATTTTTCTGCAGAGAACTGGCAAAAATCATCTCAATATTGGTGAAGAGAGTGACCTGTTCCTGGGAAAGATGAAGGAGGTTCCTTAGATGGCCCAGGAGGGTGAGGAACAGGGCGGCCCCACTTTGGATGCGGGCGCAGCAAGGATGTCCCCACTTGTGCCATGCGTTTGGGTTGGCTGAGGAAGTAGAACGTGGCTCCCGATGTCCCAGCCTTAGGAGCCCTTCTTCTGTTCAGATCCAGATTTCCTCCCTTCTCTCCGCAGGCAAGAGTGACGCGGGCCATAGGCAGGATTCTCAAACACATCAGGGACAGCACTTGCCTGGAGGCATCGTTCCTGGAGCTTCTACTCGCCTTGGTGACCAACTGCATTGAGATTGGATGAGGAGGGAGGGTCAGCTGCACTCCCAGCCCTTTTGGAGGGTCTGATGGGGGACTCCCCTGACAAGTAAGCCTTTTTCTTTCATTTTTCTGCAGAGAACTGGCAAAAATCATCTCAATATTGGTGAAGAGAGTGACCTGTTCCTGGGAAAGATGAAGGAGGTTCCTTAGATGGCCCAGGAGGGTGAGGAACAGGGCGGCCCCACTTTGGATGCGGGCACAGTAAGGACGTCGCCACCTGTGCCATGCGTTTGGGAGGCTGAGGAAGGAGAACGAGGCTCCCTATGTCCCAGACTTTAGCAGGAGCCCTTCTTCTGTTCAGGTCCAAATTTCCTCCCTTCTCTCCGCAGGCAAGAGTGAGGTGTGCCATAGGCAGGATTGTCAAACAGATTAGGGACAGCACTTGCCTGGAGGCATGGTTCCTGGAGCTTCTACTCGCCTTGGTGACCAACTTCATTGAGATTGGATGGGGAGGGAGGGTCAGCTGCACTCCCAGCCCTTTTGGAGGGTCTGATGGGGGACTCCCCTGACAAGTAAGCCTTTTTCTTTCATTTTTCTGCAGAGAATTGGCAAAAATCATCTCAATATTGGTGAAGAGAGTGACCTGTTCCTGGGAAAGATGAAGGAGGTTCCTTAGATGGCCCAGGAGGGTGAGGAACAGGGCAGCCCTACTTTGGATGCGGGCAAAGCAAGGATGTCCCCACTTGTGCCATGCGTTTGGGTTGGCTGAGGAAGTAGAACGTGGCTCCCGATGTCCCAGCCTTTAGCAGGAGCCCTTCTTCTGTTCAGATCCAGATTTCCTCCCTTCTCTCCGCAGGCAAGAGTGACGCGGGCCATAGGCAGGATTCTCAAACACATCAGGGACAGCACTTGCCTGGAGGCATCGTTCCTGGAGCTTCTACTCGCCTTGGTGACCAACTGCATTGAGATTGGATGGAGGGAGGGTCAGCTGCACTCCCAGCCCTTTTGGAGGGTCTGATGGGGGACTCCCCTGACAAGTAAGCCTTTTTCTTTCATTTTTCTGCAGAGAACTGGCAAAAATCATCTCAATATTGGTGAAGAGAGTGACCTGTTCCTGGGAAAGATGAAGGAGGTTCCTTAGATGGCCCAGGAGGGTCAGGAACAGGGCGGCCCCACTTTGGATGCGGGCACAGTAAGGACGTCGCCACCTGTGCCATGCGTTTGGGAGGCTGAGGAAGGAGAACGAGGCTCCCTATGTCCCAGACTTTAGCAGGAGCCCTTCTTCTGTTCAGGTCCAAATTTCCTCCCTTCTCTCCGCAGGCAAGAGTGAGGTGTGCCATAGGCAGGATTGTCAAACAGATCAGGGACAGCACTTGCCTGGAGGCATGGTTCCTGGAGCTTCTACTCGCCTTGGTGACCAACTTCATTGAGATTGGATAGGGAGGGAGGGTCAGCTGCACTCCCAGCCCTTTTGGAGGGTCTGATGGGGGACTCCCCTGATAAGTAAGCCTTTTTCTTTCATTTTTCTGCAGAGAATTGGCAAAAATCATCTCAATATTGGTGAAGAGAGTGACCTGTTCCTGGGAAAGATGAAGGAGGTTCCTTAGATGGCCCAGGAGGGTGAGGAACAGGGCGGCCCCACTTTGGATGCGGGCGCAGCAAGGATGTCCCCACTTGTGCCATGCGTTTGGGTTGGCTGAGGAAGTAGAACGTGGCTCCCGATGTCCCAGCCTTAGGAGCCCTTCTTCTGTTCAGATCCAGATTTCCTCCCTTCTCTCCGCAGGCAAGAGTGACGCGGGCCATAGGCAGGATTCTCAAACACATCAGGGACAGCACTTGCCTGGAGGCATCGTTCCTGGAGCTTCTACTCGCCTTGGTGACCAACTGCATTGAGATTGGATGAGGAGGGAGGGTCAGCTGCACTCCCAGCCCTTTTGGAGGGTCTGATGGGGGACTCCCCTGACAAGTAAGCCTTTTTCTTTCATTTTTCTGCAGAGAATTGGCAAAAATCATCTCAATATTGGTGAAGAGAGTGACCTGTTCCTGGGAAAGATGAAGGAGGTTCCTTAGATGGCCCAGGAGGGTGAGGAACAGGGCGGCCCCACTTTGGATGCGGGCACAGCAAGGATGTCCCCACTTGTGCCATGCGTTTGGGTTGGCTGAGGAAGTAGAACGTGGCTCCCGATGTCCCAGCCTTTAGCAGGAGCCCTTCTTCTGTTCAGATCCAGATTTCCTCCCTTCTCTCCGCAGGCAAGAGTGACGCGGGCCATAGGCAGGATTGTCAAACACATCAGGGACAGCACTTGCCTGGAGGCATCGTTCCTGGAGCTTCTACTCGCCTTGGTGACCAACTGCATTGAGATTGGATGAGGAGGGAGGGTCAGCTGCACTCCCAGCCCTTTTGGAGGGTCTGATGGGGGACTCTCCTGACAAGTAAGCCTTTTTCTTTCATTTTTCTGCAGAGACCTGGCAAAAATCATCTCAATATTGGTGAAGAGAGTGACCTGTTCCTGGGAAAGATGAAGGAGGTTCCTTAGATAGCCCAGGAGGGTGAGGAACAGGGCGGCCCCACTTTGGATGCGGGCGCAGCAAGGATGTCCCCACTTGTGCCATGCGTTTGGGTTGGCTGAGGAAGTAGAACGTGGCTCCCGATGTCCCAGCCTTAGGAGCCCTTCTTCTGTTCAGATCCAGATTTCCTCCCTTCTGTCCGCAGGCAAGAGTGACGCGGGCCATAGGCAGGATTCTCAAACACATCAGGGACAGCACTTGCCTGGAGGCATCGTTCCTGGAGCTTCTACTCGCCTTGGTGACCAACTGCATTGAGATTGGATGAGGAGGGAGGGTCAGCTGCACTCCCAGCCCTTTTGGAGGGTCTGATGGGGGACTCCCCTGACAAGTAAGCCTTTTTCTTTCATTTTTCTGCAGAGAACTGGCAAAAATCATCTCAATATTGGTGAAGAGAGTGACCTGTTCCTGGGAAAGATGAAGGAGGTTCCTTAGATGGCCCAGGAGGGTGAGGAACAGGGCGGCCCCACTTTGGATGCGGGCACAGTAAGGACGTCGCCACCTGTGCCATGCGTTTGGGAGGCTGAGGAAGGAGAACGAGGCTCCCTATGTCCCAGACTTTAGCAGGAGCCCTTCTTCTGTTCAGGTCCAAATTTCCTCCCTTCTCTCCGCAGGCAAGAGTGAGGTGTGCCATAGGCAGGATTGTCAAACAGATTAGGGACAGCACTTGCCTGGAGGCATGGTTCCTGGAGCTTCTACTCGCCTTGGTGACCAACTTCATTGAGATTGGATGGGGAGGGAGGGTCAGCTGCACTCCCAGCCCTTTTGGAGGGTCTGATGGGGGACTCCCCTGACAAGTAAGCCTTTTTCTTTCATTTTTCTGCAGAGAATTGGCAAAAATCATCTCAATATTGGTGAAGAGAGTGACCTGTTCCTGGGAAAGATGAAGGAGGTTCCTTAGATGGCCCAGGAGGGTGAGGAACAGGGCAGCCCTACTTTGGATGCGGGCAAAGCAAGGATGTCCCCACTTGTGCCATGCGTTTGGGTTGGCTGAGGAAGTAGAACGTGGCTCCCGATGTCCCAGCCTTTAGCAGGAGCCCTTCTTCTGTTCAGATCCAGATTTCCTCCCTTCTCTCCGCAGGCAAGAGTGACGCGGGCCATAGGCAGGATTCTCAAACACATCAGGGACAGCACTTGCCTGGAGGCATCGTTCCTGGAGCTTCTACTCGCCTTGGTGACCAACTGCATTGAGATTGGATGGAGGGAGGGTCAGCTGCACTCCCAGCCCTTTTGGAGGGTCTGATGGGGGACTCCCCTGACAAGTAAGCCTTTTTCTTTCATTTTTCTGCAGAGAACTGGCAAAAATCATCTCAATATTGGTGAAGAGAGTGACCTGTTCCTGGGAAAGATGAAGGAGGTTCCTTAGATGGCCCAGGAGGGTCAGGAACAGGGCGGCCCCACTTTGGATGCGGGCACAGTAAGGACGTCGCCACCTGTGCCATGCGTTTGGGAGGCTGAGGAAGGAGAACGAGGCTCCCTATGTCCCAGACTTTAGCAGGAGCCCTTCTTCTGTTCAGGTCCAAATTTCCTCCCTTCTCTCCGCAGGCAAGAGTGAGGTGTGCCATAGGCAGGATTGTCAAACAGATCAGGGACAGCACTTGCCTGGAGGCATGGTTCCTGGAGCTTCTACTCGCCTTGGTGACCAACTTCATTGAGATTGGATAGGGAGGGAGGGTCAGCTGCACTCCCAGCCCTTTTGGAGGGTCTGATGGGGGACTCCCCTGACAAGTAAGCCTTTTTCTTTCATTTTTCTGCAGAGAATTGGCAAAAATCATCTCAATATTGGTGAAGAGAGTGACCTGTTCCTGGGAAAGATGAAGGAGGTTCCTTAGATGGCCCAGGAGGGTGAGGAACAGGGCGGCCCCACTTTGGATGCGGGCACAGCAAGGATGTCCCCACTTGTGCCATGCGTTTGGGTTGGCTGAGGAAGTAGAACATGGCTCCCGATGTCCCAGCCTTCAGCAGGAGCCCTTCTTCTGTTCAGATCCAGATTTCCTCCCTTCTCTCCGCAGGCAAGAGTGACGCGGGCCATAGGCAGGATTGTCAAACACATCAGGGACAGCACTTGCCTGGAGGCATCGTTCCTGGAGCTTCTAATCGCCTTGGTGACCAACTTCATTGAGATTGGATGGAGGGAGGGTCAGCTGCACTCCCAGCCCTTTTGGAGGGTCTGATGGGGGACTCCCCTGACAAGTAAGCCTTTTTCTTTCATTTTTCTGCAGAGAACTGGCAAAAATCATCTCAATATTGGTGAAGAGAGTGACCTGTTCCTGGGAAAGATGAAGGAGGTTCCTTAGATGGCCCAGGAGGGTCAGGAACAGGGCGGCCCCACTTTGGATGCGGGCACAGTAAGGACGTCGCCACCTGTGCCATGCGTTTGGGAGGCTGAGGAAGGAGAACGAGGCTCCCTATGTCCCAGACTTTAGCAGGAGCCCTTCTTCTGTTCAGGTCCAAATTTCCTCCCTTCTCTCCGCAGGCAAGAGTGAGGTGTGCCATAGGCAGGATTGTCAAACAGATCAGGGACAGCACTTGCCTGGAGGCATGGTTCCTGGAGCTTCTACTCGCCTTGGTGACCAACTTCATTGAGATTGGATAGGGAGGGAGGGTCAGCTGCACTCCCAGCCCTTTTGGAGGGTCTGATGGGGGACTCCCCTGACAAGTAAGCCTTTTTCTTTCATTTTTCTGCAGAGAATTGGCAAAAATCATCTCAATATTGGTGAAGAGAGTGACCTGTTCCTGGGAAAGATGAAGGAGGTTCCTTAGATGGCCCAGGAGGGTGAGGAACAGGGCGGCCCCACTTTGGATGCGGGCACAGCAAGGATGTCCCCACTTGTGCCATGTGTTTGGGTTGGCTGAGGAAGTAGAACGTGGCTCCCGATGTCCCAGCCTTTAGCAGGAGCCCTTCTTCTGTTCAGATCCAGATTTCCACCCTTCTCTCCGCAGGCAAGAGTGACGCGGGCCATAGGCAGGATTCTCAAACACATCAGGGACAGCACTTGCCTGGAGGCATCGTTCCTGGAGCTTCTACTCGCCTTGGTGACCAACTTCATTGAGATTGGATGGGGAGGGAGGGTCAGCTGCACTCCCAGCCCTTTTGGAGGGTCTGATGGGGGACTCCCCTGACAAGTAAGCCTTTTTCTTTCATTTTTCTGCAGAGAATTGGCAAAAATCATCTCAATATTGGTGAAGAGAGTGACCTGTTCCTGGGAAAGATGAAGGAGGTTCCTTAGATGGCCCAGGAGGGTGAGGAACAGGGCGGCCCCACTTTGGATGCGGGCGCAGCAAGGATGTCCCCACTTGTGCCATGCGTTTGGGTTGGCTGAGGAAGTAGAACGTGGCTCCCGATGTCCCAGCCTTAGGAGCCCTTCTTCTGTTCAGATCCAGATTTCCTCCCTTCTCTCCGCAGGCAAGAGTGACGCGGGCCATAGGTAGGATTCTCAAACACATCAGGGACAGCACTTGCCTGGAGGCATCGTTCCTGGAGCTTCTACTAGCCTTGGTGACCAACTGCATTGAGATTGGATGAGGAGGGAGGGTCAGCTGCACTCCCAGCCCTTTTGGAGGGTCTGATGGGGGACTCCCCTGACAAGTAAGCCTTTTTCTTTCATTTTTCTGCAGAGAACTGGCAAAAATCATCTCAATATTGGTGAAGAGAGTGACCTGTTCCTGGGAAAGATGAAGGAGGTTCCTTAGATGGCCCAGGAGGGTGAGGAACAGGGCGGCCCCACTTTGGATGCGGGCACAGTAAGGACGTCGCCACCTGTGCCATGCGTTTGGGAGGCTGAGGAAGGAGAACGAGGCTCCGTATGTCCCAGACTTTAGCAGGAGCCCTTCTTCTGTTCAGGTCCAAATTTCCTCCCTTCTCTCCGCAGGCAAGAGTGACGCGGGCCATAGGCAGGATTGTCAAACACATCAGGGACAGCACTTGCCTGGAGGCATGGTTCCTGGAGCTTCTACTCGCCTTGGTGACCAACTTCATTGAGATTGGATGGGGAGGGAGGGTCAGCTGCACTCCCAGCCCTTTTGGAGGGTCCGATGGGGGACTCCCCTGACAAGTAAGCCTTTTTCTTTCATTTTTCTGCAGAGAATTGGCAAAAATCATCTCAATATTGGTGAAGAGAGTGACCTGTTCCTGGCCAAGATGAAGGAGGTTCCTTAGATGGCCCAGGAGGGTGAGGAACAGGGCAGCCCTACTTTGGATGCGGGCGCAGCAAGGATGTCCCCACTTGTGCCATGCGTTTGGGTTGGCTGAGGAAGTAGAACGTGGCTCCCGATGTCCCAGCCTTAGGAGCCCTTCTTCTGTTCAGATCCAGATTTCCTCCCTTCTCTCCGCAGGCAAGAGTGACGCGGGCCATAGACAGGATTTTCAAACACATCAGGGACAGCACTTGCCTGGAGGCATCGTTCCTGGAGCTTCTACTCACCTTGGTGACCAACTTCATTGATATTGGATGGGGAGGGAGGGTCAGCTGCACTCCCAGCTCTTTTGGAGGGTCTGATGGGGGACTCCCCTGACAAGTAAGCCTTTTTCTTTCATTTTTCTGCAGAGAATTGGCAAAAATCATCTCAATATTTGTGAAGAGAGTGACCTGTTCCTGGGAAAGATGAAGGAGGTTCCTTAGATAGCCCAGGAGGGTGAGGAACAGGGCGGCCCCACTTTGGATGCGGGCGCAGCAAGGATGTCCCCACTTGTGCCATGCGTTTGGGTTGGCTGAGGAAGTAGAACGTGGCTCCCGATGTCCCAGCCTTAGGAGCCCTTCTTCTGTTCAGATCCAGATTTCCTCCCTTCTCTCCGCAGGCAAGAGTGACGCGGGCCATAGGCAGGATTCTCAAACACATCAGGGACAGCACTTGCCTGGAGGCATCGTTCCTGGAGCTTCTACTCGCCTTGGTGACCAACTGCATTGAGATTGGATGAGGAGGGAGGGTCAGCTGCACTCCCAGCCCTTTTGGAGGGTCTGATGGGGGACTCCCCTGACAAGTAAGCCTTTTTCTTTCATTTTTCTGCAGAGAACTGGCAAAAATCATCTCAATATTGGTGAAGAGAGTGACCTGTTCCTGGGAAAGATGAAAGAGGTTCCTTAGATGGCCCAGGAGGGTGAGGAACAGGGCGGCCCCACTTTGGATGCGGGCACAGTAAGGACGTCGCCACCTGTGCCATGCGTTTGGGAGGCTGAGGAAGGAGAACGAGGCTCCCTATGTCCCAGACTTTAGCAGGAGCCCTTCTTCTGTTCAGGTCCAAATTTCCTCCCTTCTCTCCGCAGGCAAGAGTGAGGTGTGCCATAGGCAGGATTGTCAAACAGATTAGGGACAGCACTTGCCTGGAGGCATGGTTCCTGGAGCTTCTACTCGCCTTGGTGACCAACTTCATTGAGATTGGATGGGGAGGGAGGGTCAGCTGCACTCCCAGCCCTTTTGGAGGGTCTGATGGGGGACTCCCCTGACAAGTAAGCCTTTTTCTTTCATTTTTCTGCAGAGAATTGGCAAAAATCATCTCAATATTGGTGAAGAGAGTGACCTGTTCCTGGCCAAGATGAAGGAGGTTCCTTAGATGGCCCAGGAGGGTGAGGAACAGGGCAGCCCTACTTTGGATGCGGGCGCAGCAAGGATGTCCCCACTTGTGCCATGCGTTTGGGTTGGCTGAGGAAGTAGAACGTGGCTCCCGATGTCCCAGCCTTAGGAGCCCTTCTTCTGTTCAGATCCAGATTTCCTCCCTTCTCTCCGCAGGCAAGAGTGACGCGGGCCATAGACAGGATTTTCAAACACATCAGGGACAGCACTTGCCTGGAGGCATCGTTCCTGGAGCTTCTACTCGCCTTGGTGACCAACTTCATTGAGATTGGATGGGGAGGGAGGGTCAGCTGCACTCCCAGCTCTTTTGGAGGGTCTGATGGGGGACTCCCCTGACAAGTAAGCCTTTTTCTTTCATTTTTCTGCAGAGAACTGGCAAAAATCATCTCAATATTGGTGAAGAGAGTGACCTGTTCCTAGGAAAGATGAAGGAGGTTCCTTAGATGGCCCAGGAGGGTGAGGAACAGGGCGGCCCCACTTTGGATGCGGCCGCAGCAAGGATGTCCCCACTTGTGCCATGCGTTTGGGTTGGCTGAGGAAGTAGAACGTGGCTCCCGATGTCCCAGCCTTAGGAGCCCTTCTTCTGTTCAGATCCAGATTTCCTCCCTTCTCTCCGCAGGCAAGAGTGACGCGGGCCATAGGCAGGATTCTCAAACACATCAGGGACAGCACTTGCCTGGAGGCATCGTTCCTGGAGCTTCTACTCGCCTTGGTGACCAACTGCATTGAGATTGGATGAGGAGGGAGGGTCAGCTGCACTCCCAGCCCTTTTGGAGGGTCTGATGGGGGACTCCCCTGACAAGTAAGCCTTTTTCTTTCATTTTTCTGCAGAGAACTGGCAAAAATCATCTCAATATTGGTGAAGAGAGTGACCTGTTCCTGGGAAAGATGAAGGAGGTTCCTTAGATGGCCCAGGAGGGTGAGGAACAGGGCGGCCCCACTTTGGATGCGGGCACAGTAAGGACGTCGCCACCTGTGCCATGCGTTTGGGAGGCTGAGGAAGGAGAACGAGGCTCCCTATGTCCCAGACTTTAGCAGGAGCCCTTCTTCTGTTCAGGTCCAAATTTCCTCCCTTCTCTCCGCAGGCAAGAGTGAGGTGTGCCATAGGCAGGATTGTCAAACAGATTAGGGACAGCACTTGCCTGGAGGCATGGTTCCTGGAGCTTCTACTCGCCTTGGTGACCAACTTCATTGAGATTGGATGGGGAGGGAGGGTCAGCTGCACTCCCAGCCCTTTTGGAGGGTCTGATGGGGGACTCCCCTGACAAGTAAGCCTTTTTCTTTCATTTTTCTGCAGAGAATTGGCAAAAATCATCTCAATATTGGTGAAGAGAGTGACCTGTTCCTGGCCAAGATGAAGGAGGTTCCTTAGATGGCCCAGGAGGGTGAGGAACAGGGCAGCCCTACTTTGGATGCGGGCGCAGCAAGGATGTCCCCACTTGTGCCATGCGTTTGGGTTGGCTGAGGAAGTAGAACGTGGCTCCCGATGTCCCAGCCTTAGGAGCCCTTCTTCTGTTCAGATCCAGATTTCCTCCCTTCTCTCCGCAGGCAAGAGTGACGCGGGCCATAGACAGGATTTTCAAACACATCAGGGACAGCACTTGCCTGGAGGCATCGTTCCTGGAGCTTCTACTCACCTTGGTGACCAACTTCATTGATATTGGATGGGGAGGGAGGGTCAGCTGCACTCCCAGCTCTTTTGGAGGGTCTGATGGGGGACTCCCCTGACAAGTAAGCCTTTTTCTTTCATTTTTCTGCAGAGAATTGGCAAAAATCATCTCAATATTTGTGAAGAGAGTGACCTGTTCCTGGGAAAGATGAAGGAGGTTCCTTAGATAGCCCAGGAGGGTGAGGAACAGGGCGGCCCCACTTTGGATGCGGGCGCAGCAAGGATGTCCCCACTTGTGCCATGCGTTTGGGTTGGCTGAGGAAGTAGAACGTGGCTCCCGATGTCCCAGCCTTAGGAGCCCTTCTTCTGTTCAGATCCAGATTTCCTCCCTTCTCTCCGCAGGCAAGAGTGACGCGGGCCATAGGCAGGATTCTCAAACACATCAGGGACAGCACTTGCCTGGAGGCATCGTTCCTGGAGCTTCTACTCGCCTTGGTGACCAACTGCATTGAGATTGGATGAGGAGGGAGGGTCAGCTGCACTCCCAGCCCTTTTGGAGGGTCTGATGGGGGACTCCCCTGACAAGTAAGCCTTTTTCTTTCATTTTTCTGCAGAGAACTGGCAAAAATCATCTCAATATTGGTGAAGAGAGTGACCTGTTCCTGGGAAAGATGAAGGAGGTTCCTTAGATGGCCCAGGAGGGTGAGGAACAGGGCGGCCCCACTTTGGATGCGGGCACAGTAAGGACGTCGCCACCTGTGCCATGCGTTTGGGAGGCTGAGGAAGGAGAACGAGGCTCCCTATGTCCCAGACTTTAGCAGGAGCCCTTCTTCTGTTCAGGTCCAAATTTCCTCCCTTCTCTCCGCAGGCAAGAGTGAGGTGTGCCATAGGCAGGATTGTCAAACAGATTAGGGACAGCACTTGCCTGGAGGCATGGTTCCTGGAGCTTCTACTCGCCTTGGTGACCAACTTCATTGAGATTGGATGGGGAGGGAGGGTCAGCTGCACTCCCAGCCCTTTTGGAGGGTCTGATGGGGGACTCCCCTGACAAGTAAGCCTTTTTCTTTCATTTTTCTGCAGAGAATTGGCAAAAATCATCTCAATATTGGTGAAGAGAGTGACCTGTTCCTGGGAAAGATGAAGGAGGTTCCTTAGATGGCCCAGGAGGGTGAGGAACAGGGCAGCCCTACTTTGGATGCGGGCAAAGCAAGGATGTCCGCACTTGTGCCATGCGTTTGGGTTGGCTGAGGAAGTAGAACGTGGCTCCCGATGTCCCAGCCTTTAGCAGGAGCCCTTCTTCTGTTCAGATCCAGATTTCCTCCCTTCTCTCCGCAGGCAAGAGTGACGCGGGCCATAGGCAGGATTCTCAAACACATCAGGGACAGCACTTGCCTGGAGGCATCGTTCCTGGAGCTTCTACTCGCCTTGGTGACCAACTTCATTGAGATTGGATGGGGAGGGAGGGTCAGCTGCACTCCCAGCTCTTTTGGAGGGTCTGATGGGGGACTCCCCTGACAAGTAAGCCTTTTTCTTTCATTTTTCTGCAGAGAACTGGCAAAAATCATCTCAATATTGGTGAAGAGAGTGACCTGTTCCTAGGAAAGATGAAGGAGGTTCCTTAGATGGCCCAGGAGGGTGAGGAACAGGGCGGCCCCACTTTGGATGCGGCCGCAGCAAGGATGTCCCCACTTGTGCCATGCGTTTGGGTTGGCTGAGGAAGTAGAACGTGGCTCCCGATGTCCCAGCCTTAGGAGCCCTTCTTCTGTTCAGATCCAGATTTCCTCCCTTCTCTCCGCAGGCAAGAGTGACGCGGGCCATAGGCAGGATTCTCAAACACATCAGGGACAGCACTGCCTGGAGGCATCGTTCCTGGAGCTTCTACTCGCCTTGGTGACCAACTTCATTGATATTGGATGGGGAGGGAGGGTCAGCTGCACTCCCAGCTCTTTTGGAGGGTCTGATGGGGGACTCCCCTGACAAGTAAGCCTTTTTCTTTCATTTTTCTGCAGAGAATTGGCAAAAATCATCTCAATATTTGTGAAGAGAGTGACCTGTTCCTGGGAAAGATGAAGGAGGTTCCTTAGATGGCCCAGGAGGGTGAGGAACAGGGCGGCCCCACTTTGGATGCGGGCGCAGCAAGGATGTCCCCACTTGTGCCATGCGTTTGGGTTGGCTGAGGAAGTAGAACGTGGCTCCCGATGTCCCAGCCTTAGGAGCCCTTCTTCTGTTCAGATCCAGATTTCCTCCCTTCTCTCCGCAGGCAAGAGTGACGCGGGCCATAGGCAGGATTCTCAAACACATCAGGGACAGCACTTGCCTGGAGGCATCGTTCCTGGAGCTTCTACTCGCCTTGGTGACCAACTTCATTGAGATTGGATGGGGAGGGAGGGTCAGCTGCACTCCCAGCTCTTTTGGAGGGTCTGATGGGGGACTCCCCTGACAAGTAAGCCTTTTTCTTTCATTTTTCTGCAGAGAACTGGCAAAAATCATCTCAATATTGGTGAAGAGAGTGACCTGTTCCTGGGAAAGATGAAGGAGGTTCCTTAGATGGCCCAGGAGGGTGAGGAACAGGGCGGCCCCACTTTGGATGCGGCCGCAGCAAGGATGTCCCCACTTGTGCCATGCGTTTGGGTTGGCTGAGGAAGTAGAACGTGGCTCCCGATGTCCCAGCCTTAGGAGCCCTTCTTCTGTTCAGATCCAGATTTCCTCCCTTCTCTCCGCAGGCAAGAGTGACGCGGGCCATAGGCAGGATTCTCAAACACATCAGGGACAGCACTTGCCTGGAGGCATCGTTCCTGGAGCTTCTACTCGCCTTGGTGACCAACTTCATTGAGATTGGATGGGGAGGGAGGGTCAGCTGCACTCCCAGCTCTTTTGGAGGGTCTGATGGGGGACTCCCCTGACAAGTAAGCCTTTTTCTTTCATTTTTCTGCAGAGAACTGGCAAAAATCATCTCAATATTGGTGAAGAGAGTGACCTGTTCCTGGGAAAGATGAAGGAGGTTCCTTAGATGGCCCAGGAGGGTGAGGAACAGGGCGGCCCCACTTTGGATGCGGGCGCAGCAAGGATGTCCCCACTTGTGCCATGCGTTTGGGTTGGCTGAGGAAGTAGAACGTGGCTCCCGATGTCCCAGCCTTAGGAGCCCTTCTTCTGTTCAGATCCAGATTTCCTCCCTTCTCTCCGCAGGCAAGAGTGACGCGGGCCATAGGCAGGATTCTCAAACACATCAGGGACAGCACTTGCCTGGAGGCATCGTTCCTGGAGCTTCTACTCACCTTGGTGACCAACTTCATTGATATTGGATGGGGAGGGAGGGTCAGCTGCACTCCCAGCTCTTTTGGAGGGTCTGATGGGGGACTCCCCTGACAAGTAAGCCTTTTTCTTTCATTTTTCTGCAGAGAATTGGCAAAAATCATCTCAATATTTGTGAAGAGAGTGACCTGTTCCTGGGAAAGATGAAGGAGGTTCCTTAGATAGCCCAGGAGGGTGAGGAACAGGGCGGCCCCACTTTGGATGCGGGCGCAGCAAGGATGTCCCCACTTGTGCCATGCGTTTGGGTTGGCTGAGGAAGTAGAACGTGGCTCCCGATGTCCCAGCCTTAGGAGCCCTTCTTCTGTTCAGGTCCAGATTTCCTCCCTTCTCTCCGCAGGCAAGAGTGACGCGGGCCATAGGCAGGATTCTCAAACACATCAGGGACAGCACTTGCCTGGAGGCATCGTTCCTGGAGCTTCTACTCGCCTTGGTGACCAACTGCATTGAGATTGGATGAGGAGGGAGGGTCAGCTGCACTCCCAGCCCTTTTGGAGGGTCTGATGGGGGACTCCCCTGACAAGTAAGCCTTTTTCTTTCATTTTTCTGCAGAGAACTGGCAAAAATCATCTCAATATTGGTGAAGAGAGTGACCTGTTCCTGGGAAAGATGAAGGAGGTTCCTTAGATGGCCCAGGAGGGTGAGGAACAGGGCGGCCCCACTTTGGATGCGGGCACAGTAAGGACGTCGCCACCTGTGCCATGCGTTTGGGAGGCTGAGGAAGGAGAACGAGGCTCCCTATGTCCCAGACTTTAGCAGGAGCCCTTCTTCTGTTCAGGTCCAAATTTCCTCCCTTCTCTCCGCAGGCAAGAGTGAGGTGTGCCATAGGCAGGATTGTCAAACAGATTAGGGACAGCACTTGCCTGGAGGCATGGTTCCTGGAGCTTCTACTCGCCTTGGTGACCAACTTCATTGAGATTGGATGGGGAGGGAGGGTCAGCTGCACTCCCAGCCCTTTTGGAGGGTCTGATGGGGGACTCCCCTGACAAGTAAGCCTTTTTCTTTCATTTTTCTGCAGAGAATTGGCAAAAATCATCTCAATATTGGTGAAGAGAGTGACCTGTTCCTGGGAAAGATGAAGGAGGTTCCTTAGATGGCCCAGGAGGGTGAGGAACAGGGCAGCCCTACTTTGGATGCGGGCAAAGCAAGGATGTCCCCACTTGTGCCATGCGTTTGGGTTGGCTGAGGAAGTAGAACGTGGCTCCCGATGTCCCAGCCTTTAGCAGGAGCCCTTCTTCTGTTCAGATCCAGATTTCCTCCCTTCTCTCCGCAGGCAAGAGTGACGCGGGCCATAGGCAGGATTCTCAAACACATCAGGGACAGCACTTGCCTGGAGGCATCGTTCCTGGAGCTTCTACTCGCCTTGGTGACCAACTTCATTGAGATTGGATGGGGAGGGAGGGTCAGCTGCACTCCCAGCTCTTTTGGAGGGTCTGATGGGGGACTCCCCTGACAAGTAAGCCTTTTTCTTTCATTTTTCTGCAGAGAACTGGCAAAAATCATCTCAATATTGGTGAAGAGAGTGACCTGTTCCTAGGAAAGATGAAGGAGGTTCCTTAGATGGCCCAGGAGGGTGAGGAACAGGGCGGCCCCACTTTGGATGCGGCCGCAGCAAGGATGTCCCCACTTGTGCCATGCGTTTGGGTTGGCTGAGGAAGTAGAACGTGGCTCCCGATGTCCCAGCCTTAGGAGCCCTTCTTCTGTTCAGATCCAGATTTCCTCCCTTCTCTCCGCAGGCAAGAGTGACGCGGGCCATAGGCAGGATTCTCAAACACATCAGGGACAGCACTTGCCTGGAGGCATCGTTCCTGGAGCTTCTACTCGCCTTGGTGACCAACTTCATTGATATTGGATGGGGAGGGAGGGTCAGCTGCACTCCCAGCTCTTTTGGAGGGTCTGATGGGGGACTCCCCTGACAAGTAAGCCTTTTTCTTTCATTTTTCTGCAGAGAATTGGCAAAAATCATCTCAATATTTGTGAAGAGAGTGACCTGTTCCTGGGAAAGATGAAGGAGGTTCCTTAGATGGCCCAGGAGGGTGAGGAACAGGGCGGCCCCACTTTGGATGCGGGCGCAGCAAGGATGTCCCCACTTGTGCCATGCGTTTGGGTTGGCTGAGGAAGTAGAACGTGGCTCCCGATGTCCCAGCCTTAGGAGCCCTTCTTCTGTTCAGATCCAGATTTCCTCCCTTCTCTCCGCAGGCAAGAGTGACGCGGGCCATAGGCAGGATTCTCAAACACATCAGGGACAGCACTTGCCTGGAGGCATCGTTCCTGGAGCTTCTACTCGCCTTGGTGACCAACTTCATTGAGATTGGATGGGGAGGGAGGGTCAGCTGCACTCCCAGCTCTTTTGGAGGGTCTGATGGGGGACTCCCCTGACAAGTAAGCCTTTTTCTTTCATTTTTCTGCAGAGAACTGGCAAAAATCATCTCAATATTGGTGAAGAGAGTGACCTGTTCCTGGGAAAGATGAAGGAGGTTCCTTAGATGGCCCAGGAGGGTGAGGAACAGGGCGGCCCCACTTTGGATGCGGCCGCAGCAAGGATGTCCCCACTTGTGCCATGCGTTTGGGTTGGCTGAGGAAGTAGAACGTGGCTCCCGATGTCCCAGCCTTAGGAGCCCTTCTTCTGTTCAGATCCAGATTTCCTCCCTTCTCTCCGCAGGCAAGAGTGACGCGGGCCATAGGCAGGATTCTCAAACACATCAGGGACAGCACTTGCCTGGAGGCATCGTTCCTGGAGCTTCTACTCGCCTTGGTGACCAACTTCATTGATATTGGATGGGGAGGGAGGGTCAGCTGCACTCCCAGCTCTTTTGGAGGGTCTGATGGGGGACTCCCCTGACAAGTAAGCCTTTTTCTTTCATTTTTCTGCAGAGAATTGGCAAAAATCATCTCAATATTTGTGAAGAGAGTGACCTGTTCCTGGGAAAGATGAAGGAGGTTCCTTAGATGGCCCAGGAGGGTGAGGAACAGGGCGGCCCCACTTTGGATGCGGGCGCAGCAAGGATGTCCCCACTTGTGCCATGCGTTTGGGTTGGCTGAGGAAGTAGAACGTGGCTCCCGATGTCCCAGCCTTAGGAGCCCTTCTTCTGTTCAGATCCAGATTTCCTCCCTTCTCTCCGCAGGCAAGAGTGACGCGGGCCATAGGCAGGATTCTCAAACACATCAGGGACAGCACTTGCCTGGAGGCATCGTTCCTGGAGCTTCTACTCGCCTTGGTGACCAACTTCATTGAGATTGGATGGGGAGGGAGGGTCAGCTGCACTCCCAGCTCTTTTGGAGGGTCTGATGGGGGACTCCCCTGACAAGTAAGCCTTTTTCTTTCATTTTTCTGCAGAGAACTGGCAAAAATCATCTCAATATTGGTGAAGGGAGTGACCTGTTCCTGGGAAAGATGAAGGAGGTTCCTTAGATGGCCCAGGAGGGTGAGGAACAGGGCGGCCCCACTTTGGATGCGGCCGCAGCAAGGATGTCCCCACTTGTGCCATGCGTTTGGGTTGGCTGAGGAAGTAGAACGTGGCTCCCGATGTCCCAGCCTTAGGAGCCCTTCTTCTGTTCAGATCCAGATTTCCTCCCTTCTCTCCGCAGGCAAGAGTGACGCGGGCCATAGGCAGGATTCTCAAACACATCAGGGACAGCACTTGCCTGGAGGCATCGTTCCTGGAGCTTCTACTCGCCTTGGTGACCAACTGCATTGAGATTGGATGAGGAGGGAGGGTCAGCTGCACTCCCAGCCCTTTTGGAGGGTCTGATGGGGGACTCCCCTGACAAGTAAGCCTTTTTCTTTCATTTCTCTGCAGAGAACTGGCAAAAATCATCTCAATATTGGTGAAGAGAGTGACCTGTTCCTGGGAAAGATGAAGGAGGTTCCTTAGATGGCCCAGGAGGGTGAGGAACAGGGCGGCCCCACTTTGGATGCGGGCACAGTAAGGACGTCGCCACCTGTGCCATGCGTTTGGGAGGCTGAGGAAGGAGAACGAGGCTCCCTATGTCCCAGACTTTAGCAGGAGCCCTTCTTCTGTTCAGGTCCAAATTTCCTCCCTTCTCTCCGCAGGCAAGAGTGAGGTGTGCCATAGGCAGGATTGTCAAACAGATCAGGGACAGCACTTGCCTGGAGGCATGGTTCCTGGAGCTTCTACTCGCATTGGTGATCAACTTCATTGAGATTGGATGGGGAGGGAGGGTCAGCTGCACTCCCAGCCCTTTTGGAGGGTCCGATGGGGGACTCCCCTGACAAGTAAGCCTTTTTCTTTCATTTTTCTGCAGAGAATTGGCAAAAATCATCTCAATATTGGTGAAGAGAGTGACCTGTTCCTGGGAAAGATGAAGGAGGTTCCTTAGATGGCCCAGGAGGGTGAGGAACAGGGCGGCCCCACTTTGGATGCGGGCACAGCAAGGATGTCCCCACTTGTGCCATGCGTTTGGGTTGGCTGAGGAAGTAGAACGTGGCTCCCGATGTCCCAGCCTTTAGCAGGAGCCCTTCTTCTGTTCAGATCCAGATTTCCTCCCTTCTCTCCGCAGGCAAGAGTGAGGTGTGCCATAGGCAGGATTGTCAAACACATCAGGGACAGCACTCTCCTGGAGGCATGGTTCCTGGAGCTTCTACTCGCCTTGGTGACCAACTTCATTGAGATTGGATGGGGAGGGAGGGTCAGCTGCACTCCCAGCCCTTTTGGAGGGTCCGATGGGGGACTCCCCTGACAAGTAAGCCTTTTTCTTTCATTTTTCTGCAGAGAATTGGCAAAAATCATCTCAATATTGGTGAAGAGAGTGACCTGTTCCTGGGAAAGATGAAGGAGGTTCCTTAGATGGCCCAGGAGGGTGAGGAACAGGGCGGCCCCACTTTGGATGCGGGCACAGCAAGGATGTCCCCACTTGTGCCATGCGTTTGGGTTGGCTGAGGAAGTAGAACGTGGCTCCCGATGTCCCAGCCTTTAGCAGGAGCCCTTCTTCTGTTCAGATCCAGATTTCCTCCCTTCTCTCCGCAGGCAAGAGTGAGGTGTGCCATAGGCAGGATTGTCAAACAGATCAGGGACAGCACTCTCATGGAGGCATGGTTCCTGGAGCTTCTACTCGCCTTGGTGACCAACTTCATTGAGATTGGATAGGGAGGGAGGGTCAGCTGCACTCCCAGCCCTTTTGGAGGGTCCGATGGGGGACTCCCCTGACAAGTAAGCTACTTTAAACCATATGATAAAGACCTATGTTCAAAGAAATCCTAACGACTGGAACCAGAGATTGCAACACTTTCTGTTTGCACACAGAGAAGTGCCGTAAGAAAGCACAGGATTATAGCCCATTTGAATTGCTGTTCAGACGAACACCTAGAAGACCAATGGACATACTGAAAGCAGCTTGGTCTGGATGGGAAAACATCCAAGAAACAGACATTGTTAGCTATTTGGAGAATTTACAACAACATCTAAAAACCATAAGAGACAGTGCAGCTGAGAATTTAACATCTGCCCAACAGAAAGAGAAACAGCAGTGACATCAAATTGCAACATCTGACATTTGAGATTGGAGATCAAGACCTCATGTTGAAGCCAACATCTAAGAAGAAATTAGAAGTAGCATGGGAAGGACCATATACTATAATAACAAAAATGTCTCTAAGAATGCAGAAGGGGAAAGGTGTAAGAAACTACAGGTCAGTATCTTAAAACCTTATTATTCTAGGGCAAATATAGTGTTACATGTTTCCCAAGAAATATCTGAATTTCCTTATCTGGAGGGGAAAGATAAGTCAGGATAATACCCTACCTGTTATAGCAGATAGTGCCAATCTAACTACAACTCAGAAATGGCAGATTCAAGCAATATAAGGATGTGTTTTCAAATCTGCCAGGGAGGACACATCTAGCGTGTCATCACATTAAAACAGGAGAGGCCAATCCCACAGCCTCACCTCCTTATCGAGTTACATGAGAACAAGCACACCTTATCTCAAGGGAGATACAGGAAATGTTGAACTGATAGTCCCTGATAGTCCCTGGTCATCACCTGTTATTTGGTCCTGAAACCATATCACACTATAAGATTCTGTGTTGATTATAGAAAGCTCAACCAAGTAATGGTGTCAGCCGTATATTCTACGCCCAGGGTGGATGAATTGGTTTAAACTATAGGAACGGCCAAATATATTACTACTCTAGATCTCTTGTCTTCCAGGAGCCATCTCAAGTCCCTCCCTGCTCCACCATCTGCATCTGCATTCCTGGAAGGCAGAAGCACCACTGGACCATTCAGCTGGAATGATGGCCTTCTACATCCAGGTGAAAAGAGTTGTTCAGCCTGGGTTTTGGGGTTGGAAGGGGGGCTTAAGACAGGTCTAGGAGGTGAGGAGAGGCAGTGCTTCACTTCCTGGCTCCAGCCTTTCACACTTCTCTTCTCTTTCAGCTGCTGCACATCAGCCAGTGCTCTCACTCCCTGGAGAAAACCTGGACACTGCTGATGGCCTGGCTCCAATATCGCAGCCTGGCCATCCGACATCAGAACAGGCAGGGCCTTCACCTTCTTTGCAAGACCTACAGGGAGGTGCCCATCTGGTTTGACAAAGAATGGCAGATGATGAAAAATGGCTTAAGAGATACCTATATTGGCTACAGAAACTCTGACTCGAGATACCCACCCCCTTCCCTGTTCCCACTAAAAAGGGAATACAAGACCCTTCTAAGGCAGAAGAAACGGCAACATGACCTGAACATTACTGATCAATGCCTCACTGGACAATAATGCTAAAAACTTCTGGAAACTTGTCTCAGGTGCCCTGCAATCCCCCTATAAAGCCCCAAGCTGTGAAATCCCAGCCCAGGTGTGGGAAGATCATTTTAGATCAATCTTTTCAGATAACAGCGGCCTTAATCCTGATTCAGAAGTGGACCAGGATGCTAATTTCCACGCCCTGCCTGTGTGGGACCCTGTTTCTGTTGACACCATAATGGACCTAATTCACCAGCTTAAGAACGGAAAAGCCCCAGGCATCGACCATGTTCCCATTGAACTCATCAAAACCAACCAACACTGGTGGGCTCCTGTACTAGCAGCCCTATTCACAAAGATCAGCCATTGTGGCACCAATTTAGAAGAAAGGTCCTACCAACGACCCTGGGAACTATAGACCAATCAGACTGCTCTTAATCATGGGAAAATTCTACGCACAATACTTGTGCAAAAGACTCTCCTCCTTTCTTGATTCAAACAACACAATTACAGACGCACAAGCAGCTTTTAGAAAGAACTATTCAACTACTGACCACTGTCTAGTGCTCTCACATCTTGCTGAGAAACATGTCAGACTACTACAAGGCAAGCTCTTTGTGGCCTTCATGGACCTGAAATCAGCATTTGATTCCATCCCAAGAAACAAACTATGGGGGAAACTGGATAAGATATTGAAAGACAAAAGACTTCTAGGCCTTATCAAGGCCCTTTACAGGGACAGCAAACTCAAGATCAGATGTAGCAACCAGGGCCAACTCTCTGGTGAGATAGTCATGTCCAGAGGGGTACATCAAGGATGCATCCTTGCCCCCACTCTATTCAACATATTCATAAATGATATGGAGGATACCCTTCTGGACTCCGATGGTCACTTGCCCAAACTTGGAACTAGAAGAACCCCCTTACTGTTTTATGCAGATGATGGTGCCATTATCTCACTCCAAAGCAGGTCTAAATTACCTACTAAGGGAATTCCAGAACTAGTGCTCCCAGAATGAACTAAAAACCAACTATGCGAAATCTAAAGTTGTGGTATTTGAAAAAAGATTTTTCCCCTGCCGCTGGTCTCTTGATGGGCATTCCCCTAGAACAGGTCAGAAGTTTCCAATATCTGGGGCTTTCAATTCACTACCAACTGTCCTGGTCTACTCATATTCAGAGGCGGCCCTAGGTAATTTTCAACGGTAAGCAAATAGTATTTTGGCACCGCCGCCCCCCCCCCCCCCAACCAATCACTGATATATATTTTCTGTTCGTCATGGGAGTTCTGTGTGGCATATTTGGTTCAATTCCATCATTGGTGGAGTTCAGAATGCTCTTTGATTTTAGGTGAACTATACATCCCAGTAACTACAACTCACATATGTCAAGGTCTATTTTCCCCCAAGAGCGCCCCTGGGCAAAATCAACTATACTGCGAATGGTTACTTTGCGTAATGGGTTGAGCCGCCCCTGCTCATATTGCTTCCATTACCCTCAAGACTCAAGTAAGCAGCTCTGCCATTCTGTGTTTTACTACTACTAAAGGGGGGCAGTCCATAACTCCGGCAACTAAAGTCTTTAACGCTAAGATAGCTTCCCAACTGCTATACGCTTCCAGCATCTGGACTGGGGGCCTAACATCAAAAACAGACCAACAGCAAACACAGTTCTTGAGGGCCATTTTCCAGCTCCCCAGATGTGTACCATCCTGTGTCTTACTACTTGAATCTGGTGAAGCACCCCTGTCAACAAGAGCCTGGTGGTGGGCACTTAAATATTGGATCAAGATCAGAGCTTTTAGTTTAGGGTCCGGTTTGATGCACCACTTAGCTCAGGATGAGTACATAAGCAGTTGGTCTAAGATCATCTCTAAGAAAGCTGCCTCCATTGGCCTTTCCGCATTCCTCCTAACTCATCTGGGTTTTGACATGGCTCTCAAATCAATCAAACAGAGCCTGTGGGACATTGCCTTTTGTGAGCCGCGCTCTCGCTCCTATGTATCCTGCTCTCCTAGTGGGCTGTCCATACATTATGTTGGGCCTTTTCATGCAGCAAACTATCTAAAGAACTTGACGGTAGCTAAATTTCATTGCCTGTTTTCCAAAGCTAGGTGCAACGTGCTCCCGTCTGAATTGCTGCGTGGGAGATTTGCAGGTACTTCTTACAATGAAAGACTCTGCCCATGTAACAAACAGGAAGTAGAATGCCTCTACCACATTCTACTGTCATGCAGTTTCTATGTACAGGCCCTAGCAGACATAATCAACCCCCTACTAAAGAATTTACCAGCAAGTTCAGTGAAGATCTGGAATGCAGCCCTCAAATGCTTCCAGCATCTGCTCTGGCGCCCCTTAACATCCCCATAAGGAGCACGAGACCATCCATGGCCTCCTGGTGGTGCTGGTTCACATTGAAGAAGAGGACAAGGAGGTGGCCAAGGTGGGAGGGAAGCCCAGCTCTGGTCCCACAAGGCCTTGGGGCTCAGGAGGGAGAGAGGGGGACCTTGCCCTCCAAGGGAACCTAACTCACCTTCCTTCTCCTCTTTGAAGGTTGTGAGAGAGGTAGAGAAAGACAAGGAAGTAGAGGAGGAGGCAGAGGTTCTGTGATGGCACCTGAAGGACAGTGTTCTGGCAGGGGACACCTTCAGCCTGCAAGAGCTGCTCCACAAGATCTCCAAGCACCTGGGTCAGTACCCACCCTGAGGCCTGGGAGTCAAGGGAGCCTTATGTCCAGTGTACAGGCAGAGGAAGACCCTCTTCTGACCCCAGTCTCTCCTCCAGATCCAGCACTGCAGCTCCAGGAGGAAGGTGGAGAAAGTGCATGGCGGCCTGCCTTTCTTCAAGAGCCAGAATTTCTTTGGCAAAGAAGGTGGCAACCATGTTGCTTGGTAAGGGACCAGGAGGGTCTTGGCTCCCTTCGTGCCCATCCCCAGCTTCCACCAGATCAGCCTTTGGGGCACCAGGTGGGGCCTCTTCCCCTGAGGGACCCACCTCCACCTTGGACCATTGCAGAGCAGCCCTTGGGGCCCCTCCTGAGGACCCTGAGCCCCTTTTGGGAGAGTGAAGTTCAGGCTTCCCTTCCTCCCTTCCCTCCCTTCTGCCTGCAAACATCTCCTGGGCCTCATCTGCGGCTTCCCCCCTCCTTGGGTCTAGGATGGGGGTCAGGGAGCTCTATGATGCTCTTTGCTCATGGAGATAGTCTCTCTCTTCTTCACTGCCTGCCTTCTCGCCAGGTCACCTGCTTCACAAGGCCGGCAGCATCTCCACCAAGAGCAATGTCTGCACTCTCTTCAAAGGCCTTGTGGTG
This sequence comes from Anolis sagrei, assembly GCF_037176765.1. NCBI lineage: Eukaryota > Metazoa > Chordata > Lepidosauria > Squamata > Anolidae > Anolis > Anolis sagrei. The sequence goes on along the minus strand of NC_090034.1, from coordinate 81,268,648 downwards.
AATTGATATTTGCCGTTCTCAATTCACCCTGCTGCAACCTGGAGGTAGCACTCTACCGGTTCCTGGGCAAGTTGAAGGAGAACCCTTGGCTGGCCCAAGAGGGCAAGGGACAGGGCAGCCCTACTTGTGGCTTGCCTTTTGGGGGCTGGGAAAAGAGAAGAGTTCTCTTTCCCGGCCCAACAGGCGTTCTCCTTCTTTCTCTTTGCACACAAGAGCAACACGAGACATCAGCAGGATTGTCGGCCACATCAGGGACAGTACTTGCCTGGAGGTGTGGTTCCTGGAGTTTCTGCTCACCTTGGTGACCAACTTCATTGAGGTCACAAGGCCTGGGTTAGAGACACCCAGCAGAAACTGTAGCAGTACCTACATTCCTCCAGAATGAGAGAGTGGGAAGGAAGGGTCAATGGGTTCCCATCCCTTTTGCGGGGGGCAAATAAAGGACTCAAGCAATAGGCCTTTTCTCCATTTTTCTGCAGAGAACTGGCAAAGATCATCTTGAGGGTGGTCTGGGTGTCCTTCAACTAGACCTCCGAGAAGATGCTAGAGGAATCCAGCATCTGCTCTGCGCGAATGGCCCTCCAGTTGCAGTAAGGAGCAAAGGGCCGGAGGAGGATCAGGGAGAAGGCACGGTACAGTGTCTCTGGCTGGGTTCCCTCATGGGGGTCTCTCTTGTCTTCCAGGAGCCTCCAGGCCTTCCTGCTCTAGCACCTGTATTCCACCTGGGAGACAGCAATGCCACTGGAGCATTCGGCTGGAGTGCTGGCCTTCTACATCCAGGTGGGGAGTGAAGGGGGACAGGGCCGGGGAAGCTAGGAGAGGCAATGCTTCCCTTCCTGGTTCCAGGATCCTAACTATCTGTCTATTTCTTAAATTTCAACAGACAGGTTTTCTTTGAGACCCACAGGGTGGCAAGTCAGAGAAGCCTTGCAGAATGCCCCTCTAAATATTGTCTGAAGAATTCACAATTAGAAAGAGAAGGATCCTGGGAAGTCATATCACCCTGCTCCAAACAAGAGTTCCCTCTGGTTAATCTTCCAATACAGGGGAACTCTTAAAAATGACTGCACTTGGACATGTCCCGCCTTTTGTCTTTGCAAATGAGCCTGCAGGATTTTCTCAACAACATCCTTGGGTGGCTCTGTTCACCCAATGTCAACATCATCCTAGTGTTTCTGGGCCTAGCTGCCGGGTGGGGCCCCTTCTGTGGGAGGAAAATTGGAGCCTCACAAAGGCTCTCTTCTAACATGCAAGTATTAACCTCCAATGTCCCCCTCTCTCTGAGAGTAAGGCTTGGCCTTCCTTCTTCTCTCATCCTGGAGGTGGCAGCAACTGACATTGCCCAGAGGAACTGGAAGGGTCAAGTGGAGGAGAATTATCTGGGTCCCAACATAGCAGCCCATCTGTCTATCCTGTTTCTAACCTTCATTGAGAGAGAGAGGTTCAGCCTCTGGGTGAAAAGGGAAGAGCAGCAAAGCACCAACTGAGAGCGGAGTTCAGGGGACTGCCATACTATCCTGGCCACAATCTGCAAAGACCAAGAAAAGAGAAGAAAAGAAAATGAGTTTAATGATCAATTTTATTCTTTGGATATATTGAGTTAGAGTTCTGTGCTCTAGAGCATAATTTTTACCTCTACATGAATTGCAACCTTTCTTGTACAGTCTCCATAAGTAACGTTGTGCTTTCAGATTGTACTTCTGACAATGTTTGTATAGAAAAACTATGTGTTTTGACTCTGGCTCTCATTTGTTTTCTGCTTCTTGGATCAGAGACCATGGGATGCAGAGGAGAGAAATGCAGAGCTTTAAAAGCAGGCCCTGCCCTGTTCCTGTAAATGGCATCATGGTCTCTGCTCCAGTCTTCAGAAAGGTAGAGCTGAACTATCTCATTTCTATCTTATATAAATGGTTGCCTAATTTTTACAGACCTTTCTGCAACCGTGATTTGTTTCAGATGTAAAGAACGTTGACCAAAGAATAGATTTGTCTGCATCTTTTCACTTTGATTCTCCCTTTGGATTCTTGGGGGCGGGGGGGGGGGGGGCTTTCCTCTTTCTCCTTTTGGGGGGATTGGAGAGACCAAAGCTACACAGCATCCTGCAAAGAAAAAGGAGAGGGAAAGGCAATGTTACAGTTACTGCTGAACTGTGTACTGTTTATTCTTAAGCTGTGTCACGTTAGCCTTATGTTGTTTACTTATTTATTTATTTGCTTCATTTCTATACCGCATTTTTCAGCCCTTAACAGGCGACTCAATGCGGTTTTACTTAGTTATGCTTATGTGCATAAGATTTACAAAATCCTGTAAAAAGAGCTGTTTCTTCTGTTTTACAAATGCTAGCAGAAGAAATGTGTCCATTTATGAAACAGATCAGACACCCATGTTAACTGTAATTGAAAGCTAAAATAGGTTTAAAATATAAACCCAAAAATTGTGCCTAAACATATTCAAGAACAGGCAATCCCTATGTTACAAACATCCAACTTACAAATGACTCATAGTTAAGAAAGGGGCTGGCTGAGACAACAGGAAGTGAGATAAATCTACTCCTTGGAAGGGAAATTGACTCCTGGATAGGTTGTTATCATGGGGAAAAGGTGTCTCCAGTTTCTTCACCAATCCTTGTTTCCACAACAAGACATTTTTTTCAAAATCCAATGATTACAGGGACAGAAAGTGAGATGAAATCGTCTGAACAGGGGCACAGACAAATTTCAGTTTGTTTTTTGCCCAGTGAGGAGCATTGTTAGGTAGAAATTGTAATATAAAGCCACATGCAGAGGCGGGTAATAAATCTATTATTATCGTCAAACAATACATTTAAAAGCCTAGAAAAACCTAGCAAACTTTAATATTTGTGTGTCTGTCTGTCTATTTCCTGAAGTTGGATATCTTTTCTCTGGTAGCATTTTTTTCTGCTGCTTTCCCTTCCTTTCTGATGTCACTTTATTTCATTTTTAATGTTTAAAAGAAATTATAAGCCACTTTTCATGATGGGACTCCATGGGCAATGTACAAACATGCCTCCCTCTCGCAGACCACCTTTAAAGAGGGGGAACAGACTGAAACCCTGGCATATAGTTTTAACTGCATACAAAGTGAAAAACTGCTCCTTCATATTGCTTAGGACAGTGGTTCTCAACCTTCCTAATGCCGCGACCCCTTAATACAGTTCCTCATGTTGTGGTGACCCTCAACCATAACCCTAACATTATGAATTGCCATGTAAATAATGATCTGCAGGATGTATTTTCATTCACTGGAGCAAATTTGGCACAAATACCCAGTATGCCCAAATTTGAATACTTGTGGGGTTGGCGGGCGGATTGATTTTGTCATTTGGGAGTTGTAGTTACTGGGATTTATAGTTAACATGTAAACAAAGAGCATTCTGAACCCCACCAACAATGGAATTGAACCAAAGTTGGCACAGAGAACTCCCACGACAAACAGAAAATACTGGAAGGGTTTGGTGGGCATTGACCTTGAGTTTGGGAGTTGTAGTTCGCCTACATCAAGAGAGCACTGTGGACTCAAACAATGATGGATCTGGACCAAACTTGGCACAAATACTCAATATGCCCAAATGTGAACACTGATGGGGTTTGGGGAAAATAGACTTTGACATTTGGGAGTTGTAGATACTGGGATTTATAGTTCACCTACAATCAAGGAGCGTTCTGAACCCCACCAATGATAGAATTGGGCCAAACCTCCCACACAGAACCCCCACGACCAACAGAAAATACTGTGTTTTCTGATGGGCTTTGATGACCCCTCTGACACCCCTTCGCGACCGCCTCAGGGGTCCCGACCCCCAGGTTGAGAAACACTGGCTTAGGATATCTCTTTTAAGCACCTCAGTCTTATGGTGGATGAGTCTCATCCCAGAAACCAGGGCCTGGAGTTTGCTGGGACTTTTGAGGCTCTTGGGAAGCCTGACCTCCAAGGTGTGGCCCTCCATCAAAAGGGGTTTGACACCAAATCACAGCAAAAGAAGTCTGAGCATCAAGCAGTGAGAAGAGAAAACCCCAAAGCAGCTCCAAAGCACTGCTCACTGGTTAAAGAGTGCGGTGCTGCTTCCTTGGTCCCTTGGCTGCTGACTGGCCCTTCCTTCCTTCCTTCCTTCCCCCTCCTGGAGCAAAAAGGGAAAAAGAAGATAAAGGGGGTCAGAAAGGGGACATGGGAAGGAGGGACATGGCATCCTGTTTGCCTGCCTGCGTGCTTGCAGAGAAGTCCTACTTAAGAGGCTCTGATAGCCCTTGTGCCTCCTCTCTCCCTCTCCCCAAAGAAGCCCTTCTTTCCTTCCTTCCTTCCTTCCTTCAAATCATAGAATAGAGTTGGAAGAGGCCACATGGACCATCTAGTCCAACCCCCTGCCATGCAGGAAAAGCACAAAGTGCCCTTGACAGATGACTAGGTGTTTAAAAGTTTCCAAGGAAGGACCTTCCTTTTCTTAGGCATGGATCCTCACCTACCCTCTCTGTTCCCCTGAAGTCAGCTTTTCTTCTGAGTTGGACCTCAGCCCCTTTTCCTCTGAGTTGCAAGTTCATTCCTTCTCGATGGGCACATTTCCCTCCATGACACTGTGGATCCTCTGTGTGTGGGTTTCCCACAAATGCACTCCTTCCTTTCCCAGCTCCTCTTTCCCCTTTGAGGCATAGAGATCCCTGTCCCGCCCCTCTTCTTCCCCTGAAAGGCCAGAGGCAGCTCCTTCCTAATGGCCTCCTTCCTGGCTGCACGCCTGCAGGACAAAATGGCTGCTTGAGGGGGAGAGGTGGAGTCCCAGGGCCCTCCAGGCCTGAGGAGGAGCTGCCAGGAGCCTCAGGGCCTGAATGGGGAGGAAGGAAAGCCTTTCCTGTCACATGGCTGGGAAGGCCATCCTCACAGCCAAGCCTTCTCTTTCCAAAGGAGCAGCAAAATTGCTCAATTTGAAGGGAAATGAACTGCGGTCCAGAGATGGGGAGGGAGGGCAGGGAGTGGAGGCAGAGGAAAGAGCCACAGAAGGGGTTTCAGAGAAGCCATTCAAGGAGGGTCTATTCACACACAGAATGACTGAGTCTGCAGAAAACATGGCCTCCACATCCTGCCCCTTCAAAACAAAGGCACCTTTTAGAATCATAGAATCAAAGAGTTGGAAGAGACCTCATGGGCCATCCAGTCCAACCCCCTGCCAAGAAGAAGGAATATTGCATTGAAATCACCCCTGACAGATGGCCATCCAGCCTCTGTTTAAAAGCTTCCAAAGAAAGCCTCCACCACACTCCGGGGCAGAGAGTTCCACTGCTGAACGGCTCTCACCGTCAGGAAATTATTCCTCATGTTCAGATGGAATCTCCTTTCTTGTAGTTTGAAGCCATTGTTCCTTGTCCTAATCTCCATGGAAGCAGTATACAAGCTTGCTCCCTCCTCCCTGTGGATTCCTCTCACATATTTATACATGGCTATCATATCTCCTCTCATCCTTCTCTTCTTCAGACTAAACATGCCCAGCTCCTTAAGCCGCTCCTCATAGGGCTTGTTCTCCAGACCCTTGATCATTTTAGTCACCCTCCTCTGGACACGTTCCAGCTTGTCAATATCTCTCTTGAATTGTGGTTCCCAGAATTGGACACAATATTCCAAGTGTGGTCTAACCAATATTTTTCCTCTCCTTCTTCCACAGTCAGCCTTAAGAAGAGTTTGTGTGGCATGAATATATTGCTGGACCAAACCAGCATTCAAAAGCCCATTAAACTAGGCCCAAAGAGGCTTGTTTTCAGAGCCACAAGCCCCGTGGGGAAAGGCAACTATGAAGTCTCTTGCTCTTGCTCTTCATTCAGCCACAAAATGGCCGCCGACTCCGACTTCGCTGCAGAGAAATCTGGAAATGCCATTCTTGGCCCTGGGTCCTGCATTTGTGGGATGTGGGGCCACCACCTTCCCCCTTCTACCCTAGGCAGCCCTTCTCTGAGGCAGACCCCACAACCATTCCCCCTTCGGTTTCCAGTCACGGCTTCTGACTTGTATTCTCACAACCAGGTCCTCCATTTTCTACCCTTCTCCTTTTCCACCTCAGCTGTCCTGAGAAGATGTTTATGCCATTCAGGAGTTTGCATGCTTTTTCAATGTTGTGATCTTTTTAAACAAGTTAAAAAACCAATGAAATTGGAGCCTGTCTTGAAAACCAATAAAATTCCTCTATGAGATGGCATTTCTTCTTCAATTTCCAGTCATGGCTTCCGAGTTGTATTCTCACAACCAGGTGCTCCATTATCTAGCTTTGTCTGTTTCAGAGGACATTTTTATGCCATTCAGGAGTTTACACACTTTTTCAATGTGGTCTTTAAAAAACAACAGAACTGGGGTCTACGTTTTGAAAAACAGGCCCAAAGTCCTCTCTGTGAGGTTGACATTATTTCTCCTTCAATTTCCAGTCATGGCTTCCAAGTTGTATTCTCACAACCAGGTGCTCCATTGTCTAGCTTTGTCTGTTTCAGAGGACATTTTTATGCCATTCAGGAGTTTACACACTTTTTCAATGTGGTCTTTAAAAAACAACAGAACTGGGGTCTACGTTTTGAAAAACAGGCCCAAAGTCCTCTCTGTGAGGTTGACATTATTTCTCCTTCAATTTCCAGTCATGGCTTCCAAGTTGTATTCTCACAACCAGGTGCTCCATTGTCTAGCTTTGTCTGTTTCAGAGGACATTTTTATGCCATTCAGGAGTTTACACACTTTTTCAATGTGGTCTTTAAAAAACAACAGAACTGGGGTCTACGTTTTGAAAAACAGGCCCAAAGTCCTCTCTGTGAGGTTGACATTATTTCTCCTTCAATTTCCAGTCATGGCTTCCAAGTTGTATTCTCACAACCAGGTGCTCCATTGTCTAGCTTTGTCTGTTTCAGAGGACATTTTTATGACATTCAGAAGTTTGCATGTTTTGCAATGTGAGAGTCTTTGAAAAATGTTTAAACCAAACAAAACTGGAACCTCACTTTGGAAAAACAGGTCCAAAATCTTCTCTGTGAGTTGTTGTAGGTTTTTTCGGGCTATATGGCCATGTTCTAGAGGCATTTCTCCTGACGTTTCGCCTGCATCTATGGCAAGCATCCTCAGAGGTAGTGAGGTCTGTTGGAACTAGGAAAAGGGGGTTTATATATCTGTGGAATGACCAGGGTGGGACAAAGGACTCTTGTCTGCTGGAGCTAGGTGTGAAGTCCGCTCTGTGGGATTGTCATGCTTTCTCCTTCAACTGACCACCTTAATTAGCATTTGATTGCCTGGCAGTGCCTGGAGCAATCTTTTGTTGAGAGGTGATTAGATGTCCTTGTTTGTTTCCTCTCAGTTGTTGTGCTGTTCTAATTTTAGAGGTTTTTTAATACTGATAGCCGGATTTCGTTCATTTTCATGGTTTCCTCCTTTCTGTTGAAATTGTCCACATGCTTTTGGATTTCAATGGCTTCTCTGTGTAGTCTGACATGGTGGTTGTTGGAGTGATCCAGCATTTCTGTGTTCTCAAATCATATGTTGTGTCTTCTCTGTGAGGTTGTCGTTCTTTCCCCTTCAATGTCCAGTCATGGTGGCCAATTTATATTCTCACATATAGGTCCTCCATTATCACCCTTCTCCTTTTTCACCTCAGCCATCCTGAGGAGATTTATATGCCATTCAGAAGTTTGCATGTTTTTTTCAACATGGTGATCTTTTTAAAAAAGTTAAAAGCCAATGAAACCGGAGCCTCACTTAGGTCCAAAGTCCTCTCTGTGGGGTTGTCATGCTTTCTCCTTCAATATACACTCATGGCTTCCTAGTTGTATACCCAGAATCGGGTCTCCCACTGTCTTCCCTTCTCCTTTTCCATTTCATCCATCCTGAGGAGATGTGCATGCCACTCAGGAGTTTGCACGATCCCCCCTCTGTGGAGGCCTTTCAGAGAAGAACTTCCCTCATCCGGAGGGAACAACATGGCCGCCAACTGACAATGGAATTCTCAGCCAAGGCTCCTTCCTTGAGGGATGACGATTGACACCCCAAGTTAAACACAAATAATTCATTTTGTAATTTCTATATTTATATTTCAAATGCATCTACATGATTTTAAGATGCACTGTGATGTTTTTTGTTGGCAGTCTTGAGTGAAATCTATATAATGTAAAAATGTAATGTTCGTTTGTGGGATTAACAGAACTCAAAAACCACTGGACAAATTGACACCAAATTTGGACACAAGGCACCTAACAACCCAATGTACGTCCTTCACTAAAAAAAATAATGATTCTGTCATTTGGCAGTTGTAGTTGCTGGGATTTATAGTTCACCTGCAATCAAAGAACATTCTGAACCCCACCAACAATGGAATTGAACCAAACTTGGCACACAGTCCTCTCATGACCAACAGAAAATACTGGAAGGGTTTGGTGGGCAGTGTCCTTTGGTTTTGGAGTTGTAGTTCACCTACATCTAGAGATCACTGTGGACTCAAACAATGATGGATCTGGACCAAACTCTACAAGAATACTCAATATGCCCAAATGTGAACACTGGTGGAGTTTTGGGAAAATAGAAACTTGACATTTGGGAGTTGTAGTTGCTGGGATTTATAGTTCACCTGCAATCAAAGAACATTCTGAACCCCACCAACAATGGAATTGAACCAAACTTGGCACACAGTCCTCTCATGACCAACAGAAAATACTGGAAGGGTTTGGTGGGCAGTGTCCTTTGGTTTTGGAGTTGTAGTTCACCTACATCTAGAGATCACTGTGGACTCAAACAATGATGGATCTGGACCAAACTCTACAAGAATACTCAATATGCCCAAATGTGAACACTGGTAGAGTTTTGGGAAAATAGAAACTTGACATTTGGGAGTTGTAGTTGCTGGGATTTATAGTTCACCTACAATCACAGGGCATTCTGAACCCCACCAGCAATAGAATTGGGCCAAACTTCCCATGCAGAACCCCCACGAGCAACAGAAAATGTGGGCCACAGCAACGCGTGGCAGGGGAGAGCTAGTAAATAAATAAACACATTAGCAAGCAAGCCTCTTAAAGGAAAGTTTTTTGAGATGAATTTGTAGAAACTGTGGCCCAAAACGGTCCTTTCCAAGTGTGAATGGGATTCCTCCTGTTGCCACCCAATGTTTTGGGGAGCCTGAGTCCCAGGAATAAGACCTGGATCTACGCTGAAAGGAGTGCAAGGAAAAGGATCCAGGCTAGAAAGCAGAAGCCCTTGGGGGTGGGACTGCGGACTCCAGGCCTTTTGGGACCCCCTTGGCCCCAAAACATGGCAGTAAAGAGCAAGAGACATTGTCCCGAATGAGGGGGATTTCATCTTGAGGAGGAGGACATGCCCCACATTTCTCAAGGCCCTGAGAGGCAGAGGAGCTGGGCCAGGGGACCCTTGGCCGCCCCCTCCTTCCTCCCTCCTCCATCCCTGAGGGGCTTCCTTTCCTTCAAGGGAGCCATTCTTAGCCTCCCTGGTCTCAACATGGAGGGCTCTGTGTTTTGTTTGGTGGCTAAAGGACTGCTGAACAGGGAGGAGCAAAAGAGTATTGCATCACCTTGAAGTTTGGGATGCACACAATGGCGTTCTCCACATGAAGTTTAGTTTTGCCACAAAAACAGTTGACTTATTAACATTTGATAAGGACCAGTGTTGGTTAAAGACAGGAGAGGAATAAATGGCGGAAGGCTTCCCAAAGCAAACGTTTGTTCGGATAGAAACCTATTTGGATTTGTAACACTTAAAGCTGTGTTCAAAAAGCTATTGCATTCAGGGGTAGGCTCGTCTTATTGCAAAAATTACACAAATTCTTGTTAAAATATGAAATGGAGAGATGAAGACTTCATTTCTTATTCAGATTTCTGGACCTCTCATTTCTTTAAATGGAGGAGATCAGGCTGGTGATTTCATGAGGAAACCAAGGTGTCATGGAAGATATTTCCAACTTAATGGTGACTCTTAAGGCAAGACTGTCTTGGGGTTTTCTTCTCAGGATTTCCTCGGAGTGTTTGCCTTTGCCTTCCTCCGAAGTTGAGAGAGTGTGACTTTCCCAAGGCAACCCAATCGGTCTCAATGGCTGAGCAGGGATTCGAACCCTGGTCCTTAGAGCCAGAGCTCAGCACTCAAACACTGCATGGTTATGGTGCTATAGAAACGCAGGCTGATGAGAATAATGATGACAGGATTTGATTCTTGTGCATCTAATACAGCTATCCTGTATCTGAGAGGCTTGGGGCTGGAAGTGTTGTGAATCAGATTTTTCTCCCCCATTTGTAATCCCTGTATCTACAAATATGTCCATAAGGAGATATCTTGGAGAAAGGACTCAGGTCTAAAATTGAAATTCCTTCATGTTTCATATAGACCTCACACACACAGCCTGGAAGTACTTTTATACACAGTATTTTTTTGTAATTTTGTGCACAAAACAAATAAAGAATGGTGTTGTTCCTCCAACCACTGATTTTGGATTTTAGGGCACCAGATAAAGGATGCTAATCTGGTTTTGTGTGTGTGTGTCAGAAGCGACTTGAGAAACTGCAAGTCGCTTCTGGTGTGAGAGAATTGGTCGTCTGCTAGGACGTTGCTCGAGGGACGACCAAATGTTTTGATGTTTTACCATCTTTGTGGGATGCTTCTCTCATGTCGCCGCATGGGAAGCTGGAGCTGACAGAGGGAGCTCATCCATGCTCTCCCCAAATTCAAACCACTGAACTGTCGGTCTTCAGTCCTGCCGGCACAAGGGTTTAACCCATTGCGCCACCGGGGACTCCTTGCTAATCTGTAATTTACTGACTTTAAATAGGAATCTTTCAGATACTTTCTCATTGGTTGATTTGCCTAAATCAGGAAAGATAAGTTCCCTTTAAAAAGCATCTGCTCTAATCAGGAAAAATACATGTATTTAAATGGCATTCTTTGCACACCTCACTTGTCCGCTTCTTTGCCAATCAGGCTTTAAAATGAAAAGGTCTTATCCAGATTTATGGTGGCTCTTTAGTGAGGTCCCTAAATTTGGAAGTGAAGACTTCTCTGAAGTGAGTAATATCACTAATCAGGATCTTACAAAGGGGGCATCTGCACTATTTGGTGCCACTTTAACAGCCAGGGCAGCTGGGGAATTGTAGTTTGGTGGCAGAGAAGGCCAAAGCCCTGATCAAACTCCACCTCCCAAGTTTCCATGGCACTGAGCCATACCTGTTCAAGCAGTGAGAAACTGCATTCATCCTCCAGTCAGGCCCCTGCCTGGCTTGGAAGGCTTTCTTAGGTTTTCAGATTTCCTCTAACTCAATGTTTCTCAACCTTCCTAATGCCGCAAACTCTTAATATAGTTCCTCATGTTGTGGTGAACCCCCCCCCCCCCCCCATGATAAAATTATTTTCATTGCTACTTCACCACTGTAAGATTGCAACTGTTGTGAATCATAATGTAAATATCTGATATGCAGGGTGTGTTTTCATTGTTACAAACTGAACATAATTAAAGGCATAATGATTAATCACAAAAAACAATATGTAATTATATATGGCTGGAGGTACACTTATTTATTTATTTATATTTATTTACTTTATTTGTATACCGCTCTTCTCAGCCCTTAGGCGACTCAGAGCGGTTTACAACAGTTTAGATATACAGAATACAAAATCATTATGCATTTAAAAACAATTACTAGTATTATATTGCATTACATTACAATATTATAAATATTATATGTATATACAATATATTATATTATAACATATTATTAGAATAGCACAGGAGAAATGATGGTGCTGTCCCCTGGCCTCCCCTCTCTTCGCTCTGGCCCAGAGCGGCAGTTGGTGCTGTGGGGAGGGGTCCCCAACGGATGGCAAATGCAGGAGACAAGATGGTGCTGTCCCCTGGCCTCCCCTCTCTTCGCTCTGGCCCAGAGCGGCAGTTGGTGCTGTGGGGAGGGGTCCCCAACGGATGGCAAATGCAGGAGACAAGATGGTGCTGTCCCCTGGCCTCCCCTCTCTTCGCTCTGGCCCAGAGCGGCAGTTGGTGCTGTGGGGAGGGGTCCCCAACGGATGGCATATGCAGGAGACAAGATGGTGCTGTCCCCTGGCCTCCCCTCTCTTCGCTCTGGCCCAGAGCGGCAGTTGGTGCTGTGGGGAGGGGTCCCCAACGGATGGCAAATGCAGGAGACAAGATGGTGCTGTCCCCTGGCCTCCCCTCTCTTCGCTCTGGCCCAGAGCGGCAGTTGGTGCTGTGGGGAGGGGTCCCCAACGGATGGCAAATGCAGGAGACAAGATGTTGCTGTCCCCTGGCCTCCCCTCTCTTCGCTCTGGCCCAGAGCGGCAGTTGGTGCTGTGGGGAGGGGTCCCCAACGGATGGCAAATGCAGGAGACAAGATGGTGCTGTCCCCTGGCCTCCCCTCTCTTCGCTCTGGCCCAGAGCGGCAGTTGGTGCTGTGTGGAGGGGTCCCCAACGGATGGCAAATGCAGGAGACAAGATGGTGCTGTCCCCTGGCCTCCCCTCTCTTCGCTCTGGCCCAGAGCGGCAGTTGGTGCTGTGGGGAGGGGTCCCCAACGGATGGCAAATGCAGGAAACAAGATGTTGCTGTCCCCTGGCCTCCCCTCTCTTCGCTCTGGCCCAGAGCGGCAGTTGGTGCTGTGGGGAGGGGTCCCCAACGGATGGCAAATGCAGGAGACCAGATGGTGCTGTCCCCTGGCCTCCCCTCTCTTCGCTCTGGCCCAGAGCGGCAGTTGGTGCTGTGGGGAGGGGTCCCCAACGGATGGCAAATGCAGGAGACAAGATGGTGCTGTCCCCTGGCCTCCCCTCTCTTCGCTCTGACCCAGAGCGGCAGTTGGTGCTGGGGGGAGGGGTCCCCAACAGATGGCAAATGCAGGAGACAAGATGGTGCTGTCCCCTGGCCTCCCCTCTCTTCGCTCTGGCCCAGAGCGGCAGTTGGTGCTGTGGGGAGGGGTCCCCAACGGATGGCAAATGCAGGAGACAAGATGTTGCTGTCCCCTGGCCTCCCCTCTCTTCGCTCTGGCCCAGAGCGGCAGTTGGTGCTGGGGGGAGGGGTCCCCAACGGATGGCAAATGCAGGAGACAAGATGGTGCTGTCCCCTGGCCTCCCCTCTCTTCGCTCTGGCCCAGAGCGGCAGTTGGTGCTGGCTTACATACAAATTCAACTTAAGAGCAAACCTACAGAACCTATCTTGTTTGTAGCTTGGGGACTGCCTGCATATACTTAAGAGGAGGGATGAATTTGCAAGGACTTGAACAGGGATGCAGATGAGAAGGTCTCTTCTTTCGAGGGAGGCTGCTCTGATGTGACTTCAAACCAAATCTGGCTTTTGGAAATCTTAGGTCAAAACCATCAGGGTTTTCTTGACCAGGTTGTGTTATCACAAGGCTGAGAAAGGGGGGAGAAGGAGAGAAAGGGGGGGATAGAAAAGAAAGGGAGAGAGAAGGAGAGGTTGTGTAAGGGAGGGAAAGAGAAAGAAAGCAGGAAAGAGGGTCACAAGAGAAAGAGAAAGAGAGGAAGAAAGAAGAAAAAATAAAAAAGGAAAAGAGAAGGAGAGGGGAGGAAGAGGAGAGAAGCACAAGAGAGAGAAAGAGGGAGGGAGAGGAGGAAAGAAGGAAAGAGATAAGGAAAGGGAGAGAGAAAGGGGACGCAAAAGAAAAAGGGAAGAACAGGAAAAAATAGAAGGAAAGAGGAAAACGTTGGTGCTGTGGGGAGGGGTCCCCAACGGATGGCAAATGCAGGAGACAAGATGGTGCTGTCCCCTGGCCTCCCCTCTCTTCGCTCTGGCCCAGAGCGGCAGTTGGTGCTGTGGGGAGGGGTCCCCAACGGATGGCAAATGCAGGAGACAAGATGGTGCTGTCCCCTGGCCTCCCCTCTCTTCGCTCTGGCCCAGAGCGGCAGTTGGTGCTGTGGGGAGGGGTCCCCAACGGATGGCAAATGCAGGAGACAAGATGTTGCTGTCCCCTGGCCTCCCCTCTCTTCGCTCTGGCCCAGAGCGGCAGTTGGTGCTGGGGGGAGGGGTCCCCAACGGATGGCAAATGCAGGAGACAAGATGGTGCTGTCCCCTGGCCTCCCCTCTCTTCGCTCTGGCCCAGAGCGGCAGTTGGTGCTGGCTTACATACAAATTCAACTTAAGAGCAAACCTACAGAACCTATCTTGTTTGTAGCTTGGGGACTGCCTGCATATACTTAAGAGGAGGGATGAATTTGCAAGGACTTGAACAGGGATGCAGATGAGAAGGTCTCTTCTTTCGAGGGAGGCTGCTCTGATGTGACTTCAAACCAAATCTGGCTTTTGGAAATCTTAGGTCAAAACCATCAGGGTTTTCTTGACCAGGTTGTGTTATCACAAGGCTGAGAAAGGGGGGAGAAGGAGAGAAAGGGGGGGATAGAAAAGAAAGGGAGAGAGAAGGAGAGGTTGTGTAAGGGAGGGAAAGAGAAAGAAAGCAGGAAAGAGGGTCACAAGAGAAAGAAAAAGAGAGGAAGAAAGAAGGAAAAATAAAAAAAGGAAAAGAGAAGGAGAGGGGAGGAAGAGGAGAGAAGCACAAGAGAGAGAAAGAGGGAGGGAGAGGAGGAAAGAAGGAAAGAGATAAGGAAAGGGAGAGAGAAAGGGGACGCAAGAGAAAAAGGGAAGAACAGGAAAAAATAGAAGGAAAGAGGAAAACGTTGGTGCTGTGGGGAGGGGTCCCCAACGGATGGCAAATGCAGGAGACAAGATGGTGCTGTCCCCTGGCCTCCCCTCTCTTCGCTCTGGCCCAGAGCGGCAGTTGGTGCTGTGGGGAGGGGTCCCCAATGGATGGCAAATGCAGGAGACAAGATATTGCTGTCCCCTGGCCTCCCCTCTCTTCGCTCTGGCCCAGAGCGGCAGTTGGTGCTGTGGGGAGGGGTCCCCAATGGATGGCAAATGCAGGAGACAAGATATTGCTGTCCCCTGGCCTCCCCTCTCTTCGCTCTGGCCCAGAGCGGCAGTTGGTGCTGGGGGGAGGGGTCCCCAACAGATGGCAAATGCAGGAGACAAGATGGTGCTGTCCCCTGGCCTCCCCTCTCTTCGCTCTGGCCCAGAGCGGCAGTTGGTGCTGTGGGGAGGGGTCCCCAACGGATGGCAAATGCAGGAGACAAGATGGTGCTGTCCCCTGGCCTCCCCTCTCTTCGCTCTGGCCCAGAGCGGCAGTTGGTGCTGTGGGGAGGGGTCCCCAACGGATGGCAAATGCAGGAGACAAGATGGTGCTGTCCCCTGGCCTCCCCTCTCTTCGCTCTGGCCCAGAGCGGCAGTTGGTGCTGGCTTACATACAAATTCAACTTAAGAGCAAACCTACAGAACCTATCTTGTTTGTAGCTTGGGGACTGCCTGCATATACTTAAGAGGAGGGATGAATTTGCAAGGACTTGAACAGGGATGCAGATGAGAAGGTCTCTTCTTTCGAGGGAGGCTGCTCTGATGTGACTTCAAACCAAATCTGGCTTTTGGAAATCTTAGGTCAAAACCATCAGGGTTTTCTTGACCAGGTTGTGTTATCACAAGGCTGAGAAAGGGGGGAGAAGGAGAGAAAGGGGGGGGGGGATAGAAAAGAAAGGGAGAGAGAAGGAGAGGTTGTGTAAGGGAGGGAAAGAGAAAGAAAGCAGGAAAGAGGGTCACAAGAGAAAGAGAAAGAGAGGAAGAAAGAAGAAAAAATAAAAAAGGAGAAGAGAAGGAGAGGGGAGGAAGAGGAGAGAAGCACAAGAGAGAGAAAGAGGGAGGGAGAGGAGGAAAGAAGGAAAGAGATAAGGAAAGGGAGAGAGAAAGGGGACGCAAGAGAAAAAGGGAAGAACAGGAAAAAATAGAAGGAAAGAGGAAAACGTTGGTGCTGTGGGGAGGGGTCCCCAACGGATGGCAAATGCAGGAGACAAGATGGTGCTGTCCCCTGGCCTCCCCTCTCTTCGCTCTGGCCCAGAGCGGCAGTTGGTGCTGTGGGGAGGGGTCCCCAATGGATGGCAAATGCAGGAGACAAGATGGTGCTGTCCCCTGGCCTCCCCTCTCTTCGCTCTGGCCCAGAGCGGCAGTTGGTGCTGTGGGGAGGGGTCCCCAATGGATGGCAAATGCAGGAGACAAGATGGTGCTGTCCCCTGGCCTCCCCTCTCTTCGCTCTGGCCCAGAGCGGCAGTTGGTGCTGTGGGGAGGGGTCCCCAACGGATGGCAAATGCAGGAGACAAGATGGTGCTGTCCCCTGGCCTCCCCTCTCTTCGCTCTGGCCCAGAGCGGCAGTTGGTGCTGTGGGGAGGGGTCCCCAACGGATGGCAAATGCAGGAGACAAGATGGTGCTGTCCCCTGGCCTCCCCTCTCTTCGCTCTGGCCCAGAGCGGCAGTTGGTGCTGTGGGGAGGGGTCCCCAACGGATGGCAAATGCAGGAGACAAGATGGTGCTGTCCCCTGGCCTCCCCTCTCTTCGCTCTGGCCCAGAGCGGCAGTTGGTGCTGGCTTACATACAAATTCAACTTAAGAGCAAACCTACAGAACCTATCTTGTTTGTAGCTTGGGGACTGCCTGCATATACTTAAGAGGAGGGATGAATTTGCAAGGACTTGAACAGGGATGCAGATGAGAAGGTCTCTTCTTTCGAGGGAGGCTGCTCTGATGTGACTTCAAACCAAATCTGGCTTTTGGAAATCTTAGGTCAAAACCATCAGGGTTTTCTTGACCAGGTTGTGTTATCACAAGGCTGAGAAAGGGGGGAGAAGGAGAGAAAGGGGGGGGGGATAGAAAAGAAAGGGAGAGAGAAGGAGAGGTTGTGTAAGGGAGGGAAAGAGAAAGAAAGCAGGAAAGAGGGTCACAAGAGAAAGAGAAAGAGAGGAAGAAAGAAGAAAAAATAAAAAAGGAGAAGAGAAGGAGAGGGGAGGAAGAGGAGAGAAGCACAAGAGAGAGAAAGAGGGAGGGAGAGGAGGAAAGAAGGAAAGAGATAAGGAAAGGGAGAGAGAAAGGGGACGCAAGAGAAAAAGGGAAGAACAGGAAAAAATAGAAGGAAAGAGGAAAACGTTGGTGCTGTGGGGAGGGGTCCCCAACGGATGGCAAATGCAGGAGACAAGATGGTGCTGTCCCCTGGCCTCCCCTCTCTTCGCTCTGGCCCAGAGCGGCAGTTGGTGCTGTGGGGAGGGGTCCCCAATGGATGGCAAATGCAGGAGACAAGATGGTGCTGTCCCCTGGCCTCCCCTCTCTTCGCTCTGGCCCAGAGCGGCAGTTGGTGCTGTGGGGAGGGGTCCCCAATGGATGGCAAATGCAGGAGACAAGATGGTGCTGTCCCCTGGCCTCCCCTCTCTTCGCTCTGGCCCAGAGCGGCAGTTGGTGCTGTGGGGAGGGGTCCCCAACGGATGGCAAATGCAGGAGACAAGATGGTGCTGTCCCCTGGCCTCCCCTCTCTTCGCTCTGGCCCAGAGCGGCAGTTGGTGCTGGCTTACATACAAATTCAACTTAAGAGCAAACCTACAGAACCTATCTTGTTTGTAGCTTGGGGACTGCCTGCATATACTTAAGAGGAGGGATGAATTTGCAAGGACTTGAACAGGGATGCAGATGAGAAGGTCTCTTCTTTCGAGGGAGGCTGCTCTGATGTGACTTCAAACCAAATCTGGCTTTTGGAAATCTTAGGTCAAAACCATCAGGGTTTTCTTGACCAGGTTGTGTTATCACAAGGCTGAGAAAGGGGGGAGAAGGAGAGAAAGGGGGGGGATAGAAAAGAAAGGGAGAGAGAAGGAGAGGTTGTGTAAGGGAGGGAAAGAGAAAGAAAGCAGGAAAGAGGGTCACAAGAGAAAGAGAAAGAGAGGAAGAAAGAAGAAAAAATAAAAAAGGAAAAGAGAAGGAGAGGGGAGGAAGAGGAGAGAAGCACAAGAGAGAGAAAGAGGGAGGGAGAGGAGGAAAGAAGGAAAGAGATAAGGAAAGGGAGAGAGAAAGGGGACGCAAGAGAAAAAGGGAAGAACAGGAAAAAATAGAAGGAAAGAGGAAAAACAAGGAAAAACAAGAGAGAAGGAGGGGAGAGAGAAAGAAAGAGAAGAAGAAGAAAGAAGGAGAGAGATAAAAAGAGGGAAGGGAGAGAGAAAGAAAGAGAAATAAAGAAAGAAAGAGAGGGCACAGGAGAGAAAAAGAAAGAATGAGAGGAAGAAAGAAGGAAAGATAAAAAGGAGAGGGAAGGGAGAAAAAGAAAGAGCACAAGAGAAAGAGAAACAAGGACGGATATAAAAAGAGAACGAGAAAAAAGAGGGACTAACAGAAAGAGAAGGGAGAAAGGGAGGGAACTAGAGGGGGAAAGAGTAAGAAAATTATCAATAGAAAAAAGAGGGGAGGAGATAAGGTATAAATAAGAGAAGGAAGGAGGGGAGGAAGAGAAAGAAAAAGAGATATAAAAGCTTTTCCCCTGACTCTGGGAATTGGTGTTAATCTCCATTTCTAAGCAGAAGAACCGGAGTTGTCCACAGATACCTCCAAGGTCATGTGGCTGGCATGATTGCATGGAGCACATCATATTTTCAGTAAATTGATTGCTTAATTCATGACCATTTAAAGTGAAGAAACAGGAAAAGAGGGTCCCCATACGCACAAGGACCAAAAACCTGTTAGAGTCCACAAGAGAATGGGAAGAATGCATATATTCAACAACAATATCTCAAGCATCACATAGGGATGAGATTTAAGGGGCTCCGGGGGCTCCCTTCCAGAGGGCCCTTGGCCTCTGGGCCCCAGAGTAGAATCACCTCTGTAGTCAAATTTAGAGTCAGGACTGCAGAGAAGAGGATCCATGCCTGGTAAGCATTCAGGCTAAACTGAAATAGATCAGAGCAGAGACATCACTCACCAGGGTGAAGACAAGCCACAAAGGTTTGTTCGAACTGTCCAGAAAGGATGCATGTACAAGCAAAAGCTTTCAAAGGTACAGCATAACATTAATGCAGAGGTGGAAAGTTTTATACATTTGACAGCTATTCAGACCACCCACTCCTTCCTCTGATTGGCCGAAAGAGAGGCCAGTTTGGATCCCCATCCTGATTGGCTGGCACTCTGATACGTTGCTGCCTCCAGGTGAGGATTCCCTCTGGCGGGGGGAAGGGGAATGATGGCGGATTGATCTGTGAGGGTCAATCAGCTGTGGGAGGCATCCCCCCTGGGAGATGACAAGCTCTGGAAGATCCATATTCATATTTGGAAAATTGAAATGAGTTTCCTAGTGGCTTAATTGTCTAGCTCCAGGTGATGGGAAATGAAAAACAAAAACAAGGGCTCCCAGGAACAAAAGGTGATGATCTCTCGTAATCAATCCTCATATTCGGAATAAAAGGAGTTTGCAAATGTACAGTCATTCTGTTTCTGCAGTCAGCAATCTCTCAGCTCAAGTGGGATACTTGGCTGAACAAACATCCACTGGCATTTTCAGCTCAAGCATGGAAACTGTCTACTACTCTACACATTCACACAATAGATCTTGATTATCACCTTGCCGGGATAGCCAGGTGGATTAGCCCAGCCACTCCTGTTCCAGGAAATGTCTCTGCGGGGTGACTAAAAGATTCATCTTGGCATAAATCATATACAGTGGAACCTTGACTTAAGACATTCCAACTTAAGAGCATTACAGTTGAGAGCTGTTGCTCAGCCTGGGCTTTGCTTGGACATACAAGCAGCATTTTGAGTTAAAAGCGGGCACCAGAGGGGGCACTAGCACCAGAGTTCAGGGCTTTAGGACTTCAAGGAAACAGCCTCTGTGCCTTGTGCTTCATGTTTTTGTCCATTTGGAAGATTGCTGTCTACTTTGCTCTTGTCTGCTTTGAAGAACTTTGCGTTAGTTGATTTAGTTTGGTTTTTATTCCTGGTATGATTGACTTCATGAATAGAGAGAAAGAGAGAAAGCAAGAGAAGAAGGAAGGCTGAAATGAGTACAGTATGAACAAAAAGAGGCTTCTGCCTCTTCACTTGGTGTTTCTACCATTATGTCCTAATGTTGTGCTTCTACCATTTTAAAACTGATCTTTCCTTTTTTATTGTTCCATGTGAATGTGCAGGTTTTCTCTTGCTGTTAAACTGGCCAACACACATTTCGTTGCCTCAGATGTGCTTCCTTGCCACAATTTTGCGCTTCTACCATTTTAAAATTGATCGTTCCTTTTTATTGTTCCATGTGAATGTGCATTTAAACAATATTTGTTATTTATAAAGTGCATTTTCTTATTTACAACATGTAACAAAAATGAGGGGGGGGGGTTCATGTGGTGGAACAGATTAATAAAATTTCCGTGGGAAAAATCGCTTTGAGATAAGAGTGATTTAAGTAACGGGTTTGATCATGGAATGAATTAAACTCTTAACTCAAGTTATTGTATGCACACATAGGGATAGAAATAGCATTAAAAGATACAAGGTAGACAGAAAGTTGAAGGAAAAATGCATTTATTAAGGGTTTAGAAACAATATAGTCTTTATGTGGGGGTGTTATAGAGGAGGAATTTAGGGGTCTTTGCCAGGAGGCAGAGACCAATCTGACTCTTTAAAGAGTTTGTTACCCTGGCGAGACAGAGAGAAGCACCCAATCCCTGATTTTTCCCAATAAAAGGTCTCACCAAGTGGAAGGAAGTGCCACCGAGGTTTATTAGCGACTCAGCTGAAAAGGGTGCAGAGCGGCAATCATTCACCAAGCAGAGCATGTGGTTAAAGAAGTAAAGGCCATTTTTATAGAAAATACAGAGTTGTGAGTTTCAAAATTCCCACTCCCCCCTCCCACCCAACTGGAAGAGGATTGGCTGACACGCAAACAGCTGGGAGGAGGCTTGGCCATCCCCCATGCATCAGGGCCAATCACAGGGCTTTCGCGGTGCACCAGAGCCTATCAGGAGGCTCCTGCTGCCTTGGCACTCCAGCGAATCAGAAGGGAGGGAGGCAGGATGAAGGGAGACAATTCATTCTGGAGTGGATTATGACAAAATTGTCCCTGAGGGAGGGAGGCGGGATGAAGGGAGACAATTCATTCTGGAGTGGATTATGACAAAATTGTCCCTGAGGCTTAGTGAGATCCGGGTGGGGGTCCTCCGGCCTCCTGGGGGCGCTGGCTTCTCCTGACTATGGCTCCCCCCTTGGCAATTGGGGGAGGAAGAAGACTGGGCACAGCTTTGTCACCCCTTCTCCTGGCATGGCGCCTCTTGGTGGCCGCAAACAGGTCCGACTCTCCATCATCACAGAGGATCAGGGTAATGTCTAGGATAGTCAGAAAGAAGGTTTACAGCCCCTACCCCACCCCTCTTCCCAGCCCATGAGGGCTCAGATCAGTCTCAAGGGGGAGACTGTCTCTTCTGGGTGGCATGGAGGCTGGGTCCTGCTCTTTTAGGATCTTCCTGTGCCATCTGGGTTCCAGCTGCCACACGGGAAAGTCCATAGAGCTCCCATTGACACCTCACCCAGGTAGTTTTTAAAAAAATATTTTTTTTATTGTTTTATCATAGTTATTACATTTGTTATGCGTTTGGTTATAGCAGTTACATATTATTCAACACACTCTTTAACATATAATCTTATTATTCTATTTAAGCATTCCCCCCCCCCTTTTTCCCACCACTGTGCTCCCCTTCCCCCCATATCAAGCCACAACTTTAACATATCGTCTGTCCAAAATTTCAATTCTTCTTGTGATGGTAACTTTCCTTCTTTGTTTTTTAAGCCATTTACAACAAATTTTCCCCATACAACATCAAAATCACTTTGTTTCCATATACCTTTTTTAACTTTTAATATACATGTCAGCTTATCATTTATTGCCAGTTTCCATGCTTCCTTGTACCACTCCTCTATTTGTATATTTATTTCTTTTTTCCAATTCCTTGCTATAAGCAGTCTTGCTATTGTTAATAAGTCTGTTATTGCTTCTTTATCCTCCTTTTTCAATTGTGTATTGTTATATAATGATAATAAAGCTATGCTAGGGCTTTTCTCCATTTTCATATTCATTATATATTCTATTTCTCTAAATACTTTCCCCCAAAAATTATTTACATATTTACATTGCCACCACATATGTATGTATGTTCCTGGTTCTTGACACCCTCTCCAACAATTTTTTGAATTAATTTTATTTATATATGCTAATCTTACTGGTGTTAGATACCACTTCCATATTAACTTATAATAATTTTCTTTAACCCATATTGATAAATTTTTAAATGTCTTTGTCTCCATAGTTGTTGCCACTCTATTTCATTTATTTTTACCCCTAAGTCTTCTTCCCAAACCTCTTTAAGGGTATTATTTTTTGTGTTTCCTTCCTTTATTTCGTTTATTATCTTGTATATTTTACTAATTATTCCTTTCAAGTTTTCATGCTCTTCTACATCCCTTCCCTTCTGTATTATTTGATTAAATTTATTAAGTTTACTTCCATTTTTGTTATTTTTTTCCCAATTTTTGAACCATTGTTCTAATTGTATACAATGGAACCATGTCAATTTTATTTCTCTAAACTCTTCCATAATCTTTTCCTTCTTCATTCCAGCCTTTGTCCAGTCCCCTATCTTGTCTAGATTTTTTCCCCTTAACTTTTTATCCATTACTTTTTTTTAGATTTTTTGGAAACTTCTTTTCCATTACAATTGGAGTGATAATTGACCCATCCTTTATTAACTTTCTCCTATATTTATTCCATACTTCTAATGTATTACTCAGCATTGGATTTCTAATTTCCCTAATTTCTTTTCTCGTGAACTGTTTGAAGAATATATTCCAAATTTCTTCTTCCACTTCTTCTGAGTCCTTACTAAGCCATTCTATTCCTTCTTTTTTAACCAATCCTTCTATAACCAATCTTAATCTACTCGCTTCATAATATTTTTTAATATTAAGTAGTGCTAATCCTCCCTCCTTTTGCGATCTATACTATAACTGTTTATTTAATCTGTTTCTCTTACTACCATTGTAATACTTATTTATCATTTGTTGCCATCTATTTAGCTCTTCTTCTGTAATTTGTAGTGGCAACATCCTAAATGTAAAAATTATCTTTGGAAGTATTTTCATTTTTACTAATGCTATCCTTCCAAACCATGATAAGTGTATATCTTCATACTCTATTAACATTTTCTGAACCACTTTCCTCAATGTTACTACATTTAGCTCTTCCATTTCTTTTAAATCTTTGTTATTATTACTCCCAAATATTTTATTTTATTCTTAATTCTTATTCCCATATTACTCTGTTCTATAGTCTTTTTCTTCTTTCCTTGAATAATTGAGTAGCATCATTTCTGGCTTATTCCAAATAACTTGTAACCCTGTTATTCTCCCAAACATCTCCAAATGATCCTTTATTTTATCCATCTTATTTACTATATTTTCTATAAATAGCAATGTGTCATCAGCAAATAAACTCACCTTCTGTTTCTCCTTTTTTTCCTAACCTTTCTAAATTCTTGTCTTTCCTAATGGCATTTGCAAACAGTTCTATCACCATGGCAAATAAAATTGGCGACAGAGGGCAACCTTGTCTTGTTCCTCTTGTCACTTTTATTTCATTTGTCACTCCGTCATTTATAGTTACCACTGCTGAATTTTTTGAGTAATATTGTTCTAGAATTCCTTTTATTCTACTTCCCATTCCAAATTTGTTCATTATTTCCCGTATTGTCTCCCATTCCACACAATCAAACGCTTTACAAATGTCTAATGATAGTATCCCTACTTTTTTCTTCCCCTCTTTAGCCAAACAAATTTTATTTAATACTCTCCCTATCAAATTTGACATTTGTCTTCCTTTTACAAATCCACACTGATCTTTTTTTATATACTTATACATGCATTTACTCATTCTATTGGCTATTATAGCAGATAAGATCTTTGCATCCTGATTAACTAACAATATGAGCCTATATGACCCTGGGTCTGTTAAGTCTTTATCAGGTTTTGGTATTAATATTATTAATGACTTCCTCCATGATTCTGGCATTTTATCTCCCTTCATTATTCCATTATACAATTCTAATAATTTTGAAGTCAAAATTTCTCTAAAGCTTTTATAATATTCTGTTCCTAGTCCATCCAAGCCTGGAGCTTTCCCAACTTTTAAATTCTTAATAACTTTCTCTACTTCTGTCTTCTTAATAGGTTGTTCAAGTAGTTCTTTATCTTCCTCCTCCAACCTACCCTCCCAATTTTCCTCCACATATTTCCTGATTGCTTCTATGGAGCTAGCTTTTGTTTGGTATAATTCATTATAAAATTCTTCAAATACCTTCAATTTTTCTTTCATAGTTCTACATAATTTACCTGTTTTATCTTTTATCATATTTATCATGCCTTACATTTTCTTTTTTTGTGTGGATTTAGCTAATGTCTTTGAATTCCTATCACTAAATTCAAAAAAATTCCTCCTTAAATATATTAGGTTTTCTTGTACTTCGTCTATTTCTATTTTATCCAATTCCTCTTTTTTTTGCTCTCAACCTTACATAAGTTTGTGTATTTCTCTTTATAACATATTCTTTTTCAATCTCTTCAATTTCTTTTTCTAGGTTTCTTTTCCATTCTTCTTGCCTTTTTTTGAGATTAATTGTCTCTTTTATACATAACCCTCTCACCGCCGCCTTCATTGTGTCCCATAGCACTCATTTTGTTACCTCCTTTTCATTAAAACCCCAAATTTCTTGCCATTCTGCTTTCACTCTATCCACTA
This sequence comes from Anolis sagrei, assembly GCF_037176765.1. Classification (NCBI taxonomy): domain Eukaryota; kingdom Metazoa; phylum Chordata; class Lepidosauria; order Squamata; family Anolidae; genus Anolis; species Anolis sagrei. The sequence goes on along the minus strand of NC_090034.1, from coordinate 81,243,995 downwards.
TCTATGATTCAAAAATTTTGTATTCAATCTCCACCTCCTCATTTTATCGTAGTCACATTTCAAAGCAATCTCAATTGAGACCAGGGCATGATCTGAAATCTTAATTATTCCAATATCCGCATTTAACACTTTACTTAACATATTTTTAGAAACAAAAATATAATCTATTCTTGTATACACCTGAATAGCACAGCTGAATAATATGTATATTTTTTTCATTCCCCTTTACCAATCTCCACACATCCTTTAATTGCCATTTATTCATTACTCTACTTAAATCCGTTGTTTCAATATCTCTAATTTTCAATGTTTGCATAGTTTTATCCTTTTTTTGGTCCATATAACAATTACAATCCCCTCAAAATATTACATTTTGTTGGTGATAGTTCTCTATTTGCTCTAGCACTTTTTCATAAAATTCTTGCTGTTTTGCATTTGGTGCATATACGTTTACTAATACATATTTATCCTCCCCTATTTTGCCATGCATTATTATATATCTATCCTCTTCATCTTTCAATACCTTGTTTATGACAAAATTACACTTCTTTGCAATTATTATAGCTACCCCTCTTGATTTTGATGACCCAAAGGATTTTTCATAATTCCTTATCCAACTCGATTTTAGTTCATTCGAACCCAGTTTATTCTGATGTGTTTCCTGTAAGAAGATGACATCCGCCGCATCCTTCTTCAGTAGGGCTTCAATCCACCTTCTTTTAATTACCGTCCCTAGACCTCTAGTGTTAAGTGTTGAAATTCTTAATTTCCATTTCCCTTTCCCTTTAAAAACTTTTTGTTGCTTGAACCAGTGTGAACCCTTGTCCCTTATACTCCCCTCTCCCCTGCTTCCCCCCTCCCCTTATTCCCCCTTCCTCCCCTTCCATTCTTTGGGACCTCTAGTCCCAACCATGGCCCCTGGCCTTCCCAATTGGGGAGGGGGGTGAAGTCATCCCATGGCCCGGAGTCTCCCTCCCCCCAGGTAGTTGTCCTCTGCGACAGGAGTGGATTATGGGTCCCACAGTTCGATCTGATGTTTTGGTGGTCTTCTGGGTCTCTTCACTGTGCAAGGAAGACCTCTCTGGACCCTGCTGTCCTCATATTTAAGGCAGTTAAAGGGATAATTTGAAACCTTCACATACATGCACTCATGGAAGGGGGGGGGGAGAAGGGCCAGGAAAAAAAGCAGCCTTTGAGGCACTGTGGAGGGGGAGAGTGAGAGAGGGGGGGGGGAGAGAAAGAGAGCCTTAACCATAGATGTGGGTGAAACGTCAGGAGACTTCCCTGTGGAATGATGCCCAGGGTAGAAGGAAGCACTCCTGCTCGCTTGAGGCAAGTGTGAATGCCACCCTTGGCATGGGGAGGAGAGGGAAAAGAGAGAAATGCACCTCTTCTCCCATCCTCACCTCTTTAGGTTTAAGAAGAAGATAAGAGGAAATTAAGACCACAGAAAACTAAGAAGATGGGGGGGGGGGAGAAGAGAGGGATGAGTTTCAGAGACATTAACTTAGAGGGAAAGAAAGGAAAAAAATGAACTTGGGGGCATAGATCATTCCCCCCGCCCCCTTCCTTCTTCAGCCAAAGGAAACAGGAACAGGAAAAAAGAGTCCTCTTTACACCTCCCTCTTATCCCCCGCTGCCCCCCTCCTCCTTCTCCAAACACTTCCCAGGTGAAAAATTGCAGGAGGAGAAAGGGAGGGGGTTGGAAGCAAGAGAGGGTAGTTGAGGAGTAATGGGATAAGAGAAAGAGAAGACAAAGGAAAAAGGCAGGGACATTGGTGACTGTATCTGGAAAATGGGTTTTGTAGTTTCAGAAAAGGAAAGTGGTCCCCCCCCCCTTTTTTTTTAAGCCCAGCCACCCTGCCCCCCCTTCTCCTTTCCAAATGCTTCCCAGCAGGAGACTTTTTTTTTGCCGTGTCAGGAGAGACTTGAGAAACTGCACGTCGCTTCTGGTATGAGAGAATTGGCCATCTGCAAGGACGTTGCCCAGGGGACGCTCAGATTATTTTGATGTTTTATCATCCTTGTGGGAGGCTTCTCTCATGTCCCTGCATGAGGAGCTGGAGCTGATAGAGGGAGCTCATCCGCCTCTCCCCGGATTTGAACCTGCGACCTATTGATCCTCAGTCCCGCCGGCACAGGGGTTTAACCCACTGCGCAACCGGGGGCTCTGCCAAAGAGGAGACTGAAAGAGAGAGAGAGATTGAAAGCAAAAAAGGGGAGAGGAAGGTTTGAGGGGTTCCAGGCCTAGGGCCATAAGAAATGGGGGGGGGGCAGCAAAGCTGGAGGTTCAGAAGGGGAGCACAAAAGGGGTCCTGGGTCAGGGAGACTTGGGAGGGGAGAGAGATTTTTGTGAGGCAGCTAAGTCACAGAGGTGGCAGGGTCTCCCTTGGGGGGCGGGGACACACAAGACACTGAAGATTTAGCCTTAGAAAGAAAGTGGGGTGCTTTGGTGAGGTGGAGATTTGTAGTAGATGGGAGGAAAAGGGGAGAAGGGCAAGATGGCACAGAAGAAATAAGGAGAGGAAGAGAGAAACATGTCAAAGAATTCACATGTAACCCTTTCCCCAGAGAACTACCCATCCCCAGTGTATTCCTTCAAGGAGCAGTGTAAAGCAGAGGGGGCATACAATTCAGACATTACATGAATACACAGAATTCCAACACTTTAGATGAACCCCCCCCTTTTTTTTCCACCCCCCTTCCTTGGTGGGAAAGAGAGAAAGGAAACACAAGCCTGGATCAGCCCCTTTCCCTTCCAGATTCCAAGGGAGAAAAAGGAACAAAAGAGGTCAAACAAAGGAAGACTCCTCCCACTTTCCTCCTCCTCTTCCTGTTGAGGAAAGAGGAAGTCTTTTTGAAAACCCTAGGAAGGAGACAAAGGAAGGAGACAAAGGAAAAAAGGTAGAGGCAACCCTAAAATGGACATTGGGGACTGTCCCTGGAAGAGAGAGAAAGAAAAACAAGCCCAGGTCTGGCTCCCCTTTCTCCTCCCAGATTTCAAGAAAAAAGGACAAAGGGGTCACTTTACAAGCTATTCCCCTCCCCTCCTCTTCTTTCCAGTGAAAGGGAGAGGGAGAGAGAAGGCCCAGGGTCTGCCAAGGAGCCCCAAGGCAAAGGAAAAAGGTAGTTCCAGCCTGCCTCCTCTTCCCTCCCCCCTTCCAGGTTTTTCCCAAAGAAGGCAGCAGAAAAAAAGGCTTGGCTGTAGGTTCCCTTTGGAACTAGGGAAAGAGTGGAGAAGAAACTGTCTGGGAGGGGGCGACTGGGGGCTATGGAGGGCAAATGGGAAGGGTAGGGAAGAAAAATGAAAAGGGTCTAGGGCATTTTTCCTCCTTGGCAGGGAGGGGGTCTGGAGGGGGGTTTTGAGGGGAGGGGGGGTTTGAGGGGAGGGGGTTTAGTCTCAACTTTCCTTGCATGGCAAAAAGTTGATCACTCTTCCCCTTTCTACCCCACCTCCGGCTTGGTCGTGAAGCATGCTGCATGAGCCACCCCTCCTGGCTTTCCCCTGACAATGGGCTTGGAGCCGTGCTGCCATGGGCAGCGTAGGCAGCCCCCAAGGGGTTGGGTGGCCATTTCCCCACACTGTGCCAAGGCCATTGCTTGGCTGGCAAGGAAGATTCCCTGCATGCCCATCCCAATCAGCCAAGACTTCTTACCTAAAGGTGTTCCTTTTGGGATGGGACTAAGAAGAACAAACACTCATTTCTGACTCAGCCCCTTTTTTTACTCACAGTTAATGGAAGATCCACCCCACCAACCGGGAATGCAGGCTCTCCTCCAAAGGTCCCCTCCACCAGAAATAAGTGGCTACCACCTGAGCAACCTGTGGGCGATGAAACAAAACAATCCCACAACCCCACACAGTCCCCAAGCCTGCAACCGCAAATCTAGACTGCTCTAACCTAGCCTAGGATGCCAGCTCCTCCACATGCCTCATCTAGGAATTTGTTCCCGAATCCTGTTACCCGAAGTGCCTTACCTCCAGGATCCCTACCACCTAGAGTCTTGGCGTGCCCCCTGGTTGCTTTTCTTACCTAGGATTTTTCTGGATCACGTCGGTGGCCTTTCTTCCTGGAAGTCCTGAATGCTTCCCTTTTGCTCCTTTGTGCCAGAGTCCAAGGTCAGTCCAGCCACGAGGGAGATGCCTGGGTGGGCAACAATGGTGCCCAGTTTATTTTATAGAGCATTTGGGCAAGAATCACTCGTGGAGGACTGTCCCCAAACCTTAGGACCAGGGAGCGGCTTGTAATTTAGTCTAAAAATTTAGTGTGGACCCAAGCCAGTCCCTTTGTGGTGCGCCAATTGTTATAGAGGAGGAATTTAGGGGTCTTTGCCCTAAATCCCTGATTTTTCCCAATTAAAGGTCTCACCAAGTGGAAGGAAGAGCCATCGAGGTTTATTAGCGATTCAGCTGAAAAGGATGCAGAGCGGCAATCATTCGCCAAGCAGAGCATGTGGTTACAGAAGTAAAGACCATTTTTATAGAAAATACAGAGTTGTGAGTTTCAAAATTCCTGCTCCCCCCTCCCACTCAGCTTGAAGGGGATTGGCTGACACGCAAACAGCTGGGAGGAGTCTTGGCCATCCCCCATGCATCAGGGCCAATCACAGGGCTTTCGTGGTGCACCAGAGCCTATCAGGAGGCTTCTGCTGCCTTGGAGCTCCAGCAAATCAGAAGGGAGGGAGGAGGGATGAAGGGAGACAATTCATTCTGGAGTGGATTATGACAAAATTGTCCCTGAGGCTTAGCGAGATCCGGGTGGGGGGTCTGCCAGCCAAGCCATTCTATTGTGTTCGTGAGTGAAGGCAATAAACATATGTTAAAGAAATCCAGGTTTTCCTGTCACCATCAGATATGACACAAAGGGGAAGACTTGGGTGGAAGTTCTTTGTGGAGAAGTTTGAAATAAAAACAGCTTGGAGGAAAAGAGGACTTTTCTAAGGTCATATTCCCCCCATTGTTATATGATTAAAAAGTCTGCCAAACAGAAATCCTAATGGTGGCCCAACTCCGAAGACAAAAGGATTTCCTTTACTATTGTCCATGCAAAGAGTGTCCAAAGATAAGGGTCTTTTCATGATCGCTGATTGCTTTTCCAGAGGCAGGGCAGCTTCCTTGTAGATTTCCCCCAAGGAGAGGGGAAGGGGGCAAAAGGTTCAGGGTAAGGTCAAATACATGAAGGGAAATATAGAAATAGAGGAGAAAATATGAAAATATAGAAGTCATAATACAGAGAGTAAAAACCCAACTACCTTCCCCCAATGCCCATAGTTCATATTATTCATAGGAAGGTCCATAAAGGGAAAGAGTCCCTTGTTTGTGAGATGGGGGACCATCAGGAGCCCAGGTGTGCCTCAGATGGGAAAATTCAAATACTTTTGTGGCATGATTTTCAGTAATAAATTGTTTACTTTCTGCTGTAAACATGAAAATAGAGCATAAAGCCTTGATTAAATGATACACACCAAACTGACCAAGGCTTAACCCTTACTACCCAGCCTGGTGTCCTTGCCCTTAGCAAAACTATAAGTTACTATCTCTTATGGGGAGGGGGGGTCATGTTCGACTTCAGGGGTTGTTGCTGGTCCCCTGCTGGTTTCGCTCTTCTCCGCAATTGCGGAAGTCCAGAGAAGAATTCTTTTAAAATTTAAAAAACATGTTTTCTGATGCCTTTGGGAAACTATAAATTATTGTGCCAGGGCCCGGGGGAGGGGGGGTGATAATCTTGTTTGGCAGAATCTCAACCTGATTGAGGTGTCACCTTGAAAGAGCCTTTGGAAGATGTCCCCAAAGGGCTTGGTGGCCTTCCTGGGAGGGTCTGGGGGGGCCCTCGACAGCCCCTGGTCTTGGGAAGAACCAGAGCTGGAGGGAGAGGCACATTCCTCCCAGAAGGGAAGCCAAGGGGGCCTCCGCCTGGGATAGCCCTGAACAAGTGGTTCAGGGTAAGGGCTGCACTCCCTTTGGGAGCCCTCCCCTCCCACTCCCTTTGGAGCCTGCCCTGTTCTGGCGCTGAGGGCCCCCTTCATTGCCTCTCTCTGTTTTTGCAGACAGTAAGGACGAGGTGCCCACGTCTCCGCCACGTGGGCCCCGAAAACATAGAGGCTGTTCCTGTGGCTCTTCCGAGGTAAACCCTTGGGGCCCTATTCCCTCCCCACCTGGGGTCGCACCCCTCCCCCAAGGGAAGCCCTGGCACCAAGAAAGAAGGGGGTCCCCAGAGGAGAAGAGGGCCTCCCTTCTCCCTTTGGGGGTTGGAGTAGGAGTGTAAATACTAGATATTTCATGTAAATATTAAAAAGCATTTGGGATAGAATGGCCCCTTGTGGGATGATGCCATAGGACAACTCCTTTTGGGTGAGCAGCTCTCCTCAAGCACTACAATCTGGAACCTACCTGAGAGGGACAACTGGAACCACTGCAGCCCAGTGCCTCCCATTGATTCCCAAGGCCCCTTTCAGGAGTTCAGAAGGAGACTATGGTTGATGGAGTCGAAAGCTGCTAAAAGAGACACATACCCCTTGTCAATGTTGAAATGGAGATCATCCCCTAAGGCGACCATAGCCATCTCAACTCCATATCCTGCTCTGAAACCAGTTTGAAAATAGATCAAGGAAGTGTGTGTCCTCATGGAGAATTGGAAAAAAGGATTTAATTTTTAGTAGCTGGCACTATCTGCCACTTTTGGACTCTTGCTTGGAGGTATTCCTGCAAGTATCTCTGTAGATCTTAGAAAACTATTTCTTGATTTAATGCATTGGCATGCTGGCTGATATCAGAACAGGGGATGGGTTGGATATGTCATTGCCTTGGCCATTTCATTATTGGCTGCTACTTCCTGATGGATGTCAGGTGATGCAATACTGGTTAAACAGTATAATTTCTCCAGTCGTGTAGGGTATAGACATCCTGTGATAATGCAGCATGTCTCATTAAGAGCCACATCCAATGTTTTAATGTGGTGAGATGTGTTCCACACTGGGCATGCGTATACAGCAAAAATACCACTTATACATACAGTAAACAATAATAGAATTCAGCAAGCAGTTGTATAGACATGTTGTACTGTTCAATTTCACAGTGATGTCAAACAATATTATGTAAATTTTGGTACAGTCTCTTTGGAATAATATCAATGTCGTATCTTCTTATGTTGAGTAGCTTATAGATCTGCCGCCCATGACCGGTTTCGGCCTTACTTCAGACCTTCTTCTGGTGGACTGAAATTAATGTATAAAGCAATATTTTGCTACAGTTACATACATATTAAATATCTTATAGTAGAATGCATTCAAAGAAACTTGCTAAGTCTTCACACTTGTTATTACAACAATATTTGTTGAACATATCCATTAAACACCATGTGTTACAACACGTTTAAGTTGCTTACAAAGTTATACACTTGAGAATTTGTTCTCCTTGGGAGGTGCAGGTTTTTGGCTCAGTGGTATCTAAATCAAAGGAACGAAATGTGGCTATGAGTGTTTGAAAATTACTATGTTAAAAATGATTATTTTGTAAAAATATTAAGGTGTTTTACAAATTAGGAGGGTACTCACATGATAGTCTGCTGCGAGTATGGAAGAGGTCTGTGGGTTCCCTCTATTTAAAGGGAAAATAACTACTTCAGGTAAAAAGAAGCTCAGTTAGAGCCATAGGAGCAAGGGTTGGGAACAGCAACCACCAGATGGCGCTGTGGATGCTCTCCATGTATTCAAGTAGGGAGGTATAGTATAATTGATTGAGGTCCAGAGATTATGTGTAACAGTTGTGCAAATTTAGTTCATTCAGACCATGTGGGTATTCCATCCTTAATCGGAAAATCCAGTATGCTTCTCTCCCTAGAAGTTTGTTGTTGAAATCCATTTGTTTGGAATGAGTAACCAAGGATATGAAACTTAAAGGATTCTGGGCTATGTTGTAAATCATCAAAGTGTTTGTAAAGTATCGACTCCCTGGAATGATTTCTGATTTTACTCCTGTGTTCAATTATCCTAGATCTTATCTCTCTGCGAGTTTGACCAACATAAGAAAGATTGCAACTACAATTAAGTAAATAAACTAATCCCTTCGAGGTGCAGATCGCAAAATGAGAAAATTTGAACTCAAATGATAGGTGTGGGTGTATGAGAATTTTCGTTTCCACCAGTTGGGGACACACTGAACAGTGCTGACAACGATAATTGCCCACCGAATTGGACTTGGTGGTCTGGGTCTTGTGGGTTTCATCTGAGTGTACTAATATATTACCAATATTTTGAGTCCTTTTGTATGCTATCAGTGGGGGTTCAGGATATCCTCTGTTTCTAAACTGATGTTTAGTCACTTCAATCTCATCACTGAAGTCTTGTGGGGTTGAGGAGTTACGTTTAATCCTGAGCATCTGTGTATAAGGTAAGTTTTTTTAAGGCCCAGTGATGGTAACTATTGTAATGTAACAAAGAGTTTCTGTCAGTGGTTTTACGGTGGTTTTTTACTCTCAATCGGTCATTGTCTTTTATGACTAAGACATCTAGAAAAACAAGGGACGTGGAGCTAATGTTACCTGTAAACTTGATGTTTAGATGAATGGTATTAATCCAAGATAATAGTATAACTGCCTCATGGTGTGAATTTACAATAATGAAAATGTCATCGAAAAATCTACAGTATTTAATGATACTGTGTGCTACAGGGTTATTCATATGATTCAGAATTGTATTATTCTCCAAATTATCCATGAACAAATTTGCTACAGAAGGCATGACAGGGATGCCCATGGCTACTCCTTGTACTTGAAAATAATATTTTTGATCAAATTTAAAATATTTTTTCTCAAGAATAATATCAAGGAGATCCAGCAAAAAGAAGGTGGGCGGGTAGCAATTAGACCTCCTGTTCAAGGTGGATTCACATATATTTCGCGCCTCCTCTATAGGAATATTGGTGTACAATGATGTTACATCTACAGACATTAGAGCCACATCCGGTGGGATCACCAATGGTTCAATAATATTGATAAAGCGTTTAGTGTCTTTGACATAGGATGAAGTCTGTTGAACAAAGGGTTGTAAATAGTAATCCACAAATTTAGCTAGTGGTTCCAGAACGGAGCCTGATCCAGATGCAATAGGATGGCCAGGAACTGGCCTAATATTCTTGTGTATTTTAGTAAGAGTATACAATACAGGAGTTCTGGGACATGGAGTGTGTAAAAACTTGTACACATCCTCTGATATATACCCAAGCGAAAGCCCTTCTAATGTTACCGTTTTAATGATTGACTGGATATGATGTGTGGGATCCTGTTCTATATTAAGATAATGTTCTCTTACTGACAATTGACTATGGATCTCATTCATGTAATCAATGCGATTCATTAATACTATGGCCCCACCCTTGTCTGGCGGCTTCCATATGGGGTTTTTGCCCTCCGCTAAATTCTGCAAGGTTTGCCATTCATCTTTAGAAAAATTCATACTGTGTGATCCTTTGTTTTTAGTAAACGTGTGACATAATTCCTCACATACTGTTTTCTCAAAAACTCTAAGCCCTATATGGTCAGTAGTAGGGGAAAAAGTACTACGCGGTTTGAAGGTGGTGGTAATAGGATTTAATGTGGTCCCGAAATGGTGTCTTAGTCTAATCGTACGAAATAATCTAGCTAATTCTATACGCATCCTAAAGGGATTGTATTTAGGTTTGGGAACAAATGTTAGACCTTTGTTGATAACATCCTTCTCCTGAGCAGTTAATAATACTCTATTGGACAAATTCACTACTAGGTCTTCCATTTCACATTCGGAGCCTCTTGAAAAAAACGGGTAGGCCTATTCCTAATATGACCTGTACGCCTAGGCATATGAGTGTTGTCCCTCCTTGTTGAGGACATGCTGTGTCCTGAGCTGTCAGACATAGACCCTGTGTCTTCTTCAGAAGTGTACTCACTGAACCTTACTTGTTTTCTAGAGTAGTGGTGTTTGGAGTATATCCACTGGTAAACTCTGTTGTTGTTATCATTTTCATCCCTTTCAAATTTCTTAAGTTTGAATGCTCTAAGTTGTTGGGAAAATTCTTTAAATTCTTTGACAGCCATTTTGGGGGCCTGATAGGGGACTAAGACACTCCACTGAGAAGTAAACCTTTTCTTTCCATTTTTTTTCCTGAAAAGAACTGGTGAAAATCATCTCAGTACTCATGAAGAGGGTGGCCTGGGTGTCCTTCAACAAGACCTCAAAGGAGAAGATGCTTGAAGATCCCAGCATCTGCCCCAAGGGGATGGCCCTCCAGTTGCAGTAAGGAGCGAAGGGCTGGAGAAGGTTTAGGGAGGAGGCCCAGCTTGTTCTCCCTTGCTGGGTTCCCTCACAGGGGTCTGTCCTGTCTTTCACGAGCCTCCTCAAGTCCTCCTCCTCCCTTCTCCGGCACCTGCTTTGCACCTGTGAGGCAGAAGCTCCGCTGGAGCATTCGGCCGGCATGGTGGCCTTCTACATCCAGATGAGGAGTGTTGGTCAGTCTGTGTTTTGTGGTTGGACAGGACCTTAGGGGAGGGCTGGGGAGGCAAGGAGGTGAGAGGCAGTGCTTCCGTTCCTAGGTCCAGCCCTTCACGCTTCTCCTCTCCTCTTTCAGCTGCTGCATATCAGCCAGTGCCCTCACTCCACAGAGAAGACCTGGACGCTGCTGACAGCCTGGCCTCCAACATCACAGCCTGGCCATCTGACATCAAAGCAGGCAGGGTCTTCTCCTTCTCTGCAAGTCCTACAGGGAGGTAAGTCAGGCACAGCACATGCTACATGCCAAACATAGAGGCCCAGCTGGCCTTGCTCATGTTATTGTATGAAGGACGTATGATATGGAAGATTCTGGAAGGTTCCTTCTCCAAACAAGGGGGGAGGCCTGTGGCCAGGCATTCTCTGTAGGGGACCTCTTAGGCACAGCTGCAATTTGAGTTGACCCTCCTTTCTCTCTCTTTGCAGACCATGGGTCCCTGGGAGCTCTTGGACGGGATCCTCAGGGGACTGCAATCCCTCCACAGCAACATCACCCTGGAGTTCCTGGACTTGGGTGGCCGGCTGGGGCCCCTGCTGCAGGAGGAAGACCGGGCCCCACAAAGGCTCACCTGGATGCCGCCTGCTGCCTTCTCTTCCACCACGTGAGTCTTGGCCCCTGGGCCTCTTCCTTGGGGAGGGAGGGTGCTGGCTTCCTCCTCTCCCCAAGCCCTGAGAAGGGGCTTCACGCAAGGAAACAAGGGGAAAGAATGTCTCCTTTTCCTTCCCCCTTTTAGGAGGCGGCCAAGATCCAGAAAGCAGCCCTTAAATGGTTCCAGCATCTTCTCTGGTGCCCGTAACATCTCCACCAGGCGCGCCAGATCATCCATGGCCTCCTAGCAGTGCTGATTCATGTAGAGGATGAGGAGGTGGCCAAGGTGGGAGGGACATCCAGCGCTGGCCCCACAAGCCCTTGGGGCTCAGGAGGGAGGTCAAGTGAGGAAAGGGGTCTTGCCCTCCAAGGGAACCTGGCTCAGCTTCCCTCTTCCTTCTCCTCTTGGAAGGCTGTGAGGGAAACCCTCACGGAGGCGGCGGAGGTCCTGCAATTGCACCTGGATGACAGCGTTCTGGTGGGGGACACCTTCAGCCTACAGCAGCTGCTCCATAAGATCTCCAAGCACCTGATCAGTTCCTTCCTTGAGGCCTGGGAGTCAAGCAGTCCTGATGCTGGGCAGCCGAAAGGAGCCCCCCTTTTGACCTCCGTCTCTCCTCCAGATCCAGCATTGCAGCTCCACGAGGGAGGTGGAGGAGCAGGTGTATGGCTGTCTGCCTTTCTTCAAGATCCTGCATCCCTGGGCAAAGAAGATGGCAGCCATGTTGCTTGGTAAGGAACCAGAAGGGTCTTGGCCCCCTTCACTCCCATCCCTGGCTTCCAGGTCAGCCTTTGGGGCAGCAGGAAGGACCTCTACCCCAGAGAGACCCCACCCACCACCCCCAATGTAGACCACTGCAGAATGGCCCTTGGAGCCCCTCCTGGGGACCCTCTTTGGGGAGAGCAAAGTTCAGGTTCCCCTTCCTCCCCTTCCCTCCCTTCTGCCTGCAAAGATTCTCTGAGCTTCCTCTGGTGTTTCCCCCTTCCTTGGGTGTATTGTGGGGTCAGGAAGCGCTGGGACGCTCTTTGCTCATGGAGGTGGTCCCTCTCTTATCCACTGCCTGCTTTCTTTCCAGGTCACCTTCTCCACAACACTAGCAACATTTCCACCAAGAGCGTCTGCACTTATGAGGCCTATAAGTGTGACCTGAGAGGGGCTGGGCCTTGGGAGAGAGGCTCCCTGGGAAGTATGTGTGCCGTCCCTCACCTGCTGACCTGTCTTTCATCCTTCTTCCCTCCCTTCCAGGGCCGATCTTCCTCCTAGCCGACCATGACCCTGAACTCAGGCGAGTTGTCTGGGAGACCAAGGTCATCCTCACCAGGACCTCCACCCTCCACTACCAACACGGGCTGCAGGATGATGGAGAAAAAATAAATACAGATCTGAATTCAGCGCAAAAATAATGATCTAATATTATATCTAATGAAAAATGCTTGTTGGCTTGTGTTACCTGACACAATCCTCCTAGATGTCACCTGTCATATCTTCACCAAAAACTTTATATCAGGCATTGTATAGTCAAATCTTCATTGAACTCTGCAAGGCCCAGGGCTTTCTTTTGGGCTTGTGGCTCTCCTCCACGACCCAGAAACCTATTTCTGACGTGGGATGTTGTGTATCTCCCATCCTTTTATTTGTCAGATTTGAAGGTGGTGCAGGTTTAAATGAATATTTGAATGAACAGTCCCTTATATAAAGACTGTGGAGATAAGGCAGTAAACTGAGGCTGGATCTATATTGCCATACAATGCAGTCTGTATTGTGTTATATAGTTAGTGTAAACCATATAATGCCCTTTGAACTGCACCCAACTACATTATATGGGTCTACACTGATATCAGTTCCAACTGCATTATTTGGCAATGTATATCCAGCCAAAGGTAATATTTGGGGCAACTGGGTCAGGTCTTCAGAGGAAGCCTTGGCTCCTCTCTTCCTCTCCTGAGCCCTGACTCAGGGTATAAATATCTGAGGACACAACTTGCAAACTGTTATCCACTCAGAGCTGTGTTACCATTTTGAACTATAAGGATATTATTTTGGACTACAGTTTACTTTCTCAAGGACTATTAAAGTGTTTGATTCATCACTCCTAAGACTGTGTAAACATGTTCTTGATACTGAGTCTCCTTGTGGGGAGAAAGGTGGGATAGAAATATGTGTAATAATAAATATTGGATTCCTTTGGGGAAGGAGAGGGAGACTCAAACCACCCAGGACCTGCAACTCAGGCCCCATCTACACTGGCCTGTAATGCAGTTCAAACTGCATTATATGGTGAGTGTAGGCTCATATAATGCATTTTATTGCATTTAAACTGTTTTATATGAATCGACACTAATCATATAATACAGTTTGAACTGCATTAAATTTACAGTGTAGGTAAGGCCTAAGAGGAGATGACAATGCTGTTGTTTAGTTTATGTAAATAGTTGTGTATTGCACTGTGTCATTTTAAGATCATGTTGTGACCATGATGGCATGGCTGTGTAAATAAAATCTGCATATTTTTAGAAGAATGGTTTGTGTGTATGTATTTAAAAATGCTTTGCGAACCTGGGGAGAATAGCAAACCCTATTACAATTAATGACATCCTCAGCTGCTCTTTTCACGTCTATTCTGACCTGTTTCAATGGGCAGGAAAGAGACATTTGTCCCTTGGAAAGAAACTGTGGTTCTAGCCAGACTAAGGGTGAATTATCTCTCTTTTTCTGGCCCCAAATGGAAGGGCAGGACAATGTCTTGGCAAGCGAGCTGGGATTTGCTGGATGGGGAATTAATCGATTGATCCCAGGTCACATTGGAGGCAGATGGGGCTGACAGACAGCTGGAAAAGCTGCATGCCATTTCATCATTCACGTATATGTGTATATATATGTGTATGAATGATGGAACAGTAGGCAGCTTTACAGGTTCATTCTCTCTAAATATCATTTTATATATCCAGACATACACACATTGGACATATCAAATATTTAGGGAGGATGAACCCAATACATATGCAACACCATGCAAAAAATAGAACATATCAGACATACAACACACTTTACAGCTACGATAGTAACCTACAACTAAACTTCTACATACAACAGAGTGTAACTGTGTTGTCGAAGGCTTTCATGGCTTGAATCACTGGGTTGTTCTGAGCTTTCTGGACTGTATGGCCATGTTCTAGAAGTATTCTCTCCTGACATTTCACCTACATCTATGCTAGGCATCCTCAGAGGTTGAAGGGTCTTTTGGAAACTAAGTAGTTGAGGTTTACATATTTGTGGAATGTCCAGGGTGGGAGAAAGAACTCTTCTCTGCTTGAGGCACATGTGAATGTTGCAATTTGCCACCATGATTAGCATTTAATGGCCTTGCAGTTTTAAGGCCGGGCTCGTTGTTGCCTGGGGGAATCCTTTGTTAGGAGGTGTTAGTTGGCCCTGATTGATTCTTGTTTGGAGTTCCCTCCCATGCTTTTTTAGCATTCCTCTTTATGTACTGTTCTGATTTTATAGTTTTTTAAATACTGGTAGCCAGATTTTGTTCATTTTCATGGTTTCCTCCTTTCAAGGTGGCAAATTGCAACATTCACACAAGCCTCAAGCAAACAAGAGTTCTTTCCCCCACTCTGGACATTCCACAGATATATAAACCCCACTTACCTAGTTTCCAACAGACCTCACAACCTCTGAAGATGTCTGCCATAGATGTGGGCAAAATGTCAGGAGAGAATGCTTCTGGAACATGGCCATACAACCTGAAAAATGCACAGCAACCCAGAGTATAAATGACTTCCACCTTCTCAACTTACTGGTTATAACAGTCCAAACCCAAAAATTTCCTCTATGGGAAAAAATATTAATTGACCGTAAACATATTCCTTAACAAGGCTGTGGTGGTAGAAGCAGAGTATTCATCTTCTCACACAATAAGTGTTCTCATATGTCCAGGTTTGGAAAGGAATGGTCCCAACTCTTTAAAGAATAAATAAAAATAAAGCTCAAGCCTTTAGCTATTTCTAGTGTTTGGGGTCTGTATTTCTTTTTGAAAGAGATCTGCAAAAGCTTCCAACTTATCATTTCCTGCCCAAAGTTGAAGAAAATCCTCATATTTGGGACTAAGGTAATGGTAAAGGTTTCCCATGGCATTGAGTCTAGTCATGCCCAACTCTGGGGAGTGGTGCTCATCTCCAATTCTAAGCCGAAGAGCTGGTGTTGTCCATAGACACCTTCAAGATCATGTGGCCAGCATGACTGTATGGAGCACCCTTACCTTCCCGCAGAAGCAGTACATGTTGATCTACTCATATTTGCATGTTTTCAAACTGTTAGGTTGGCAGAAGCTGGGGCTAACAGCAGGACCTCACCCCGTTCTCCAGATTTGAACCACCAACCTTTCAGTCAGCAAGTTTGGCAGCTCAGTGGTTTAATCTGCTGTGCCACCAAGGGACTACAACTCCCAAAATCCCCCCAGGCAGCATGGCTCGGGTTTTCTGGGAGCTGTAGTCCAAAAGGAAATAGAAGATGTCAGAATCCTATTGCTATTTCCGACTAGGAAAGACCGTTGAATCAATGGGATTTACCTACATATTTATTCATCAAATCATCCATTGGTTACAAGAGCCCATACTGGTTTGGATTAACAAAATATTTTCTCCCCTTTTTTCCTGGTCTGAACCTAATCAAAGAAGAGAATGATTTCTATAACCAGAGAAAGAAGCTAAAACGCCCTTTGTTTTTTCAGAGGCTCTGACGCACATTGATCTTCATGAAAGCTCATGCAAATATAAACCAGCGAGTCTCAAAAGTGCTGCTGGAGCCTTTCATCTGCACCCATTTTCCATTTTATGCCAGAGCAGAATAACATTGCGGTCTCTTTGGAAGCTCTCCGTGGGGCTGAAAGCAATTTCTAAAACAGGTTCAGCACCTTGGAAAGCTCCCTCGGGGTTTGTAACTTCTTAAAAGGCTCAGGCTTGAAACACCGAAACAAAAATCGCATTTCCGAAAGCCAGCAGAGGGCATGGGTGGCCTATAGAAAAGACTCCTCTCAATGCCATAATCAGGCCAGATTTGAAAGTGAGAATAGAAAAGACATCTCACTATTTTTTTTAATAAAATAGGTTGCTTATTAAAATATTTGTGACATTTACATATCTGATGACTGTCAGGCCATTACATCATTTCATACAAACCAACAAGGAAAAGTATTGGAAAGGTAATGTCTGTGGCAATAGACCACATGGGTTTAGCAAAAAGCAAGCAAAATAAAATACATTTGGTAAAGAAAAAAGAAAACAAAGTGTTGCATCTGTGTCTTTGATGTCATGTGTTCAACCTCTCCCTGTTTAATGTATTACTTGGATGTTTTTAGTGTTGTGTGTCCAATTTTCTTGCTCTCTGTGTGTAGTGTATTCCTTCTGTCTGGGTGCCTGATACCATATATCCGTTCTTTCTGCACGCATGGAGTTGGGTATCTGTGTGTGTGTTGAGCTTGTGTTTTTTGTGCATGTGTGCCTGATACCGTGTATCCACTTTATATGTATGCGTTTGGTGTGTCTCTCTTGCTCTCTGTGTGTAGTGTATTCCTTCTGTATGTTACGCCTGTGTGTCTGGTACCATATATCCATTCTTTCTGCACACATGGAGTTGGGTATCATTGCGAGTGTTGCACTTGTGTCTTTTGTGCATGCGTGCCTGGTGCTGTGTATCCACTTTATGTGTATGTGTTTGGTGTAGTGTTTCCAATCTCTCTTACTCTCTTTGTAAAAAGGTAAAGGTAGTCCCCTGACATTAAGTCCAGTCATGTCTGACTCTGGGGTGTGGTGCTCATCTCCATTTCTAAGCCGAAGAGCCAGCGTTGTCCGTAGACACCTCCAAGGTCATGTGGCCGGCATGACTGCATGGAGCGCCGTTACCTTCCCGCCAGAGCGGTACCTATTGATCTACTCACATTTGCATGTTTTCGAACTGCTAGGTTGGCAGAAGCTAGAGCTGACAGCGGAAGCTCACGCCGCTCCCCGGAATCGAACCTGCGACTTTTCGATCAACAAGCTCAGCAGCTCAGTGCTTTAACCCACTGTGCCACCGGGGTATGTATGTCTATATTTATGCGTGTTGTGTCTGTGTGTTTGATGTATCTGTGTACCTTTGGTGTCATATGTCCAAACTATCTGTATATGATGTATTCCATTCCTTCTATGTATGGATATATGGCACTAGATGTACAGGCACGCCACACTGAACACCGAACACAGGCATAACAAACACACAGATTGGATACTTGGCACCCAACAGTACATACAGGAGTATCCAATCTGTGTGTTTGTTGTGCCTGTGTTCGGTGTTCAGTGTGGCGTGCCTGTACATCTAGTGCCATATATCCATGCCTTCTCTATATGGTGTTGTGAATATGTATCTGTGTTTGGTGTGGTGTGTCCATTCTCCCTCTCTTCTTGTGTGTATGTTGTCTTCCTTCTGTTTGTTGTGTCTGTGTGCCTCTGGTGCAGTGTCCAATCTCTCTTGCTCACTTTCTAAGGCGTATCCCTTCTGCCCATCGCGCCAATGTGCCTGGTGCCATATATCCCTCCGTTCTCTGTGTATGGTGTTGTGTAGATGTGTCTGTGTGGGGGAGTATATTCTCCCTTTTTTCTTGTGTGTAAGGTAACTTCCTTCTGTGTGCCGTTGGTGTAGTGTGTCCCATCTCTCTTGCTCTTTTTGTATGGTGTTGTGTCTGTTCAGAGGCACACAAACACAACAAACAGGAAGGAGACACCATAAACACAAGAAGAGAGGGAGATTGAACACACAACACCAAACGCAGGTACATATTCACAACATCACACAGAGAAGAGGTAGGTATGTCTCCATCCTTCTGTGCATGAAGTGTTGTATATACAGTATGTGTCACTGTGTTTGGTGTGTATTCTCCCTGTCTTCTTGTGTGTATGGTGTTTTTCTTCTGTGTGGTGTATCCAATCTCTCTTTTTCTCTCTCTTCTTGTGCACATGGCGTCTTCCTTCAGTGTGCTTTTGGTGCCTTGTGTCCCATCTCTCTTGCTCTCTTCTCAAGGCCTATCCCTTCTGCCTATTGTATCAGTGCATCCAGTGCCATATGCCCATCCCTCCTGTGTGGGGGGTGTTGTATTGATGTATTTGATGTGGTGTGTGCAATCTCTCTCTCTCTCTCCTTGTGTCTATGGTGTCTTCTTTCTGTGTGCCTTTGGTACCTTATGTCCCATCTCCTTTGCGCTCTTCCCAGGGCCTATCCCTTCTGACTATTGTATTGGTGCATCTGCTGCCGCATGTCCATCTCTTCTGTGTGTGGGGCATTGTGGAGATGTGTTTAGTGTGGTGTGTTCAATTTCTCTCTCTCTCTCTTCTTGTGTGTATGATCTCTTCCTTCAGTGTGCTTTTGGTGCCTTGCGCCCATCTCTCTTGCTTTCTTCCCAAGAGACCCTTCTGTCTCTTTTATCAGTGCATCCAGTGCCATAACTCCAATCCTTCTGTGCATGCGGCATTGTGTAGATGTGTTTGGTGTGGTGTGTCCATTCTCTCTCTAATGCTCTTCTTGTGTGTAAGGTGTGTTCCTTCAGTGTGCCTTTAGTGTAGTGTGTCACATCTTTCTTGCTTTCTTTGTATGGTGTTGTGTCTGTGCATCTGGTGCCATATGTCCATCCCTTCTGTGTGTGGAGTGTTATAGATATGTTTAGTGTGGTGTGTTCCAATCTCTCTCTCTTCTTGTGTGCATGGTGTCTTCCTTCAGTGTGCCTTTGTTGCCTTGTGTCCCATCTCTCTTGCTCTCTTCCTAAGGCCTATCCCTTCTACCTATAGTATCAGTACATCCAGTGTCATATGTGCATGGGATGTTGTGTAGATGTATTTGATGTGGTGTGTCCAATCTCTCTCTCCTTGTGTCTATGGTGTCTTATTTCTGTGTGCCTTTGATGTTGTGTGTCCCATCTCTCTTGCTCTCTTTGGACGGTGTTGTGTCTGTGCATCCGGTGCCATATATCCATCCCTTCTGTGCATGGGATGTTGTAGATATTTATTTGATGTTGTGTGTCCAATCTCTCTCTCTCTCTCTTCTTGTCCGCATGGTGTCTTCCTTCAGTGTGCTTTTAGTGCTTTGTGCCCCATCTCCTTTGCTCTCTTCTCAAGGCCTATCCTTTCTACCTATAGTATCAGTCCAGTGCCATATGTCCATCCATTCTGTGTGTGGTGTAGATATGTTTGGTGTGGTGTGTCCAATCTCTCCTTCCTTCTTCTGCATGGTGCCTTCCTTCAGGGTCCCTTTGGTGCCTTATGTCCCATCTCCTTCGCGCTCTTCCCAGGGCCTATCCCTTCTGACTATTGTATTGGTGCATCCGGTGCCATATGCCCATCTCTTGTGTGTGGGGTGTTGTGTAGATGTGTTTGGTGTGGTGTGCCCAATCTCTCCTTCCTTCTCTTCTTGTGCGCATGGTGCTTTCCTTCAGGGTCCCATCTCCTTTGCGCTCTTCCCAGGGCCTATCCCTTCTGACTACTGTATTGGTGCATCTGGTGCCATATGCCCATCTCTTGTGTGTGGAGTGTTGTGTAGATGTGTTTGGTGTGATGTGTCCAATCTCTCCTTCCTTCTCTTCTTGTGTGCATGGTGCTTTCCTTCAGGGTCCCTTCTCCTATGCGCTCTTCCCAGGGCCTATCCCTTCTGACTACTGTATTGGTGCATCCGGTGCCATATGCCCATCTCTTGTGTGTGGAGTGTTGTGTAGATGTGTTTGGTGTGATGTGTCCAATCTCTCCTTCCTTCTCTTCTTGTGTGCATGGTGCCTTCCTTCAGGGTCCCTTCGGTGCCTTATGTCCCATCTCCTTTGCACTCTTCCCAGGGCCTATCCCTTCTGACTGTTGTATTGGTGCATCCGGTGCCATATGCCCATCTCTTGTGTGTGGAGTGTTGTGCAGATGTGTTTGGTGTGGTGTGTCCAATCTCTCCCTCCTTCTCTTCCTGTGTTCATGGTGTCTTCCTTCTGGGTGCCTTTAGTGCCTTGTGTTCCATCTCCTCTGCTCTCTTCCCTTCTGTCTGTTGTGTGGGTACCATCCCTCCTTCCTTCCCTTGTTGTGCTTGTGTGTTTGCATGCGAGGCGTCCCTTCCTCGCGTGGGCTGCCTCCCCTTCTCCATTCTTCCTCGCGGGAGGGGCTCTGGGCGAGGCTTTCGTGGTGTGTAGCCCCTCCTTCGCCCTCCTCTCCTCCCTCTTTCCCTCTCCATCCATCCATCCATCCTTCCTTCCTTCCCACTTTCCTTCCTACCTTCCCTCCTTCCTTCCTTCCAGGCCTTTCCCCCGATGCGTCCCGGCGATGCTCCCCGCGTGGGGCGGCTCAGACCCCGCGAGGCCGACCCCCCAAGAGGCCTCTTCTTCTCCCGACTCTGGAGGGGCGCCTCCCTGGACACCCCACTCGCGACCCCGACCATGAAGGCCCAGCAGGAGGAGGACGAGGAGGAGGAAGAGGAAGGGGACGCCGGCAGCAGCGCACAGAGCCCCCCTTCGGCCAAAGCTCAGGTCAGCAGCCCCACGACCCCCACTCCCTTCCCACGCGTGTCCGCGTCCTACCGTGGGGGGCGCACCACCCACCCACAAGCAAAGACCTGGGCTCTGCAAGAACCCTGGGTGGGCTTTTACCGGGTGGAGGTGTCTGCTGTCGCGTGGGTTGTGCCTACTTGGCTCGTGGAAAGCAGGGTTTTTTTAGTCCGAACTTCAAGAGATGCCAACACATTGCTATTATGTGCCAACCTTCTGATATGATGGGAAAGAAGAGGGACGAATCATGTCATTATTCTGATTATTATTATTATTTCGTGTCATGAGAGACTTGAGAAACTGCAAATCGCTTCTGGTGTGAGGGAATTGGCAGTCTGCAAGAACATTGCCTAGGGGTGCCCGGATGTTTTGATGTTTTACCATCCTTGTGGGAGGCTTCTCTCAAGCTGGAGCTGACAGAGGGAGCTCATCCACACTCTCCCGGGATTCAAACCTAGGACCTGTTGGTCTTCAGTCTACCAGCACAAAGGTTTAACCCATTGTGCCATTGATATTTCTGAGGCTGTGGTGTGCGCAGTGGGTTAAACCGCTGAGCTGCTGAACTTGCTGGCCGATATTTTGATGGTTCAGATTCGGGGAGTGGGGTGAGCTCCTACTGTCAGCCACAGCTTCTTCCAAAACATGCAAATGTGAGTAGATCAATAGGTATCGCTTCAGTGGGAAGGTAGCGGCGCTCCATGCAATCATGCTGGCCACATGGCCTTGGAGGCGTCTACGGACAACGCCCATTCTTCGGCTTAGAAATTGAGATGAACACCAACCCCCAGTCGGACCCGACGAGACTTAATGTCTGGGGAAACCTTTCCCTTTAAAGGTTTACCTTTACCTTATTGATATTTCTACTACATCCCAACCCTCTGATATGAGCGAAAGAAGAGGGATTAATCAGGTTATTATTTTGATTGTCGAAGGCTTTCATGGCTGGAATCACTAGGTTCTTGTGGGTTTTTTCGGGCTATAGAGCCATGTTCTAGAGGCATTTCTCCTGACGTTTAGCCTGCATCTATGGCAATAGATGCAGGCGAAACGTCAGGAGAAATGCCTCTAGAACATGGCTCTATAGCCCGAAAAAAAACCCACAAGAACCTAATTATTTTGATTATTTATTTATTTATTTATTTTAATTTTTTAAATAATTTTTATTAAAGTTATAAATAAATACATGGAAAGTGGGGGAACAGTATGTAGAGAATAGTGCAGTAGGAAAAAAGAGAGGGGGAGAGGGGCAAGGAGACAGGGGGGTATGGGAGGTGGTGGAGGTAGGGGGGGGGGTGGTTAAAAGTGACTTCCATCTATTCAAAGAGGATTTTTTTTTCTGGATAGTTCCATAATTAGTTCTACGCTGCTCCTTCCTTCTTTGTAGGTCTTTTGTAGTGATTTACTTCTATTAGTTACTAATATCTATTTCCCGTTGATTTTGATTATTTTTCTTAATATTAATATTTCTACTATGTCTCAACCCTCTGATATGAGGGAAAGAAGAAGAATTAATCATGTTATTCTTGTGATTAACATTATTATTAATAATAATAATAATAATAATAATAATAATAAATATACTCTGTCCCAACCCTCTGGTATGTGGGAAAGAAGAGGGACAAATCACATTATTCTTGTGATGATGATGATGATGATAGGTTGTGAGTTTTCTGGCCATGTTCCAGAAGCATTCTCTCCTGACGTTTTGCCTGAATCTATGTCAGGCATCCTCAGAGGTTGTGAGGTCTGTTGGAAACTAGGAAAACTGTGTTTATATATCTGTGGAGTGTCCAGGGTGGGAGAAAGAACTCTTATATGTTTGAGGTATTTATTTATTTATTTATTTCATTTACTTATACCCCGCCCTTCTCACCCGGGGGGGGGGGGGGGGACTCAGGGCGGCTTACAGAGGAGGCACAATTAAATGCCTAAATCAATTGACAGTAATACAAAATACAAAAAAGCAATTCAACAGTTAGAATTAAAACATCAGTGCATAATAAAATATTAAGACAATCTCATGCTCGGGTTCAGAGTCCATATATCCATTCCATTCCATTTGTCCTTGTCTGTCGTCAGATCCTTAATTTAGCTGCCAGTGTGTCCAAAGGCTTGGTCCCAAACCCAGGTCTTCAGTTTTTTCCTGAATGCCAGAAGGGAGGTCGCCGATCTAATCTCCCCGGGGAGTGAGTTCCACAGGTGGGGGGCCACCACTGAGAAGGTAGGTATGAATGTTGCAATTGGCCACCTTGATTAGCATTGAATGGCCTTGCAGCTTCAAGGTCTGGCTTCTCACTGCCTGGGAGAAGCCAGACCTTGGGAGGTGATTAGCTGGGCCTGATTGTTTGTGGTCTGGAATTCTCTTGTTTTTGAATGTTATTCTTTATTTACTGTCCTGATTTTAGATTTTTTTAATATCAGTAGACAGATTTTGTTCATTTTCATGGTTTCCTCGTTTCTATTGAAATTGTCCACATGCTTGTAGATTTAAATGGCTTCTCTGTGTAGTCCGACATAGTAGTTGGGTTGTTGTAGGTTTTTTTGGGCTATATGGCCATGTTCTAGAGGCGTTCTTTCCTGACGTTTCGCCTGCATCTATGGCAAGCATCCTCAGAGGTAGTGAGGTCTGTTGGAACTAGGAAAAAGAGTTTATATATCTGTGGATGACCAGGGTGGGACAAAGGACTCTTGTCTGCTGGAGCTAGGTGTGAATGTTTCAACTGATCACCTAGATTAGCATTTGAAGGCCTGGCAGTGCCTGGGGCAACCTTTTGTTGAGAGGTAATTAGATGTCCCAGATTTCTGTGTTCTCAAATAAAATGCTGTGTCCAGGCTGGTTCATCAGGTGCTCTGCTATGGCTGACTTCTCTGGTTGAAGTAGTCTGCAGTGCCTTTCATGTTCCTTGATTCGTGTTTGGGCAAAGCTGCGTTTGGTGGTTCCTATGTAGACTTTCCACAGCTGCATGGTACACGGTAGACTCCTGTAGAAGTGAGAGGATCCCTCTTGTCCTTTTCTGAACGTAGCATTTGTTGGATTTTCTTGGTGGGTCTGTAGATAGTTTGTATGTTGTGTTTCCTCATCAGCTTCCCTATGTGGTCAGTGGTTCCCTTGATGTATGGCAAGAACACTTTTCCTCTGGGTGGATCTTCATCTTTACTCTTGTGGGTTGTTCTCAGTCTTGCAGCTCTTCAGCCATATCAGAGCACCTGATGAACCAACCTGGACACAGCATATTACTTGAGAACACAGAAATGCTGGACCACTCTCACAACCACCATGTCAGACTACACAGAGAAGCCATTGAAATACACAAGCATGTGGACAATTTCAACAGAAAGGAGGAACCCATGAAAATGAACAAAATCTGGCTGCCAGTATTATAAAAACTCTAAAATTACAACAGCAAAACAACAGAGAGGAAACATTCTGGGACATCTAATCACCTCTCAACAAAAGATTGCCCCAGGCACTGCCAGGCCATCAAATGCTAATCAAGGTTTTTTATTTTTTTATTTTTGTCGTGTACTGCAAGTCGCTTCTGGTGTGAGAGAATTGGTCGTCTGCAAGGACATTGCCCAGGGGACACCTGGATGAATTGATGTTTTATCATCCTTGTGGGAGGCTTCTCTCATGTCCCCGCATGAGGAGCTGGAGCTCATAAAGGGAGCTCATCCACTGCTCCCTGGATTCAAACCTGCAACCTGTCAGTTTTCAGTCCTGCCGGCACAGCGGTTTAACCCACTGCGCCACTGGGGGCTCCTCTAATCAAGCTGGTCAGTTGAAACATTCACACCTAGCTCCAGCAGACAAGAGTCCTTTGTCCCACCCTGCTCATTCCACAGATATATAAACCCTTTTTCCTAATTCCAACAAACCTCACTACCTCTGAGCATGCTTGCCATAGATGCAGGCGAAACGTCAGGAGAGAATGCTTCTAGAACATGGCCATGCAGCCCAGAAAACTCACAACAACCCAGTGATTCTGGACATGAAAGCCTTCGACAATACAATAATAATAATAACTTCATTTTATATCCTGCCACCATCTCCCCGAAGGGACTTAGGATGGCTTACAAGTGGGACCAAGCCCAACACAACAGAGTTTATCATTATGGACCCATTTAAAACATAATAAACATATAACAATCTAATTAACAATTTAAATCCAACAGAGTATAAAAACTATTGTGAGATGAATAAAATAAATCTCACTAACCATTAATAATAATAATAATAATAATAATATTTCTAGTATGGGCCAACCCTCTGATATGAGAGGAAAGAAGATGGATGAATCACATTATTATTGCGATTATTATTAATATTAATATTTCTACTATGTGTGGACCCTCTAATATGAGGAAAAAAAGAGGGATGGATCATGTTGTTAATAATAATAATAATAATAATAATAATAATAATAATAATTCGACTATGTGCAAACCCTCTAATATGGGGAAAAGGAAAGGGATAGAATAATAGAATCATAGATGAAGAGACCTCATGGGCCGTCCAGTCCAACCACTTTCCGCCAAGAAGCAGGAAAATTGCATTCAAATCACCCCTGAGAGATGACCATCCAACCTCTGTTTAAAAGCCTCCAAAGAAGGAGCCTCTACCACACTGCGGGGCAGAGAGTTCCACTGCTGAACAGCTCTTACAATCGGGAAGTTCTTCCTCAGGTTCAGGTGGAATCTCCTTTCCTGTAGTTTGAAGCCATTGTTCTGCGTCCTAGTCTCCGGGGCAGCAGAAAACAAGCTTGGTCCCTCCTCCCTGCGACTTCCCCTCACATCTTGATCCATGGCCCTCATCATGTTTCCTCTCAGCTTTGTTTTCTGCAGGCTAAACATGCCCAGCTCTTTAAGCCGCTCCTCATAGGACTTGTTCTCCAGATCCTTGATCCTTTTAGTTTCCCTCTTCTGGACACTTTGCAGCTTGTCAACATCTCCCTTCAATTGCAGTGTCCAAAATTGGACCCAGTATTCCAGGTGTGGTCTGACCAAGGCAGAATATAGGAGTAGCATGACTTCCCTGGATCTAGATACTAGACTCTTATTGATGGAGGCCAAAATCCCATTGGCTTTTAAAGCTGCCGCATGACATTGTTGAATCACTTTGTGATCAGTATTCTGAAGATATAATTATATCAGTAAATTATTATTATTATCCATAACAGTAAGTACAATTTAAAAAATGAGACCCTACTGGGAAGGTGCTTTGTTACTGTCTGGCCGGTTTGCTTGGAAGTGATTTATAGTCTAAAGCTGCATCTGGAACAGCTGATAGACTTTGAAACTGGGATGATGAGGAAGATAATAACAATAACAATAACAATAATAATAGGAGGAGGAGGAACTGGGAAAGGTGCTTGGCCATGTTCCAGAAGCATTCTCTCCTGATGTTTCACCCACATCTATGGCAGGCATCCTCAGAGGTTGTGAGGTCTGTTAGAAACTAGGCAAGCGAGGTTTATATATATGTGGAATAATGTCCAGGGTGGGAGAAAGAACTCTTGTCTTCTTGAGGCAAGTGTGAATGTTGAGAACACAGAAATGATGGAGCACTTTGACAACCACCATGTCAGATTACACAGAGAAGCCATTGAAATCATAGAATCATAGAATCAAAGAGTTGGAAGAGACCTCATGGGCCATCCAGTCCAAGCCCCTGCCAAGAAGCAGGAATATTGCATTCAAATCACCCCTGACAGATGGCCATCCAGCCTCTGCTTAAAAGCTTCCAAAGAAGGAGCCTCCACCACACTCTGGGGCAGAGAGTTCCACTGCTGAATGGCTCTCACAGTCAGGAAGTTCTTCCTAATGTTCATATGGAATCTCCTTTCTTGTAGTTTGAAGCCATTGTTCCTTGTCCTAGTCTCCAGGGAAGCAGAAAACAAGCTTGCTCCCTCCTCCCTGTGACTTCCTCTCACATATTTATACATGGCTATCATATCTCCTCTCAGCCTTCTCTTCTTCAGGCTAAACATGCCCAGCTCCTTAAGCCGCTCCTCATGGGGCTTGTTCTCCAGACCCTTGATCATTTTAGTCGCCCTCCTCTGTGGGACATTTCAACAGAAAGGAGGAAACCATGGAAATCTGGCTACCAGTATTTAAAAACCCTCTGCAATCTAAATAAAGAGCAATACTCAAAAACAAGGAAATTCTAGACAAGAATCAATCAGGGCTAGCAAACATCTCCCAACAAAGGATCCTCCAGGCAGCAATCAGCCAGGTTTTCAAGCTGCAAGACCATTCAATGATAATCAAGGTGTCCAATTGCAGTATTCACACTTGCCTCAAGCAGGCAAGAGTTCTTTCTCCCTCACAACCTCACAACCTCTGAGGATGCCTGTCATAGATGTGGGCAAAACATCAGGAGAAAATGTGTCAGGAACATGGCCATACAGCCAGGAAAACTCACAGAAACCCAGTGATTCTGGTCATAAAAGCCTTCAACAATAATAATATTACTATGACAATGCTGCTGCTGCTGATGATGATAATGATGATGATGATGATGAGGAACACAACAAGATGAGTCCACAGCAAACAAGATCACTCTGCTGGCTGTTGTATTGGATCACACGTCGGACACTTCCCAAGTGTCTGGGACTATGTGATGTATCGGTGAATAATGCGTGCAGATCCCAGTAGGGTGGTCTTTTACAGCTGGCAGATGGTAATTTGGTCAGTGCCAATTGTGTTTAAGTGCAGGCCAAGGTCTTTAGGCACTGCACCCAGTGTGCCGATCACCACTAGGATCACTTTTACTGATTTGTCCCAGAGTCTTTGCAGTTCAATCTTTAAATCCTCATATCGTGTCATTATTATTATTATTATTATTATTATTATTTGAAACACAACAAGACGAGTCCACAGCAGACACTCTACTGGCTGTTGTATTGGATCACACGTTAGACACTTTCCAAGTGTCTAGGACTGTGTGATGTATCGGCGAATAATGCATGCAGATCCTAGTGCCGATTGTTTAAGTACAGGCCAAGGTCTATAGGCACTGCACCCAGTGTGCCGATCACCACTGGGACCACCTTGACTGGCTTGTGCCAGTGTTGTTGTTGTCTTCTTCTTCTTCTTCTTCTTCTTCTTCTTATTATTATTATTATTATTATTATTATTACAGAGTCAGTACTGGGAAAGTGTTTTGGTTCTGCCTGGCACTCATGCCTAGATGCTTGGATGGGATTCATAGTCTGAATCTATTTTCGTTGTGTTGTTCCTGGGTTACAGTTTATTTGGTGCAAGGGATTTACATTTTGGAGTGGAAGCTGGAGTGGAAAATGACTTAGATATATTCATAAGAAATCAAATAAAACAAATAGTGTGTCTGTATATATATATTCATCCTACTAGCTGTACCCACCACGTGTTACTGTGGCCAACCTTCCCTCCCTCTTTCTCTCCTTCCTTCCCTCTTTCCTTCCTTTCCTCTTTTTCTTTCCCTATCTCTCATCTTTCTTCCATCTCTACCTGTTTCTTTCCTCCCTTTCTTTACTCTTTGGTTACATCCTTCCTTCCTTCCTTCCTTCCTTCCTTCCTTCCTTCCTTCCTTCCTTCCTTCTCTATCTTTCCTTCCTTCTCTCCTTCCTTCCCTCTCTTTTTCCTTTCACTTTTTTATTTCCTTCTCTCCTTCCTTGCTTCTCTATCTTTCTTTCTTTCCTTCTTTCCCTCCCTCCTTCTCTCCTTCCTTCCTTCCTTCCTTCCCTCTTTCCCTCCTTCTCTCGTTACTTCTTGACTGTCCCTTCCATTTAATATTGTATTTATATCTTACATAGAAAGAAGAAAAGGAAGAAGGAAGGAAGGAGGGACAGGAAGGAAGGAAAAAGGAAGGGAGGGAGGGAAAGAAGGGAAGGAAGGAAAAGAAAGAAGGAGGGACAGGAAGGGAGGAAGGAAGGAGAAGGAAGGAAGGAGGAAGGAAGGAGGGAAAGAAAGGAGGGGGGTGAAGAAAGGAGGGAAAGAAGGAAATGAAGGGGAAGGAAATGAAGAAAGGGAAAGAATGAGGAAAGGGAGGGAGGAAGGAAAAGAAGGAAAGGAAAAAAGAAGGAGGGACAGGAAAGGAGGAAGGAAGGAGAAGGAAGGAAGGAAGAGGAAGGAAGGAGGGAAAGAAAAGAGGGGAATGAAGAAAGGAGAGAAAGAAGGAAATGAAGGGGAAGGAAATGAAGAAAGGGAAAGAAGGAGGAAAGGGAGGGAGAGAGGAAGGAAAAGAAGGTAAGGAAAAAAGAAGGAGGGACAGGAAGGGAGGAAGGGAGGAGAAGGAAGGAAGGAAAGAGGGAAAGAAAGGAGGGGAATGAAGAAAGGAGGGAAAGAAGGAAATGAAGGGGAAGGAAATGAAGAAAGGGAAAGAAGGAGGAAAGGGAGGGAGGGAGGAAAAGAAGGAAAGGAAAAAAGAAGGAGGGACAGGAAGGGAGGGAGGAAGGAGAAGGAAGGAAGGAGGAAGGAAGGAGGGAAAGAAAGGAGGGGAATGAAGAAAGGAGGGAAAAAAGGCAATGAAGGGGAAGGAAATGAAGAAAGGGAAAGAACAAGGAAAGGGAGGGAGGGAGGGAGGAAAAGAAGGAAAGGAAAAAAGAAAGAGGGACAGGAAGGGAGGAAGGAAGGAGAAGGAAGGAAGGAAGGAGGGAAAGAAAGGAGGGGAATGAAGAAAGGAGGGAAGGAAGGAAATGAAGGGGAAGGAAATGAAGAAAGGGAAAGAAGGAGGAAAGGGAGGGAGAAAGGAAGGAAACGAAGGAAAGGAAAAAGAAGGAGGGACAGGAAGGGAGGAAGGAAGGAGAAGGAAGGAAGGAAGGAAAAAGGAAGGAAGGAGGGAAAGAAAGGAGGGGAATGAAGAAAGGAGGGAAAGAAGGAAATGAAGGGGAAGGAAATGAAGAAAGGGAAAGATGGAGGAAAGGGAGGGAGGGAGGAAAAGAAGGAAAGGAAAAAAGAAGGAGGGACAGGAAGGAAGGGAAGGAGGGAAAGAAGGAAAGGAAGGAAAAGGAAAGAAGAAAAGGAAAGGGAGGAAAGAAGGAAAGGGAGGGAGAGAAGGTCCTTTATTCAAGCACCGTGGACCTTCCTCGCCTCCTCCTCCTCCCCCTCCTCCTCCTCAGAAGATTGGAGCCTCAACTACAACTCCCAAGATTCCACAGCAGTGAGCCTTGGCAGTTTAAGTGCTATCAAACCGCAATAATTCTGCCATGCAGATGCACCCTCGGAGTGGATATGTATGCCAATGTGCATCTGGGTGATTTAGATTGGAGCGATTTCACAGCCAGAAACGGTTGGCTCTTGGCTCTCAACACCACACCTCACTGGTGCAACTTGAGAGTAGCAATGCTACTATTAACAGTGATAGCAAGCCAAGGCATGGATCCAGTCTGAATTTTTCAGAGGGAAATTCAAGGTCTAGGAGCACATTGTCCACAAGTGCGTTCAGAACCTTGGATAGTTCCTCCAGACAAATAGAAATGATTCACAATTTCGGTGATGTGGAAGCTGGCAAGCAGCCAACACCAGCTCTTTGCTCTGAAAGCTATTACAAGCTGGCACTACTCATGAGTCATAGTACTACATGGGAGAAACAATAAAGAGCAATAATTTTGGGGAAAGGAAGTTGGATCAGGGCCACGTTGAAGTGAGTGTGCATGGGAGAGCAAGAATGGGATTCACTTTTGGAATGAAAACTGCAGAAACTCCAGATGGAGGTGATGTTGTTGTTGTTGTTGATGATGATGTTGTTGTTGATGATGATGATACAGGTTGAGCATTCCTTATCCAAAATTTGAAATTTTCCAAAATCTAAAATAATCCACATGGGCAGTTGAGAGTGAAACATTTGCTTCCTGATGATTCCATTCACACAAACTTTGTTTCATGCCCAGCAGTATTTAAAATATTGTATACTAGCCGTCCCCTGCCACGCATTGCTGTGGCCCACATGGGGGTTCTGTGTGGGAGGTTTGGCCCAATTCTATCGTTGGTGGGGTTCAGAATGCTATGTGATTGTAGGTGAACTATAAATCCCAGCAATTACAGCTCCCAAATGTCAAGATTCTATTTTCCCCAAACTCCACCAGTTTTCATATTTGGGTATATTGAGTATTCGTGTAGAGTTTGGTACAGATCCATCATTGTTTGAGTGCACAGTGATCTCTGGATGTAGGTGAACTACAACTCCAAAACCAAAGGACACTGCCCATCAAACTCTTCCAGTATTTTCTGTTGGTCATGGGAGAACTGTGTGCCATGTTTGGTTCAATTTCATCATCGGTGGGGTTCAGAATGCTCTTTGATTGTAAGTGAATTATAAATCTCAGCAACTACAACTCCCAAATGACAAAATTAAATTTTTTGAGTGAAGAACATACATTGGGTTGTTAGGTGTCTTGTGTCCAAATTTGGTGTCAATTCATCCAGTGGTTTTTGAGTTCTGTTAACCCCACAAACGAACTTTACATTTTTATTTATATAGATCATTACCTTTAAGCAATGTGTATCAGGTGTCTATGATACATAAATGAATTCCATGTTTAGGCTCAGGTCCCACCTCCAAGATGGATGTAAATCCATGTATCCCAAAATCCCAAATGCTTCAAGTTCCTGGATTACATGATAACTAAGCTATATCTATGTTGCGTTGTTGTGAGTTTTCTGGGCTGTATGGCTATGCTCCAGAAGCATTCTCTCCTGATCTTTTGCCTACATCTATGGCAGGCATCCTTAGAGGTTATATCTATGTTGTTTACCAGTCAGGTCTACTATGTGTTGTTTTCTGTTGGAAATGATCTTTGAAAATAATTGAAAAATGGCTGGAAAATCTTGCTTTGAAACTTGGCTGTTCAAGTAGCAATAAACAGATCCACCTCTTTGGATAGATAAAGTTTAGATTAGGACCTTGGAAAGCTCTTGACTGTCGAATCAGTGATGTTTCCCGTTGAATCAATTCAATTTATGCATTTATATGAAGTCACCATTCTGCAATTGAGCCAAGGCTCTATTGGAGACTAATCTCTAAGAATCTCTAGGGTGCAACCACAATGTAAAATGAATGCAGTTAGACACCACTTCAACTGCCATGTTTCAATGCTATGGAATTCTGGAAGTTGTAGTTTTTACAAGGTCTTGAGCCTTCTTTGTCTTGCTATAAAGCCCAGGATTCCATAGCCATGAGCCATGGTATTATAATATTAACTGCCATGACTCAATGTATATATTATAATTTATAATATTACTAGCTGTGCCCTGCCACGCGCTGCTGTGGCTTATAGTAAGAATTTTCGAAGTAGAGGTAGATATATGTTCTATTATGAAAGAGAGGTACCTACCTATTCCTTCTCCCTTTTTCTTCCCCTTCTCTTTCCCCTTTCTCTCCTTTCTTCCTTCTCTACCTCTTTCTTTCATTCCTTCTTTCGCTCTTTGGTTTTATTCTTTCTTCTCTCTTTCCTTCCATCCCTCCCCTTTTCTCTACTTCTTCCTTTGTCTCCTTTCTTCCCTCCCTGTTTCCTTCCTTCTTTCACTTTTTATTTCCTTTTTTCCTTCCTTCTTTACCTCTTTCCTACACTTCCCTCCATTTTTCTTTCCTTTCTACTTTATCTTCTTCCTTCCTTCGGTACCTCTTTCTTTCCTTCCTTCTCTCCTTCCTTCCCTCTTTCCTTCCCTCCTTTATTCTCTCCTTCCTTCCTGTCTGTTCCTGCTCAATACCTCTATTCTATGAGTCTATTTAATATAGTAATATGTAGTAATATATAGTAGTAACATTATATTATATAGTAGTATATATAACAATAATTATAGCAATATATATATTAGTAATATATAAAGTAATGTATGTATGTGTGTGTGTGTATATGTGTGTGTGTATCACCAACCAGTGATCCAAGATCCATCCATATGTGTATGTGTGCATGTGTCTACACTGCCATATAATCCAGTCTTAAGTAGATAATCTGGATTTTACATGACAGTGTGGAAGGGTTGACTTTGGGTGCATCTACACTGTATATTTAATAAAGGAGGATGAAGCTGGTGAGGGGAGGCGAAAAAGGAAGGAAAGAAAGGGAGGAAGGGAAGGGAAGGAAGGAGAAGGAAGGGAAGTAGAGAAAGGGAGCGAGGGAGGGAATGAAGGAGGGGATTGGACTGGATGGCCTTTTGTGCTCCCTTCCAATTGGTTGGCCATCTGTTGTGAGGGCTTTGATTGTGTCTTCCTTTTCTGCCAAATGAGGTTGGGCTGGATGGTCTTTGGGGCTCCCTTCCAAGCAATGTTACTTTCGTGTGTCCCTATTATCCCCATCATAGCACCTTCCTCCTTCCCTTGTGCTGTGGGAGTGTGTGTGTGGGAGACAGAGAGTCAGATTGTGTGCACAGAGTGTGGCCAGCCTCCCTCTTTTTTCCTTCCCCCCCCCCCTTCCCCCTCCTCCTTCTCCTCAGCCTCTTCGCTTTGATCCCTTGCCTTAGTGTTAGTTAGGGGTCAGAGACATGCAGGGAGCAGCAACCATTGCCACTGCTGCTGCTTCAGAACCCTCATTCTGTGTCCTCAGTGTTGGGGGGGGGGGGGCGGAAGCGGGGAAGGGAGGTGTTTATTTGTCGTGTCAGAACAACTAGTCCATTATATTACATTTCTAACAGAACAAAGCAAACAAACAGACAAATACAAAACTTGTGAGTTTGGTAGTTGGTTAAATGTCCTTTGACCAGTATCTGGCCACTTGGAGTGCTTCTGGTGTTGCTGCAAGAAGGTCCCCCATTGTGCATGTGGCAGGGCTCAGGTTGCATTGCAGCAGGTGGTCTGTAGTTTGCTCTTCTCCACACTCACATGTCGTGGATTCCACTTTGTAGCCCCCTTTCTCAAGGTTGGCTCTGCATCTCGTGGTGCCAGAGCGCAGTCTGTTCAGTGCCTTCCAAGTCGCCCAGTCTTCTGTGTGCCCAGGAGGGAGTCTCTCATTTGGTATCAGCCATTGGTTGAGGTGCTGGGTTTGAGCCTGCCACTTTTGGACTCTCGCTTGCTGAGGTGTTCCAGCGAGTGTCTCTGTAGATCTTAGAAAACTATTTCTAGATTTAAGTCGTTGATGTGCTGGCTGGCTGATACCCAAACAGGGGATGAGCTGGAGATGGCTCTGCCTTGGTCCTTTCACTATTGGCTGCCACTTCCCGGCGGATGTCAGGTGGTGCAATACCGGCTAAGCAGTGTAATTTCTCCAGTGGTGTAGGGCGCAGACACCCCGTGATAATGCGGCATGTCTCATTAAGAGCCACATCCACTGTTTTAGTGTGGTGAGATGTGTTCCACACTGGGCATGAATACTCAGCAGCAGAGTAGCACAGCACAAGGGCAGATGTCTTCACTGTATCTGGTTGTGATCCCCAGGTTGTGCCAGTCAGCTTTCGTATGATATTGTTTCTAGCACCCACTTTTTGTTTGATGCTCAGGCAGTGCTTCTCGTAGGTAAGAGCATGGTCCAGAGTGACTCCCAGGTATTTGGGTGTGCTGCAATGCTCCAGTGGGATTCCTTCCCAGGTGATCTTCAGAGCTCGGGATGCTTCTCTGTTCTTGAGATGAAAGGCACATGTCTGTGTTTTAGATGGGTTGGGGATCAGCTGGTTTTCCCTGTAGTAGGCAGTAAGAGCACCTAGAGCTTTGGAGAGCTTCAGGGAGGGGAGGTGTGCTGTCTTCTTCCTTTTCTGAATTTAAAGGTGTTTTTGTGGGGTTTTTTTCAGTGATGGTCACTCCTTGGATTGTGAGGAGTTTTGTTGCCAAATTTGGGGTCATTTGGCCCCGTAGTTTTTTTTGTTTTTAAGGTACTCATTATGCACAGAGCATTTATATATATATATAGATAATGTATATATTATAATATTATAATGTAATGCAATATAATACTAATGACAATATGATATTATATTTATATATTTATATTAATAATAATATTACTAATAATATTACAATATAATGATATAGTACAATATAGTACCTAGAGCTTTGGAGAGCTTCAGGGAGGGGAGGTGTGCTGTCTTCTTCCTTTTCTGAATTTAAAGGTGTTTTTGTGGGGTTTTTTTCAGTGATGGTCACTCCTTGGATTGTGAGGAGTTTTGTTGCCAAATTTGGGGTCATTTGGCCCCGTAGTTTTTTTTGTTTTTAAGGTACTCGTTATGCACAGAGCATTTATATATATATATATAGATAATGTATATATTATAATATTATAATGTAATGCAATATAATACTAATGACAATATGATATTATATTTATATATTTATATTAATAATAATATTACTAATAATATTACAATATAATGATATAGTACAATATAGTACCTAGAGCTTTGGAGAGCTTCAGGGAGGGGAGGTGTGCTGTCTTCTTCCTTTTCTGAATTTAAAGGTGTTTTTGTGGGGTTTTTTTCAGTGATGGTCACTCCTTGGATTGTGAGGAGTTTTGTTGCCAAATTTGGGGTCATTTGGCCCCGTAGTTTTTTTTCTTTTTTAAGGTACTCGTTATGCACAGAGCATTTATATATATATATAGATAATGTATATATTATAATATTATAATGTAATGCAATATAATACTAATGACAATATGATATTATATTTATATATTTATATTAATAATAATATTACTAATAATATTACAATATAATGATATAGTACAGTATAGTAACATTTAATACTGGAATTGTACTATGCTAATAATATATTGTATGTATGTGTGTGTGTGTGTGTATATATATATATATATATTGATTGTAAGCTGCTCTGAGTCCCGTTCGGGGTGATAAGGGCGGCATATAAATGTCGTAAATAAATAAATAAATCATAGTTCAAGTGGGGTCATATTGTATTCATTCTATAATTTAGATGCACTTTTTAATTATTATTTTTAAATTGCCTTCAAAGTCTAAAATCCATCAAAACGACCCTCTGCAATCAAGGCAATAGGGCCAATGCACAAAGGTTGTTGTTTGGTGTACTAAAAAGGACCATTTATGTTGCTCTGTTGTCTTAAAAATGTTGTTACGCCTCTGTGACTTCCTGAAACTCAACACATTAAATGTGCAGTAACCGCACTTCTTCCAAACTTTGCTTAATCCTGGTTGGATGGTTCCTTTGGGCGCCTTCCAGCCCCAAATTAAGTGCTTTTCACCCCCCACTGGTTACAAGAGCAGACATTAAGGCGTGTATTTAATTGCTGGAAATCCATGGGGCCAAATTCCAAACTTTGGTTGAGTTCTTTTTCCTCCTGCAAAGCTTTTCTAGTCATGTCCTGATGGAGAAAGGGAAGGATCCTTCCTTGATGGAATATCACTCTTCATCTTCAATGGAAAAAGAACAAAGGTAGTGATCCTAAACACTTAGTAGCTTCCCATTCCACTTGCCCAGTGCTAGCATTTAGCCTCAGGGCACATTCTACATCAATGAGAATAATGACTGAAATTCTAGATCAATATTTTGTTTATACTTAACTAAGTAACTTCTCCTTGTCCACCTATCCGCATCTTCAGGCTGGGTGCCCATCTCTCAGGGGTTCTTTGATTGTGTTTACCTGCATGGCAGGAGGTTGGACTGGATGGCCCTTGGGGTCTCTTCTAACTCTAGGATTCTATGGTTTATTGGGCAGCAGCTGTGAACAAAAAGGCTCTGTTCCCCTTTCGATCAGGGCAAAGCTGATGGACATTTCCATTCACATCCTGACCAGGGTCTGAATTTTGAGGAGGAATTGCAAAAGAGATCCTGAACTGATCACTGATCAGAGAAAGATGGAAACACCAACCTGCCGATCAACAGGAGAACAGAATCCTGTTGCTCACAGCAGCTGCGGCAATTAAGACAGGGCTGGGAGACTTTTATAATCCTTACATATTGCCTACATTCCTGAATGTAGTATGTTTTTGCTGCTAATGATCTACAAGTCAACATTGGCTTATGACAAGGAGAGGCCTCCAAGTCATGCTATCCTCATCCTATGCTCTTGCGAAGTAAGGACAACTGTGGTTTTTTTTTTATAGAGTCTCTCTGATATCGCCTTCCCCTTTTTCTGCTTCCATTTTACCACTTTAACCAATAATTACCTTTTCTAATGGGTCATATCATCTCATGATAGACCCTGGTAGCACAATGGGTTAAACTCTTGTGCCAGCAGGACTAGTGACTGACAGATCAGCGGTTCAAATCTGAGGAGAGCGGGTTGAACTCCCTCTGTTAGCTCCAGCTTCCCCTGTGGGGACATGAGAGAAGCCTTCCACAAAGATGGTAAAACATCAGACATCCGGGCATCCCCTGGGCAATGTCCTTGCAGATGGCCAATTTTCAAACAGAAGAAGTGACTTGTAGTTTCTCAAGTCACTCCTGACACGAAAAGAAATGATAGGGCCAAAGTGCAAGGGTGTCAGCTTAGCTGTCTTGGCTTCTAGGGAATATTCAAGCTTCACTCATTACAGGACTCATTTATTGATCTTTTTTGCTATCCATATAATTCTTTCCAGCATCACATCTCAAATCATTTGATTCTCTTCCTATCCAGTATCATCAAGTCCAAGTGTCATAAAATCCAAAACCATCCTGAATGCACAGCTGTGGGTTAGTCATTCATAACCATGATGGTGAGTCCCAGCCAATAACTGCCCGATACACATTTCAGTGCCTCTAATGTCAGTCCTGTTTCTGTGTCTATTTGACCTGCTGATTCAAAAAATGGCACTCATTTTCCCTTATTAGCTCTAGTTTTTGAGATACAGAACATATGTCATCTAAAAGTTACCATCAGGTCACCAACATAAAACCATAATAAGTAAATGTAAAGGTTTCCCTTGACATTAAGCCTAATCATATCTGACTCTGAAAGGTGGTGCTCATCTCCATTTCTAAGCCAAAGAGCCAGCATTGTCCGTAGACACCTCTAAGGTCATGTGGCCAGCATAACTGCATGGAGCATCATTACTTTCTTGCAGAAGTGGTACCTATTGATCTACTCACATTTGCATGTTTTCAAACTGCTAGGTTTGCAGAAGCTGGGGCTAACAACGGGAGCTCACCCTGCTCCCTGGATTCGAACTGCCAACAGTAAGTTCAGCAGTCCAGCAGTTCAATCCACTGCACCATTAAAAAAAACCCATGATAAACCGATCTAAGAAACTAGATCTGATGCAGTTTTCCAAAGAATCAAAAACCATGATAAACGGATCTAAGAAACTAGATTTTGTGTGGTCCATCCAACACAATTTTCCAAAGAATCAAAAACCATGCTCCACTTAGGCAGAAAAAAAATGAAATGCAAAGATACAGAATGGGGGATGTGCGGCTCAAGAGCAGTATGTGTGAAAAAGATCTTGGAGTCTTCATGGACAACTAGTTAAACATGAGCCAACAATGTGATGCAGTAGCAAAAAAGCCAATGGGATTTTGCCCGGCATCAATAGGAGTATAGTGTCTAGGTCCAGGGAAGTCATGCTTGGTTAGACCACACCTGGAATATTCTGTCCAATTCTGGGCACCACAATCGAAGAGATTTATTGACAAGCTGGAATGTGTCCAGAAGAGGGTGACTAAAATGATCAAGGGTCTGGAGAACAAGCCCTATGAGGAGCGGCTTAAAGAGCTGGGCATTTTAGCCTGTAGAAGAACAGGCTGAGAGGAGACATGATAGCCATGTATAATAGGCTTGGGTGATCCAGATTGTTATTTTCGTTACTCGTTATTTATTCGTTATTTTTTAATAATTAGAAGCGATATTGATTCGTTTCAGCAACCCGGAAGTGTTTTGCCCATATCGAAGCCGCGTCTGCCATCTTCCTTACGATCCACCAGTGAATCGTAAATGCTGGGGGCGTGGCCTTCGGGAACAGCTGTTACCCACCCCCACCTCCTCCCTCTTTGCATCCGCGGCTTTGCGAGGCCACGCAAAGCCTCGCAAAGATTTCAAAAGTAATCTTACAGTTCCCCTGCCCTGGCTGCCTGCAAAGGGCAATGAATGGCTGGGGGATGAGGTGGGCGCGGCCTTAAGGAGGAGCCGGGCGAGGCCACGCCCACCCCATTAACGAATCGATTCGTAATTAACGAAATTTCGTAAATTTCAAAATTTTGAAATTGGAAATTTCGGAAGTCCAAAAAACACCCAAAACGCCAGTGCTCCCTAGAAACGAAACGAGTTTAGAACCAAATTTTTCCTTGATCGCCCAAGCCTAAATATGTGAGAGGAAATCATGGGGAGGAGAGAGCAAGCTCATTTTCTGCTGCCGTGGAGACTAGGACACGGAACAATGGCTTCAAACTACAACAAATGAGATTCCATCTGAAAATTAGGAAGAACTTCCTGACTGTGAGAGCTGTTCAGCAGTGGAACTCTCTGTCCTGGAGTGTGGTGGAGGCTCCTTCTTTGGAGGCTTTTAAACAGAGGCCGGATGGCCATCTGTCGGGAGTGCTTTGAATGCAATTTTCCTGCTTCTTGGCAGGGGGTTGGACTGGATGGCTCATGAGGTCTCTTCCAACTCTATGATTCTATGATAAACGGATCAAGAAACTAGAACTGATGTGGTCTATCCAATACAGTTTTCCAAAGAATCCCAAGAACAGGCCTACAAACCAAGACACTAAGAAAAATGTTTTTGGGTTGAACTGTGTTATTGTGCAGATAGGCATTCTACACGCTCCTGGATAAGCTAAACTCAGAACAACACTCTCCATTGACTTCCAAACAAGACGAGGGCTCGGGTTGCATTTCCCCAGAAATGAGTCACTGGCTAACTTTCAACTCTGAAATCCTCTGGCCATTCTCCCTCACAAGACCGCCATTCGGATGAGAATTATACAACATTTGATTTGCGAGCCACGGGTTAACACTTCCCCGTCAGTCATTGAGAAACTCGTTTCCAATTACCTGGAATGAGACAGCGGCTGCTTTGTCCCTTCGGGGAAATGTGGCGAGGACTAATTGGTGCCAAGCCGAAACGCCTTCCCCGTTTGCTGGGAATATAATGGCAGACATGGGGAGGGGAACTGGGAAGCGGGCCTTATGGGGTGCAGACTGGCACCTTTTCTCTCCAGGAAGGCTTTGGACCTACCGCAGGAGTCATAGAAATCGAGTCAGTAAAGTTCCCCTTTGCCCCAATGCTGTGACTTCTTTCATTTCTGTCTATTGTGCGCCAAAATCTATGCCAAGAAATATCTCTCTTGTGCCGTCAATCTCACTTCCTGCCAATCTGGGCCAAGACATCTCTCTCTCTATAATGGTTGATTTCAAGGAAGTGGTGGCAGACATCCAATGACCATACTCTACTAATATCTAATTTACTCATGTACAACCTAGCAATTCGAAAAGATGCAAATGTGAGTAGATCAATAGGCACCGCTCTGGTGGGAAGGTAACGGTGCTCCATGCAATCATGCCGGCCACATGACCTTGGAGGTGTCTATGGAAAAACGCCGGCTCTTCGGCTTAGAAATGGAGATGAGCACCACACCCCAGAGTCGGACACGGCTGGACTTAATGTCAGGGGAAAACCTCTACCTTACCTTTAATGCTCACCAGTTTTGGATAAAATGACCTTGCCAAAATTAGGGTGTGTATTATATTCATGAAATATGGTCATCTTACTACTGAGCCAAAGCCAAAGAGGGCTTCAGGAGGACTTGGAGCTCCTAATTAAGTGATGCCATTTTTAATTGTCATGGCTCAATGCTTTGCAGTGCTGGGATTTGTAGTTTGCTGAGCCACCAGCCTTCTCTGGCAGAGAAGGCTCAAGGCCTTGTCAAACTGCAGACACAATGATTCCATAGGTTTGAACAAGGCAGTTAAAGATTATTCATTCTATAGCAAAGATGCATTCAAGGTTTTCCTTTCCATTGCTGGAAATTTTGGAGTTCTAATGCTTTCTTTAAAAAGAGGGAATTCTAAGCTGGCCAAATGACAAAGAGGGCACTGTTTGCTGCTACACATTACATTTGGAAGCAAATCCCCTTTTTTGGTTTCAGAATTTTGAAAATTGAGGTGTGGATTTGATTTGATGGCACATTAGTAGCAAAGGTAAAGGTTTCCCCTTGACATTAAGTCTACTCGTGTCCAACTCTGGGGGGTGGGGCTCATCTCCATTTCTAAGCCAAAGTGCCGGTGTCGTCCATACACACCTCCAAGGTCATGTGGCCAGCATGACTGCATGGCGTGCTGTTACCTTCCCACCAGAGCAGTACCTATTGACTTACTCACATTTGCATGTTTTCAAACTGATAGGTTGGCAGAAGCTGGGGCTAACAGTGGGAGCTCACCCCGCTCCCCAGTTTCGAACTGCTGATCTTCTGGTCAGCAAGTTCAGCAGCTCAGCGGTCAACCCACTACACCACTGGAGGGGGGACACATTAGTCAATACTGTATCAGAGATCCCACAATAGAAGTTGGGTTGGATCTACACTGCCAAATAATCCAGTTTGATTCTGCATTATATGTAGACCCATGTAATGCAGTTTAACTGCATTGAACTGCATTACATGGTGGAATAATAATAATAATAATAATAATAATAATAAAATTTATTTATACCCCGCCACCATCTCCCCAAGGGACTCGGAGCGGCTTACATGAGGCCAAGCCCAACAGTACACCAATAAACAAAAGCAATAAACAAAAACAATAAATTGTCGAAGGCTTTCATGGGAATCACTGGGTTGTTGTAGGTTTTTTCGGGCTATATGGCCATGTTCTAGAGGTATTCTCTCCTGACGTTTCGACTGCATCTATGGCAAGCATCCTCAGAGGTAGTGAGGTCTGTTGGAACTAGGGAAAAGGGTTTATATATCTGCGGAATGACCAGGGTGGGACAAAGGACTCTTGTCTGCTGGAGCTTGGTGTGAAAGTTTCAACTGACCACCTTGATTAGCATATAATGGCCTGAAGTGTCTGGAGCAAACTTTCGTTGAGAGGTGATTAGATGTCCTTGTTTGTTTCCTCTCTGTTGTTGTGCTGTTGTAATTTTAGAGTTTTTTTAATACTGGTAGCCAGATTTTGTTCATTTGCATGGTTTCCTCCTTTCTGTTGAAATTGTTCACGTGCTTGTGGATTTCAATGGTTTCTCTGTGTAGTCTGACATGGTGGTTGTGAGAGTGGTCCAGCATTTTTGTGTTCTCAAATAAAATGCTGTGTCCAGGTTGGTTCATCAGGTGGCGGCTCTAAAATTCTAAAATTACAACAGCACAAGAACAGAGAGGAAACAAACAAGGGCATCTAATCACCTCTCAACAAAAGTTTGCTCCAGGCACTGTCAGGCCATATGTAATCAAGGCTGTCAGTTGAAACATTCACACCTAGCTCCAGCAGACAAGAGTCCTTTGTCCCACCCTGGTCATTCCACAGATATATAAGATACCAAGGTGCTTGTTTATAGAGCTATTGTCCTCCCAACCCTGCTATATGCCTGAGAAACATGGACTGTCTACAGACGTCACATGCAACTCCTGGAACGATTCCATCAGCGCTGCCTCCGGAAAATCCTGCAAATCTCTTGGGAAGACAGGCGGACAAACATCAGCGTGCTGGAAGAAGCAAAGACCACCAGCATTGAAGCGATGGTCCTCCGCCACCAACTCCGCTGGACTGGCCACATTGTCCGAATGCCCGACCACCGTCTCCCAAAGCAGTTGCTCTACTCCAAACTCAAGAACGGAAAATGGAATGTTGGTAGGCAGGAAAAGAGATTTAAAGATGGGCTCAAAGCCAACCTTAAAAACTCTGGCATAGACACTGAGAACTGGGAAGCCCTGGCCCTTGACCGCTCCAGCTGGAGGTCAGCTGTGACCAGCAGTGCTGCAGAATTTGAAGAGGCACGAATGGAGGGCGAAAGGGAGAAGCATGCCAAGAGGAAGGCGCGTCAAGCCAACCCCGACCGAGACCGCCTTCCACCTGGAAACCAATGCCCTCACTGCGGAAGAAGATGCAGAGCAAGAATAGGGCTCCACAGCCACATACGAACCCACAAGAATACTGGAAGACAATCCTCCTCGGAAAACGAGGGATCGCTTAAGTAAGTAAAGGAAACCCTTTTCCCTAGTTCCAACAGACTTCACTACCTCTGAGGATGCTTGCCATAGATGCAGGTGAAACGTCAGGAGAAAATGCCTCTAGACCAGGGGTTCT
Source organism: Anolis sagrei (assembly GCF_037176765.1). Classification (NCBI taxonomy): domain Eukaryota; kingdom Metazoa; phylum Chordata; class Lepidosauria; order Squamata; family Anolidae; genus Anolis; species Anolis sagrei. The sequence continues at coordinate 81,201,243 of NC_090034.1, read as the reverse complement.
CAACCTTCCTCATGCTGCGGCCCCTTAATACAATTCCTCATGTTGTGGTGACCCCCACCATAAAATTATTTTCCTTCCTACTTCATAATTGCCATTTTGCTACTGTTATCAATCATAATGTAAATATCTCATATGCAGGATGTGTTTTCATTCACTGGACCAAATTTGGCACAAATACCCGATATGCCCAAATTTGAATACTGGTGGGGTTGAAGGGTGGCGGCTTGATTTTGTCATTTGGGAGTTGTGGTTGCTGGGATTTGTAATTCACCTGTGATCAAAGTGCATTCTGAACTCTATCAACAATGGAATTGAACCAAACTTGGCACACAGAACAGCCATGGCCAACAGAAAATACTGGAAGGGTTTAGTGGGCATTGACCTTGAGTTTTAGAGTTGTAGTTCGCCTACATCCAGAGAGCACTGTGGACTCAAACGATGATGGATCTGGACCAAACTTGGCATGAACTTGGCATATGCCCAAATGTGAACACCGGTGGAGTTTGGAGAAAATAGTCCTTGACATTTTCAGAGTTGTAGTTGCTGGGATTTGTAGTTCACCTACAATCAAAGAGCATTCTGAACCCCACCAACAACAGAATTGGGCCAAACTTCCCACATAGAACCTGTATGACCAACAGAAAATACTGTGTTTTCTGGTGGTCTTTAGTGACCCCTCTGACACACCTTCGTGACCCCTCCAGGGGTCCCGACCCCAGGTTGAGAACCACTGCTCTAGACCATGGCCATATAGCCCGAAAAAACCTACAGCAACCCAAAAACAATAAATACAATACAATTAATATAAATCATATATAAACAATAACCAATAAACAGTAACGCACAAGGATTTAAAAACCTATGGCCGGGCCAAATGTAACAGTTTAAAAATTAAAAAATAAACGTATAAATCAACCTAAGAAAGAGTCCTACCTGAAATCCTATAAAGCCACAATGGCTGATCAGAGATGCCAATAGCTGCATCCTCACTACAGAGTTATAACAGTGTGACACCAAATTAACTGCTATTCTATGAGATTTGTAGTTTCATGAGAGTCTCTGTCGGAGAACTCTGGTGACATAATAAGCCCTGGCCACATCAACTGATGGGAGGTGCAGTTCAAAAACTCTACAAGGGAAGATCGATGGTGGGAAGATTGCTTTTCAAAGGCAGCCTCTGAAGCCCTCTTCCAGGCCTGGACTAAACAAGCAATTATCTGGCACTGGATTGCATCATTCAGCACAGTGAGAGGATATCTGGTGGCGGAAGAGTGACTGATCTCATTATTGCCCGGCCAAGGCCTTGTTGTGACTGGAGGGAGGAGGACCCCTTCTTCCCTCAAACCTGTTTGGGATGCGATTCCATTCCTTTTGGGAGCAGATCCCCCTCCAAACCAGTAGAAGAAATAGAATCAAAAGAAGCCTCAGCAAAGATGTCCCCAAGTGATGAACAAGAGAGGTTCTGTAGGTTTGTTCTTGTATATGTCTGAACAGGGACATTTTTAAGTGTAATTCTGTCTGTCTGTCTAAACCTTGGATCCCTGCAGTGTTTATTTTGCTGTTTCGGCCCCTGTTCAGGAGATTTCCCCTCAATTTCTGTCCTTGTGAGAATTGGATTTTGGAGAATTTGGCTTCAAATAGTCCAACGAGAGTTATGCCAGCTCCACTGGCTGCCAATTTGCTACCGGGCACAATTCAAAGTGCTGGCTTTGGCCTATAAAGCCCTAAACCAGTTGTTCTCAACCTGGGGGTCGGGACCCCTGGGAGGGTCATGAGGGGGTTTCAGAGGGGTCGCCAAAGACCATTCAAAAACGTATTTTCTGTTGGTCATAGGGGTTCCATGTGGGAAGTTTGGCCCAATTCTATCATTGGTAGGGATCAGAATGATCTTTTATTGTAGGTGAACTATAAATCCCAGCAACTAAAACTCTCAAATGCCAAGGTCTATTTCCCCCAAACTCCACCAGTGTTCATTCACATTGGGCATGTTGAGTATTCATGGCAAGTTTGGTCCACAGTGCTCTCTGGATCCAGGTGAACTACAACTCCAAAACTCAAGGTCAATGCCCTCCAAACCCTTCCAGTATTTTCTGTTGGTCACGGGCAGAGGTGGTAATTTTCCATGGTAAGCAAACAGTATTTTGCCCCCCATCCCCAACCAATCACTGATATATATTTTCTGTTCACCGTGGGAGTTCTGTGTGCCATACTTGGTTCAATTCCATCATTGGTGGAGTTCAGAATGCTCTTTGATTGTAGGTGAACTATACATCCCAGTAACTACAACTCGCATATGTCAAGATCTATTTTCCCCCAAGAGCGCCTCAAGAGCACCCCTGGGCAAAATCAACTATACTGTGAATGCTTACTTTGCGTAATGGGTTGAGCTGCCCCTGGTCACGGGAGTTCTGTGTGGCAAGATTGGTTCAATTCCATTGTTGGAGTTCATAATGCTCTTTGATTGCAGGTAAACTATAAATCCCAGCAACTACAACTCCCAAATGACAACATCAATCCCCTGCCAACCCCACCAGTATTCAAATTGGCCGCCACCCGTTGGACCAATTGAAATTTCCGAGCCGTTTTCAAGGGCAGCCCCACGTAGAGCGTATTACAGTAGTCCAATCTAGAGGTGACCAAGGCATGGACCATAGAGCCATGCTGGAGAAGCTAGAGTTTCCTAGAGAGCTGTTATCACAGGTTTAATGTTATTTTTAGTTCATGGTTTTCTGCTTTTTCGGGGCCCTGTGCCCCTTACCCTCAGAAAAATGGGCAACCAACTATATTTCCAAGTTGCTGCCTTAGTTGTGCATTTATTTCTGGCAAGGGGGTTGGGTTAGATGGCCTTTGTAGTTCCCTCCCAATGCTTAAGACCCTGCCTGGCTACACTTATCCTCAACATGCTCCTGTCCCAAAATGCCATTGCTCCATCCCTTAGGAAGGCCTAAGTCACACACGCTTTCTCCCTCCCATCTCCCGAGCCTCACTTTTGTTTGCAGCCAGCACAATCTCTGCTGGGCTTTGCTTTTGGCTTTCTCCCGGAGGGGAAATTAAGTCCCATTGTTGATGAGGCTGCCATGCCCTAATGACACTCAGGCTCCTTTCTTTTCCAAGATCAGCTCTTACTTTTCCTTTTTTTTTTTTTTTTTGCAACAGCCAGCAAAATGCTGCAAAGTACTCAGAAAGCAGGAATCAGCAGGAGAATCATGCCTTGCGGATGGAGTGACCTTGTGACTCCGTCTCTCCAGCAACCAAGCATTGGATGCCATAGAGAACCTAGAGAGGATCTATAAGTGTTTTGTTTTTCTTTTGAATTTCCATTTTCAATTTCCTGTTTCAATTTCCTCGCAAAAATGAAGGGCTTGTAATGTTTTCCAGTCTTCAAACTATTCAACATTTCTTTTCTTTGTGAAGCAAATAATTTAGTAAGAGTTGTAAGCCAATGTAATTGAAGGGGAAGCCAGATATACGAAGGCTGGAATGGTGAGGCAGAACCCCTCTAGACTAAGAGTGCATCTATACTGCACAATAAATGCAGTTTGGCACCACTTGAACTGCCATGGCTCAATGCTATGGAACCTTGAGACTTGTAGTTTTATTCAAAGTCTTTCCTTCTCTGCCAAAGAGTTCTTGTGACGGCGCGAGTGGCGCCACCTATATGTAGAACTGTAAGTTGCAGGATTTGAACTGTTGTATCATGCCTGATTTTGCCCTTTTACTCTGTAAATGTATAGTTGGATTGATTGGTTTTTATAGCTGCCAGTCAATGTTGTTTACACCAGTGGAATTGCTCCTCCTGCTCAATTGTTTGACCCCACCTCTTCCTAGAGAGAAGGACAGTGTTTCCTTTTCCATTCCACCATCAAACTTTCTATCAAATGGACGTGAGAGAGAGCCCTTGATTAAGTTACCTCTCAGCACCAATTCTGAGGTTCTAACCCTTGAGACTTATGCTTCATGTTCAGATCAACCTGGACAACGTTGAGAAGCCTCAAGCGCCTTCAAACCAGTTCTTTGGCACCAGAGGAAGGCTTTGTGCCTTCAAAATATAGGCCATTGGAATTGGGGTTGTGATTATTCCGATATTCACAGCCACTGAAAAAGAGGGACCTGGAAAAGCTTCTCAGCTGCAAAACTCCTTGGACCCAAGAGACTGTAATGTATATTTTCCTTTACCCCTTAGAAACTTCCACCTTATTGCTTTAAAGGGATAACTCTTTGTGAACAATTAAACTTATTTTGAGTTATCTACAGTGTTTTGGTCTTTGGGAGTTCTAGTTTTCCTAAAGGAGGGCAAGAAGCAATCTCCTGGGGGAAAGATGTCACGTCCATGCCTCTTTCTCTAAGAGTTATAGCCCCCAGGCGCGACAGCACAGTTCTGGTACTTTGCTGAACTATAACTCCAAGAAATCTCTAGCATTGAGCCATGGCAGTTCAAGGGTGCCAAACTGCATTTGTTCCAAAGTGTAAATCCATTCTGAAACCCAGAACAGATTCACTATCCCATGAGTTTGGAAGAAACTGGCCACCACTAGCTTTGGCTCTCCCAGAGATACCCATCATTGCCTTATAAAGCCATGAGTTAACCTTTTGATGCCTCCATTTGTTTCTTTTGATATATTGATTAATCCTCTGTACTCCCATTTAAGTTGTCCCAGTTTCTCTTTCTTCTTTCCACTTCAGTTACTTCAAACTGAGTTCAAAGCATGCAATTATTATTATTGTTATTATTATTATTAATAATAATTTAATAAATATATTACCTGTCTCTGCTTGAAGCTCAAGGCGGGATACAACATGGTTAAAGCAGAGAGGTACAACACAAGGCAATTAAAATACATATAACAAGATACACACAGTTAAAATACAGATTACAATTCACCAATGTAGTCAGTCCTCAACTCCATTGAGTGCAAGTTAACTGGTAGGCATCCAACTTACTTTTCCCAGTTGGCTTGGGCAAAAGCAAACTGCTGCAGATACAGAACCAGGGGATCCCATAGAAATAAGTGGTTTTAAACTGGTATCAATCTCCTTTCAAGTAAGAAGCTTTGGGCAGGGCAAGGGATCTCTTGGTTTTTGTATATTGTTGTTTTCTCCTGATTAAAAACAAAAAAGTAATGCTGACCTTGAGATGGATGTAAGATGAATGTATTGCCAGCTCTTAAATTTCCACGTGTGAGTGTGATTTTTTTTCTGTGTCAGGAGTGACTTGAGAAACTGCAAGTCGCTTCTGGTGTAAGACCACTGGCCGTCTGCAAGGACGTTGCCCAGGGGATGCCCAGATGTTTTTTGATGTTTTGCCATCCTTGTGGGAGGCTTCTCTCATGTCCCCGCATGGGAAGCTGGAGCTGGCAGAGGAAGCTCGTCTACGCTCTCCACAGAATGTGAAAAGGGACTGCTGATGATATAAAAGGGTCAATTCCCTACTCTTAAAGGGACAATCACCCATGCTTTCCCCTCTCAATGTGATGAGGTGGTAGGACACAATGGAACCATGAATTCCGACTCCAGGGAAAGAAATTCAATCTAATTTTTAAGCAGAACTTGCTGGTGGTATGAGATTCTTGATAGTGGAATCTTCTGCTGCTTCATAAGGTTTTAAATTGTGTTATTGTTTATATGTAAGTTATATTAATTGTACTGTTTTATTTGCTTGCTGTTTTGTTTTTACTGATGTGTTGTTGGGCTTGGCCTCATGTAAGCCGCCCCGAGTCCCCTTGGGGAGATGGTGGCGGGGTACAAATAAAGTATTATTATTATTTCAGAGTCTCCTTCTCTGAAGGGTTTTTCAACATTGGCTGGATGGCAGAGAACATTGGCAGTGTCTTTCTGCCTGGCAGAATGAGGTTGAACTGGATGGCACTGGGATTCTTGGATTCTAAGAACAGATTTTGGCTTTAAGAGGCTGTTGGTTCTTGCTGTCGGCTTGCATGGCGTCGGCAGGAGCAGTCAGCATTGTGAGGCATCTGCTGGCACCGGGCCCCTGGCAGGAACCCACCCGCGGACCAGATGGAGCTCCTGAAAATGCTGCGGCAGAAAGAGCAAGCAAGCACACCGAGGGCTTGCTCCCTGGCGGTCTCTTGGTCTCCGGGGGAGGAAGAAGCAGGGCCGGCAAGTGAGCGAGCAGATGGCCAGATGGATGCTGCTGGTGGTCTCTTTCCTCCTCCTCCTCATTCACTTGCCTGCCTCTCCCTCTGGGCAATAGGCCTACCTTGGACACTGCGGAGAAACAAAATGAATTCATTGCCCCCCTCCCTATAAGAATTCTGCTCCCCGAAGAATCTCCCCTTATTCCAGCATTGCAACAGCATGCTGTTAGCCGAGTCGCATGGCATCGAAATGCAGCCGAAGCCTCTGAAGAAAAGGAACAACCCAAGGGAAGATGAACAGAGGGAATGGATCAGTTCTAAGGGAGAACCATTTTCAGTGTTTCGCTCACTAGAAATGCTGGAAATTTGAAGACTGAGGGAGACGTTCTCCCCTCGTTTTAGTATTGCAGGAACTTAAAACTTCAGCTGAAACTTTAGAAATAGAGTTCTGAAGAAGAGGCCAAGGGCAAAGAGGCAAATAGAAGAGTTCTTTCTCCCTGTGAATGGTTTCTACAAGGGCTGAATGAAAAGTAATGCCTCCACATTCGTTACTTGGGTTTGGATGGGAACATTTTGATAAATCAAATGCAGAAATAATCCTGAGAATGTGCTCTTTAACTACCACTATTCACTTTCCCGCATAATCACCAGACAATTTGATACATTTCTGCCAATGATGAACAAGTTTTCTGAAGCTGTCACGAAAGAAGTCAACACTCTAGGTTCTTGTGGGTTTTTTCGGGCTATATGGCCATGTTCTAGAGGCATTTTCTCCTGACGTTTCGCCTGCATCTATGGCAAGCATCCTCAGAGGTAGTGAGGTCTGTTGGAATTAGGAATATGGGTTTATATATCTGTGGAATGACTGGGGTGGGGCAAAGAGCTCTTCTCTGCTGGAGCTAGGTGTGAATGTTTCAACTGACCACCTTCATTAGCATTTGAAGGCCTGGCTGAGCCTGGGGGAATCTTTTGTTGAGAGGTGTTAAGATGTGCCTGGTTGTTTCCTCTCTGCTATTTTGCTGTTGTAATTTTAGAGTTTTTTAATACTGGTAGCCAGATTTTGTTCATTTTCATGGTCTCCTCCTTTCTGTTGAAATTGTCCAGATGCTTGTGGATTTCAATGGCTTCTCTGTGTAGTCTGACATGGTGGTTGATGGAATGGTCCAGCATTTCTGTGTTCTCAAATAATATGCTGTGTCCAGGCTGGTTCATCAGGTGCTCTGCTATGGCTGACTTCTCTGGTTGAAGTAGTCTGCAGTGCCTTTCATGTTCCTTGATTCGTGTTTGGGCAATGCTGTGTTTGGTGGTCCCTATGTAGACTTGTCCACAGCTGCATGGTATACGGTAGACTCCTGCAGAGGTGAGAGGATCCCTCTTGTCCTTTGCTGAACATAGCAACCCATCATTTCCACAACCCATCGTGCACCGATAGCCAAGCAAAGCAATAATGTGAGCCACACATTCTTGTGAAATGCTGATCATGCTTGAAATTTCTCTCTGAGTGATACGACGATCATCCTGAATCAGTCAACCTTTTGCTTGTGAAACTCAGTGGTTGCTGTCACAGGACGTTCAACTCTTTGTCACTCAAGTCAGATGTTCCCACCTCAACATTTAAAACTTACTCGCCCAACAACGCATAGTACTCACATCAACACAATCACCATAAACAGCTTGCATTCTCTGATGAATCTCCTTTGGAGTGACACCTTCTGCTGTCAAGAATTCAATGACTGCACGTTGCTTAAGCCGCATTGATCAACTGTCTGTGCAGGGTTCCATACTTCACAGTTTAACAACACAATCATTCAATGCTAAGGCTTCCCACCAACATGGAACTGTAGAGGAGAGTCTACTGAACAAGCCAGTACCTGCCGCATACCAGTACTGCCATCTGTTGATAAGTTACGAAGGTGGAGGCATTACTTTTCATTCAAACCTCGTATGTTCTTACTCTCTAGATATGATAGAAATTTTGTGGGTGGAAGAATTTTACAAAGCATTTCGCCATCTCTGCCCAAGAGGGCTTGTGCTTGCCTCCTCAAACTACAACTCCCAGGATTCCATAGCATTGAGCCAAGACTGTTCAAGTGGGGCCAAACTGCATTTGTTCTACAGTGTAAATCAGTGGGTCTCAACTTTCCTAATACTGCGGACTCTTAATACAGTTCCTCGTGTTGTGATGACCCCCCAACCATAAAACTATTTCCGTTGCTACTTCACAACTGTAATTTTGCTGCTGTTGTGAATTATAATGCAAATATCTGATATGCAGGGTGTATTCTCATTCACTGGACCAAATTTGGCACAAATAACTGATATGCCCAAATTTGAATAGTGATGGGGTTGGGGGGATTGATTTTGTCAATTGAGAGTTGTAGTTGCTGGGATTTATAGTTCACCTACAATCAAAGAGCGTTCAGAACTCCACCAATGATGGAATTGAACCAATCTTGGCACAAAGAAGTCCAATGACCAACAGAAAATACTGGAAAGGTTTGATGGGCATTGACCTTGAGTTTTGGAGTTGTAGTTCACCTACATCCAGAGATTGCTGTGGACTCAAACAATGATGGATCTGGACCAAACTTGGCACGAATAATCAGTATGCCCAGATATGAACACTAGTGGAGATTGGAGAAAATAGACCTTGATATTTGTGAGTTGTAGTTGCAGGGATTTATAGTTCACCTACAATCAAAGAGCATTCTGAACCCCACCAACGAGAGAATTGGGCCAAACTTCCCAGACAGAACCTCCATGACCAATAGAAAATACCCCCTCCCAGCTCCCCAGAGGTACCGACCCCCAGGTTGATAAATACTGGTGTAGATGCACACCTAAATGGCTTCAGTTATTGATCCCTTTGACATTATTCACAGTTCTGGTGCTATGATTCCACTTCAACTGACATAGCCACATGCTATATAATCCTGGGATTTGTGGTTCAGTGTGGCAATGGATACGATTTCCACCCTGAAAGGCATTTGATCCCTTTCCCTGTTTATTATTCCTTTTGCTATTGTTAGCATAAGACCTTCCTCATGTTGGACCCCTTTGCGGACATTCACTCTCCAAAGTTTCTCCCAGCCCTTTTCCCTTCTGCCATGAATTGGATTAAGGGAGTTAATCAGCCATTTCATCGAGATCGCGACCTTCCCTGCTCTTTGGGATTAAAGAAGCCACTGCCAGAGCTGTTAGCCTCTTCTCCAACATGTTAATTGCTTCTCTCGGCTGCCAAAACCCTCACTTTTTTGCCTTTCTAGCAGCAAGAGAGAAGGCCTGCCTTTGCCTTCAGAGGTAGGTAGGATGCGGATGCTAGCGAAACCCGACCACACTTCACTGTGGCTCAGTCTGATATGAAATGAATAAGGTGGTAAATAAAAGTATTGCTGCAAATATAGATTCACCAAGAAAACACATCATTTAATACAATAACCTGCCTTGCATTGCTTTATCTATGTGGAATGAAAGGAAAGGAAAGGCAAGAATAAGAGTCTTTTATCAGAAATCATTTTTAATTGTGAAGCTAGTGGATTGACTACATTTTTGATTTGTCCATTTTCTGCATAAACATAAATATCTGACGGTTTACCAACTCTGGAGCATGCAATGTATGAGTGCCGATGAGAGAAGCAATTAGGTTGTTGTAGGTTTTTTCGGGCTATATGGCCATGGTCTAGAGGCATTCTCTCCTGACATTTCACCTGCATCTAAGGCAAGCATCCTCAGAGGTAGTGAGGTCTGTTGGAACATTCCAACAGACCTCACTACCTCTGAGGATGCTTGCCACAGATGTAGGCGAAACGTCAGGAGAGAATGCCTCTAGACCATGGCCATATAGTCCGAAAAAACCTACAACAACCCAGTGATTCCGGCCATGAAAGCCTTTGACAATACAAAAGAAGCAATTGTTTTCTTAATTTCAAACCGGACACTTGTAAAGGCTTCCCCTGCGCTTTATTGATAGTCATAGCTAATGCAAGGCATATTGGAAATTAAAGTCATTAGTACTCGGATGCCATGACAGTTGGAATGAGTGGTTTGTCAATAGCAACCTATCACAGTTCAGCTTTCATTTCTTATACTACTGAGGTGAAATGACAGCTGCGTTTGGTTAGTTTTTCTTATACTGCTGAGGTAAAAGGAAAGCTGTGCTGTGATCAGTTGTTATGTCTTCTTCTGCTGAGGTTAAATGAAAGCTGCTCAGTGGTAGGTTGTTGTTTCTTTTACTGCTGTGGTAAAAGGTAAGCTGCATGTGATTGTTTGCTAGAGCTCATTTCTTATACTGCTGAGGTAAAAGGAAAGATAGGTTGTGAGTGGTTCCTTCGGGCATCACAAATTCCACTTTGTCTATTCCTAAACTGCTAGTGTTATACAGACTGGGCCACAGCAACATGTGGCAGGAGACGGCTAGTAAATAATAAAATACCAGTAAACAAACTTATGGGTAAAAAAAACAACGCTTTTACGTGCACGCATGCCCGTATTGAGTCGAGTCTAATGCACCATATAATCTAACGTGCACCTCAACTTTTAAAACCCTAGAACAAAAAAAAAGTAATTATGCACCCTTTGTAATTTTGGACACCAGCAATGGAAAGGAAAACCTTGGGGTGCACAGTAAACCCACTTTAACTGCCTTGGTTCACTGCTATGGAGACATGGGGGGTGTAGTTTGACAAGTTTGAGCCTTCTCTTCCAAAGAAGGCTGATGCCTCACCAAACTACAAACTCCAGGATCTCATAGTATTGAGATCTGGCCATTAAATTAGATAAGACATCCCTCAAATAGGAGCTCTGGGTGCAGCTTCTGAATCAGCTTCCCCTTTTGCTTTGGCTCAGCACCAAAGTTACTGTATTATTATTATGTATTTATTTATTTATGACATTTATATGCCGCCCTTCTCACCCTGAAGGGGACTCAGAGCGGCTTATATATACATATAGCACATTATATTATTAGCATAGTACAATATCAGTATTATATATTACTAGATTGTACCATACCATTATATTGTAATATTATTAGTAATATTACGTGTAATATAAAATATATAATTATAATATCATTATTAGTAGCATTATATTGTATTACATTATAATATTATAAATATTATATGTATATACAATATATTATATTATATTATATTATATTATATTATATTATATTATATTATATTATATTATTAGCATAGCACAGGAGACAAGGTGGAACTGTCCCCTGGCCTCCTCTCTCTTCACTCTGGCCCAGTTGGTGCTGGCGGGAGAGGTCCCCAACTGATGACATATGCAAATTATGCAAATCTAATCTTAATTTTGGTAAGGTAATTTTGGTTCGTAAAAAAAAAAGGTGAGCATTGGACTCAAGTTTAAGAGGGACATACATTGAGTCGCCTGAGGGCTGAGGAAAGCGGTATATAAATGAAGTAAATAAATACATGCCTCTATTTCCCAAGCAACCTTTTTCAGGGCCAATTCTGGAACTAGATATTTTGCATTTGAGCACCGAATTGAGCTTGAAATGCTTAAATTAGGGTGATTTAGGTCTGCTGGCATCTGTCATCTGCTTTGATTTGGGCAGGTGTCAAATGCGAAGCCTCACCAGCGGTCACCTCTCGGGCGGCAAATCCGATTAGACACAGAAACATGAATGTCATTCAGCATCTAATCGCGCAACAAATCCCGCTTGACTCCAGGATGGATGTCACAGGTCGGAGCCATGCTATCAAGCATCCCTTTGCATATTTATCCCTGATTCCGGTGTGTGCCATTACTGAATTTTATTTGTGGGACAACACTGCCGTTATTGCAGCTCCCTGTTTCTCCGTTTCTTGATCCCTGGGATTTATTTAGATTGCTGAATTTGCAAAGGTTGGATTTCCTCCACTCCACACTTGCTTTAATGGATATCTGTGTGCGGTGGCACATGGATTAAAACAGCATAAAAGAAGGGGATTTTAATGCAAGCACAGCATTAAGTATCGGGATTCGGTTTCATGCTGTGATTTGATTGGTGCACACAGGCTCAGATGGGCACGGAAAGCAATCCAAAGCAGTTGCCGTTTTGTGTCGTGTTTTAATCAATGAGTCTATATGCACCTGCACATGATTGAAGAATGAAGTAGAGATGTGCTTTCACCACCTCTGGGATTTATTGTTGATATTCAGGACAAACAAGGAAGCAGCCAAGTGGAAAATGGAGCAGAGGCAGCTCAGAGCTTGGCATGCCCAGTCGTCTATTCGTGGGTGGCCTTTGCTTGAGCCGTCTGGGGCCTTTGACCTGCAACATGGTAATTGCCCCAAAGATATAGACCAGTGGTTCTCAATCTGTGGGTCCCCAGATGTTTTGGCCTTCAACTCCTAACAGCTAGTAAACTGGCTGGGATTTCTGCGAGTTGCATGACCGGAATCACTGGGTTGTTGTGAGTTTTCTGGGATGCATGGCCATGTTCCAGAAGCATTCTCTCCTGATGTTTCACCTGCATCTATGGCAGTCATCCTCAGAAGTTGTGAGGAAAATTGGGTTTATATATCTGTGCAATGTCCAGGGTGGGAGAAAGAACTCTTGCCTGTTCAAGGTAGGTGTGAATGTTTCAATTGGCCACCTTGATTAACATTTAATGGCCTAGCAGTTTCAAGGTCTTACTTCTTACTGCCTGGAGGAATCCTTTGTTGGGAGGTGATTAGCTGGCCTTGATTGTTTCTTGTGTGGAACCCCCTGTTTTTGAGTGTTGTTCTTTATTTACTGTTATTGTTTTAGACTCAGAGCCAGCTAATCACCTCCCAACAAAGATTCCCCCAGGCAGTAAGAAGCCAGACCTTGAAACTGCTGGGCCATTACATGCTAATCAAGGTGGCCAGTTGAAACATTCACATCTACCTCCAACAGACAAGAGTTGTTTCCACAGATATATAAACCCAATTTTCCTAGTTTCCAACAGACCTCACAACCTCTGAAGATGCCTGCCACAGATGCAGGCGAAATGTCAGGAGAGAATAAATATGCTTCTGGAACATGGCCACACAGCCTGGAAAACTCACAGCAACCCAGTTTCTGGGAGTTGTAGGCTAAAACACCTGGGAACCCATAGGTTGAGAACCACAAATGTTGGTCCCCATTTGAACCCCACCCCTCCTGACAATCTGGTTTTTTTTATTTATTTATTTATTTTTTTATTTACAGCTTTTATATTTTGCCCTTCTCACCCCGCAGGGGACCCAGGGCGGGTTACAGTGTACACATATATGGCAAACATTCAATGCCAATTTTTGACATACAAACATATACAGAGCTGTTGCTTTCATCGTCCATCTGCGACGCTGATGAAGCACTTCAGCATTCCCCGCATGCTTCCCCGCTGGAATGCTTTGCTGGAGTCTTCTTTTATGGCCTCATAAATCAGTTAATTTAGCCTCCCCACACTTTCAGGTGGTACCTTATTTTCCTACTTGACAGATGCAACTGTATTTCGGGTTGCAAAGGTCGATAACAGGCTACACTCAATTGGTTGGAAACCCACTCCAACCCGGGCTGGCTTCGAACTCAGAGTGATCTTAATGCAGCTGACACTCAGCCAGCTGTGCCACAATCCCGCCACAATTTCAGGAAAGGGAAGCATCTTTGGCAGAATCCAGAGAGCTTCACAAGGGCACTGACACATATATTTTATCTTGTCCTACCAATCATTGTGTTAGCTTTGTGTGGCAGAGATCCAGACTGTGGTTGAAAGGGATGCTCAAATCAGATGGTGTCGAAATACATTGGTTCTATAATAGAGATGCACCCTAAGAGTAGTATAACCCAATTCATAGAATCCTAGAGTTGGAAAATACTCCAAGGGCCACCCAGTCTGCCATTCAGAAAGACACAATCCAAGCACTCCCAACAGATGCTCATCTGGCCTCTGTTTAAAAACCTCTAAAGAAGGAGATTCCACTGGACTTCCAGGCAGCAGCATAGTCTACTGTCAAACAGCTCTTACCATCAGGATGTTCTTCCTAACATTTTGGTGGAATCTCTTGTCCTCTTATTTAAAGCCATGGCTTCGCTGTGTTCTAGTCTCTGGAGTAATAGAAGATGAGGAAGTCTCAGTGGGACACCCTTCTAAATATTTAAACCTGGCTCTCATGTCTCCTAAATATTCTTTTCTCTAGTTTAAACATCTCCAGCTCCCTAAGCTATTCCTCATTCATGGTTTCCAGAACTTTAGCCATTTTGGTCACTCACTTCTGGACACCTTCCATCTTGTCCATCGCCTTCTTGAATTGCTTTGCACAGACTGGACACAGGGTTATTCCAGGTGAAGTCTGGCCAAAGCAGAAAAGAATGAGACTAGGACTTCCCTCCATCTGGACATTATAATCCTATGGATGCAGGCTAGAATCTCATGGGCTTTCTAAGCTGCTGCACAACACTGTTGACTCCTGTTCAGTTTGCAGTCTAGTAAGACCCCCCAGTGGTGCAGTGGATTAAACCACTGAGCTGCTGAGCTTGCTTACCGAAAGGTCGCAGGTTCAAATACAGGGAGCGGCATGAGCTCCCGCTGTTAGCCCCAGCTTCTGCCAACCTAGCAGTTTGAAAACATGCGAATGTGAGTAGATCAATAGGTATTTATTTATTTATTTATTTATTTATTATTTACAGTATTTATATTCCGCCCTTCTCACCCCGCAGGGGACTCGGGGCGGATTACAATGTACATATACATGGCAAACATTCAATGCCATAGACACACAACATATATAGACAGACACTCAGAGGCTATTGACTTTCCAGCTTCTGGCCACCAGGGGAGCTGTCGCTTCCTCGTTGCATACTTGCATACTTTCATATTTCATATTCATTATTAATCACCCTCCATCCAAGATGCTCTAGGCGATTTACAAGGATAAAAATACATACATACAGAAATTGATAAAATTAACATAGATCAAAAGCTCTAGTAAAAAGCCAGGTCTTTATTTTATTTGTCGTGTCAGAGCAACCAGTCCATTATATTACATTTCTAACAAAACACAGCAAACAAACAGAAAAATACACAGCTTGTGAGTTTGGTAGCTGGTTAAATGTCCTTTGACCAGTATCTGGCCACTTGGAGTGCTTCCGGTGTTGCTGCAAGAAGGTCCTCCATTGTGCATGTGGCAGGGCTCAGGGTGCATTGGAGCAGGTGGTCAGTGGTTTACTCTTCTCCACACTCGCATGTCAAGGATTCTACTTTGTAGCCCCATTTCTGAAGGTTGGCTCTGCACCTCGTGGTGCCAGAGCGCAGTCTGTTCAATGCCTTCCAAGTCGCCCAGTCTTCTGTGTGCTCAGGAGGGAGTCTCTCATTTGGTATCAGCCATTGGTTGAGGTGCTGGGTTTGAGCCTGCCATTTTTGGACTCTCACTTGCTGAGGTGTTCCAGCGAGTGTCTTTGTAGATCTTAGAAAACTATGTCTAGATTTAAGTCGTTGGCGTGCTGGCTGATACCCAAACGGGATGAGCTGGAGATGTCTCTGCCTTAGTCCTTTCACTATTGGCTGCTACTTCCCGGCGGATATCAGGTGGTGCAATACCGGCTAAGCAGTGTAATTTCTCCAGTGGTGTAGGGCGCAGGCACCCCGTGATAATGCGGCATGTCTCATTAAGAGCCACATCCACTGTTTTAGTGTGGTGAGATGTGTTCCACACTGGGCATGCATACTCTGCAGCAGAGTAGCACAGCGCAAGGGCAGATGTCTTCACTGTATCTGGTTGTGATCCCCAGGTTGTGCCAGTCAGCTTTCGTATGATATTGTTTCTGGCACCCACTTTTTGCTTGATGTTCAGGCAGTGCTTCTTGGTCAGAGAATGGTCCAGAGTGACTCCCAGGTATTTGGGTGCGCTGCAATGCTCCAGTGGGATTCCTTCCCAGGTGATCTTCAGAGCTCGGGATGCTTCTCTGTTCTTGAGATGAAAGGCACATGTCTGTGTTTTAGATGGGTTAGGGATCAGCTGATTTTCCCTGTAGTAGGCAGTAAGAGCACCTAGAGCTTCGGAGAGCTTCTGTTCTACAGTCTCAAAGCTCCCTGCTTGAGCAGTAATGGCACGATCATCAGCTGATGATCAAGCCAGGTCTTAAGTGCTAGGGTAAAAGGCCCTAAATCACACATGGCTCTCATATAGGGCGGCAAGGAATTCCATAAGGCAGGGCAGAAATAGAAAAAGCTTTGTGTCTGGTCCTTTCCAAGTGCACTTCTCTACTTCCTGGAGATTTCTTATGGCCTTGTAAATCAGTTAATTTAGCCTCCCCACAAAGTGGTACCTAATTTTCCTACTTGACAGATGCAACTGTCTTTCGAGTTGCAAAGGTCAACAACAAGCTACACAATTTTGGTTGGGAGCTCACTCCGACCCGGGCTGGCTTCGAACTCATGACCTTTCAGTCAGTAGTGACCCTAATGCAACTGACTCCCAGCCAGCTGTGCCACAGTCCCAGTGCTAATGTGCTAAGGTAATGGTGCTCCATGCTGTCATACTGGCCATATGACCTTGGAGGTGTCTATGTACAATGCCAGCTCTTTGGCTTAGACATGGAGATGAGCACCAACCCCCAGAGTCAGACATGACTGGACTTAATGTCAGGGGAAAACCTTCTCCTCTACCTAAGACTCCCAAGTCCTTTTCACATTAACTTTTGTCAAGTCAGGCATCAACTATCCTGTATCTGTGCATTTCATCTTTATTGCCAATGTCTAGTACTGTATAGTTGTTGAAATCCATTTTGTTAGTCTTGGCGCACTTTTTTCAACTTCTTATGATCACTTTGGAGACTAATCTTCCATTCTGGGGTATCCACTCTCCCTCCCAATTTGGTCCCATCTGCAAATCCAAGAAGCATCTTTTCTATTCCTTCATTCACATCATTGATGAATATGTTGCATGGCGCTGAAAGGCCCAGGACAGGACCCTCTCTATGGTGCCCATGGGTCCCTTCTCTCCAAGAGGAAGAAAGAAAAGCAATTAAGAAGCACCCTTTGGGTCTGACAAGTTACCAATTCATGATCCACTTCAAAATAGTAATATCTATCCCACATTTTACTACCTTCTTTGTGACAATTTTGTTCCATTCTGCCTGTTGTCATGCCCTTACCTTTCCCTCCCATCTATGCTCTTATTTTAAATGTGTTTTTGCTTTAATTGATTGTTTTGGTTTTATGTTTTGTGGGCATTTTGACCCATATGTAACATGCCCCGAGTTCCTTTGGGCAGAGATTTCAGGGTATAAGAATAAAATTATTATTATCCCAGTTTTGGCATCTTCTGAACTGATGCCCTCCAGATGTGTTGAGCACCATGTTACCATCATGGTGGAGTCCTGAAAGCGCAATGGGACAAACCCTTGTACTGGCAGGACTGCTGACCAATAGGTCAGCAGTTTGAATCCCGGGAGAATGGGTTGAGCTCCCTCTGTCTGCAGGGACATGAGAGAAGCCTCCCACAAGGATGGTAAAACATCAAACATCCGGATGTCCCCTGGGCAACATCCTCGCAGACAGCCAATTATCTCACACCAGAAGCGACTTGCAGTTTCTCAAGTCACTCATGACATGGGGAAAAAAACATTGTGGTCCTACCAGAGGGGGATGATGGGAGTTGTAGTCTAGCCCATACACTTGGGGAAAGCTTCATCTGCTCTGCCTTCTCCTTTCCCCCAAGCCTGACACACCAGTGGAAATATGGCAGTTAAGGCAGCTGGAAGGATAAGAGAAAGCCAATAAATCTTTGCTTTTTGAGTCACTTCCTGGTACATTTCAGGCCATCTCTGCACTATATAAACGTGAAACTATACCAATTTGTTTACAATGGGTATAGTTGTTTGGCCCCTTGTTTTAGCATCTTGTGGGGGGCATTTTTCATCCTTTGTGGTCCCTAGAGATAGAAAATTGCCCCTCGGTCCTCTCCGCCTTTGCCCATCCTTTGCTGTAAAGGGTAAGCCCATCATGGGAGGCGTTTTCCTCTCCTCCCTGCCATATTACTTCTGAATTTCTTCTTTTCCTCCCTCCTTTTTCTTCTCCCTTTCCTCGTCCCCCCTCCTTTTGCTTTTGGCTGCGAGGAAAATTGGGTCAGTGAGGTAACCATGGCAATACTTAAGCAAAAGGGAGTCTACAATCCCAGCCTCTCTGCTTCTCTCCCCATCCGTGCTCAGTCTCTTTCGGGGAAGACATCTCCCTTTGCTTTGGACACCAGCTAATCTGCTCCTAGGTCTGGACCCCTTCCATTAGGAGCCTTTCTTGAGAGAAGGAAGGAGGCACGGAGGAAGTGCTGGTGGGTTTGCATGATCCGGAGTAGGTTTGGATGCCAAGGGACCCCTTTGTAGGTAAGAAGACTCTGCTCCCTTCTCCTTACCAAGCCTGCTTTTGCATTTATTTGGGAATGGGAGCAAAAGGAGGGGCAACTTTGTGTGATAACTCTTTGCATCAGTAATATTTGGGGGACCTGGTCCCTATTTGTTGTGTTTTTGAGCAAGGAAAGCTCCATCCCATCCTAGGCAATTGGGGTTTCTAAGCACCATCTCTTCTCCTACCTGATCCCAGAATAAGGTTGCCAATTGGCCACCTCCATTCCCCAAAAATGGCACCGAAAGCCACCCAAAGGTGAGTTTTCAGTGCCATTTTGCTTGGCACCAGATTGGCTAAGAAGATCCATGGTTTTAGAGTTACAGACCATGGTGGTGATATTAGTATTGATAATGACATCATTGCCATCGTAATCCGTGATTCTATATCATGGGTTGCATCTGCACCACTTGAACTGCCATGGCTAAGTGCTAGAGCATTGTGGGCATATGTAGTTTGGTGAGGCACTGGCCCTCTTTGGCAAAGAAGGCTGGAGACCTTGGGAAACGACAACTTCCAGGATTCCATGGAAGTGAAATCATGTCAAGTGGCATTAATTCTATAGTGTAGATGTACCTATGGTCTATGTGATTTTATACCCTTTTAGCTGCATAGCAAAACCATTGCAGGACCTTCCCAGGGAATTGTGAAATTGTGTCGACTGACTAAGAATGGCACAAAACCTTATGGTTGTATTTTGTGCAAATGTAAGTCCCTTAAACTATGCATCATGTTGTTTTTAGCATTTCTAGCCACTGAGTTTCTTTTGAGAGAAAAGACAAGGAATTATTATTATTATTATTATTACTATTATTATTAAGCAGCAGTAGTTGTTGTTGTTGTACACCAGGCAGCATCCCAACTGAAGAGCTTCCGAAGCACTACAAATTGCAGTAGAGGTTGCACATCCAAAATGCTTGGGATCATCAGTGTTTGGGATTTGGGATTTTTGCAGTGTCGGGATACTTGTATTTGCATAAACATCCGTGATGTGATATTTTGGGGATGGGACCATCCCAGGATAGAGAAAGCACTTAAGCTGACATTTCCCAGGACCCAGACCTGCAATACTTAGGAAACCCTTCATTGCATGGTAGAAGAGGTAGGTATTGGAGTGTCTGTGGGACATTTGGCCATTAAAGACCCTAAAAGTGGATGTCCAGAAAGTCAGAAGTCTGACTTACGGTCTTGCAAAGGAAGTCACGCAAACAGAAAATCCACAAGTGAGAAAGGCCTCGGGACAATGGAAAGCTGCCACGAAGTGCAAAGGGGTTTATTTGAGTGTTAAAGCTATCCTTTGGTGCCTTGAGCAGCGATGATGCCCTTAGCCCGGGGGAATGGATCTGATGTACTCAACAGTAAGCCGCGGTGAAAATCTGAAAATCGCATGCCAGAGGCTTAAAAGCAGCTTCTGATTAAGAGCAGCTCTCTTTAAAAGGCACCGGGATTGTTTTAACTGGTTTAACAGGTCTGCCTTCTGCCCAGCAAACGCCCAGCGTTGCCGTTTCTGAAGGGCTTTAGAGCTCTTTTGGATGGACAACTCGGCATCTTTCCCAAATTACAGCTTCCAAAATTCTTTGGGAGGAAGCCATTTATGATGTTGAGTGTTTTTGGTAATACAGGTCAACAGAACTCCAGAATACTTGTCAGGGTGAGGTTTGAACAACTTTTCATACCTCTAATTTAATTTATAATAGAGATTTGTGTTTGGATTAGGGCTGGTGTCCCTCCAAGCTACTTGACATGGTCAAAATTGATGCAGATTCAACTTGGCAAGTTCCTACATCAAAGAGATGCACGGAAATGTGGCACAAAATTATGCCTAGGATCCGCTATCTTTGTTATAGAATTGCAACATTAAGCATACCACGCATGTTGCACATTTGGAGGTGCAAGGCAAAAATGCATTGCACACTGAAGCTTAAAGGCACTGTGTTTTTCTCTGGTTTCATAACTTTCAGCTAAATATGGATTTTCTGCATTGGCCCAAAACCAATATCCACTTGTTTACAGGAGCCCACGCAACCATATAATTATAGAAGCAAAGAGTTGAAAGAGTTCACAACTTCCATCCAGTCCAGCCCCATCATGCCACAACCCAAGCCCTCCTGACAGATGGCCATACAGGCTTCATTTAAAAACCTTCAAAAAAGGAAGACTCTGCCATACTCCTAGGCAATGTATTCCACTGTCCAACAGCTCTTACAACCAGGAAGTTCTTCATAATGTTTAGTCGGAGTCTCTTGTCCTGCAATTTGAATCCATTGCTCTATTGTGTCCTGCAAACTGGCTGCCTCCTCAATGTGGCATGCTTTCAAATATTCAAACATGGCACCAATGTCGCCTCTTAGCCTTCTTTCACCAAGACCCAGGTGTCTAAGCAACTCATTGCAGGAATTCATAGTTTCCAGACCTTCTGCCTTTTTGGTTGCCTTTCCCTGGACAGCTTCCATCTTGTCCAACTCCTTCTTATTATGTATTTATTTACTTCCTTTATACTCTGCCTTTCTCACCCTGCAAGGGACTCAAGGCACCTTACAAAATCCAGCAAGAATTCAATGCCATAACATAAAAACCAGTTTATTTATTCATTTGAAACATTTATATTCCGCCCTTCTCACCCTGAAGGGGACTCAGGGCGGAGCACAACATATATACAGCAAGCATTCCATATAAACTGTAAAACAATTAAAAAATATAAAAACACATAACATATTAACATCAAAGTGCCGAATCTTGATTTTACATTTAGTAATTAGTCCATACTCCATAGTGTTGAGTTGCTTTGCCCAGAACTGGACACAGGGTTATTCCAGGGGAGGTCTGACTAAAGCAGGAAAGAGTGGGACTATGGCATCCCTCCATCTATATCAGTGGTTCCCAACCTTTTTTTGACCAGGGCCCACTTGACCAGGGCCTGCTTTGAGCAAGGCCTACTTGACCAAGGCCCACTTGACCAGGGGCCTCTTTGACAAGGGACCACTTGACCAGGTATCGCTTTGACCAGAGCCCACTTTGACCAGGGCCCACTTTGACCAGGGCCCGCTTTGAGCAGGGCCTACTTGACCAGGGCCCACTTGACCAGGGACCACTTGAACAGGTATCGCTTTGACCAGGGCCCACTTTGACCAGGGCCCGTTTTGAGCAGGGCCCATTTGACCAGGGACCTCTTTGACGAGGGACCACTTGACCAGATATCACTTTGACCAGGGCCCACTTTGACCAGGGCCCATTTGACCAGGAACCGCTTTGACCAGGGAACACTTTGAACAGTTACTACTTGACCTGGGCCCACTTTGACCAGGGCCTACTTGACCAGGGACCTCTTTGACAAGGGACCACTTGACCAGATATCGCTTTGACCAGGGCCCACTTTGACCAGGGCCCACTTGACCAGAGAACACTTTGAACAGGTACCACTTGACCAGGGATTGCTTTGGCCAGGACCCACTTGATCAGGGACCGCTTTGACCAGGGAATACTTTGACCAAGGCCCACTTGAGCAGGGATCGCTTTGGCCAGTGAAAACTTTGACCAGGACCCACTTGACCAGGGACTGCTTTGAACAAGGACCGCTTTGACCAGAGACCACTTTGAATAGGGACCACTTGACCAGGGCCCACTTTGACCAGGGCCCATTTGACCAGGGAACACTTTAACCAGGGACCACTCTCCAACATTAGTACTAAAAGGTGTGGGACTGGTTAGCTCTGCACAAAAGAGAGGAAATAAAATAAAATAAAGTGGAAGAAGTTTTGCGGACTGAATTTTCGTTCTCACACCCCACTGCTGGGCTGCAGCTCACAGGCTGAGAATTGTATCCTTTTGACATTATGCTCCTACTAGACACTACAATCCTATTGGTGCAGAGGAAAACACACTGGCTTTTTAAGCTCACCAGTGCAATCCTTCCCATTGTCTTCCTGCCCTGATTCCTGACAAAGTGAAACCACATGGTTTATAGATGCCTGCATGCATTTGCTTCAAAATCCAATTGCGCCATTGCAAACCCCTTGAATGTCGCTCGGGGAATGGCCCCAAAAAGGTATCAGTAGCCTAACACCTGCCATGTTTTGATGTGGCATACCATAATACTTCAATTTCCTATTTATCTACTCATTTATTTTCTTTTGCAGCTATGGATCAGTATAGTGGGTAATGGGCCTTGTATTGCTTGTTAACATACTGATAGTAGAGACTTGTAAGGAGAGTCCTCATAATTCAGGAATGCTTATATTTGGCAGATTCATGGTTATCAGCAGCAGTCCCAAGGTTTTTCCTATGGGAGAATGGAACTAGGATGGCATGTTAGGATTGATAAGCCAATTGGGGGGGGGGGGGACGCAAAAGAAGTCCTGAAAGTCACACATCGACAAATGGGGTGAAAACTCACCAATTATTTGAATTCTGCTCCCTATGGTGCAGGTAATGCTCATCATATTAGGCAACATTTGTGGTATAGTTTGCCTCCTGGCAGTCTTAAACTAATTTTTACTCCTTCTCAATAACTTCCTTTCCTGAACTGAGTTAGCCCATGCCTTACAGAGAGTCCATGGACTTGTAAAGGGAAGCCGAAAAAGATGAATGAAGAGTGAAGGACCCCATGATTGTGACTCTTACGTTAAGTCCTTAATTTCCCCCACTGCGCTAAGTACTGCTTTGGCATTTAAGATTGGCTTGGAGGGGAGAAAACCATTCCTGCCTCATTGGTTTTTTCACGAGGAAGAGAGAACGGCGACCTGCTAACCCATTTCACTGCACCGGCTGGTTGGCGCTCTTGAACGGCCGCCAAATCTTTGATTGAAAGGCTGGCAAGTGAGGTCTATTTATCTAAATTTCCTGGGGAATGGCGGGGATACGAGGCTAATTGAGGGCCGGGGGACGGATCGGTGATTATTTCAATCCCATGGACGAATCCTATTAGAAACAGGAGCCGGGCCCTTTGGGGAGGAATTACAACAAGGTGGTGAGCCCACGGCGCCGGCTTTCGCTTTCTTCTGGGCTGGGAGGAACATTCTCAGCTCCGCATCTGGATTCTCAGCCAAGGGAAGGCGTATTTCGCAGCCTGAGTTGTCAAATGAGCCAAAGGAGGGTTGGAACCGGTCTGGAAGTTGCCTTGGTTGCCTATTAGAATATCTCAAAGGATGTTTGTGGTTAAGCAATAGAAAAATATAGTCAGCATTGGAAAAGTTGTGATGAAGGATGTGGGCATGAGCTAGGAGAGGTTGTAGCAGTTTGTTTTTGCCTGAGTTTCCTGGGAAGAGCCAGCTTCCATCCCTTCCTTTCAATTCCCACCTCATGAATTGAATGTGAACTGTGTCTGCAGCAACTGAAGCAATTGGACAACAAAGGGGGAAAGTGAGAGAAACAGGGATATTTGAAAGCAGACAAAAAACAGGATGGCAGAAGGCAACGGCCTGCCAAATTGCATATCTTTGGCTGGTTCTACATTATAGAATGAATGCAGTTTGACACCATTTTAAACTGCTATGGCACAGTGCTATGGAGGACTAGGAGTTGTAGTTTGATGGAAACCAGCACTCTTTGGCAGGGAAGGTGGACAAACTTGCAAAACTACAACTCCCAGGATTCAACCTAAGAGTTCCTCTCCAACCTTTAACTGTCACAATTCCATTGCCTTGAACCATGGCAGTTTAAAATGCTATTGAACTGCATGCATTCTACAGTGTGCATGCACCTCTGTTCATATTGTCTTGAGCAGGCCTGCACGAGATGTTTGGGCCTCCCACTTCCAGAAACTCCAATTGCCAATTTGTCCAATGGTCAGGAATTTGGGGAGCCAAAGTCCAAAACACCTGGGGGCCACCAACCACCCTGGTCTTGAGCGTTCTTTGCATGTTGTAGGCTGAGGTCCTATATGAAGATGGTGAGATGTATTGTTTCAGCAGTGGAATCATAGCCAGGTTCAGGAGGTTGAAGCAATGGAAGAGAAGCTGGTGTCAAACCCGAGGAGCAGTTCAAGAAACATGGGATGCGAAGCTGCAATAATAGGAGAGATGGGGAAGTAGCTGATCTGTTTGGCAACTGGTTGTGTAGCATGGGAAAACCTCAAAGAGCTCTCCAGAGTGCTGAACATATTGCAGGGCATGGGTTCAGGAGCTTGGAGAGCTCTTCTCTGGCTCTAACTCAGTGTTTTTCAACCTGGGGTCATGACCCCAGGGGGGGTCGCAAGAGGGGTGTCAGGGAGGTTGCCAAAGACCATCAGAAAACACAGTAGTTTCTGTTGGTCATAGGGTTTCTGTGTAGGAAGTTTGACCCAGTTCTGTCATTGGTGGGGTTCAGAATGCTCTTTGATTGTAGGTGAACTATAAATCCCAGCAACTGCAACTCTCAAATGTCACGGTCGATTTTCCCCAAACTCCACCAGTGTTCACATCTGGGCATATTGAGTATTCGTGTCAAGTTTGGTCCAGCTCCATCATTAAGTCCACGGTGCTCTCTGGATAGAGGTGAACTATAACTCCAAAACTCAAGGTCAATGCCCACTGAACCCTTCCAGTATTTTCTTTTGGTCATGGGAGTTCTGTGTGGGAAGTCTGGTGCAATTCTTTTGCTGGTGGAGTCCAGAATGCTCTTTGATTGTAGGTGAACTATAAATCCCAGCAACTACAACTCCCAAATGACAAAATCACCCCCTCCTCACCCCGTATTCAAATTTTGGCATATCGGGTATTTGTGCCAAATTTGGCCCAGTGAATGTAAGGCAGTGCAGACTACTTCAACCAGAGAAGTCAGCCATAGCAGAGCACCTGATGAACCAACCTGGACACAACATATTATTTGAGAACACAGAAATGCTGGACCACTCTCACAACCACCATGTCAGACTACACAGAGAAGCCATTGAAATCCACAAGCATGTGGATAATTTCAACAGAAAGGAGGAAACCATGAAAACAAACAAAATCTGGCTACCAGTATTAAAAATCTCTAAAATTACAACAGCAAAACAACAGAGGGAAAACAAACAAGGACATCTAATCATCTCTCAACAAAAATTTGCCCCAGGCACTGCCAGGCCATCAAATGCTAATCAAGATGGTCAGTTGAAACATTCACACCTAGCTCCAGCAGACAAGAGTTCTTTGTCCTACCCTGGTCATTCCATCTATATATATAAATCTGTTAGGTTGGTTCAACGGGACAGCAAAACTCAACCCCCCCCCCCCCCAACGAAACTTAACCAAAATTCCCATACCCATAACACAACCCACAAGGTACAAACATATCTACTCAAAATGAAAAACAACACAACAACACACTCACAAAACTGCAAAACAACAAAACTCAAAAAAACCCCAACGAAACTTAACCAAAATTCCCATGCCCATAACACAACCCACAAGGTACAAACATATCTACTCAAAATGAAAAACAACACAACAACACACTCACAAAACGGCAAAACAACTGAGCATGCGCATTGGCGCCCAGCCGCAAGTTCCCTGGCGTGCGCACACAGCCTTCCGGCCAACGTTCCCTCTGCGGAAGCCATGCCCACTCCAAGCCCCGCCACGCCACTTCCTGCACACACACACACACACCCTGCCGCAGGCACACACACAACCACACGCTCCATCACTCCCCCCGCCGCCGCACACACACATCAACCCCACGCTCCATCACTCCCCCCGCCGCCGCACACACACATGCAACCCCACTTCCCCCACCGCTGCACACACACACGCAACCCCACGCTCCATCACTCCCCCGCCGCCGCACACACATACGCAACCCCACGCTCCATCACTCCCCCCGCCGCCGCACACACACACGCAACCCCACTCCCCCCGCCGCCGCACACACACACGCAACCCCACGCTCCATCATTCCCCCCGCCGCCGCACACACACACGCAACTCCATGCTCCATCACTCCCCCGCCGCCGCACACACACACGCAACCCCACGCTCTATCACTCCCCCTGCCACCGCACACACACACGCAACCCCACGCTCCATCATTCCCCTGCCGCCGCACACACACACGCAACCCCACTCCCCCGCCGCCGCACACACACACGCAACCCCACGCTCCATCACTCCCCCTGCCGCCGCACACACACACACGCAACCCCACGCTCCATCACTCCCCCACCGCCGCACACACACACACGCAACCCCACTTCCCCCGCCGCCAAACACACACACGCAACCCCACGCTCCATCACTCCCCTGTCGCAATCTTACCTCCTTTTACTTCACGCCACCTCCAAACCCCACCCCGCCCCTTCCTGCCCTGTCAAAATCCAGGAAAGACAGGAAGGAAGGAAGGAAGGAAGGAAGGAAGGAAGGAAGGAAGGAAGAGAAAGGGAGGTAAAGAAAAAGGGGGAAGGAAGGAAGGAGAGAAGGAAAGAAAAAAGGGAATGAAGGAAGGAAAGAGGGAGTGAAGGAAGGGCGAAGATGTAGGGAAAGAGGGAGGGAAGGAAAGAAGGAAAGAGAGAAGGAAGAAAAGAGACCAGAAGAGAAAGAAAAAGGGGGAAGGAAGGAATGAGAGAAGATAAAAGGGAATGAAGGAAGGAAAGAGGGAGTGAAGGAAGGGGGAAGATGTAGAGAAAGTGGGAGGGAAGGAAAGAAGGAAAGAGAGAAGGAAGAAAAGAGACCAGAAGAGAAAGAAAAAGGGGGAAGGAAGGAAAGAGATAGAGAAGGAAGAGGAGAAGGAAAAATGGGAGGGAAGGAAGGAAGGAGGAAAAGAAGGAGAGAAAGAGGGAAGGTTGGCCACAGTAACGCGTGGCGGATAAAGGTTGTTATTTCTATTATTATTATGCTATTATTCCTATGAGACCCTTTTAGGGGGAATGGGAGAGGTGTCAGGTCCTGGAGGCAATGCATTGCATTATTGTTATTGTTATGATGGTGGTGAAATAAAAGGAAATAAAAAGAGAAAGAAGGAAGCAAACAAGGAAGGGAAGAAAGGCAAAGGAAGAAAGGGGGAGGGAATGAAGGAAAGAGAGAAGGATGAAACCAAGTAGTGAAAGAAGGAAAGAAAGAAAGGTAGAGAAGGAAGAAAGGAGAGAAAGGGGGAGGAAAAGGGGGGAAGGAATAGGTAGGTACCTCTCTTTCATAATAGTCCAGATATCTACCTCAACTTTGATAAGTTTTACTATAGGCCACAGCAACGCGTGGCAGGGTACAGCCAGTAGATATATAAACCCTTTTTCCTAGTTCCAACGGACCTCACTACCTCTGAGGATGCTTGCCATAGATGCAGGCGAAACGTCAGGAGAGAATGCCTTTAGAACATGGCCATATAGCCCGAAAAACCTACAACAACCCAAAATACATCCTGCATATCTGATATGTACATTACGATTCATAACTGTAGCAGAATTACAGTTATGAAGTAGCAACGAAAATAATGTTATGGTTGAAGGGTCACCACAACAGAAAGAACTGTGTTAAGGGGTCACAGCATTAGTAAGGTTGATAACCACTGCTCTGAAAGCTGAGTTCTCAAACAAGTCAAAGGAGGGTCTGCCCTCAAAGTTAGTTATAACTTGTGACTGTTGAAGTTGTTGGTGCATTCCCTTTGGCTCCTTGCAGGTTGACTCCTATCCTTGTTTACATGTTGCCTCATAAAACCAGGTTGCCTTCCTTCCTTCCTTCCTTTCCTCCTTCCTTACTCCCACCACAGGCTGTGATCCAGCAGCCGCCACCCCCTCCTTTCACCCCAGGTTTCATGGCAAGCCTAACTTCATGGCATCTTCTGCCACCTACACAATTTATTGGCAATGAAGAGAGGGAGAACCGGGTCCACCAGGCAGAAGTGGGCGTTGGGAGACACCGTTAACTCACTTTGATGGGGAAGTTTTTGGTGCTGTTGCTGCTGGAGAGAAAGGATACAGAAGATTTGCAGGCTGGGGGTGGATAGTGGGGAAAATAGCTGGCATTCTGCATAGGCCTTTTTACTGTTGTTGTTTTTGTCGTCGTATGCCTTCAAGTCATTTCTGGCTTTTGAAGACCCTAAGGAGGAAGGTAATGTCCTTGTAAATGGCACGCAGAATGGAATAAATAGCATCCATATTCACCTAGGGACTGATGTGACGTTACAACATATGAATATTCGTAACACAGTTGGGGCATGACGGATGCACCATGATCTAATGCTCAATGGGCAACGATGTGCATCAGGACACTTCTCTCATATGATAGATATGTAGGAGTGCAAACAGAAATCAAAAGCAGCAAAATGCTGGCAGTAGGAGTATATGCTACAAGTGAAAACAAGGCCAAATTCTATGAAAAAATAGTGGGAAAGATCTCAAATTATAAGATAGATGGATATTACAGGATAGATGGACCACGCTGTGGCTCGCTTAGCTGATAGCTAGCTGCAATAAATCACTACTGACTGAGAGGTCATTAGTTCAAAGCCAGCCCAGGTCAGAGTGAGCTTCCGGCCATTCATCTAGCTTGCTGTCAACCCATGCAACCCAAAAGACAGTTGCATCTGTCAAGTAGGAAATTTAAGTACTGCTTTATACGTGGAGGCTAATTTAACTAATTTATGACGCCATAAAAACCTTCCAGCAGCATGCAGAAGAAAGAGGAAGTACTCCATCAAAGGACTTGGAGTCACAATGGACAGTAAAGCAGGAGCTCCCCCCGTGGCCAGAATCGAGCTGGAATCCAGCATACCCTCATGAAGCCAGAAAAAGCTTGAGCACCGCTGGAATGTTAAATTGCTTCTGTGTTTGTCTATCTATGCATTTCTAACTGGCATTGAATGTTTGCCATGTATATATGCATTGTAATCCGCCCTGAGTCCCCTGCGGGGTGAGAAGGGTGGAATATAAATACTGTAAATAAATAGATTACAAAATAGATGAATATTTATGGGTTTCTCCTTGATCTCTCAGCGGCTTTCGATACCATTGACCATGGTATCCTTCTGGACCGGCTCTTGAAGGTGGGACTTGGGGGCATTGTATTGCAATGGCTCCGCTCATTCCTGGAGGATCAGACCCAGATGGTGGTGCTGAGGGTTACCTGATTGGACCCCTGGGCTTGTGGGGTCCCACAAGGCTATATTTTATCCCCCGTGCTTTTCAATATCTACATGAAACCACTGTGTGAGGTCACCTGGAGTTTTGGAGTTCGGTGTCATCTGTACACAGTTTGGGGGTCCTCCTGGACTCGGCACTGACACTTGAAGCTCAAGTATCGGCAGTAGCTGGGAGGGTCTATGCACAATTACAGCTCCTGTGCCAACTGTGACAGTACCTCAAAAAGCCAGATCTGGCCACGGTGGTCCATGCCTTAGTTCACTGGTTCTCAACCTCTGGGTCACCATGTGTTTTGGCCTACAACTCCCTGAAATCCCAGCCAATTTACCAGCTGTTAGGATTTCTGGGAGTTGAAGGCCAAAACATCTGGAGACCCACAGGTTGAAAACCACTCCCTTAGTTAGTTACATCTTGTATGGATTACTGAAATGCACTTTATGTGGGGCTGCCTCTGAAGATGACTCGGAAGCTACAATTAGTACAAAGATCAGCAGCCAGGCTGCTGACCAAGGCAGGTTATAGAGAACATATGACCCCCCCCCCATTTATGCGATTGCACCCCCCCCCCCCCATGAACCTGTTTGGGCCTTATGGTCAACAGGGAAGGCCATCCTCTTGATTCCTCCCCCACTGCAAGTGAGGTTGGTGGGGACGAAGGAGGGGGCCTTCTCGGTAGTGGCCCACTGACTCTGGTACTCCCTCCCCATGGAGATTAGACAAGCATTCACTCTTATGACATTTAGAAGGGATTTGAAGACATGCAATTTAAAGAGGCTTTTGGGGATGGTTAGTCCAGCTCTGTTACATGGATATACCTTGACTTCATCTAATGTTTTATAATATTTATTATTAATTTGTTTACTGTGTTGTGACTTATCTTGTTGGATGTGTTATTATATGTTTATTTTATTTTTATGTATTTGGCTGAATTTATTCATGTCGTGAGCTGCCCCGAATCCATTGAGGAGATGGGGTGGGATATAAATAAAGCATGTTGTTGTTGTTGTTAGAAACACAACAAGATGAGTCCACGGCAAACAAGATCACTCTGCTAGCTGTTGTATTGGATCACACATCGGACACTTCCCAAGTGTCTAGGACTGTGTGATGTATCCGCGAATAATGTGTGCAGATCCCAGTAAGGTGGCCTTTTGCAGCTGGCAGATGGTAATTTTGTCAGCGCCAATTGTGTTTAAGTGCAGGCCAAGGTCTTTAGGCACTGCACCCAGTGTGCCCATCACCACTGGGTCCCCCTTGACTGGCTTGTGCCACAGTCTTTGTAGTTCGATCTTTAAATCCTCATATCGTGTAAGCTTATCCAGTTGTTTCTCGTCAATCCTGCTGTCACCTGGGATTGCAACATCGATTATTCATACTTGGTTCTTTTCCATGATTGTGAGGTTATCAGTATTGTGCTCCAGAACTCTGTCAGTCTGAATTCGGAAGTCCCAGAGTAATAATGTATTGTCGAAGGCTTCATGGCCGGAATCACTCAGTTCTTGTGGGTTTTTTCGGGCTATATGGCCATGTTCTAGAGGCATTTCTCCTGACGCTTCGCCTGCATCTATGGCAAGCATCCTCAGAGGTCTCTGAGGATGCTTGCCATAGATGCAGGCGAAACGTCAGGAGAAATGCCTCTAGAACATGGCCATATAGCCCGAAAAAACCCACAAGAACTGAGTCCCAGAGTAGTTTGACGTGTTCATTTTCTGTAACTTTTTCCGGCTTGTGATCCCACCAGTTCTTTGTCACGGGCAAATAATAATAATAATAATAATAATAATAATAATAATAAATATTTCTCCAGCAATAGATGGAAAATCAGAAAAAGCTGAACAGGGCAAACTCCCAAAAACATTTTTCAACTTTACAAATAATCCGGGATTAATAGATGTCTGGAGATTAAAATATGGCAATGCCACAGACTACACATTTTACTCAGACAGACACAAATCACTTTTCCAGGATTGATATGTTTTCAGCAGCAAAGCCCTTAGGAACATGGCTCTCACAAATTGAAGATCTATCTAAGACGTTCTCAGATTGCAAACTTCTAGTGTGAACAATGAGAAAGAAACATTCAGCTTTTGGATAGAGGTTAAATGAGTCTATTTTTTATAATAATTTTATTGGATTATTTGCATAGATATATATAAAATAGCAACGTAACAATAAAAAAGGATAGAACCAATAGTATACAGGGAAAGTGGGGGAACATCTGGTTATAGAAAAGTAGGGAAAAAGAAAAAAAGAAAAAGAGAAAGAAAAAAAATTGAGAAAAAATAGTTCTTAGACTTCCATTCTGTGCCTTTGCTTAATATATTTTTATCTTTCTTAGTTTATATTTTAGTATTATTTCATTTATATCTTGCTCAACATCTTTCTTTCATATAACTTTCAAATGATGACCAGTTTGTCTCTTTTATTGATTTTCCCAACCTTTTCTTCAAAAAAAAAGTTAATTTATCCATGTCTTTAATCTCTTGTAATTTATTAAACCAATCCTCTACTTCTGGAGTTTTGTCATTTTTCCATATTTTTTCAAATGATTCTGGGGTTTTTTGGGAATGATATTCCCAATATTTTCTGTATCTGTTCATGAATATTTTTCCAGTAGATTTGTGTTTTTTTACAAGACCACTACATATGGAAGAAACTTCCCTCTGCTTCCTGACATTTCCAACATTTTTTATCCAAGTTTTTATACATTAAATTCAATTTTTTAGGTGTGACATACCATCGGTGGAACATCTTAAGCCAATTTTCTTTCAAGTCCATTGCGTATGTATATTTTAATTTCTTGTTCCAAATTGTTTCCCATTCTCTCAAGTGGATTGGTCTTATATTTTCTGCCCATCTAATCATACAATTTTTATTAGTTCAGTTTCAGTTAACCATTCTAATAATTTATCATAAATTTTTGTTATTAGTTTTTTCTTTGATTGAAGGATTTTGTCCTAGGTTGAAGTTTTCCAGTTGAATCCTACCTTATTATCCTGTTTATAATATTCATTTATTTGCATATAGTATAACCAAGAGATATTTTTTAAAAAAAAATATGTTTTCATAGGATTTTAGAGTTGTAGCGTCTTTATGGTCCACACATGCATAATGGTCCGCCAAGTGTAGTTAAATCAGTGTATTTTGAGGGGAATTGGTTATACAAAAAGTGAGAGGGCAACTAGAAGACTGTTTTAAGGATAACATGGATAGAGAAATGGAAATGATAATGTATGAGATGCTGGTAAGGCATACGACAGGGACCTGTTTATGCAACAAAAAACAGAAGGAAGAAATTTGAGAAAATGAACTTGATTCCAAAGGAAATTAACAGGAAAGAACAAGAACAAATGTTATACACTGCCAGTAATAAACGACGCATAAATCACATTAAGACGCCACAAACACAACTGCTAATGCTGATGACAACTAAGTATGAGAAAATAATGTGCTACATAAAACACACATTTTGAATCAGCCTAAGTTCATTTGTGCAATGTTGCCTCTCAGCACAACTAATGCACATGGAGATGTATGCTACACGACCCCAAGGAGCTCAACTTGGTTGTTCTTCTCTAAGGCAACAAACAGCTTGCCATGGCATGGCAGGCATTTTCTTTTCCCCACCATTCATTGAGAGAGAAGGGGAGTGAAATTGCTACAAAAAGAGGGAAAGAGCTAAGCCACGCCGAAGAAGAGATTCTGGGAGCTGTAGCGGGATATCATTTTCCGAGCTCTCCATCTTGGAAAGAGAGGTCGCCTGCCCCTCCCTGAAATCTAGAGGCTTTGCTCATCTTTCATCTTGATGGCGTTATATTGTTTTTTCCCCCCAAAATCCATTTTCTTTCTTACATCTAAAGCGGCATTCCTGGAAACATTTTCCCAGGCGCCGGCACCGGCACCTTCCTCGGTTATTACAAAGTGCCGTGGCATGAATAATTTAGCTTCCTCTCGGAGATGGATACACCCCGCTTCCCTTGGGAAGGCTGAATTATTGATGGCCAGGAAAAGCCAGAGTGAGCAAGTTCTCTGGCCAAGGCTTTCACACCTTTCTGGGAAGGGGCTGCAAGGAGGCCTTGGCTTCAAGGGTCACCCATCACCTCTGGCCCAAACACAGAGTGCCAACGGGGTCCATTACCTTTAAGTCATTGAGAACTGGGGAGGATCAAGTTGTCTTAGAAGTTGGATGTTGGTAAGATCACAGATGACCCAAATCTGGAAGGAGTGCGCAACAAACACCTTGGAGGATAGGAAGGCAACTCAAAATGATAAACTAGAAAGCCAAGCCAAAGGATACTTCTTCCTTTATTCTGTTAGCCAATCCTTTTGGTACTCAGTATCACACATTGGGCTTGTACTACGCAGACATCTCCATGTCAAAGGTAGATATTTCACTACTTTCAAAGTTGGCGACAACTTGCACAACCAAACACTCAGTGTCCAACCTCCTTGACCTTGGGCATCTTGCTTGGTGCTCTGTCTTTAAAGGCTACTTTAAAGGACACTAGGGCCACTTATTATGTGAGCTTGTTAGATGTGGTTTCAGTCATATACAGGAAGAGTTTGCTCTGGAGGATCTGCAATGCCTAGAAAAAATGGTTTCCTTTAGGTTGGCCTCCAACCTGATTCTTCTACAGAAGTCTGGAATTCATCTACCGATCCAATATCTCAGCCATATCTCAGCCACTAGGTCTCCAGTGTGATTCTATGGACAACTTCCATCTACCGATCATGGATTTTCAAACTCTCGAGGACTATTCCTGGACAATTTCCAGTGAAAGTTGACCAAAGAATGGTTGTAGAGGTTGAAGAGAGACCACAATGGCAGAGATGTTGGATCACTAGATGCCTTATAGACTTCTGGTCAAATGGGACTGTGAAACAAGATCCAGCTCTTAAGTTATAAAGAGTAGTCATTATTACGTGGCCAAAGCTTTTTCTGGATTTCTATGGGATGGGAAGAGAGGTGGGGAAATATGAAAGAATGTGAATGAAAAACATATCAAGACGGTGATGATGTTTAACTGCAATCATGTAAGAATCGTTGCAAGGTGACAAGGATAGCCCTTCATAGATAAACAAGATAACCCAACCTGAAAAGTATTTGGATTATATTCCCATGCTGATTTGACATTTACATTTTCTAAAAAGTGAAATAGTCATGCACAGTGACCCTTTCTGAGATTATGGTCCAAAATAATAAGGCTGGTGCTAAAATCAACAGAAAACGACATGGCTGCCATTTAATAAAAGAAACAATATGGCTGCCTGTTGACTCAACAGAAAGCAATGTGGCTGCCACTCAATAAAAGCAATATGTCTGCCTGTTGAATTAACATAAAGCAATGTGGCTGCCACTTAAGAAAAAAACAATACGTCTGCCTGTTGAATAAAAAAAAGCAACATGGCTGGCACTTAATAAAAACAATACGGCTGCCTGTTGAATCAACAAAAAGCAGTATGGCTGCCACTTAACAAAAACAATATGGCTGCCTGTTGAATCAACAGAAAACAATATGGCTGCCATTTAATAAAAAATAATATGGCTGCCTATTGAGTCAACAGAAAGCAATATGGTTGTCACTTAATAAAAACAATATGGCTGCCTGTTGAATCAACAAAAAGCAATATAGCTGCCACTTAATAAAAACAATATGGCTGCCTGTTGAATCAACAAGAAGCCATGTGGCTGCAAGTTAATAAAAACAATTTGGCTGTCTGTTGAATTAACAAGAAGCAATATGGCTGCCACTTAATAAAAACAGTATGGCTGCCTGTTGAATCAACAAAAAGCAGTATGGCTGCGACTTAACAAAAACAATATGGCTGCCTGTCCAATCAACAGAAAGCTATATGGCTGCCATTTAATAAAAAACAATATGGTTGCCTGTTGAATCAGTGGAAAGCAATATGGCTGCCACTTAACAAAAACAATATGGCTGCCTGTTGAATCAACAGAAAGCAATATGGCTGTCGTTTAGTAAAAAACAATATGGCTGCCTGTTGAGTAAACAGAAAGCAATATGTCTGCCTCTTAACAGAAACATTGTAGCTCCCAATAGTCAGCAAAAAAAAATGGCTGCCACTTATGTCAACCAAAAACACTAGTGTACTAGTCTACACTTTTTATTAAGTGTAGACTAGTACACTTAATAAAAAACAATATGGCTGCCTGTTGAATCAACAAAAAGCAATATGGCTACCACTTAATAAAAAAACCAACATGGCTGCTTGTTGAATCAACAGAAAGCAATATGGCTGCCACTTAATAAAACACTTAATAAAACAATATGGCTGCCTGTTCAATCAACAGAAAGCAATATGACTGCCACTTAGTAAAAAACAATATGGCTGCCTGTTGAATCAAGAGAAAGCAATAAGGCTGCCATGTAATAAAAACAATATGGCTGTCTGTTGAATCAACAAAAAGCAATATGGCTACCACTTAATAAAAAACAATATGGATTTCTGTTAAATCAACAAAAAGCAATATGGCTGCCACGTAATAAAAACAATATGGCTGCCTGTTGAATCAACAAAAAGCAATATGTCTGCCTCTTAACAGAAACATTATAGCTCCCAATAGTCAGCAAAAAAAATATGGCTGCCACTTATGTCAACCAAAAACAATAGTCTAAATTATACTGTTAGTTCTTAGTAGTAGTATTGAATCATTTGCCTCATCCATGTTTTGATTCACCATTCAACCCAATACTAATGAGTCTACTCTAGTTGGAACTCGCCAACAAGATACTAGTTGCCAGTCGAGTCATCAGAAGGCGACATGGCTTCCTCCTCAATGACTATAAGGCAACGTGGCCTCTGTTCACCCGAGCAAGAGGGACCGTGTCTCCTTCCATGGCTCCTAACCTCTCCTCACATCTCTCTCCAGCTCCGACCTGCTGGCCAGGAAGCCCTGAAACCTCCTCGGGTGACCATGCTGAACGGGGAGACGAGCACTTCCTCGGCCAAGAATGTGGTCCGAAGCTCCAGCATCAGCGGCGAGATGTACAACATTGAGAAGAGTAACGGGGGCAATCCGGACTCGGCAAGCCTGTCGTCCACGAAGAAGCGGCGCTCCAGCTTGGGGGCCAAGATGGTGGCGATCGTGGGTCTGTCGCAGTGGAGCAAGAGCACAATGCAACTCAACCATCCTGGTAAGGAAACTTTTTTGGCTTTCTCTTTCTGGGCTGCATCTCTGGGGATTTAGAGCTTGGAAACTCCAACTCCCAGAAACGTCTCTCATCCTCTAGTAATGAGGGATTGTGGGAGCTGTAATCAAAAAGTTAACTTTTCCAAGCTCTGTATAGAATTGTGATGGTTGTGTGTTATGGATCTGTGGCCCACTCCATCCAGAGGTTGTTGGGTAGATTGCCCTGTGATGTCCTTCTGTGTTGTGCATATCTCTTTGGGAAGGCTATGAAGATTTGAAGGGGAACACAAATAATTGGCAAAAGTCTGTCTCTCTGATGTGAAATCCTAAACTTAACTTGAAAATATTTGGGGGGGAGGAGGAGGATGGAACCAGAACATGTCAGAAAGTAAAAACCATTGAGTCCAAAAAAAGCTTAGTCTTTGAGTTTCAGATGGTCGCTCACAAGGATGTATTTGCACTCAACCCAGTCGCTCTGAGATATGAAAATTATAAGCCAGAGGATGCATATGGCCTATATTTTGGCCAGGAGAAAAGAAAAAAAAATTACTCATTCTAAAATCAATACACACGACTCCACATGCAGAGATTTGCACAACAGAATCCTGGAGGAACCACAATCGTATAATAGTTTTCTTATAAGACTCTGGCAGACTAGAGGTCAGGAGCGGCTCAACCCATGACGCAAAGTAAGCATTTGCAGTATAGTTGATTTTGCCCAGGGGCGCTCTTGAGGCGCTCATGGGGGAAAATAGACCTTGACATATGCGAGTTGTAGTTACTGGGATGTATAGTTCATCTAAAATCAAAGAGCATTCTGAACTCCACCAATGATGGAATTGAACCAAATATGGCACACAGAACTCCCACGACGAACAGAAAAGAAAATTACCTAGGGGTGCTAGAGGTGCATCTACACTGTAGGATTAATTCAGTTTGACACCAACATTCCAGCCAGAGTTGCCCTGACACTTGAATTAGAGCAACCTAGAACACAACCTTGCATGACATTGGCCATTTGTGCTACAGCATGTTGTCAGTGGCTTATTGTCAAAATGATGGGACTGGCTGACTGGTCTTGCAGTGAAACAGAAATCTTTGCATACAAACCATTTACTCTTTGTTTCCCCTCAACTAAAGATGAATGTTTGGTTGGGTTTTTTATGGGAAATAAATCTGCTTAAAACCCTGGAGAGCCACTTGGTGTAGACTAGTAGACGCTACTGAGTTGGAAGGATCAATAGTCTGCCTTGGCAAAAACGGCAACATGAGTCCACAGTGTGATGCGGCAGCTAAAAAATCCAGTGCACTTCTAGGAAGCATCAATAGGAGTCTAGTGTTGGGATTGAGGGAAGTCCTAGACCCATTCTGTTCTGTTTTGAGCAGGCCTTACCTGGAATAACCCTGTGTCCAGTACTGACCAAAGCAATTCTGGTTACATCCCGTATAGACTACTGCAACGCTCTCTACGTGGGGTTGCCTTTGTGATGTTTCGTGATGTTTTGTATCGATGTTGTTCACCGCTTTGAGTCACCTGAGGGCTGAGAAAAGCGGTATATAAATAAAGTAAATAAATAAAGTAAATAAATAAAGTAAATAAATAAATTCAAGAATGAGATGGACAAGATGGAAGGTGTCCAGAGATGGGCCACCAAAATCCTCCAAGATCTGGAAGCTAAGCTCAAAAGGAGTTGCTTAGTGAGCTGAAGATGTTTAGCCTTGAGAATAAAACAATGCGTAGGGACATGTTTAAATGTTTGTAAAGCTCTCACATCAAAAGGGAAACTTGTTTTCTGCCGTTCTAGAGACTAGGATACAACGGAGTCATGGATTCAAACTATTAGAAAAAAAAATATTCCACGTAAACATTAGGAAGAGCTTCCTGACAGCAAGAGCTGTTTGGCAGCAGGTTATGATGCTACCTGGGAGTCCCAGAAAAATTCTCTGGAGGCTTTTAAGTAGAGGCTGGATGGCCATCTCTTGGGAGTTATTTGATTGTGTCTTCTTGAATGGCAAAAGAGGGTTGGAGAGGATGGCCCTTGGGTGTTCAATCAGTGGAGTCTTTTTCTCTAGTGGTTTCTGGGTGGACTTCCACTGAGAATACTTGATTGTGGATTGTTGTACGGTTTCCGGGCTGTATGGCCGTGTTCCAGAAGCATTCTCTCTTGACGTTTTGCCTGCATCTATGACAGGCATCCTCAGAGTTTGTGAGGTCAGAGAATACCTGCCATAGATACAGGTAAAATGTCAGGAGAGAATACTCCTGGAACATGTCCATATAGCCCAAAAAACTTAA
The DNA here is from genome assembly GCF_037176765.1 of Anolis sagrei. Classification (NCBI taxonomy): domain Eukaryota; kingdom Metazoa; phylum Chordata; class Lepidosauria; order Squamata; family Anolidae; genus Anolis; species Anolis sagrei. Next base: position 81,162,317 of record NC_090034.1, on the reverse strand, counting down.
AACAACTCAGTGATTCCGGCCATGAAAGCGTTCGACAATACATTGCTTGATTGTGTCTTTTTTGTGTAGTAGAAAGGGGTTGAATTGGATGGCCCTTGTGATCTCTTCCAGCTCTATAATTGTATAGTGATGATGGTGATGATGATGGTGATGATGGTGACTTTATGATTCCAAGTGCAGGCAGTCCCCAAGTTACAAACATCCACCTCACAAATGACTCCTAGTTAAGAATGGAGCTGACACAACAGGAAAGGAGAGAAATCTTCTCCTCCGCAAAACGGAAATTCACTCCGGGAAGATTTATTATGGGGGAAATGGGTCACAACTGAAGCTTTCTCACAATCCTTGTGATGGGAGTCAGAGCTGTTAGACTTGGGGTGATTCCACAAAAAATATAGCTGAGTGCCAGAAGCACAGTTCATAACCAACAGAAGCTTATGTGTAGCTAGCCAGGATAAGTTTCCATTCAAGAGAATGGATCAGGATTGCAGGAGACTTGTGCAGTCAGGGATGAAACCCAACACATTGTTTCCACAGCATGCCAATATCCCATTCATTCCCATTCAAAATCCCATTCTCAAAGGTACAGAAAATGAGATGACATCTTCTGAACAGGGGCACAGACAGCAAAGGTAACACCACGGGGGTGTTCATCCTTCCCTATGCTATATATATTCTCTATAATTCTATGATGATGATGATGATGATGATGATGATGATAATGATGATGATGATGATGATATGCTGTATATATCCAATCCAAACATCAGGAGATAATGCTTCTGGAACATTGCCATACAGCCCAGAAAACTCACATCAAATCCAAGATAGGTCCTGTAGGTTTGTTCTTAAGTTGAATTTGTATGTATGTACATTTTTAAAGTGTGAGTCCGGCTCTCTCTCTCTACACACACACACATATATGGTTGCTTGAGGCAAATGTGAATGTTGCAATTGGCTACTTTGCTTAGCCTTGTAGCTTCAAAGCCTGACTGGTTCCTGACTGGGGGATCCTTTGTTGGGAGGTGTTAGCTGACAAGAGTTAGCTCAAGGAGACAAGATTAATTAAATATGAATAAAAATATTGGGTTGCTGTGAGTTTTCCAGACTGTATGGCCATGTTCCACAAGCATTCTCTCCTGATGTTTCACTTTCATCTATGGCAGGCATTCTCAGTCTGTTGTAAAAATGTTTATTTACTTACAGTATTTATATTCCACCCTTCTCACCCTGCAGGGGGCTCAGGGTGGATTACAATGTACATATACATGGCAAACATTCAATGCCATAGACACACAACATATATACACAGACACTCAGAGGCTATTTACCATTCCAGCTTCTGGCCACCAGGGGAGCTGTCGCTTCACTGTCCGCTTGTGACACTGATGAAGTACTTCCTCATTCTTTTCATACTTGCTGGATATTTTTATGGCCTCGTAAATTAGTTAAATTAGCCTCTCCACATAAGTGGTACCTAAATTTCCTACTTGATAGATTCAACTGTCTTTCGGGCTGCAAAGGTCGACAACAAGCTACACAAATTGGTTGGAAGCTCACTCCAACCTGGGCTGGCTTTGAACTCATGACCTTTTCGGTCAGTAGTGATCTTAATGCAGCTGACTCCCAGCAGGTGGGGTTTATATGTCTGTAGAATGTCCACAGTAAGAGGCCAGACCATGAAGCTGCAAGGCCGTTAAATGCTAATCAAGATGGCCAGTTACAACATTCACACCTACCTCAAACAGACAAGAGTTTTTTCTCCCATCTTGGACATTCCACAGATATATAAACCCCACTTGCCTAGTTTTCAACAGACATCACAACCTCTGAGGATGCCTGCCATAGATGTGGGTGAAACGTCAGGAGAGAATGCTTCTGGAACATGACCATACAGCCCGGAAAACTCATAGCAACCCAGTGATTCCAGCCATGAAAGCCTTCGACAACATATACAACCTACTACCTTGTTTGTAACTTGGGGACTGCCTGTAGATCCATGTGCTCCTGGGATGCTTGCACAGCTAAATGACTCCCGGCTTGCCTCCTTGGTGCATTTTGCCCTTCCCTTTGTCCGCTTGGCCTTTCTCCTCGAGGATTTCTGTCCTGATCTCTCCAGCAGACGCTATGAGCTTGGCTTCAGCAGTGGCTTACTCTTGGGCATCAGGGTTCAGCCGCTGGGCACTGGTGCCGTACTTGCTAAGCTGGGAAGGGTGAGCACATAATGGACGGCTCACACTGGCTTTGCCACCTGCCCATTCTGCCCCTTTGCTTGCCAGAAGGGTGATCACATTATAATCATTTAATGAGGGGAAATCCCATTGCCTTCTGTTCTTATTTCCTCTCTTTCTCGTTTCTTCCTCTGACATTTTTTCTAATGATTAATTTTTTTTATTGAGACAGATTCAAACAAATCCTACATAGAAATACAACAAACAAAACAACAAAATATTAAAAATACTTTTTTTTAATAATGCTACTTCATCCCGAACATAAAAAATACAGTAGAGTCCTGCTTATCCAACCTTTGCTCATCCAATATTCTGTATTATCCAATGCAGTCTGCCTTCCGCCCAATCCACAACTATTTCAATACATTGCTATGTTTTGGTGCTAAATTTGTAAATACAGTAATTACTACATAACATTACCATGTATTGAACTGCTTTTTCTGTTGATGTGTTGCAAACACATGATGTTTTGGTGCTTAATTTGTAACATCATAACGTAATTTGACATTTAATAGGCTTTTCCTTCCTTATTTTCGCTTATCCAACATTCTGCCGGCCTGTTTATGTTGGCTAAGCGAGACACTATTGTAACTACAAAAAAGGTACATTATCTATACCAATGGCTTTACATTCTCTGTGTGGTGGTAATATTCTCTATTTTCCGCACCCATTTAGTGAAAAGGAACCATTGGTACATCTTTTCTTACATAATAACACTCTTCTATTCCAAAAAAACGAGTGATGGAGATTTGGTTCCATCTTTGCTGGAAGAACACCATAAATGGGCCCCTGTCTTTCTTAAAGTTAGTTAGAGTTAATTAGATTATCCTTTACTTCATGTTCACTTACTTTCAAGGAGCCCCCGGTGACGCAGTGGGTTAAACCCTTGTGCCGGCTGAACCAGAATGGGGTGAGCTCCGTCTGTCAGCTTCAGCTTCTGCGGGGACATGAGAGAAGCCTCCCACAGGAAGGTAAAACAACAAACATCCAGGCATCCCCTGGGCAAGGTCCTTGCAGATGGCCAATTCTTTCACACCAGAAGCGACTTGCAGTTTCTCAAGTCGATCTTGACACACACACACACACACAAAACTTATTTTCGAAAGGCAATAGTCTTGGGACAGAATCATTGAGTCTTTCTATCTTGGAGCAGAGATAAACCTTGCTACCATTGTTTCCACAACATGCCAATATCCCATTCATCCCCATTCATGTATAGTAATAGCCTTCCTCATTGTCTATTGAGTTTTTCATCTAACATCCCAAGCAGATAAAGTTCAGGTTTCATTTCAAATTTGACTTTAACAATTTCTTCTCAAAGCATATGTCTTTGCGCCCAGTATTTCTGAGCATTTATAGATGATCACCACATATGATAAAAAGTGCCCAACTTTTCCCCACATTTCCAACAATCACTAGAACTATTTTTATACAACTTAGGAATCCTTTCTGGTGTTGGGTACCATCCAGAGTCCAAAACAGTTTCAAGTTTGATGGGGTCATTTGATAAGTACACAACAAGGTCATAGTACAATTCGTGTGTGTGTGTGTATAAAACAATCACTGTAACTTAAAACATATCTATACTAATAAATACATATTAGTCACATCTGTTCTGCAAACCTCATTGCCCGTTGATTTTCTCTCGTTTTCCTACTCCCTTTCGATAATAATAATAATAATAATAATAATAATAATAATAATAATCTTTACTTAATATCCCACCACCATCTCCCCAATGGGGACTTAGGACGACTTACATGAGGCCAAGCCCAACAGCATGTTACAATAGAGTAAAACCAAAATACAATAACAACACTGTAAAATACATACAATATATGACTACAAAAACGATAAAGCAAAATCATACACAATAAAATAAAATAAAATAAAATAAAATAAAATAAAATAAAATAAAATAAAATAAAATAAAATAAAATAACAATGAGTGGGCCACATGCAAAGGCAGCCCTAGGTAATTTTCAATGATAATTATCCCACCCCCCACCCAATCACTGATATATATTCTTTGTTCGTTGTGGGAGTTCTGTGTGCCATATTTGGTTCAATTCCATCATTGGTGGAGTTCAGAATGCTCTTTGATTGTAGGTGAACTATACATCCCAGTAACTACAACTCGCATATGTCAAGGTCTATTTCCCCCCAAGAGCGCATCAAGAGCACCCCTGGGCGAAATCAACTATACTGCAAATGTTTACTTTGCGTAATGGGTTGAGCTGCCCCTGGCCGCATGTGCAAGATAAAAACTAAGATACTAAAAAGACTAAAATCAGGATGAGATAGGGATGGAGAAGATTGTTTGTGGGGGAGAAACTCATAAAGGAACGAGGTCATAAATATAGACCTTCATACAGGTGGGGAAATATACTCTGGGGACAAAAACTGTTGAGGGGGAACAACTGTGTATGATAATATGGCTACTCTCCAAAAGCGCTTCAGATAACACTGTATATACACACTTCTGCTTTTAATAATTTTCCTCTGATTCATAAATCCAATCATTGAAGTTTGACCCCGTCATCGTAGGATCTAGAACAATCCAAATGGCCATAAGGATGAATGGGTTGATGCTTCAGCCCCATCAATTCCTGCTTCTTGGCAGGGGGTTGGGCTGGATGGCACACAAGGTCTCTTCCAATTCTATGATTCTATGAATTCACAGAAAGCCATTTTGCAGTCAGTGAATCTAAAATTCATTCATTTTTTTCATAGGATTTTGATTCCAGAACCAATTGGGGACTTTCTATTAGTGGTAAATTGTCTCCGGGTTTCAAAGGAACTATCCAAGGTTCTGAATATGATCTGAAAACTGTATTTGGCATCTTGGATAGTTCCTTGAACTGGCATAGTATACTTGGAATAGGACACTGGGAGACCAAGGCAGTAGTAATAGAAACAACAACAAAAACAATAACAACGACAACATTAATACAGCCTTATATTGTATTTGTTGTTGTTGCCTAAGTACCCGACATTGCCCAGGTGTCTACCCCATAATGTCTCCATGGCAGCATTCTGACCATGGTGGGCAGGCTCTCTTTGTCTTCCCTTCCCCTTATACACATGTCACCTTTCCTTCCAAGTGACATCACAGGGGGCCACTCCACCTAGCAACTGCCTATCCTTCACCTAGCAACAGACATCACAAAGGGATGCTGTCACCTAGCAGCCGCTTTTGTGGTACAAACAGACATACATATTTTGATTTTATATTTATTTATCGTGTCAGGGGCAACCAGACCATTGTATTACATTTCCAACGGAACAAAACAAACAAACAGATAAAAAAACACGCAAACTTGGTAGTTGATTAAATGTCCTTTGACCAGTATCTGGCCACTTGGAGTGCCTCTGGTGTTGCAAGAAGGTCCTCCATTGTGCATGTAGCAGGGCTCAGGTTGCATTGCAGCAGGTGGTCAGTGGTTTGCTCTTCTCCACACTCGCATGTTGTGGATTCCACTTTGTAGCCCCATTTCTTAAGGTTGGCTCTGCATCTCGTGGTGCCAGAGCGCAGTCTGTTCAGCACCTTCCAAGTCACCCAGTCTTCTGTGTGCCCAGGAAGGAGTCTCTCATCTGGTATCACCCATGTATTGAGGTGTTGGGTTTGAGCCTGCCACTTTTGGACTCTCACTTGCTGAGGTGTTCCAGCGAGTGTCTCTGTAAATCTAAGAAAACTATTTCTTGATTTAATTCGTTGATGTGCTTGCTGATACCCAAACAAGGGATGAGTTGGAGATGTCACTGCCTTGGTCCTTTCACTATTGGCTGCTACTTCCCGGCGGATGTCAGGTGGTGCAATACCAGCTAAACAGTGTAATTTCTCCAGTGGTGTAGGGTGCAGACACCCCGTGATAATGCGGCATGTCTCATTAAGAGCCACATCCACTGTTTTAGTGTGGTGAGATATGTTCCACACTGGGCATGCATACTCAGCAGCAGAGTAGCATAGTGCAAGGGCAGATGTCTTCACTGTGTCTGGTTGTGATCCCCAGGTTGTGCCAGTCAGCTTTCGTATGATATTGTTTCTAGCACCCACTTTTTGCTTGACATTCAGGCAGTGCTTCTTGTAGGTCAGAGCACGGTCCAGAGTGACTCCCAGGTATTTGGGTGTGCTGTAATGCTCCAGTGGGATTCCTTCCCAGGTAATCCTCGGATTTTATAGATATAGGTTTATATCCTGTTTTATCTCTTCCATTGAGACTTAGTCTATTGAAACCCATTGGTGACTTTGCACAAGACACCAACTTATCTTAAGGGGAAGGCAATCCCAGAATAAATTTGGGGAATTTGCATTTGGAGACATTTGATGTTCAGCTAGGATTTTAGGAGACCAGTGTTCAACCATGGAAACGAGTGGGTGACCTTGGGCAAGTCACACTCTCTCAGCCTCAGAGGAAGGCAAAGGGATACTAGGCAAAATAATATTGGTCAAAAGAGCTGTCAGTTAGAGCCAGTTTGAAGGCATGTAAAAATGGAGTCAGTGAAGTATCAGAATTTGAGTGTTGGACTAGAACTGCAGGAGACGAAGGTTCAAAGCCTCATTCAGCCATGCAAATCCATTAGATGATGGATTGTTGTAGGTTTTTCCGGGCTATATGGGCATGTTCTGGAGGCATTTTCTCCTGACGTTTCGCCTGCCTCTATGGGAAGCATCCTCAGCGGTAGTGATGTCTGTTGGAAGTAGGAAAATGGGTTTATATATCTGTGGAATGACCAGGGTGGGACAAAGGACTTTTGTCTGCTGGGGCTAGGTGTGAATGTTTCAACTGACCACCTTGATTAGCATTTAATGGCTTGGAAGTGCCTGGGGGGAATCTTTTGTCGATATTGATACCATTAGATGATATTGAGCAAATCACTCTTGGCCTCAAAGAAAGGCAAGCAAGCTTTCTCTGACTAGTGTCTTGCCAAGAAAACCATAGGAAAGGGTTGCCATATGAAGTCACATGGCTCCCGACCTTGAAAATTCAAACTAAAACCCAAACACCAGGAACTCCTGTTGGGTTATCCCTCCACTATCCAAATAATTAGGTCCTATGCATGAACAACAACAATTAAAACCATTCAAAAGTGCCGAAGGGTCCACTTAAAGGAAATCCAGCCCCTACGACTTTAATAATGGGTTGTGTTTTGCCTTGGAAACTAGAAAAAAATAAACAACATTACTCCCAATCCAACTTCCACACAGGTGAGCAAGATAAGTGTGGCAACTTGGAGCTCTTTTCAAGAGATAATTCCAGATACAAAGTGTTCTGACAGAAAACCGATAGCATCCTTTGTCAATCTGTCTTTCTGCCTTTGGGCTGAAAGTTTCGGCAAAGCATTTTCTCAGCCGTCGCATCTTCAGGAAAAGTTTGCATGATCCAAATAGATAGGTTTTAAAAGGGAGAGCCAGTATATATGTGCGTGTGTGTGTCTCCATTATCATTTTGGTGTATTCTCAATTTCGTTTCTGGCAATTATTATAGCGTTTAGACTTGCTAGAGTTTCATGTTCAGCTGTTCTTTGAAAAGGAGTTTTATTTGGAGGCGGGTATGGCTTCAGCATCTGAGATGCTTTGCAAGATCTGTAATTATCCCCAGAAAGGCTAAGAAAAGAAATAGGGAGGGGGGAAAACGCACAAATAAATAGATCGGTGGAGGCAGAAATGCTCACTTGAAGGAAAGTCGCTCAGAAGTAATTTTAGAGGGAAACTTCAGTGATTTTTTTTAATCCCAGGAAGAGGAAAGGAAATCAGAACTGCGTGTGAGACAGAGGTTGTTTACATACTCCAAGGGTGCATATACACTGTAGAATCAATGGAGTTCAACACCTGCCATGGCTCAAGTCTGTGGAATCCTGGGACTTGTAGTTTCGGAAGGTTTTAGCCTTCTTTGCCAAAAAGTGACAGTGCTTCACCAAACTACAACTTCCTGATTCTGTAGCTGTGTGCCTTGACAGTTCATAGGGTCTTGAACTGTATTAATTTTGGAGCAAAACAAACAAGCAAACAAAACAAGAAATTGAGAGGAGGTGACCACTTGTAAAATGTCTTCTTTTGTCCATCAAAGCCAGAATTGAAAAGTTGACAACGGACTCTAAATGTAGACTCTGCAAGGAAGCAGACAAAACAATAGATCACATACTCAGCTGCTGCAAGAAGATCACACAGACAGACTACAAGCAGAGGCATAACACTGTTGCTCAGATGATCCATTGGAACTTGTACCACAAATACCATTTTCCTGTGACAAAGAACTTGTGGGATCACAAGCCTGAGAAGGTTATGGAAAATGAACACGTCAAACTACTCTGGGACTTCTGAATTCAGACTGACAGAGTTTTAGAGCACAATACTCATAATCTCACGATCGTGTTAAAAAACAAAGTATGGATCGCTGATGTTGCAATTCCAGGTGACAGCAAGATTGATGAGAAGCAACCGGAAAAGCTTACACGATATGAGGATTTAAAGATCGAACTGCAAAGACTCTGGCACAAGCCAGTAAAGGTTGTCCCAGTGGTGATTGGCACACTGGGTGCAGTGCCTACAAACCTTGGCCTGCACTTAAAAACAAATGACGCTAACAAAATCGCCATCTGTCAGCTGCAAAAGGCCACCCTACTTGGATCTGCATGAATAATTCGCCGATACATCACACAGTCCTAGACACTTGGGAAGCCAGCATAGTTATCTTGTTTGCTGTGTAGTAATCTTGTTATGTATCTAATAATGATGCTGATGCTGCCGCTGATGATGATGATGATGATGCAGAGAGAACTCCTTTTCCTTGACACTCAGGCTCCTTTCACACAGCTGTATAAAATCCACACTGAACTGCATTGTATGGCTGGTGTGGACTCAGATAATCCAGTTCATAGCAGATATTGTGGATTATCTGCCTTGTGGATTATCTGTGTAGCAAGGCCCTCGCTCATTCATAGCTGTTCCTAGTACTCTTTTTCTTCTTGCCATGGTATGTCCAAGATTGGGTTAAGAATGGAAGAAGAAAAAGAGAGAAAGTTTTGAATGATGGAGCCAAATTATGCTTCCAAATTCCACACTCCATCCAGGCTGCTGTATCCCAGGCAACACACATTTTGAAGTCAGCATCCTGGACAGCGAAGGTTGCTTTGCCACATCCTCCCCAACTAGGATGCCATCAACGGAGGGGAGACAAACAGATGGTTGTGTTTTCCTTCGCCCGGATGGGGTGGCCACGGGGCTTGGAAGACTTGAAACCGCCGCTCGCCTGGTCCAGTTCCCCGGAGAGGGGCACCTGCGTCATCTCAGCAGCCCACGCGAAAACTGCCGGCTTCCGAAGCTTTTCAGAGTCGAATGCTATCTCCGTCCTTTGCCCAGAGGCAGGGGAAGGGAGGAAGAGGGGGGCGCAGGCAGCAAGGAGCATCTGAACATCTTGAGATGTTATCTTCGGAGGCCAGCTTTCCGTTCTGAAGTCGCTGCCGGGGCTTTTATTGTTGCCAGTTAGCGCTATAAGGAGATGAGACTTCTGTACCTGCTTTGGCGTCTTTTGCAATTGAGACTTAGCTGCTCACTTCTTCAAGCAGTGGAAAATCTAGGGACAAAGTTCTAGGAGCAAAGGTCTAGGGACAAAAGTTAAGTGATGAAAGTCTAGGGATGAAGGTTAGGGCTAGGAATGAAGATCTAGGCACAAAGGTCTGGAGAAGTTCTCGGGACGAAAGTCTAAGGATGAAGGTTTAGGGACGAAGATCTAGGGATGAAGGTGTAGAGATGAAGGTTTAGAGACAATGGTCTAGGGATGAAGACCTAGGCATGAAGGTTTAGGGATCAAGGTCTAGAGCAGTGGTTCTCAACCTTCCTAACACCGAGACCCATTTATATAGTTCCTCATGTTGTGATGATCCCCAACCCTAAAATTATTGTCGTTGCTACTTCATAACTGGAATTTTGCTACTGTTATGAATCGTCATGAAAATATCTGATAGACAGGATGTATTTTCTTTCTCTGGACCTTGGGAGTTGTAGTTGCTGGGATTTATAGTTCACCTACAATCAAAGAACATTCTGAACTCCACCAGAGATGGAATTGACCCAAACTTGGCACACAGAACACCCATGACCAGCAAAAAATAATGAAAGGGTTAGGTGAGCATTGGCCTTGAGTTTGGGTGTTGTAGTTCACATATCTCCAGAAAGCACTGTAGACTCAAACAATGATAGATCTGGACTAAACCTGGCACGAATACTCAATATGCCCAAATGTGGACACTGTTGGGAGTTTGGGGGAAACAGACCTTGACATTTGGGAGTTGTAATTGCTGGGATTTATAGTTCACCTACAATCAGAGAGCATTCTGAACCCCACCAATGATAGAATTGGGCCAAACTTCCCACACAGAACTCCCATGACCAGCAGAAAATACTGTGTATCCTGATGGTCTTTGGTGACCCCTCCAACACCCCATCATGACCCCCCCCCCCCAGGGTTCCCGACCCCCAGGTTGAGAAACACTGGTCTAGAGATCAAAGTCTAGGGATGAAGGTTTAGGGACGAAAGTCTAATGATGACAGTCTAGGGATGAATGTCTTGAGATGAAGGCTAGGATTAGGGATGAAGACAAAGGTCTTAAGAAGGTCTAGGGATGAAAGTCCAGGGATGAAGGTGAAGAGATGAAGATTTAGAGACAAAGAAGGATGAAGGTCTAGGAACGAAGGTCTAGGGATGAAGGTGTAGAGATGAAAATGTAGAGACAAAGGTCTAGGGATGAAGGTCTAAGAATAAAGATCTATGGAGCTGAGCTGCTTTGTGTCTAAAGTACAGAGATTAAAAGTGGGATTCAAATCATCATCATCACCATCATTATCATCATCATCATAGAACCCTAAAGTTGGAAGAGACCCCGAGTGCCATCCAGCCCAACCCTTTCTGAAGACACAATCAAAGCCCTCCCAACAGATGGTCATCCAGCCTCTGCTTTGAACCCCACCACACTTCCAAAGCATCCAGATTTCAAGGGAGCATTGGAAGATAACTGCCACATTTGTTTTGTTTCTGGATACAAAAATGCAAACACAGTACTCTCTTCGTTAACCGAAATTCAAGCAACTGGCAAAAAAATTGCAAAACAAATTCTTTAAATAATATAAAAACATGTTTTTATAATATAACTAGCGGTCCCCTGCCACGCGTTGCTGTGGCCCAGTCTAGTGATCTGGAAAATCAATTAATGAGAAAGTGTTGGTTTCTAATATATGCAATGTCTTTCTGCTTGTGGGTAAACAGTATTTCTTGCTGTTTCTTTGCCAGTGTTGATGTTGAGATTGTCTGGTTTGCCTACTCTGGAACATGCAACATATAATTGTCCTTCTTTAGGGGTCCCTTTCAAATCTTTGATACTGCATCTGTCATATACATATATGTGTGTGTGTATGAATGGCTGGATGGCCCTTTGTCAGGGGGGATTTGACTATGTTTTCTTTTCCTGGTGAAGGGAGTTGGACTGGATGGCCTTAAGGCCGTATTTCTCAACCTGGGGTTTGGGATCCCTGAGGGGGGGAGGTTGTGAGGAGGTGTCAGAAGGGTTGCCAAAGACCGCCAGAAAGCACAGTATTTTCTGTTGGTCATTAGGGTTCTGTGTGGGAAGTTTGCCCCAATTCTGTCATTGGTGGGGTTCAGAATGCTCCTTGATTGTAGGGGAACTATAAATCCCAGTAACTACAACTCCCAAATGTCAAGGTCTATTTCCCCCAAACTCCATCTGTGTTTATATTTGGGCATATGGAATATCCGTGCCAAGTTTGGTCCAGATCCATCATTGTTTGAGTCCACAGTGCTCTCTAGATGTAGGTGAACTACAACTCCAAAACTCAAGGTCATTGCCCACCAAACCCTTCTAGTGTTTTCTGTTGGTCAGGGGAGTCCTGTGTGCCAGGTTTGGTTCAATTCCATCATTGGTGGAATCTAGAATGCTCTTTGATTATAGGTGAACTATCAATCCCAGCAACTACAACTCCCAAATGACAAAAGCATAATTTTTTGAGTGATGGTCACTCCTTGTGTTGTGAGATGTTTTGTTGCCAAATTTGGTGTGATTTCGTTCATTGGTTCTTTTGTTTTTAGGGTACTCATTACGCACAGAACATTTTATATATATATACTAGCCGTCCCCTGCCACGCGTTGCTGTGGCCCAGTCTGTTGATCTGGAAAATAAAGTAATGAGAAAGTGTTGGTTTCTAATATATGTAATTTCTTTCTGCTTGTGGGTAAACAGTATTTCTTGCTGTTTCTTTGTCCGTGTTGATGTGGAGAGTGTCTGGTTTGCCTACCCTGGAACATGCAACATATAATTGTCCTTCTTCAGGGTTCCCTTTCAAATCTAGGATACTATATCTGTGTGTTGGTGAATCATATCTATCTATCTATATCTATGGCTGGATGGCTCTTTGTCAGGAGGGCTTTGATTATGTTTTCTTGCCCTGATGAAGGGAGTTGGATTGGATGGCCTTAAGTATTTTCTGTTGGTTGTGGGGGTTCTGTGTGGGAAGTTTGCCCCAATTCTGTCGTTTATGGGGTTCAGAATGCTCTTTGATTGTAGGTGAACTGTGAATCCCAAATGTCAAGGTCTATTTCCCCCAAACTCCATCTGTATTCAATGCTGTTAAACAGTTAACAAAGACAGACAATTCATAAACAGAGGCAAAAGCTTCCCATCCTTTTCCATCTCTGGCATCTGGAGGCTGTGGGACTTGGGGCAGGTTACAGTACACATATATGCAAACATTCAAGTTTGGTCCAGATCCATCATTGTTTTAGTCCACAGTGTTCTCTGGATGTAGGTGAACTACAACTCCCAAATTCAAGATCAATGCCCATCAAGTTCAATTCAATCATTGGTGGAGTTCAGAATGTTCTTTGATTGTAGGTGAACTATAAATCCCAGCAACTACAACTCCCAAATGACAAAATCATATTTTTTGAGTGATGGTCACCCCTTGTGTTGTGAGACGTTTTGTTGCCAAATTTGGTGTGATTTCGTTCATTGGTTCTTTTGTTTTTAAGGTACTCATTATGCACAGAGCATTTTTAGATAGATAGATAGATAGATAGATAGATAGATAGATAGATAGATAGATAGATAGATCTGTGTTATATTAAGTTATATTTGTTTTTATTTATCTTGATTTGCTTTTAATGACTGTAGTTCAATGTTAATATCAAGTCAACACAGAGTTTGTGGTACGGTAAACTAGGGGGTATAGTATGAGTTGGGCCTGCTTTTAATAGTAACTATTAAGCAACCAGAAACTAAATTTACCTGGCATCTCCCAATCTGCATGGATGCCAATTAACGGAGAGTCTTCCGTAGATACTCCTCTTCCTTGAAAAGGGATGGAGACGTGCCAATGGCTTAATCAAACACGATGAAAGACAAATGAATCAAAAGGGGGTGAAATCAGGGTGCACCATCAAAGAGAACCCGCTCTGCTGTCCCATTGCACAAGACGTCGCAAAACAGGCACACTAGGAATGCATCTACACTATAGACTTAATGGAATTTGACACTACTTTCACTGCCATGGCTCAGTGCTGCGGATTCATGGAGGCTTTACAAGATCCTTAATCTTTTCTGCTAAATGAGTGCCGGTGCCTTCCAAACTACATCTTCCGATACTCCATACCATTGAGCCATGGCTGGTGTCAAACTACATTCATTCTGCAGTATAGATACAACACCGGATATGCTATTTTGTCTCAACCATAAGCCGCTCCACTCCCATTGGAGCTTGTGTGCTCCCGACTGGTGTGTGAGTCATGTCTTCATGTGTTTATGGGCAGCTGCTGTTTGGTCCACAGAGATGAGTCACAGGCAAAAGGTCCAGAGGACCTGCCATGTCGGATTAAGCCATCAGCATGTCTCCGTTCTCTTCCGACGGCTGACTTACGCTTTAGAGGAAACAAGGCAACCGGTTGTCTCATCCTTTGCTTTCTTCCAACGATGTCGTTTGCGGAGATGCTCTACGTGCAGGAGTAGCAGAACTCCAACAGGTTCTCCCCCATTCTCAATGGACTAATAATAATAATAATAATAATAATAATAATAATAATAATATAATTTTCTTACCTGCCTCTCCTCAAGGTTCAAGTTGTGACATAGCTAAAAATGCATTAATAGTCATAAACATTATATAAAATATATATATTAAAACATATTTCTATAAAATACATATATGAAAATAACCAGAACAATGATTAGAAAATCATGAACACAAGATGCAAGTTCAAAATTCATGACTGAAACTGCCTGGGTTGGCCTTAGAATCATAGAATCGTATGATTCTATGCATAGAATAGAATTGGAAGAGACCACATGGGCCATCTAGTTCAGCCCCCTGCCATGCATGAAAAGCACAATCAAAGTACCCTAACAGATGGCCATCCAGGCTCTGTTTAAAAGTTTCCAAGGAAAGACCTTCCACCACACTCCGAGGCAGAGAGTTCCACTGCTGAACAGCCTGTACAATAATAATAATAATAATAATAATAATAATAATAATAATAATACTTTATTTGTACACCGCTACCATCTCCCCAAGGGACTCCGAGCCCACAATACAACAATAAACAATAGCAACAGTAATACAAAACAATAAATAAACTCATAAGCAAAAATAAGCTATAAACATTAACAATAACACGATGCGTTTAAAAACCTATGGCTGGGCCAAATGTAATAATTAATTTAAAAAAAAATAATTCTGGGCATGACAAGGTGACATATAACTGGGATAGAAGTTTTGGAGAGGGATGAAATGTGCAGACAATCCTAGATCACTAATAAAGTGAATTTAGGGACATATTGCTGGGAGTTTCCTTATTCTGGGAAGGCACAATGAAACAACCATGTTTTCAGGCTCCTCCTAAAGACTGCCAGAGTTGGGGCTTGCCTAATGTCCTTGGGGAGTAAGTTCCAGAGTCAAGGGGCCACCACCGAGAAGGCTCTCTCCCTCGTCCCCACCAGTCGCGCTTGCGAAGGTGGTGGGTGCGCGAGCAGGGCCTCTCCAGATGATCGAAGAGATCGTGTGGGTTTGTATACAGAGATGCAGTCATGCAGGTAGGCGGGTCCCAAACCATTTAGGGCTTTGTAGGTAAGCACTTGCACCTTGAATTAGGACCGGTAAATGAATGGCAGCCAATGGAGCTCCTTAAACAGAAAGGTTGACCACTCCCTGTAAGGAGCTCCAGTTAAGAACCTGGCCGCTGCTCATTGAACCAATTGAAATTTCCGGGCCGTTTTCAAGGGTAGCCCCATGTAGAGTGCATTGCAGTAGTCCAATATGGAGGTGATTAAGGCATGGACCACCCTGGCCAGATCCGCCTTCACGAGTACGGTCGCAGTTGGCGCACGATCAGAAAGTTCTTAATGTTCAGGTGGAATCTCCTTACCTGTAATTTGAACCCAGTACTCCAAGTCCTAGTATCCAGGGCAGCAGAAAACAAACCTGCTCCCTCTCCCTTATAACATCCTTTCACATATTTGTACATGGCTATCATGCTCCTGGTAGTGCAGTGGGTTAAAGCGCTGAGCTGCTTAACTTGCTGACTGAAAGATCGCAGGTTCAAATCCAGGGAGCATCATGAGCTCCCCTTGTTAGCCCCAGCTTCTGCCAACCTAGCAATTTGAAAACATGCAAGTGTGAGTAGATCAATAGGTATCGCTCCGGCAGGAAGGTAACAGCACTCCATACAATCATGCTGGCCACATGACCTTGGAGATGTCTACGGACAACACCGGCTCTTCGGCTTAGAAATGGAGATGAAAACCAACCCCCAGAGTTGGACACGACTCAACTAAAAGTCAGGGGAAAACCTTTATCTTTGCTATCATATCTCCCCTCAACCTTCTCTTCTGCAGGCTAAACATACCCAGTTCTTTAAGATGCTCCTCATAGGACCTGGTCTCCAGACCTTTGATCATTTTAGTCATCCTCTTCTGAACACTTTCAGTGTCTCAATATATCTCTTGAATTGTGATGCCTAGAATTGGACACAGTTGGACAGAACTGGACACAGTATTCCAAAGCAAAATAGAGAGGCACCATGACTTCTGTCAATCTAGACACTATTCTCCTTTGGATACAGGCCATATCCCATTGGCTTTTTTTGCTGCCGTATCACACTGTTGGCTCATGTTCAGCTTGTTGTCCATGAAGACTCCAAGATCTTTTTCATATGTACTGTCATCGAGTCAGGCCTCCCCCATCCTGTATCTTACCATTTCTGCTGGAAAAGATGGGTCTTCAGATGTGTTTTAAATTCTGATGCTCCTTCAGCTCTTCCTTTGGTAGTTCCTTCCAAAGTCATCTTCTTTTGGGGTCAATGGAAAATGAGTCTGCTGGATGAGAGTCCCTAGTCTGGTTCTGGATGGATGGAATAAATAGAAAACCCAGGGACCTCAGTGTCCGAAGGGGCCACGGGATTGTATAGGAGAAGGCTATGGAGGGCTTTAAAGATCAAAACCAACACTTTGTACTTTGCCTGGAAAGTAATTGGCAGCAAGTGGAGTGACTTTATTGTGAATGTAAAAGTCAGCTCACGAAAAGTCAGAAGCAACTGAATGAATAAACAACAAACAAACAAAAGGCTCACTCTTGGATGTTCCTGTAAGCAATCTGGCTGCCCTATTTTGAACCAACTGGAGTTTCCAAACTTGGTACAAAGGTAGCTCAATGTGAAAAGCATTGCAGAAATCCAGCCTTGAGGTGACCACCGTCTTTAGGTCCTCCAGACGTAGGAAGGGCACAGCTGGTGCATCAGCCGAAGCTGATAAGAAATCTTCCTGACCCTTGTCACATCAACTTGGGCTGATATTTGGAGAGATGGATTCAGGAGAATCCCAAGCTGCGAACTTTCCAAAGGTTTAGTTTCAATTTTCTCTTGGAATGAAGGAGAAATGTGAAGGTCAGGAAAGAGAATAGGGCTGAGAGTTCTCTAGGAAAGGCTGCCCAGACGTTTCCCCTACAGAAGCAGTTGGACATGAATGTGTGAGCCATAATGTCTAAAGTAGCTCCTCTCCCCAAGGGATCTATGTAGGTGTGCCTGCAGAACTGCCTTGAGACTGCCGTTGGCATATTCAGTTTGACACAAAGCTCTGAGCATTTATCTTGGGCCACAACCAAGAAAGGAACTGCCGATTATTTGAACCCTAACTTGAATACAAAGTTTAATGCACCTCTGACTTCCAAATATCTTGAACAATAACTTGAACACCTTAAAGTCTGATTTTTCTTTTTAATTGGAGTATAAATTTGTCATGTTGGGCAGGTTTGCTCTACATGCATCATTGTTGAGGTCAGGCCCATAGCCAGGATTTCGTTTCGGGGGGGGGGGGTGAATTTTTTTCAGGGGGGGGGGTTCGGGGGGGCTGAGTCTGAGTGAAAGAGGGTCTAGCCTAGCAAACCTTTTGTATCATTACCCCAATACCCCCTCCATGCATATGGGATATATTGAGTATGGTGATCAGATCATGATATGAATAAACTTAACAGTTTAAATAATGCACCAGTAAGGCCTTTTCGCGAACCACCATGAGAATTTGGGGGGGGGGGGAGGCTCAAGCCCCCCCCCCCCCCCGCTACATGCCTGGTTGAGGTTTAGTGTGATCTCTGGTTGCAGGATAAGCTACAGTTCCCACCATGGTGGGTCAGTCCCTTGAAATCTCTCCAGTAAGTCCATAGGGGTTCTGTGTGCCAAGTTTGGTCCAGATCCGTCATCTCTGGTGATCACAGTGTCTCTGATGTAAGTGAACTACAACTTCCAAAAATGAAGATCAAACCCCCTCCAATATTATTAGTTGGTCATGGGGGTTATGTTTGCCAAGTTAGGTCCAGGGCCATCATTGGTGGGGTCCAGAGTGCTCTTTGATTGTAGGTGAATTATAACTCTCAGTACCTACAATGGCTATAAATCAAGGTGAATTCCCCCCAAACCTCTCCAGTATTTTTCTTAGGTCATAGGGATTCTGTGTGCCAAGTTTGGTCCAGATCTGTCATCAGTGGTGGTCACAGTGTCTCTGGATGTAATTGAACTACAACTACCAGAAATGAAGGTTGGTTCCTCTCAACCCCCCTCTGGTATTTTCAGTTGGTCATGGGGGTTCTGTGTGCCAACTGAGGTTTAGAGCCATAATTGGTGGGGTTCAGAGTGCTCTTTGATTCCAGGTGAACTATAAATCTCAGTACCTACAATGAATTCCTCCCAAACCTCGCGAGTATTTTTCTTAGGTCATGGGGATTCTGTGTGCCAAATGTAGTCCAGGCCCATTGTCAGTGGGGGTCACAGTGCTCTGACTTGATGCAGGGTGAACTACGACTTCCATCATGTGGGGTCAATCCTCCAACTCCTGCAGTATGTTTAGTTGCTGATTGGTTCTGCTCTATTTGTTGTGCTGACAGAGTTGAAAAGAGTAAGAAAGGGTAAAGGGAGAGGCAGTGGGTGGGATCATGCAAATTCCACACCAGTTGAGAGATTAAGATACACTGGGATGTCTTTGGTGGAGGAAACATGTAAAATCTAGGATGAAATTGCCCCAGAATGAAAACATTCCTTGGATGATGGCAGGCATGTAGCCGGGGGAGGGGGGGGGCTTGAGGGGCTTCAGCCCCCCCCCCCCCCCCAATTCTCATGGTGGTCTGCGAGTAGGCCTTACTGGTATGTTATTTAAACTGTTATGTTTATTCATATCATGATCTGATCACCATGCTCAATATATCCCATATGCATGGGGGTATTGGGGTAACGATACAAAAGGTTTGCTAGGGTAGACCCTCTTTCACTCAGACTCACCCCCCACCCCCCGAATCAAAATCCTGGCTACGGGCCTGGGTGGTAGGCAGTATGGTGTTTGCGGAGGACATTGGCAGGGGTTGGGAGACATGTTCATGGTGCTCGCTATGTCTTTGGAGGGAAGGCTTTTGGTGGCTCCTCAGTGCTGTGGGTTGAAGCTGTTTGTGGAAGTGGGAACCTGTCTGTGGAAGGGAGCACCCCAACCACATACACACATACATATTTTCACTTTTATTATTATGTGTATAGATTTAATACAGTCGTCTCTCAGTTAACTGATATCCATAGGGATTTAGATGCGGGATTAATGTTGTTTCTAATTGCTTGAGAATTACTATTAAAAATAGGCCAAATAATATAATACCCCACACAATGCTAAAACCTTTTATTGAGTTCTTATTAATACTGGAATACTATTAATTAAAAATAAATTAAGACAAACTTAACTGAATGTAACGCAGTTTGTTGTACAGTGCTCCCTCGCTCCTTCGCGGTCCGCTTATCGTGGACTCTCTGTTTTGCAGTTTGTTTTTGTTTTATTAAAAAAAGGATTTTGCCCTCCTCACCTTCCTCATCCTCCTCCTCTTCACCGCGTGGGGTCTCTTGCCACTACTTTGGCCCCATGAGGCATCGCAGCAAGAGGCCCAGGTGGCAAAGAGGAGGAAGATGAGGAAGGTAAGGAGGGCTAGGGAGAAAGAAGAGCCACCCACTCGCCCTCCTTACCTTCCTCTTCCTCCTCCTATCGCCACATGGAGCCTCTAGCTACCGCTTGGGCCCCATGAGGAGGCGTCGCGGGGCCCAAGCGGCGGCAAGAGGCCCTATGTGGCGATGAGGAGGGAGGAAAAGGAAGGTAAGGAGGGCGAGGATAGAAGGTCCCTTCATTACAGAATTTCACTTATTTCAGGTGGTCCAGGAATGTAATACCTGCGATAAATGAGAGACCACTGTATTCTAAAAACAGCTTTGTGGCATTCGTAGTTATTATTATTATTATTATTATTATTATTATTAACTATTTGTATCCCGCTAGCATCTCCCGAAGGACTCGATGTGGCTTACAAAGGCCAAGGCCTCAATAAAACAACAATACAACAATACACATAAACCATAAAGCAAATCAAAACATTAAGCAATAACAGTAAACAGTAAGAACAATACACCGTAGCACAATAAAACTAAGGCCGGGCCCAGTGTAGATGGGTACAGATTAAAAGTGCTGAGTATGACAGTTGAAATATAAGGAATTTTGGGTAAGTGCAATGTGCGGACAATCTGAAGTCTCTAGTAAAGTGCTTTTGGGACATGTTGCTGGGGTTTCCTATTCTGGAAAGGCACGCCGGAATAGCCAAGTCTTCAAGCTCTTCCTAAAGACTGCCAACGTAGGGGCCTGTCTGATGTCCTTGGGGAGGGCGTTCCAGAGTCGGGGGGCTACCACAGAGAAGGCCCTGTCCCTCGTCGCCACCAGCTGCGCTTGCGACGCAGGTGGAATCGTGAGCAGGGCCTCTCCAGATGAACGAAGGGAGCGTGTGGGTTCATAGACAGAGATGCGGTCACCCAGGTAGGCAGGTCCCAAACCGTTTAGGGCAGTGGTTCTCAACCTTGGGTCCCCAGATGTTTTTGGCCTACAACTCCCAGAAATCCCAGCCAGTTTACCAGCTGTTAGGGAGTTGTAGGCCAAAAACATCTGGGGACCCCAGGTTGAGAACCACTGGTTTAGGGATTTGTAGGTGAGCACCTGCACCTTGAATTGGGACCAGAAAATGAATGGCAGCCAATGGAGTTACTTGAACAGGAGGGTTGACCTCTCTCTGTAAGGAGCACCGGTTAACATCCTGGCCGCCGCCCGTTGGACTAACTGAAATTTCCGAGCCGTTTTCAAGGGCAGCCCCACGTAGAGCGCATTACAGTAGTCCAATCTAGAGGTGACCAAGGCATGGACCACCCTGGCCAGATCAGCCTTTGCGAGGTATGGTCACAGTTGGCGCACGAGTCTCAATTGTGCGAAGGCCCTTCCGGCCACCGCCGACGCCTGAGCCTCAAGCGTAAGAGATGAATCCAGGAGGACTCCCAAACTGTGGACCTGTGATTTCAGGGGGAGTGTAACCCCATCTAGCACACGTTGCCACCCTATACCCAATCCGGTTTACGATCGACCAGGAGGACCTCTGTCTTGTCGGGATTTGTTAGAGTTAGAGTTTTGTTGCCGGTTGCTTGAGTTCCAGTTAACTGAGAGTGTACTGTATTCCCATAATCCAGTTTCTGCCCATTTCAGCCTGTCTTGCCTTTGATTGTATCTCTTCTTTGGCCTTGAATGATGCCTGGTCATCTCATTCCTGCCCATTGCCCCCAAGGGAGCCACGTAGGAAGGGATCTGGTCCGGCACAAATGAGTATTAAGTATCTGGAAGAGAGAGCACGACCCTCATTTTGCAGGAAGGAAGGAAGGAAGAAAGAAACCAGGGAGCAGGTGTACTTTACCCAAGAAGGGGAAGCATTGCCATAGCAACCCATTAACAAGACACAAGGACCCTTGAGAAATGCTGACGAGAAAGAAAGCAACCTGGATGACGTTCATTGTTCGGCACCACTTTGTTTGGCTTCCTGTTTTGCTTCTGATCTGCCTCGATTTCTCTCTAAGGTTGCCATCTTTCTAAACTGGCTGTGCTCCTGTGCCTTTTGTGGAAGGTCTTCCCAATGCATTTTTGTTTCATGCTCAATCATTGGGAAAGGAGCCGGAATACCTCCTTTCATCTTTCAGAGCCCTTACCTTCATTTGAAGGCATGCTTAAGGTGCATCTACACTGTAGAATTAATGCAGTTTGACATGCACTCCATAGAATGCTAGAATTGGAAGAGACCTCTAGAACAGTGTTTTTCAACCTTCCTAATTTCACGAACCCTTAATACAATTCCTCGTGTTGTGGTGACCCCTAACGATAACATTATTTTCATTGCTACTTCATAACCGTAATTATGCAACTGTTATGAATCGTAACATTAATATCCGATATGCAGGATGTATTTTCATTCACTGGACCAAATTTGGCACAAATACCTGATATGCCCAAATTTGAATACTGGCCAAAAGGGGATGGATTGATTTTGTCATTTGGGAGTTGTAGTTGCTGGGATTTATAGTTCACCTACAATCAAAGAGCCTTCTGAACTCTTTGATGGAATTGTACCAAACTTGGCACCCAGAACTCCCATGTGATGGATCCCAACCAAACTATGCACAGATACTCAATATGCCCAAATGTGAACACTAGTATAGTTTGGGGAAAATAGACCTTGACATTTGAGAGTTGTAGTTGCTAGTTCACCTACAATCCAAGAGCACTCTTTGGGATTTATAGTTAACTTACAATCAAAGAGCATTCTGAACTCCACCAATGGCGAAATTGAACCAAACTTGGCACACAGGACTCCTATGACCAACAGAAAACACTAGAAGGGTTTGGTGGGCAATGACCTTGAGTTTTGGAGTTGTAGTTCACGTACATCCAGAGAGTTTGGTCCAGGTCCATCAACAATGATGGATCTGGACCAAAGTTTGCATGAATACTCAATATGCCCAAATGTGAACAGTGGTGGAGTTTGGGGGAAATAGATCTTGACATTTGGGAGTTGTAGTGCAGCATTCTGAACTCCACCAATGATAGAAATGGGCCAAATCTCCCACACGAGCAACAGAAAATGCTGTGTTTTCTGATGGTCTTTGGCAACCCCTCTGACACCCCCTCATGACCCCCCCCCAGAGGTCCCGACCCCCAGGTTGAGAAACACTGCTCTAGAGGCCATCCAATCCAACCCTATGATGCCATGCAGGAAAAACACAATCAAAGCACCCCCAACAGATGGCCATCCACCTTCTATTTAAAAGCCTCCATTGAACTCTGAGGCAGAGGGTTCCACTGTTGAACAGCACTACTTATGGTCAGGAAGTTCTTCCTAATGGTCAGCTGGAATCTCCTTTGCTCTAATTTGAACCCATTCCTCCACTGCGTCCTAGTCCTGGTCTCCAGGGCAGCAGAAAACAATCCTTCCCCCTCTTCTTTATGGGAGCCTTTCAAACACTCAAACTGTCAGGGCTCAATGTTATGTAATCTGGGAGCTGTAGTTCTTAAACCTTAGGAAAAACTTTTGATCAGAGCTGTTCAATTGTGAAATGTGCTGCCTGGGAGTCCATCAGAAACTCTCCTTCTCTGGAGGTTTTCAAACAGCGGCTGGATGGTCATCTATCGGGAGGTCTTTGATTGTGCCTTCCTGCCTGAAAAAAACGGGGTTGGACTGGATGGCTCTTAGAGGTCCCTTCCCACTCTAAGAGCACTCTATGAGCACTAAAACTAAGATGCAACACTGGCTCTCTTTTTTAGGAAGCTGTTTCCTCCCAAATAGATTCAGTACCTTGGAGAGCTCTTGTACAGCTTATGATACAGGTCTCTCTCCATCAGAGAAGTTCAGCACCTCCTCTGAAGCCATAGCCAGAAAAGAAGCCCATCACTTGAGCAGCTCTTTCAAAGCCTGGTGAAAACCTAGAAGAAATTGTCTCTCTCCAGAGATTTCTCTTGCTTTGTCAACATTCCTTATTCTGTGCTGTGTCCAAAAGGACACCAAGCTTTCCTTCCCCTTTCATCCTTGGATCTTGAGTCAACAGAGGCTGTGTTTCAAACCATACTTGGTCTCACTCAAGATCACTTCCAGGCAGTGTGTGTGTGTGTGTGTGTGTTATTTTCTCCTGTTTCACAGTGGGCAGCCTATAAAAGAGTCATTGTGATGAAAACTGTACAAACCGTTTGTCGCAGAGTAGTGAAAACAGTTATTTTGGCTCGACAAATTTGGGAAATCAAGACAAATTTGGACACGTTCAGGAAGTCTGTGGACCACACATGGCTCATACATCACACAATCCCTGTTTTTAGTATAGATATGCAAGCTGTTCCACTTTTTAAAGTACAGGTAGGTTTATGAATCAGAGCAGTGGTTCCCAACCTGTGGACTGTGGCCCACTGGTGGGCCATGAGACCTAAAATAAGGTACATGGCTCTAGATTTTCTGTGGGTGACAGATGATGACTACTGGATGGCATATGTTCTGTATCAGAAACTAGATGAGATGTGATCTATACAATGAAATTTTCTGAATCAGCACCCCAAATAACCAAACCAAATCTAAAGTTGACCAAAAACCAAATTGTAACCTTTTTGGTACTAATGTTGGAGAGTGGTCCCTGGTGAAAGTGGTTCCTGGTCAAGTAGTGTCTGATCAAAGTGGTCCCTGGCCAAAAACCACTGAATTAGAGAATTATTATTAAAAACAGAAGTGTGGATATATAGTGTTATCATAAGAGAGTAGGAAAACATTGAGAGAAATCAACAGGCAATGAGGGTGAGGTTTGCAGAACAGATTTGAGTAGTTGTATGTCTAATACGTGTTTATTACAATAGGTATCTTTTAGGTAGGGACATGCAGTCATGCCGGCCACATGACCTAGGAGGTGCCTATGGTCAACACTGGCTCTTCGGCTTAGAAATGGAGATGAGCACCACCCCCCTCCCCCCCAAATTAATATCGAGGGGAAACCTTTCCCTTTTACCTTTTTATCTTTAAGGTTTGAGTGATTGTTATACATTTAGTTTTGTTAGTTGTAGTTGTTTAACTTTTATATATAATATATACAGGCAGCCCCCAAGTTGCGAACAAGAGATGCTCTGTAGGTCTGTTCTTAAGTTGAATTTGTTTTTAAGTCAGGACAGGTACATTTTTAAGTATAACTTCATCCGTGTGTGTGTGTGTGTGTGTGTGTGTGTGTGTGTGTGTGTGTATGAAAGCAAGCTTTGGATCGCATAGGGAAGGGTGAACATCCCTGTGGGGTTTCCTTTGCTGTCTGTGCCCCCATTCAGAAGATTTCACCTCACTTTCTGTCCCTGTGAAAATGGGATTTTGGAAAAATTGGCTTGTTGTGGAAACAAGGATTGGAGATAAAGCTTCAGTGGAGATACTTTCCGCCCAGTAATAACTCTTCTCGGAGTGAGTTTCCCTTCCAAGGGGTAGATTTCTCTCACGTCATGTTGTCTCAGCCCCATTCTTAACTGTGAGTCACTTGTAAGTCGGATGTTTGTAACTCGGGGATGGTCTGTACATTGAAAAGCAGGATGCTCAGCCAGCAGCACATTGTAGAGTTTCAATTCTGAGCGGAGTTCAGGATCTGGTTGAAGTTTGCTAGTTGGTTTCAGCCCTGGAAGGAAACAAAAATGATTGCCCTCTGCTGGGTGCACAATCCAGCCACCAATGATCCAAAGGAAGGCTCTGCGTTTCCTGCAGATGTGCCCACCCTCCTCCTCGATCGGCTCCAAGGCACATGGCGGAGGCAGCCGGCAGCGGCAATTGGAGTCGGCAGCATTTAAAAATAGCCCTTTTTATTTGGGACTCTCCAGAGACCAAGCAGGAGGCTCCTCCGCGTGAGCCTTTGTGGCGCAGTTGGTAAACAACATCAGCATCTTGCCATGGAGCCCAGTATCACCAGGCGGTGGATGGGAGCAGTGGGAAATTGGGTGGGAAGGAAGACCATCCCTCTCACACATAAAGAAGAGCTTCCTAAAGTTACTTTGGTGGGAATGAGGACTCCCAAGTTCTCCCAGGATTCTGGCCATTGCGGGGGTTGGATTGGATGGCCCTCAGGGGTCTCTTCCAACTCTGAGATTCCATGATTCTAGTTTTGGATCAGAACCTGGATCCACTTTTGAAGTTCCATTTCATTTGCAATAATATCACTAAGGCCATGGATATTCCCAAAGAGTTCTTATCCCCATCAGAGCTGTCCTTATTTCAACATTATTCCATTTCCTTCCTCAAAAATCTTCCCACTGAGCGATAATGGGAATACTGGGACTTCTGGATTGAGACCAGGGAGTAGTGAGCTAAGGATTTTCCCTTCACAGAGTGCACTCACTAAGTCCTTGCTGAAGTATATAGCCGTGGGGGGGGGGGGGGGAAGGTGGAGAGAGACTTGTAGAGTTGTAAGGGGCCTCTAAGATCATCCAATCCAACCCCGATCTGCCAGGCAGGAGGACACAATCACATTATTCCCGACAGATGGCCATTCAGCCGCTCCTTAAAAACACCTTGAAAGACTCCCAAGCAGCATGTCCCACTGTCGAACAAGTAGGAAGTGTTTCCTTATGTTTTGGTGGAACCTCTTTTCCTGCCATTTGAATCCATCGCTCCATTGTGCCTTGGTCTCTGGAGCCTCAAGAAACAAGCTCATCCCTTTCTCAATGTGACATCCTTTCAAGTATTTAAACATGACTCCCATGTTCCTTTCTTTTAGCCCTTTTTTCTCCAATCTAAATATGCCGTCCTCCCTAAACTGCTCCTCAATGGAATTCATAGTTTGACCACTTTGATTAACCTCCTCTGGACCCCTTCCATCTTCTCCATCTCCTTCTTGAATTGCTTTGTCCAGAGCTACCTCAGCCATGGAAACCCAATGGGTGAACTTGAGCAAACTACTCTCTGACACTCTCTGGAAGCAACATATTTGCTACCTGCTTTAAGTCTCCTTTGTGGAGAGAAAAATTGGGGCAATGATAATAATAATTCCATTATTCATTTATTTCATGTCAAAAGCATTGCATATTTATTTATTTATTTACTTTATTTCTATACCGCTTTTCTCAGCCCTCAGGCGACTCAAAGCGGTGAACAACATCAGTAGAAAATATCACAAAACAAGTACAGGGTAATTAAAAACAATTATCACATAAATCATTAACATCAGTATAACAATCATTAGCGCCTCAACAGTAAAATCAGAATCCAGTCTCGTCATCCATTATTCCGTATTCCTATGTTCAATTACACTGTTTAATCAAATGCTTGTTCGAACAGCCAGGTCTTCACTTTCCTCCGAAACGCCAGCAGGTAGGGGGCCAATCTGATATCTGCAGGCATGGCGTTCCACAGCCGAGGGGCCACCACTGAGAAGACCCTGTCTCCCGTCCCCGCCAAGCGCGCCTGTGATGCAGGCAGGACCGAGAGCAGGGCCTCCCCAGATGATCTTAGTGTCCTAGTCAGTTCATAGGAGGAGATGCATTCGGAGAGGTAAGTAGGGCCAGAACCATATGTAAGTCTACAACATAATATAGTACTAGTATTAGTATAATAGTATATAGTATACATTAGTATACAATATAATAGTATATTTCACTATTAATATTAATATAATATTCCACTATTAATAATATGATAGTATATAGTAGACAATAGCATACAATATAGCAGTATATTCCACTTGTCGTACACCAGAGCAGGAACACCTCTAACCTTAAATACCACACCAGGTTGGTAAAACCAGCAAGCAGTTTATTAAAGAATATAAATAGACAAAGCAGTAAAATTAGTAATGTTCCAAAACAAAGGTTAGTCCATGAGCTTCAAGGCAAATCAAGGTCCATAGGTATATAAACCCATGAATCAGGCGCAAGAATCCATGAAATGAGGCAGCATGAAAAATCCAATACACAAATCAGGAGCTTGGCAAAAACTTGGTACATGAAACTAAGAACACTTGAGAGCAACATTAGATGTGAAATTCCAACGTTGACCCAACTGAGACAAGTCTTTCCCATGACTCAATATAAGGCTTTTCCAGATCTCAAAACTGAAAGGAAAGCATTTTGCTTGGCCTTCTCACCAGATAAATTTTTAATCTCTTTTGCTGTAAACAAGCTGATCTTCTTTATGCCTGAGCACTCTGTCACCGTTTACTAAAGCCTCCATTTCTATCTACATTCTCATTAACTTGACTCTCATTAACTTCTGCACCTGACAAATCATCTCCAGACAGTGGCTCTGAGAAAGACGGGGAAGGGCCTCTCTCAAGAATGTGACCTTGTGAATCTTCCACAGACAGCCCAGGCCTCCCGTCTAAGCTTAACTCAGGCCCAGGCAAACCCTCATTCCCGCTATCAATAGATCCAGGCCCACCATCAGGAACATCATCCCCATCCCCAGCATGAATATCAGACACAATCACAGTCTGAACATCCAACACCACTACTGAACAGTTCTGACCATCAGGAAGTCCTTCCTAAAGTTTCATTGTGATCTCTCTCCATGCAATTTGAATACATTGCTCCATTTTTGTTCCAGTCTGGTATGTAAAAAATGAATAATAATAATAATCTATATAAATAAAAATGTAATGTTTGTTTGTGGGATTAACATAACTCAAAAACCACTGGATGAATTGACACAAAATTTGGACGCTACACCCCTAACAGACCATCATTCATAAACCTCTCCCAAAAAATAGCAAAAAGGACTTTAAAAATCCCCAAAAGTTAAATTACAATACAGTGCATGAGCAAAAACAACAGCTTCCAGCATCCCCTAGACCAGGCCCTTTAGGGAAGGAGGATGCTCCAAATGTTCTGCTTCCAAGTTGCAAGTTTGCTTCTCCTTGGATTTCTTTGAGAGTATCCCAATCCGTACATATTTCCTATTTCCTATTCTTGGACTGCAACTTCCAGCAATCCTCCAGATAGATAAGATATATAGATTACATAGAAATAGATAGTAGGTAGACAAATCAATTAGGGGGACTGCTGGGAGTTGTTTTTTTGTTTGTTTGTTTGGTTGGTTGGTTGGTTTTTTTGTCGTGTCAGGAGCAAGTCGCTTCTGGTGTCAGAGAATTGACCGTCTGCAAGGATGTTGCCCAGGGGACGCCTGGATGATTTGATGTTTTTATCATCCTTGTGGGAGGCTTCTCTCATGTCCGGGATTGTGGCGCAGCTGGCTGAGTGTCAGCTGCATTAAGATCACTCTGACCAAAAGGTCATGAGTTTGAAGCCAGCCCGGGCTGGAGTGGGTGTCCAGCCATTGTGTAGCCCATTGTCGACCTTTGCAACCCGAAAGACAGTTGCATCTGTCAAGTAGGAAAATAAGGTACCACCTTGTGTGGGAGGCTAAATTTAACTAATTTATGAGGCCATAAAGAAAGAAGACTCCGGGGAATGTGGAATGCGGAAGAACTTCATCGGTGTCGTTGATGGACGATGAAAAGCAGCAGCTCCCCTGGCGGCCAGAAAAAAAAAAGTTAAATAGCCTTTGTCTGTTAAATGTTGTTTGTCAAACTGGCATTGAATGTTTGCCATATATGTGTTTACTGTAATCCGCCCTGAGTCCCCTGTGGGGTGAGAAGGGCGGAATATAAGAACTGTAAATAAATAAATAAATAAATGTCCCCGCATGAGGAGCTGGAGCTGATAGAGGGAGCTCATGCGGCTCTCCCCGGATTCGAACCTGCAACCTGTCGGTCTTCAGTCCTGCCGGCACAGGGGTTTAATCCAAGAATAGGTAGAGAAGGAAGAAAGGAGAGAAAGAAAAACAGAGGAGAATGAAGGAAAGAGGTAGAGAAGGAAGGAAGGAGAGAAGGAAAGAAAAAAAGGGGAGGAAAGAAGGAAAGAGGGAGGGAAGGAAAGAGAGAAAGAGGGAAGGTTGGCCACAGCAACGCATGGTGTGTACTAGGTTTGGGTAACAACGGAAAAATTTGTTTCTAAACTCGTTTCATTTTTAGGGGTCCATCGCGTTTCGTTTTTTTAAAGAATTCCGAAATTTTCCTTTTAAAATTTTTGAAATTTACGAAATTTCATATAATTACGAATAGATTCGTTAATGGCGGACGCGCTTGCGCAATATGCTAAAAAAAACCTCCAAATGGGACAGGGGGAACTTCTGAAGCTTCCCTCTCCCTCTGTTGTTGACTGTTGGTGTGATAAAACAAACAACAACTATAAAACTTGCACCTTATAATTTTGAAATAATAACGAAATAATTACGAAATAAATTGAAAAAATTGTTTCGAATCTAATTTACTCCTCACACTATTCCTGCATGGCTCAATATTGGATGGTAAGCTAATTTAAATACGAATTAATAACGAATTACGAAATTAATGAACGAAACCGCCCAAGCATAGTGAGTACAACTAATAATAATAATAATAATAATAATAATAATAATAATAATATGTTCCCTCCTCAGCACTGACTCCCAAGTTGAGTGGCTCTCTTGCTGCTACCTTGGCTCATTGAAAACACAATAAAACTAACCACTGAAGAGAATGCAAACTGTGTTTTATTTGGGGAGGGGTATAAAGGGGCTAAAGGAGGTCAGGCAAGCCAACCCAGGTTGCTCCTGGACCAGTATGCAATGCCTCGTGTCTCCATCAGACTCAGTCCTGGCACCAGAAATAGATTTCAATAGACCTGACTCTCGGGATGTGAAGCCAGCATCATGCTTGTTCCAAAGAGCTATGGAATTAGTTCATCCCTGAAGGAGCAACAGAGTACATTAAAGGACTTCTGAACATTGGAAGAGGGAAAAAAAGAGGTTGCATAAATCCCTGTGAATAATTTATCAAAGGGGCAGAGTTTTCGCAGGCTGGCAGCCCTGGGATCAGAGACCTGTTGTAAGGCGTGCGATGGCAATGCGGAAACGCTTCCCTTTCATCACGCGGCTTTGTTGATGTCCCTCCAGACCATGAACTGGCCAGGTTCCTCCGTTATAGGAAAAGGTCAGTTGTAAAGGGCAGCTGCTTTGTGGACAAATGGGAGGGAGAAATTCCCTTTCATGCAACTCTGAGAGTCAGAGCTTGGGCCTCAGGTGGAAGGGAAACTGGGGCAGGAATAGATTTGCTCCTCCAGCTTCCGCTCCTTCCTCCTCTTGGTGTGACATTAAAGTGGGAATCATAGGAATGAATGAATATATTACAGCAGTGGTTCTCAACCTTCCTAATGCCGCGACCCCTTACTACAGGTTCCCACGTTGTGGTGACCCCCAACCGTAATGTTATTTTTGTTGCTACTTCTTTAATTTTGCTACTGTTGTGAATCGTAATATAAATATCTGATATGCAGGATGTATTTTCATTCACTGGACCAAATTTGGCACAAATACCCAAAACGCCCAAATTTGAATACTGGTGGGGTTGGAGGGGATTGATTTGAGAATGTTGGAATTGCTGGGATTTATAATTCACCTAAAATCAAAGAGCCTTCTGAACTCCATCCATGATGGAATTGAATCAAATTTGGCACACAGAATTCCCATGGCCAAGAGAAATACTGGGAGAGTCTGGTGGACACTGATCTTGAGTTTTTGGAGTTGTAGTTCACCTATATCCATAGAACACTGTGGACTCAAAAAGTGATAGATCTGGATCAAACTTGGCACAGATAATCAATATGCCCAAATGTGAACACTGGTAGAGTTTGGAGAAAATAGACCTTGCCATTTGGGAGTTGTAGTTGCTCGGATTCATAGTTCACCCACAATGAAATAGCATTCTGAACCGCACTAATGATGGAATTGAACCAATCTTGGCACACAGAACTCCCATGACCAGCAGAAAATACTGGAAAGGTTTGATGGGCATTGACCTTGAGTTTTGGAGTTGTAGTTCACCTACATCCAGAGATCACTGTGGACTCAAATAGTGATGGATCTGGAATTGGACCAAACTTTCCACGCAGAACACCCATGACAAAGAGAAAATACTATGTTTTCTGATGGTCTTTGGTGACCCCTCTGACACCCCCTCACGACCCCCACAGGGGTCCCAACCCCCAGGTTGAGAACCACTGTATTACAGTGTCAGATCATATGTATAGGTCACAGAAGCATGAGACTGCCAAGCACCACTTTTGTGGCACCTGACAATTTCTCTATTTCCTGAACTGTCCATTTTTTCCCAAAACAATAAAACAAACCAAAATGATGTGAATGAGTCAATGGTGTGATGAGGCAGCTGAAAAAACCCATGCAATTCTAGGCTGCACCAATACAATTATAGTATCGAGATCAAGGAAAGTCATGGCCACACTCTCTTCTGCTTTGGCCAGCCCTCTTTACCTGGAATAATAACCCGGTGTCCAGTTCTGGGCAAAGCCATTCAAGAAGGATAACCATTTTGTTAGAGCGGCCCTATTGAAGATATGGAATAAACATAAAGCTAAACTATATCCAGAGGCGGCCCTAGGTAATTTTCAATGGTAAGCAAACAGTATTTTGGTGCCCCCCAACCAATCACTGATATATATTTTCTATTCGTCGTGGGAGTTCTGTGGTTCAATTCCATCATTGGTGGAGTTCAGAATGCTCTTTGATTGTAGGTGAACTATACATCCCAGTAACTTCAACTCGCATATGTCAAGGTCTATTTTCCCCCAAGAGCGCCTCAAGAGCGCCCCTGGGCAAAATCAACTATACTGCAAATGCTTACTTTGCGTAATGGGTTGAGCCACCCCTGACTATATCCTAGAAATCCACTCTGGATTTCCCCGAAGCAGGACAAAGGAGACTACTAGGTTGAGCAAACTGGCCTACATATAATGATATTTTAATTTTAAAAAGGGAAAATACTTTTCAAATGAAAACTAAAGAGCTTGCCCATCCCTTTAAATCAATCTCCTGGTTGCAACACTTTCAAATGAAATAATATTACAATAAAGATAAAGAATTAGGATTCCAGGAGAAAGATGAGTTTTGGAACCGGATTATAATGAAACCTAAAAAATCAATATCAAAGATCTACAATAAATTATTAAATTGGGCCACGGAAACAGAAAATGTAAAGGAATGCATGATCAAATGGGCAAAAAACATCGGACAAACGATAAAATTTAATGAATGGGAGCAAATCTGGAAAAAGAAAATTAGATACACTTATTCGACAAATATGAAAGAGAATTGGTCAAAAATGTTTTTTAGATGGTACATGATGCCACAGAAGTCAGGTTTAAAGTATAACGATGCAAAAAATAAATGTTGGAAGCGTGAAACTCAAATCGGTACCTTCTTTCATATGTGGTGGTCCTGCCCCAAAGGAGCCCCCGGTGGCGCAGTGGGTTAAACCCCTGTGCTGGCAGGACTGAAGACCGACAGGTTGCAGGTTCGAATCCAGGGAGAGGTGGATGAGCTCCCTCTATCAGCTCCAGCTCCTCATGTGGGGAATTGAGAGAAGCCTCCCACAAGGATGATAAAAACATCAAATCATCCGGGCATCCCCTGGGCAACGTCCTTGCAGACGGCCAATTCTCTCACAAGAGGAGCGACTTGCAGTTTCTCAGGTCTCTCCTGACACAACAAACAAACAAGTGCCAAAGTTAAATCATACTGGAAAATAATACAGGATTTAAGTGGAAAGATCCTCCAAACTAGGATTCAGTTAAAAGCATAATATTTCCTGTTGGGAATAACAGATGAAGATTTAGAATTAGATCTGAACAAAGATATTTTAGTCACCTATTTTACCATGGCTGCCAAAATGGTATATGCAAAAAAAAAAAAAAGGAAACAAAATGAAGTAGCAACAAAAGAGGGATGGATAAATAAAATAAAAGAAATCAGAGATATGGATAAATTGACATTTGCATTGAAAGATTCATATGGCAGACCCCTAAAAAGAACTGATTGGAAACCTTTTGATGAATATATAAATGGTTTACAGAAAGAGGATAGAGACACAAAACCAGAACAAAACCCCATTCTAGCAACATCAAACTAAGGATAATTCTAAGAAGGAAAGAACAATGAAAAAGGAGGAGATGAAGATAGAAGACAATACCAAAAGCAGAAAATGATGGAGAATAAGATATGGAAGTCAACCACCCCATCCCCCTCCCACCCCTACTTTCCTCCCCAGAATCCTCAATCTATTTCCTACGTTATCACGAATTCCCCGGAGAAGAAGCCCGACTCATCCCTCCCCCCATTTTATCCTCTCTTTTCCCAGCTGTACCCACCAATCCCAAATCCTATGTATAAATACGATATAATCTTAAATAAAAATTCATTTAAAAAAAAAGAAAAAGGATAAGGACCAGACAGAAGGTGTTCAGGGAAGGGTGACCAAAATGGTCCAAATTCTAAAAAACTATAAATTCTTGTAACAGCATTTCTCAACATGGGGGTTAGAACCCCTGGGGGAAACATGAAGGGGCGTCAGAGGGGTCACCAAAGACCATCAGAAAACACAGTTCTGTGTGGAAAGTTTGGCTCAATTCTCTCATTGGTGGGGTTCAGAATGCTCTATGATTGTAGGTGAACTATAAATCCTAGCAACTACAAAACCCAAATGTGAAGGTCAATTTTCCCCAAACCCCACCAGTGTTCACATTTGGGCATGCTGAGTATTAGTGCCAAAATTGGTCCAGATCCATCATTGTTTGAATCCACAGTGCTCTCTGGATGTAAGTGAACTACAACTCCAAAATTCAAGGTCACTGCCCACCAACCCCTTCCAGTATTTTCTGTTGGTCATGGAAGTTCTATGTGCGAAGTTTGGTTCAATTCCATCATTGGTAGCATTCAGAAAGCTCTTTGATTGTAGGTGAATTATAAATCCCAACAACTACAACATCCAAATGACAAAACCAACCCCACCCTCCAACCAAAAACTGTTCCATGTAGAAATTAGCTATGACCAGAGCTACTCCATCTTTCTGTTCGTCGAATTCATTGTCCCACTGAAAGTAGCTGGTGGTGAGGCAATGGTGAAACAGAGCTGTGATGTCTTCTGGGAACCTCTGGTTGATGAGTGCCATGGTGTCTGCTACCGGGACCATAAATAGAGACACCACATCGAAGCTGATCAGTTTGTCGTTGGTATTTAGCTTGAGATTGCTGATTTTTTCTTTGAAGTGGGCTGAGTCCTTGATGTAGTG
The DNA here is from genome assembly GCF_037176765.1 of Anolis sagrei. NCBI lineage: Eukaryota > Metazoa > Chordata > Lepidosauria > Squamata > Anolidae > Anolis > Anolis sagrei. The sequence goes on along the minus strand of NC_090034.1, from coordinate 81,127,532 downwards.
TGTAGTGAGCCCAATGTGGCTTTGTAACTGTGCAGCAAGAAATTTTGCTAAGTCGTACGTGGGGATCCAATGGCACTCACGATGGGTCTGAGTGAGGTGGAGTCCTTATGGATTTTTGGGAGTCCATACAGCCTAGGTGGAAGGGCTTCCGATTTACATAGCTGTTGTCGTATGTCGAAGTTGATTGAGGAGTTCTTAATCAGAGTGTTGGTTTTCCTGGTTATTTTGGAAGTTGGGTCTTGTTTAAGCTTTCTGTATATAGTAGGATCCAGGAGTTTTCTGATCTTCTCCTTGTATTGTTCTGTATCCATGATTACTGTGGCATTCCTCTTGTCTGCTAGGAGAATGATGATGTCAGGATCTGAATTGAGGTCTCTGATGGCTTGTCTTTCCTTCCTTGTACTTTTCCCAACAAAAGGAGAGGAAGAGGGGTATTCTTTCATATTGCAGAGGATGCAACTTACAAGGCAGTCTTGGGGCAGGGAATTGGCCCCTGAGCAGTTCCTCCTAGTTTCTACTGCTCTGTAGACTGGGACTCAATGGAGCCATAGGTTCAAATGACAGGGAAGGAGATTCCACTTAAACTTTAGGAAGAACTTCCTGACTGTAAGAGCTGTTCAGCAGTGAAACTCTCTGCCTTAGAGTTTGGTATTAAGCTCCTTTCTTGGAGCCTTTTAAACATAGGCTGAATGGCCATCTGTTGAGGGTGCTTTGATTGTGCTTTTCCTGCGTGGTAGAAGAGGGTTGGACTGGATGGCCCCTGGGGTCTTTTTGAACTCTAAGATTCTATTATTCTAATGGTTCCCCATTGTATTTTTCCAGATGGAGGCCCCAAGAAGCTGCGCAGCAACATCCGCCGTAGCACGGAGACCGGCATCGCTGTGGAGATGAGGAACCGTATCACTCGGCAAGGCAGCCGGGAGTCCACCGACGGCAGCACCAACAGCAACAGCTCCGAGGGAACGTAAGGATCACAGAGGTGGAAGAGACCCCAAAGGGCATTTAGTCTAGCCCCCTTCTGCCTTGTAGGAAGACATAATAGGCACCACTGATGCTTAACTCAATCATACTCTATGCTGATGACCACTTTAGAAGTATGAGATTACAATTTACTTTGGGTTCAGGGGACTACGTTCTACTCTTAGCTCCCACGACAAGTAAAACTATTGAATTGCTATGATTTACTTATGTTTTGACTCATAACTAGAAGCCCCCAGTGGCGCAATGGGTTAAAACCTTGTGCTGGCAGGACTGAAGACTGACAGGTTGGAGGTTCGAATCCAGGAAGAGTGTGGATGAGCTCCCTCTGTCAGCTCCAGCTTCCCATGTGGGGACATGAGAGAAGCCTCCCACGAGGATGGTAAAACATCAAAAACATCTGGGCGTCCCCTGGGCAACATCCTTGTAGACGGCCCATTCTCTCACGCCAGAAGCGACTTGCAGTTTCTCAAGTCGCTCCTGACATGAAAAAAAAACCCCGTCATAATTTAATAGCGATTTGAATGTATCTGCTTTAGCTGGGATTAATAAATAGGATTGAATCCTGAGCCCTCTGTTCTTGGTGGCTTATAGACAATACTCAAGAGAGAGAGAACTGGCGAAAGTAGCTTTTCTGAATGGCAACTCCCAGAATCCTCTGAGGTTAACTGCATTATACAAGTCTAACCATAAAATGCAGCTTGAAACTGCATTATATGGCAGTGTAGACAAGGCCAGAGAGAGCTGTATTGGCAGAAGGACAGGAGTGGGATGGGACTGCTTGGTTCTGTGATTCAGGCCCGACTTTTTTGGGGGGTGCTGTACCCCTTTGTTCTTGCCACTTAGGCCAATATTGTGGCTCTGCTATAGGATACCCTCAGGACTCCAGTCAACGTCCCCATCTTGTCCCTTCTTTCCCGTGCCTCATCACTTGTCTTTGTTTCTCCTTTTTAAAGGTTTATCTTCCCTACAACCAGACTGGGCGCTGAAAGCCAGTTCAGCGACTTCTTGGACGGCCTTGGACCAGCACAAATTGTGGGGCGGCAGACACTAGCCACTCCTCCCATGGGTGAGTCAATTTATTATTATTTATATTTGTATACCGCCTTTCTCAGCCAGAAGTGACTCAAGGCGCTTCACAGTCAGCAGCTATTTGATGCCATAACAAATATCAACATACAGTTAAAACAATTATAAAAACAATTCATCATTTAAAATGTAGTATAAAAAGCAAATATATCTGTTAAAACAAGATCCTCAGTGTCTCCTTACTAGAATCGTTGTCCAGTTGCATCATCAGTCATTCCATACATTTGTTAACGTCTAATTATTCTCCAGTAGAAAAAGCTTGCATGAAAAGCTAGGTCTTAACCATTTTGCAGAATGCTAAAAAGGAGGGAGCCAATCTTATATCCCTGAGAAGGGCGTTCCATAGCCGAGGGGCCACCACTGAGAAGACCCTGTCTCTCATCCCCACCAAACGCATCTGCAAGGAAGGCGGGATCAAGAGCAGGGCCTCCCTGGACGATCTTAAAGTCCTAGATAGTTCATAAGGAGAGATATGCAAAGGAAAGATTAACACCACAACTAGCCTTCAAAGATACAGAAGGAAGAATAATAGGTATAGTAATCAAACAAGGTAACCAAGAAATCCTTGTTTGTAATATATATGCGCCAAACGGCACAAAAACAAAATTTGTCAAGTATTTAAACGAAAAAATCCATGAAACACAACAAGAAAACATCATCATACTGGGCGATTTCAATGGAGTAATCAATAGCAACTATGACAAAAGCAAGGCAAAAAAGGAGAGATATGTTCAGATAGGTAAGCTGGACCGGAACCGTTTAGGGCAGGGGTCCTCAAACTACGGCCCGGGTGCTGAATACGGCCCTCCAAGGTCATTTACCCAGCCCTCATTCAGGGTCAACCTAAGTCTGAAACGACTTGAAAGCACACAACAACAACAACAACAACAACAACAACAATGCTATTTCATCAGCCAAAAGCAGGCCCACACTTCCCAATGAAATACTAATAAGTTTATATTTGTTAAAATTGTTCTTCACTTTAATTATTGTATTGTTCTAAAGTGTTTTTTGCACTACAAATATGATACGTGCACTGTGCATAGGAATTCATTCATATATTTTTTTCAAATTATTATCCGGCCCTCCAACAGTTTGAGGGACTATGACCTGGCCCTCTGTTTAAAAAGTTTGTGGACCCCTTGTTTAGGGCTTTATAGGCCAAAGCTAGCACTTTGAATTGTGCCTGTTAGCAGACTGGCAGCCAGTGGAGCTGGCACAACAGAGGAGTTGTGTGCTCCCTGAATGCCATTCCCGTGAGCAACCTGGCTGCCGCTCGTTGGACCATTTGGAGCTTCCGGACAGTTTTCAAAGGCAATCTCACGTAGAGAGCATTACAGTAGTCTATATGGGATGTAACCAGAGCATGGACTACCGTGATCAAGTGGTGGGCAATCTGCCATCACTGGATATGGGTCGGCATGGAGCTCCCTGCATGTCCTGGGGAGATCTCACACCTCAATATAACCCCAAGCAAAAATATACAAACAAGAGGCTCTCCAAATGCTTCCAACATCATCTGAGTGGGCATTTTAAGAGTCATTTGATGTCCAGATGAGACTTAGAGCCCCTCCACACAGCCCTATATCTCAGAAATCCCACATTATCTGAGTGTGGACTCTGATAACCCAGTTCAAAGCAGATATTGTGGGATTTTCTGCCTTGATATTCTGGGATATAGGGTTGTGTGGAAGGGCCCGTATTTTCAAAATAGAAATCACTGACCATAAAAAAGGTCTCCTGTTGTTCCAAAATGGCCAGGAGTGGGGAGCAGATGTGAAGAATGGGATTCTTGCTGTTTGTAATGTTGGAAGGGGTTAACACAATTTTTGTTCTTAGGCTATAAATGTCATTTCCTAATTGGTTGTATCATAAAAACATTGAGCCCCCGGTGGCACAATGGGTTAAAACCTTGTGCCAGGAAGACTGCTGACTGATAGGTCAACGGTTTGAATCCAGGGAGAGCAGGTTGAGCTCCCTCTGTCAGCTCCAGCTCCCCATGCAGGGACATGAGAGAAGCCTCCCACAGGATGGTAAAACGTTAAACATCTGGGTTCCCCCTGAGCAATGTCCTTGCAGACGGCCAATTCTCTCACACCAGAAGTGACTTGCAATTTCTTAAGTCGCTCCTGACATGCAAAAAAAAAATATAAAAACATGGGGAAGGTTTATGAAACTGCAAAAACTTTGTTTTGTGGGACATCCTGCAGCATATTTTGCTCTAGCTTTTCAATGAATATCTCATTGAGTCTTAACCAATTCAACCTAGTTTGTGGCAGCCACAAAAACAAACTTTCAGGAGTAGAACAACTACTTTCAAAGTAAGGAGTGCACAGTTAACAAGAAATAATACTTTCAAACCAGGAACAGATTCTTTTCACGTTTTGTTACATAATGTCACTATTCTACTATTACTACTATTATTATTATTATTATTATTATTATTATTATTATTATTATTATTATTATGTCAAATGTGTTGATCTGCCTATGCTTTTTCTTGTATCATTATTTGTTTAAGCCTAAAAGCCAGTCCTCCTGCCCTCTGCTGGCTGGCTGTGGAATAATACCTTTTTGTTATTAACTCAACTTGAACTTATGGCTCCCTGACTGTGAATGAGAGATTTCCAAGTCACCCTATCCTCCAGGATTTGCAAACTCCTTGATTGAATCTATTGATCTGGAATGGGGTCTTTCACTTTTCCTTTTGCCTTCTACCTTACCAAAATTATTATCCTTTTCCTCTGAGTCGCATCTGTCTCACTGTATGATGTTCAAGGTAAAAGGCTTCAGGAGTAATTTATCATTGCCTTCTTCTGCACAGTACTAACAGGAGCTGAGAGCCAATATCGTGTAGTAACTTTATCCAGTTCCATGAATAAGTAACCTTTGCTACTAAAAACTGAATGCCTGGAACTTCCACCCTTCTTTCCTCCCTCCTTCCTTCACTTCAATGTAATTTGACATTGTTATAAGTATCTCTCAGTACTTTGTGTATTCTGTTGCACTATTGTGCGCTTTTGTAAGCCGCCCCAAGTCCCTTTTAGGAGATGGTGGTGGGATATAAAGTTGTTTGTTATTGTTATTATTCCTTCCTTCTCCTCCTCCTTCATTCCTTCCTTCCTTCCTTCTCCCTTCCATTCCACCTTCCTTCCTCTCTCCTTCCATCCTTTCCTTCTTCCTTCCTTCCACCCTTCCTTTCCATCTTCCTTCCATCCTTCCTTTACATCTTTCTTCCTTCCATTACTTCAGTTATTCTTTCTTCCTTCCTTCCATTCTTCCTTTCCATCTTCCTTCCATTCCTTCATTCATTGCTTCTTCCTTCCATTCTTTCTTTCATTCCTTCTTCCTTCCTTCCATCCTTCCTTTACATCTTCCTTTGGTTCTTCCTTCCATTCCTTCATTCATTCCTTCTTCCTTCCTTCCTTCCCTCCATCCTTCCTTTCCATTTTTCCTTCCATTCTTCCTTCCTTCCCTCCATCCTTCCTTTCCATTTTTCCTTCCATTCTTCCTTCCTTCCGTTCCTTCATTCATTGCCTCTTCCTTCCATTCCTTCTTCCTTCCATCCTTCCTTTCCATCTTCCTTCCTTCTTTCCTTCCATTCCTTCATTCATTCCTTCTTCCTTCCCTCCATCCTTCCTTTCCATTTTCCTTCCATTCTTCCTTCATTCCATTCCTTCATTCATTGCCTCTTCCTTCCATTCCTTCTTTCATTCCTTCCTCTTTCCATCCTTCCTTTCCATCTTTCTTCCTTCTTTCCTTCCATTCCTTCATTCATTCCTTCTTCCTTCCCTCCATCCTTCCTTTCCATTTTCCTTCCATTCTTCCTTCCATTCCTTCATTCATTGCCTCTTCCTTCCATTCCTTCTTTCATTCCTTTCTTTTTCCATCCTTCCTTTCCATCTTCCTTCCTTCTTTCCTTCCATTCCTTCATTCATTCCTTCATCCTGCCTTCCATCCTTTCTTTCCATCTTCCTTTCTTCCATTCCTCCTTTGTTCCTTCATTCCTTCTTCCTTCCTTCCTTCCTTCCTTCCTTCTTTCCTTTCTTCCTGCCTTCCTGCCTTCCTTCCGTCATTCCATCACTCCTTCCTTCCTTCCTGCCTTCCTTCATTCCATCACTCCTCCCCCCCCCCCCCCTTCCTTCCTTTTCCCAGTCTCCTTTCCTTTTGTGCCCTCACTTTTAGACACCGTCCTCTTACAAATCCATGTAAACCGCTTTGGAAACTTTTGTATAATTAGGAAGCAGGATTGTAAAAAGTGATGTGAATAACATATCACAAAAAGCACTCACACAGAAGCCAGGTTTCCTGCTTCACATTTTGTCATGCAAAACCACTCATTCAGAAACCTGTCCAGTTGTCTCTGTGACGCCTTGCCTCTGCTTCTTCAGGGGATGTCCACCTGAGGATGGTTGACAGGAACGGGCAGCTGGAGGTGGAGGTGATAGAAGCCCGGAGCCTCACTCCGAAGATGGGCTCCAAAACCATTCCCGGTGAGTAGCAAATACATCTGGTCTTTAGAGGAATCATAGAGTTAGAAGAGACCTCGGGGGCCATCCAGTCCAACCCCCTGCCAAGAAGCAGTAATATTGCATTCAAAGCACCCCTGACAGATGGCCATCCAGCCTCTGTTTAAAAGCTTCCAAAGAAGGAGCCTCAACCACACTCCGAGGCAGAGAGAGAGTTCCACTGCTGAACAGCTCTCACAGTTAGGAAGTTCTTCCTCATGTTCAGGTAGAAACTCCTTTTTTGTAGTTTGAAACCATTGTTCTGTGTCCTTGGCAACTTCGGAAAAGTTGGGTTTTTCGATAATAGTTTCCAGAATCCTCTGGCTACCCAAAGTTCTCCTTCAATTTACTGCTTTGATTCACTCTCTGCACTTATGCTTCCTTTTATCATGAGGTGGGGAGAATTGTTCTCAGTTTTTCTCCATGTACTGTCACCCTTTGATATTTGAGGATCTGATTATTCCTCAATTTCCCTACGAATCTCTGAAGCCCCATTTCCATTGCAGTTTCAGAATGCAGTTTAACTACATTTTTTATATGAGTCTACATTATAATCTGGTGACGCAGTGGGTTAAACTGCTGCGAATTAAACCACTGAGCTGCTAAACTTGCTGACTGAAAGGTTGGCGGTTCGAATCCAGGAAACAGAGTGAGCTCCTGCTGTTAGCCCCAGCTTCTGCCAACCTAGAATAGAATCATAGAGTTGGAAGGGACCTCATGGGCTATCCAGTCCAACCCCCTGCCAAGAAGCAGGAAAATTGCGTTCAAAGCACCCCTGACAGATGGCCATCCAGCCTCTGTTTAAAAGCAGATAAAACAACAGTTACATAATAAGTAAACATTAAATTAGATTAAAAATAATTTAAAATAGTACAAATAATCCGAGTTCTACAGTCATCAACTTAATCCAAAGCCAGTCCGCAGTCCATTTTCCACAGCCATCCAGTCTCTGTTTAAAAGCTTCCAAAGAAGGAGCCTCCACCACACTCTGGGGCAGAGAGTTCCACTGCTGAACGGCTCTCACAGTCAGGAAGTTCTTCCTCATGTTCAGATGGAATCTCCTTTCTTGTTGTTTGAAGCCATTGTGCCACGTACTAGTCTCCAGAGCAGCAGAAAACCAGTTCGCTCCCTCCTCCCTATGACTTCCTCTCACATATTTATACATAGCTATCATGTCTCCTCTCAGCCTTCTCTTCTGTAGGCTAAACATGCCCAGTTCTTTAAGCCGCTCCTCATAGGGCTTGTTCTCCAGACCCTTGATCATTTTAGTCACCCTCCTCTGGACACAGCAGTTCGAAAACATGCAAATGTGAGTAGATCGATAGGTACCGCTTCGGTGGGAAGGTAACAGTGCTCCATGCAGTCATGCTGGCCACATGACCTTGAAGGTGTCTATGGATAATGCTGGTTCTTTGGCCTAGAAATGGAGATGAGCACCACTCCGCAGAGTCGGATACAACTAGACTTAATGTCAAGGGGAAACCTTTACTTTTATTTTTACTACACTACCATATCAAATAGCTCAATGGAGTTAAATTGCATTCTAAAACTGCATTATATTACAGTGTAGATGGGGCCTAGGTCCTCCGGTACAATGATTAGCTCCCTCTAGACTTTGGATTTTAGTTGGGAAGCCCATGCAGCTTCCTACACATGTTTTGCAGCCTTTATTGTTGTTATTGTTATCTCTATTGCATTTTATCCTTCTAAAAAGAGACCCAAAGTGGCTAAGGCTCAAAACAATCCATCATTTAAAACCTAGCATTAAAATAGGATGAAACACTAAACCAAGCATTCACACCCTTCTCCTTTTGCTGACACAGCCACCTACGTCAAGGTGTACTTGCTAGAAAACGGTGTTTGCCTGGCTAAGAAGAAAACCAAGACAACCAAGAAGACCTGCGATCCGCTCTACCAGCAGGCCCTGCTCTTTGACGAAGGCCCCCAGGGCAAAATGCTGCAGGTGAATGCTTTTCTCCCCTTGGAAGGGTAAGAGGGTTCCTATATGCCGCCCTTATGAAGTCTTGCTTTCTGAGTGTGGAGCCCACCTCTTTGAGGTGGGAAACCTCTAAGTGTTGAGATCGGATCTCAGTGGGCCAGCAGAGCAGAGTAGTTTGAGCAGCATTTCTCAACCTTCCTAATGCCACTACCCCCTTAATACAGTTCCTCATGTTGGGGTGACCCCCACCCAAAACATTATTTTTGTTGGTCCTTCATAACTGATTTTGCTACTGTCGTGAATCGTCATGTAAATATCTAATATGCAGGATGTATTTTCATTCACTGGACCAAATTTGGCACAAATACCCAGTATGCCCAAATTTGAACACTGGTAGGTTTTGGCATACTGGGAAATTGATTTTGTCATTTGGCAGTTGTAGTTGCTGAGTTATCGTTTACCTAGAGTCAAAGAGCATTATGAACACCAACGATGGAATTGAATCAAACATGGCACACAGAACTCCCACAAACAACAGAAAATACTGGAAGGGTTTGGTGGGCATTGACATTGAGTTTTGGAATTGTAGTTCACCTACATCTAGAGAGCACTGTGATGTCAGAGTTGTCGCCAAAGACCATCAGAAAATTTTCTGTTGGTCATGGGGGTTCTGTGTGGGAAGTTCGGCCCAGTTCTCTCATTGGTGGGGTTCAGAATGCTCTTTTATTATAATGAACTATAAATCCCAGCAACTACTACTCCCAAATGTCAAGGTCTATTTTCCCCCAAACTCCACCAGTGTTCACATTTGGGCATATTGAAGATTCGTGCCAAGGTTGGTCCATATCCATCATTGTTTGAGTCCACAGTGCTCTCTGGATATAAGTGAACTACAACTCCAAAACTCAAGGTCAATGCCCACCAAACCCTTCCAGTATTTTCTGTTAGTTATGGGAGTTCTGTGTGTCAAATTTGGTTCAGTTCCAGTCGTTGGTGGAGTTTAGAATGCTCTTTGATTGTAGGTGAACTATAAATCCCAGCAAGTACAACTCCCAAAAGACAAAATCAATCCCCCACAACCCCATCAGTATTCAAATTTGGGCGTATTGGGTATTTGTGCCAAATCAGCTCTAGTGAATGAAAATACATTCTGCATACCAGATATTTACATCACGATTCATAACAGTAAGAAAATTACAGTTACGAAGTAGCAACGAAAATAAGTTTATGGTTGGGGGTCACCACAACATGAGGAACTGTATTAAGGGGTTAGAAAGCCTGAGAACCAAGGATCTAGAAACTAGAATTCCATTGGCCCTTCTATCTCTTGCACGACACTGTTGACTCCTGTTCAGCTTGTGGTCTACTACTAAGACTCGTAGATCCCTTTCATGTGGACTCTTTTCAAGTCAGGGGTCCCATTCTGTTTCTGTGCATTTCCTTGAAGTCCCACCATCCCTTCTTCTCCCACTTGCTTCTCCCATCCAGGTGATTGTCTGGGGCGACTACGGGCGCATGGACCACAAGTGCTTCATGGGGATGGCCCAGATCGTGCTTGAGGAGCTGGACCTCTCCACGGTGGTGATGGGTTGGTACAAGCTCTTCCCCACCTCCTCTTTGGCAGACTCCACCATCGGGCCCCTGACCCGCCGCCTCTCCCAGTCCTCGCTGGAGAGCTCAATAAGCCCCTCGTGTCCTTAAGGAAGACCGGGAGGAGAGGAGACGCCCAGAAGAGCCGCCTGCTCCACCGCCGCTTTTGGTAGCATGGTTTGTAAATACTCCATGTCTTTCCCTCCCACCGTCTTTCCCTCCTCTTTCTCCTTCTTCTCCACCTTCTCCGAGGAGAAAAAATGGCACCCGATGACGACAACTTTAGACGTCCCTCACTCCACAGAAGCTCCTGAAGATAGTGGAGGGAGGCATTTCGAAAGGGGAAGGAAAAAGGAACGTGAGGCAAAAAAGGAAGCGCGATACAACTGACCGACTCCGAGTTTCTGAGACTGTTACATCACCTTGAAACACATTGCCTTTGAAAAAGGAGTCACTTGTTTCTCATCTATCAAACATAACCTCTTCTCCGATGGGACTCAGTTAATCTCGCTGCAAGTAGCATGTTCACTGAATAGGTTTCTTTCTTGCTCAGTATTGTTTCGTTTCCATATCTCTGATGGAGAAGGTCGAACTTTCCTCCTGGTTTGTTTTTTCCTCGGAAGAAAGAAAGGAAGGAAGGAAGATTCCGTACTATTAACCATTTTTAAAGGGAAATGTAGCATCTTCGGGCATTATGTAGCTTGCCACATATTCACTGATCTTTCTGCGATATTTGGGTTGACTTCTTCCTCCCAAAAAGGAAGCACAAATGAGAGACTTCCTTTTACGATTTTTTAAAGTGCGTGCAAGCGCTTTAGGGAGGAAGAGGAAGGGGAAGCGCTGCTACCGAAGCCGTAGCGAGGTGGAAACGATCAACGGTGCATTCGACATGACTGTTACATTTAAAGCACATTGAGGTTCGCATTTTGCTTTCTCGCCCTTTGAGCACTTTTAATTTCTTCTCCTTTCTCCGACGGAGGCGTTAGACCATTGTGTATCTTACGGTCTTTGGGAGCAATTGCTCGAGTCTCATGGAGTCGGCATAAGAATGGGGCAGGGGCCCAGTTTGGGGCTTCTTTGGGTTTTGTGCAAGAAGAGACAATCCAACTGGATTGTGTCCTGTGCGTAGCCAGCGCTCTACGTTTGTGGCTTGGCTCTTTCTACAGGCAAAACGGCTAGAGCACTAGCATTCAAACAGATGTTGGAAAGTACAAGCAGAAACACAGGGGTTGTTGAATGCACTTCTGCTAGTCCCCAAGGGAGAGCCATAGGGCAGCATAATACCGTATATACTCATGTATAAGTCAACCTAATGTATACGTCGAGGAGAAGTTTGGGGAGCAAAATGATGGATTTTGATGCGATCCATGGATAAGTTGAGGGTCATTCTGTGGAAAGGGGAAAGTACCATTGCCATCACAGAAGGCCAGATCTAGGAAAAGGTTGAGAGCAAAAGGGCTGGTGCTTCTTTTTGGTTATCTCAGGATGGGCTAAGCTCTTGGCGTTCACCACTCTGTTCAGAGAAGGAAATTGTTCCTTTTTTGAAAAGAATTAAGGTACAATACTCGTGTTGACCCAGGGTTGATTTTTTGACTCAAAATTTCTAGACTTATACATCAACATATACAGTAGTGTCCCATGGCTTTCTTGCAAGGAGGGAGAAGTGTGCAAACTGCTTGATTTACTAAAGGTTTTGAATTTGACACCATTTGGCTACATGCAGGCACCATGTTGCGTGTCGTACTGACCCACCAAACACCCAGGAGGGTTGACTTTTCCCTCAATCTGCATTGGATCGGGGTTGTGAGTGTTGTATTCGTATGTTTTTCAGTAGCAATCTTGCTCTCCCAAAGGAGGGCCAGTTCCTGTAGCAAAACTGAGAATTAAAGAAGCTTTTTAATGAAGGTGCCTACAGAAAAAAAATGATGAAAATACTCAGGGGAGATATTATTGGAAATCCTTACTATACCACTGTCGTCATTGTCGAAGTCTCACATTGACTGTACTGTAAGAGCTGTAGGATCGCAAGACCACTGGTGGTCAGGGCAGGAGTGGAGCCAGGGTTTTCTCTGCACAACCCGCTTAGCTTGGATGTCCCACTTTTTTGTCCAGCGGTGTTCAAACTGAGATTGTCCACATTGCATAAGCATACATATCACATCAATGAAGTCAGTGAAATAAACTAGCATAGGATAATCCTGTTGTCTCTGTCAAAATGAAGCAATGGAACATTCTCAAGAAGAAGAACCAATTGATTTGGAGAGAAACCAAAACCAGGATTGATGCTTTTCCTCCATTGTAGTGGAACTGGAAATGAAAGGAAGTATTATTATAATATTGTCGAAGGCTTTCATGGCTGGAATCACTAGGTTCTTGTGGGTTTTTTCGGGCTATATGGCCATGTTCTAGAGGCATTTTTCTCCTGACGTTTTGCCTGCATCTATGGCAAGCATCCTCAGAGGTAGTGAGTGATGATGGGAGAGGAGCCTGCCTGTGCCTTTAAGATACACAAGCAACTGTGCAGAATGGAACACAATTTGGACATCTTAAAGCTGTCCACCTTTTGTTTTGGACTTGTTATTTCTGTTTCTACAGTATTCAGTTATTGGATTTATGGTTCCATCAGATCAGAACATCTACTGTCCTCCAAACCTTACAGTTCTCAATTTCTTGCTTTCGTCCTGCTGTGTCCCTGGTCTCCGGCATCTGGAATGGTTTTCATTTTCCTGCAGAATAAGCAATATGTTGGTTTCCAAATTTCCACCCAAGGCAAAAATCTTCTCCAGTTAGTCTTCAACTGCAACCCAGACAGATGTACAAACCACAGATGTGCATTGCTGTGTGAGTCCGGTCACTGCCCATGTTGACTGTTTCCCCACATCTGGCTTCTGCATCTTTACATCTGAGCATGAATGAGTCCAAGATGCCATGCCCTGATCTCAAACCGGAACTAGAATTCAAGTGGGAACAAGAGGTATCTGATGTCAAACAGTCCATGGTCAACAGACCAGAGCCCAGAATCCAAATCTACCAACTTCCTTGTGGCAAATAATAGAACATCAATGTTCTCCTGGGCACTTCAATGGCTGTGCTGAGACTGCCCCCTGAAGACATTGTGTAGGGAAGAACTGCTTTGGGATTAAAGCAAGAAAGAACAAGGAGGTCTTGAGGGCCATTGTGAGGGAAACAATTTGGTGAGTCAAAACCAGAAGTCACTGCTTTGGGATTAAAGCAAGAAAGAACAAGGAGGTCTTGAGGGTCATTGTGAGGGAAACAATTTGGTGATTCAAAACCAGAAGTCACTGCTTTGGGATTAAAGCAAGAAAGAACAAGGAGGTCTTGAGGGCCATTATGAGGGAAACAATTTGGTGAGTCAAAAACCGGAAGTCACTTCCGTCAAAGTGAAATAAATCAGATGAAAATGCATGAAAAAGTAGATGCCAGAAGTCATAAGAGTCGCAACGGAGACATCAGTGATGTCTTCTTCCAGCAACACCTGTATGTTTCCACACAGGTTGCCATATTAGATTTTTTTGTAGTGTTCTCAAAGAATGGCAGTGAGAGAACACCTCCTCTGAACCCCATCTCACCTCACTTCTTTCTTCTGGATAATGACTGCAAGGCTGAAAAGGAAGTGGACACCATCAGGACAGAGATCTGTAAGTGTCCTTCACTGACAGTTGCATCCGAATAATGAAACTATAGCATTGGAGAATCCAAAATGGTTCTTAAACCAGGTCCCTGAATGGAGCAATGGACCTTCTGTGGTCACAGCCTTTGGCATTTTCTTGAAACAATAATTGCACCACTATCCCACCAATTAATTCCATCTGAACATGTTACACCAAAACCTAGGGATGTCTATATGGAGTGAGGTTCAAGAAGGTTGTGGAGAAAAGGCCTATCTGGAGCATGAAGCTGGTCGACCCATTTACTCAATGCTTGGAACGGAATGTGGCTTGTTACAAAAGCTTGACAAAAGCCTTCTTTGCTTCCCTTGCCACCTTGAACCCATCCTTTTTTGTGAGAGAGATTGAAGAATTAAAGTTACATTTTATCAATTCATGAAATAGATTGAAAGCTGCTCTTCAACTGAAATGCATTGGCCAGCACCCAAAGGAAGAAAACCAATTTTCCACACCACTCATAGTTTAGCCAGAAAGTCCCTCTCTGCCCAAAGCAGCTTGAAATATGACATTCCAGAAATGGAGTGAGGCTGGAACAGAAAGCAACAGATCTCCAGAAGTCCTTGAGAGTACTGGGAATAACTCTTTGGATCCCTATGTGTCTAAACGGTGCCCTCGTTCCATCATTTCTATGCATGACATCCAATGTTTCCTTGTTTGAGAAGTAAAAAAGATGTCTCTGTGGAACTGTTTTTCTAAAGTTTCCAAAAAGCGGGGAGGGGATGTCCTCCCAAGATCAAACTTGGACTCTCTCTTCTCACTAACTTTGTGGGATGGTTCCATTGGAAAGCCCTCTTGAGCCAACTGCACTGGGCCCTTTTATGTTGAAACTCTTAAACCTAAGAAGACTTATCAAGGAAGAAGAGGCATCACTTAAGGCGTTCTTTAAGATAAGAAACCTAAACATTCAATTGTAGGTTTAAATCAAAGTTGGGATGGAAAGCTCCCATGTTCAGTCAAAGCTTGGATGGAGTAGATGCAATTATGTGTGAGCTATCTATCATCTAATAACACTATGTAACAAAATTTGGAAAAAAAATCTGTTCCTGGTTTAAAAGTGTTATTTCCTGATTGACTGTGCAGTAATTACTTTGAAAGTAGTTGTTATGCTCCAGAAACTTCATTTTTGCGGCTGAGGGTAGTACTATTATTTCCTTCAGACTAGGCACTTCATTTATAATTTAGTGAAACTATGCCATTTTAATTTTTTTCAATGTGCAGACCGCCACAATGTTTTTTGCAGTTTAATAAACCTTTTCCATTTTTTATGATAGAACCAATTAGGAAATGACATGTACAACCCAGGAACAAAAATCATGTTACATAGTGTAATCTATTTTTGTAATCTATCTTCCTTCCTTCCCTCCCTCTCTTCTCAATTCCTTCCCTCCTTCCCCTCTTCCTTCCTTCTTTCTTTCCTTCCTTCCTTTCCTTCCTCTCTCCCTCCCCTTATTCCTTCCTTTCCTCCTTCTCCCTCCCCTCTTCCTTCCTTCCTTCCTTCCTTCCTTCCTTCCTTCCTTCCTTCCTTCCCTCCTTCCCTCCTTCCCCTTTTCCTTCCTTCCTTTCCTCCTTCCTTCCCTCTCTTCCTCCTTCCTTCCTTCCTTCCTTCCTTCCTTCCCCCTTCCTTCCTTCCTTCCTTCCTTCCTTCCTTCCCTCCCCTCTTCCTCCCTCCCTCCCTTCCTCCCTCCCTCCCTCCCTTCCTTCCTTCCTTCCTTCCTCCCACCCTCCCTCCCTCTCCTCTTCCTTCCCTCCTTCCCTCTCTCTCTCTCTCCTTCCTTCCTTCCTTCCTTCATTCCCTCCCTCCCCCTTCCCTTCCTCCCTCTCTCCCTTCCTTTCTTCCTCCCTCCCTCCCTCCCTCCCTCCCTCTCCTCTTCCTTCCTTCCCTCCCTCCTTCCCTCTCTCTCTTTCTCCTTCCTTCCTTCCTTCCCTCCCTCCTTCCCCCTCTCTCTTTCTCCTTCCTTCCTTCCTTCCTTCCTTCCTTCCTTCCTTCCTTCCTTCCTTTCCTCCTTCCTTCCTTCCTTCCTTCCTTCCTTCCTTCCTTCCTTCCTTCCTTCCCTCCCCTCTTCCTCCCTCCCTCCCTTCCTCCCTCCCTCCCTTCCTTCTTTCCTTCCTTCTTTCCTTCCTCACACATAATTGCATCCTAATGCATCCATACATGGACTCAAGACTTAAAGATCAACTTATTTGAAACAACAACATTGGATTCTAGGGGACACGTGGCACATTCTAATGGCAATGATACCATGGGAAGAAAAAGTGATATGATCTAAGGCCAGGTGGAAGAGTGAAGCGGCTGCTTCTGGCGGGAAATGTTGGGAGGTCTGCTGATGTTCTCCTCTGCTGTGTGGATCTCCAAATTCCCACCATGCCTCTAGTATACTGGCAGAATATTCTTGCCCAATGTGGAGGATGGTCTCTGTGCCAAGCCATGGATGGATAGCAGCACAAGAGAGCCTCAAACAAGAAGGACCTGCTCTGCGTCCCTCGGCTTTACATTCCCAGTCGACGGCATTCTGCACAAACCTTCATCAAGAGACTTCCAAGGTCAGGCAAGGCTTGAATGGAGAGAGTCCAGCTTAGAAGTGGGGAATTTGCTTTTAATTTGCAGTGCCCAAGCTGTGTTAAATGCATTAGGCATGGGAATAAAAAAGTTATGGTTAATGTCCGGCAGCAGTGGGTGGCGAGGGTTGGTCAGTTGGCTCCTCTTTTGGCCTCAGTATTTCTTCTGGAACCAAAAAGCAGAAATGGCAAATAGTAACTTTCCTGGCCCTGTGCAAGGCTAGTCACTGTTGGTTGTGTACCTCACAGCTTTCTTACTACGATGTTCTGACTTCTTGTATGTGTTTCTTTTTGTCTGTTGAAGGTAATCGGAGGAAGTGGAAATAGTGGTATGTATAAGGTTTTGTCTGCACATCCCTTCTCCTCCTTGCCTTAAACCTCACTGGGTCAGGATTCAGTCTTGGAGGGCAAGCTGAGCACATACCTCCCACACCCCCAACTGCCCCCATTTGGCAGGGACAATCCCAATTAATCCCATCATCCCAGTTTCTCTCTCCTCTTCCCACTTTCTCCCTTTGTCCTCAGTTTACTTCGATGGCCACAAACTGAGTCCAAAGGGTGAAACTCCATTAAGACGAAGAGCATAATCTCGCCCTTCCCAGTTGTTTCAGGCAAAAGCAAACTGCTGCAGTCTCTCTCTGCTGAGGTGTTCTTCATCCTACATGACTTTTGACATTTTATCCCACTCTCTGCTACTCCTTGGCCATCCATGTCCCAGATTTCCTCTGCAGTGTGTTGAAGGGCATGGTTTCATTTCATGTATTTATTTATGGTATTCAATTCGATCCCACCTTCAACGTATGGTAAAGGCAATCAGTGGCATTGAGAGAAATGCTTATCCCGAAGACCTTTGAGTTTGGGGTAAGATATAGTTTTCCAAATAGGTCAAACCTGAGCTGTGTAGGACTTCCTATACCCAAAAATGTGAATTCTGAGGATAAAATCGGGGTGATAATAGGATACCACTAGCTTGAGTTTGACTGGACATCTTCATATTGTGGCCTTTCCACACTACAATTACAGAGCTACAAGTTCACTTTAGTTGCCATGTCTCCAAAATACAGAATCCAAGAATTCAAAGTTTAGCAAGAAGTACCTAGAAAGCTCTAGTGCGTCCCATGCTTTCTAAAGGATGCATCTATGGCACTGTAGCACCTCAGCTCACAGCACTTACCAAGAAACCAAATATGGTAACAGTTTATTGATAAAAGCACATATAAAAAGGGAAAAGGCACTATAACAGTGGTTCTCAACCTTCCTAATGCCGCGACCCCTTAATACAGTTCCCCATGTTGTGGTGACCCCCAACCATAAAATTATTTTTGTTGCTACTTCATAACTAATTTTGTGACTTACGAATCGTAATGTAAATATCTGATATGAAGGATATATTTTCATTCACTGGACAAAATTTGGCACAAATACCTGATACATCCAAATTTGAATCGTGGTGGGGTTGAAGGGATTGATTTTGTCATTTGGGAATTGTAGATGCTGGGATTTGTAGTTAACCTACAATCAAAGAGCATTCTGAATTTCACCACCAATGGAATTGGACCAAACAGGAAATACTGGAAGGGTTTGGTGGACATTGACCTTGAGTTTTGGAGTAGTAGTTCACCTACAAACTCCAAACACCTACAGTTTGGGAAAAATAGACCTTGACATTTGGGAGTTGTAGTTCACCTACATCCAGAGAGCCCTGTGCACTCAAGCAATTATGGATCTGGACCAAACTTGGCACAAATACTCAATATACCTAAATGTGAACACTTTTTTTTTTCGTGTCAGGAGTGACTCCTGGTGTGAGAGAATTGGCCGTCTGCAAGGACGTTGCCCAGGGGATGCCTGGATGATTTGATGTTTTTTTATCATCTTGTGAGAGGCTTCTCTCATGTCCCTGCATGAGGAGCTGGAGCTGATAGAGGGAGCTCACCCGCCTCTCCCCGGATTCAAACCTGCGACCTGTCGGTCTTCAGTCCTGGTGGCACAGGGGTTTAACCCACTGTGCTACCGGGGGCTCCTTTGAACACTGGTTGAGTTTGGGGAAAAGAGGCCTTGACATTTGGGAGTTGTAGTTGCTGAGATTTTTTGTTCTCCTGTAATCAAAGAGCATTCTGAACTCCACCAACGATAGAATTGGGCCAAACTTCCCACACTGAACCCCCATGACCAACAGAAAACATGTTTTCTGATGGTCTTTGGTGACCCCTCTGACACCCCCTCACGACCCCCACAGGGGTCTCAACCCCCAGATTGAGAAACACTGCACTATAAGCAAACAAAAAGGTAAAAATCCAAGAGTTAATGTAGGAAGCAAGTCCAAAAGGCAATAGATAAATGCAGGAAACAAAGATCAAAACATGAACATGAATTCCCAAAAAAGACCAAGAAACAAGGAACAAACCATGAGCATGAAGCCAAAAGTATATCCCTAGAACAAGGAGCCAAACATGAGCATGAATCTTGGGTCTTGAATGAAGGCCTGAGCTTTACTGCCTTGATACTGCCTTGATTTCCAACAACGAAAGGTGGGATCACATGCACAAGTAAATAAATACATGTATATGATGGGAGCGGTTTAAGATGTGGTGATAGTAACACTTGACTCCTTATAGCTGTCACTTTGGAGAGCCAAACCCTACAATGAGGCCATAGTGCATTGCTGGCCATGTCTTCGAAGGTGAGTTGGCAAAGGGGAGAACGGAGATGTGTCTCGACAGAGGCTTATGGTGTTGTGTTATGTTTATAGAGTCTGTGGTCTCTTCCTGTGGAGGTGGGGGGTTCTGGGGTGGGGGAGGTGGGGGGTTCTGGGGGGGAGGGGGGCTCGGGGCGGGGGTCCAGGCCTGGCATGCCAAGCGCTCGCTGGAATGGTGGATGGCGGCCTGGTGGTCCTAGCGAGGACCTGAAGCAATGCTTTCCTGAGGCAGAGGGAACGCGTCTCCTTCGGCTATGGGTGCAATAACTCTCCCAAGATGGAGAGTGGCCTTGTTGGCTTTCTTCTTCTTTCTTCTTTCTCTTCTCCCATTCCTCCTCTTCTTTTCCTCCTCCTCTTCCTTCTTCCTCTTCTATTTCTCCTTCTCCCTCCTCCTCTGTTCTTCTTCCACTCCCACCTTTCCTGCTTCTCCCTCTTCTCCTTCCATTTCTTCGCCTCCTTTTTCTTCTTCTTTCCTCCTTCTTCCTCTTCTCCCATTCCTCCTCCTCCTTCTCCCTTATCTTCTCCTCTTTTCCTCCTTTTCTTCCTCTTCTTCTTTTCCTTCTTCCTCTTCTCCTGCTTCTTCTCCTCCCTTCTTTTCTTCTACTCTCACCTTTCCTGCTTCTCCCCCTTCTTCCATTTCATTGTCTCCTTTTTTTCTTCTTTCCTCCTTCTTTCTCTTCTCTTGTTCTTCCTCCTCCCTTATCTTCTGTTCATCTTCCTTCTCTTCTTTTCCTCTTCTTCCTCTTCTGCTTCTTTTCCTTCTTCCTCTTCTGCTGCTACTCCTTCTTCTCCCTTTTCTTCTTCTACTTTCACCTTTCCTGCTTCTCCCCCTTCTTCTTCCATTGCGTCTCTTTTTTCTTCTTTTCTTTTTTCCTCCTCTTCCTCTTCTCCCATTCCTCCTCCTCCTTTATCTTCTGCTTGTCTTCTTCCTCCTCCTCTTCCTCTTCTGCTTCTTTTCCTTCTTCCTCTTCTGCTGCTGCTTCTTCCCCCTTCTTTTCTTCCTCTAGTCCCACCTTTCCTGCTTCTCCCTCCTCTCCTTCCATTTGTCTCCTTCTTCCCACTCCTTCTTCCTTTCCTCCTTCTTTTTTCTCCTCCTCCTCCTCTTTGTCATCTTTCTTCTTCTTTCAAAAAGAAAAGGGCTGCTTTATCTTATCCTTTTGTTAATGGTTGGTCATTAATGGAAAATCTTGCACTTTCCCCTCCATTGTTCTTCCCTGCCCATATCCCTAGATCATCTCAAAAGTGAGGGTTGCCAGTTAAAAAACTGCAAGGGACTCCGGTCCCTTTCATGGGGTTGCATTTTCAGCAAGTGCCGCTTGCTACCTGGCTACACTTGCAGGAAGCTCCCTCTCAAAGGTATTGGGGGGGGGGGGGGGGGCTTCTCCAGCCTGGCAGCCCTAACAAAGGAGCACATGATTCACGGTTGGAGGCCTTGTGTCTTGACAGAGGGCTCAAGAGGCAGGGAGTTCCAAGGATCCTGTCTCTGCCACTGTCTTGTCTATTAAGGCCGGACTTGGGGCGGGACAAGGGCCAAATAGTGGCTCTCATTGAGCAGAGAACCAGGGGCAGTGCCCCTCTTCATCCAATGGTAATGATACCCCAATCACCATTATAATTTTGGAAAATTCTGTCATTGGAAACTGGAGGCAACTCTACCTCTAAGGACCCATCTACACTGTAGAATGGATGCAGTTTGACATCACTTTACCTGCCGTGACTTAATGCTATCATGCTATTGACTTCTGAAAGGGACTCAAAGTGGTGAAGTTGTAGTTTTACAAGGTCTTTGGCTTTCTCTGCTGGTGCCTCCCCAAACTACAACTCCCAGGATTCCATAGCATTGAACCACTGCAGTTAAAGCAGTGTCAAACTGCATTAATCCTGCAGTGCAGATGCACCCTAAAGTCTGTCTGGCTTAGAGGAGTATTAGACCTAAGAGTTATTTTTTTGTGGATTTGGGTTATTTCCACCCAGGTTTTCTATTGAAAGAATATAGTTCTCATGGCAACTATCCATGCATTCCTTAAAACGTTTTGACAAAAACAAACCCAACAGTGAAATGGACAGAAAAAGGCTTCAAGGCTCATTTGGAAACATGGTTCACTGCCATTGATTTGCATTAGAAAACATTGGATAATATCCACAGTTTTAAATAACTGCGACAGAGTGGAAATGTAGAAATGTTAGGAGTCCAAGAACACAATCTCGGCCCGAAACAATAGCACAAAGTTTCTAAATCAGCTTTGGAAGTCCATTTTCAACCTCCCTTTACATTGATTTAATGTTTGGCTAACATTACAATTGTGACATGGCTTTGGGATACGATTTGAAGACACGGAAAAGCCGTGTACATTTAGGAAAGGGGTCGAAATTAAGATTTTTCTGCTCCCATTGAGCCACATTGAGCACAAGCAGATGGGTATGGGCTTGCAAGGGGCAGCGGAGAAAACGCTTACAAATGGACCAAGATAAAACACACACACACACAAACGGCAATTTTATACCTGTGCTCTGTAACGTTTTCTATGTGACGTGGTCTTTCCTAAATGTTAAAACTCTTGTATTTTTTTCCTGTGGGTTTATATGCAGCAGGACTGACAGCTTTGGAAGGGTGCACGCTCAATTTTGTAACATATTCTTGACTTTCCCCCCCTCTTTCCAAATGAGATAAGACGGATTTTCAAAAAACACAAAGGGGGGGAAAAAAAGAAAAGTTCAATGTTTTCTCCATTTGGCTTGTTAACTGCATGTACAGTATTTGGGCAGCAACTCAAGACAATTAAAGTCAGTTTTGAAAACTGCATCTTGCTTTCAGTTTGACTTTTCTGTTTGGCCAACTGGGAATCTTGTTTTATGTCTTACACATGCGTTTTTATTTATTTATTTATTTATTTTGGTGTCAGGAGCGACTTGAGAAACTCCAAGTTGCTTCTGGTGTGAGAGAATTGGCCGCCTGCAAGGATGTTGCCCAGAGGACACCCAGATATTTCACCATCCTGTGGGAGGCTTCTCTCATGTTCCAGCATAAGAAGCTGGAGTTGACAAGACAGGAGTTCACCCCGCTGCCCAGCTTCGAACCACCGACCTGTTGGTCTTCAGTCCTGCCAACACCAAGCCAATCCTGCTGGCGCAAGGGTTTAACCCATTGCACCACTGGGGGCTCCTTACACATGCATTGATCTTTATATATAACTCAAGGTTGGTACGTATGCTGGTTTGTACCCCAAAGGCTCCTCCGTAACGTGATAGATCTGGACCAAGCATGGCTTACAGACCTTTCAAGGTCCAACTTATCTATCTATCTATCTATCTATCTATCTATCTATCTATCTATCTATCTATTTACAGTTTTTATATTCCACCCTTCTCACTCTGCAGGGGACTCAGGGCGGATTACAGTGTACACATATATGGCAAACATTCAATGCCAGTTTTTGACATACAGACATATACAGACACACACAGAGGCTATTTAACTTTTTTCTGGCTGCCAGGGGAGCTGTCACTTTCATCGTCCATCTGCGACGCTGATGAAGCACTTCCGCATTCCCCGCATGCTTCCCGCTGGAATCCTTTGCTGGAGTCTTCTTTATGGCCTCATAAATCAGTTAATTTAGCCTCCCCACACTTTTAAGGTGGTACCTAATTTTCCTACTTGACAGATGCAACTGTCTTTTGGGTTGCAAAGGTCGACAACATGCTACACACAATTGGTTGGAAACCTATGGAATTCACTCCCCGGGAAATTAGATCAGTGACATCCCTCCTTTCCTTCAGAAAGAAATTAAAAACATAGATGTGGTCAGAGTGATCTTAATGCAGCTGACACTCAGCCAGCTGCGCCACAATCCCGGTGCTTAAAACGATTGAGGGGCTTAGACTCTAAAAAACAACCCCTTTTGGGGACCAGAGCAGAGGGAAAGAAAAGGTACAAAGCAGATTGGCTGAGGACAGGGAAAGGGTTGCTAGGTGGAGTGGCTCTCTGTGATTTTTCTTTCATGTCTGTAGCAACTAGACTCAATCAGATATTAATTGAAAAACTAGAGCAAAATGTGCTGCAGGGTGTCCCACAAAAACAGAGTTTTTTAAAGTCTCATAAACCTTTCCCATGTTTTTATGATTTTTTTTCATGTCAGGAGCAACTTGAGAAATTGCAAGTCGCCTCTGGTGTTAGAGAATTGGCTGTCTGCAATGACGTTGCCCAGGGGACGCTCGGATGTTTGATGTCGTAGAATCATAGAATCAAAGAGTTGGAAGAGACCTCATGGGCCATCCAGTCCAACCCCCTGCCAAGAAGCAGGAATATTGCATTCAAATCACCCCTGACAGATGGCCATCCAGCCTCTGTTTAAAAGCTTCCAAAGAAGGAGCCTCCACCACACTCCGGGGCAGAGAGTTCCACTGCTGAACGGCTCTCACAGTCAGGAAGTTCTTCCTCATGTTCAGATGGAATCTCCTCTCTTGTAGTTTGAAGCCATTGTTCCGCATCCTAGTCTCCAAGGAAGCAGAAAACAAGCTTGCTCCCTCCTCCCTGTGGCTTCCTCTCACATATTTATACATGGCTATCATATCCCCTCTCAGCCTTCTCTTCTTCAGGCTAAACATGCCCAGCTCTTTAAGCCACTCCTCATAGGACTTGTTCTCCAGATCCTTCATCATTTTAGTTGCCCTCCTCTGGAACCATTCCAGCTTGTCAACCTCTCTCTTGAATTGTGGTGCCCAGAATTGGACACAATATTCCAGGTGTGGTCTAACCAAAGCGGAATAGAAGGGTAGCATTACTTCCCTGGACCTAGACACTATGCTCCTATTGATGCAGGCCAAAATCCCATTGGCTTTTTTTGCCACCACATCACATTGTTGGCTCATGTTTAACTTGTTGTCCACGAGGACTCCAAGATCTTTTTCACACGTACTGCTCTCGAGCCAGGCATTGTCCCCCATTCTGTATCTTTGCATTTCGTTTTTCCTGCCAAAGTGGAGTATCTTGCATTTGTCACTGTTGAACTTCATTTTGTTAGTTTTGGCCCATCTCTTACCATGTCTTACCATCCTGTGGGATACTTCTCTCGTGACCCTGCATGGGGAGCTGGAGCTGACAGAGGGAGCTCAAGCCATTCTCCCCAAATTCGAACCTGCACAAACAAGGGTTTAATTCATTGCGCCACGGGGGAGGGGGGGTCACTAGGAAAGAATGGGAGTGAAGAGGATTGGCAACTAGATGACATGTATGAGGGAAGGAAGGAAGGAAGAAAAGAAGGCAAATAAAGTAAGAGAGGGACTCGAAGGGAAAAAAAGGGGGAGGAAAGGAAAGGGGAAAACGTATGAGTAGAGGGGAGAGAGAAAGAGGGGAAGACTCAAGTCAATACGGTAATATTGTTTAGAAACATCAGGAGAAGCAAGGTAACGTTGCACCGCAATATTTTTTATTAAGGAATGTACATATACACAATGTCAATTGAGACAGTAGAGCGCCCAGCTTTTGCGGAGAGATGTCTTCCAAAACACGGCAGGCGGGTTTCTCTTTATTTCTTTCTGAAGCAGATGAGGGACAAAGGAAGACCAGGCTGACCCAGTCTACCAGTACAGTGTTCATACTGGCCAGAACGTATCTGTCCGTGCGCAATGACACACAAAACAAAAAGTGCAAAAAAAAAAGTGCAAGGAGAGACTTGCCCACAGGATCTCGGCCCTTGGTCACCAAAACGTGAAAAGATAAAGGGAAGGATTTTTGTGTCCGAGGGCCTTGTGGGAGTCCCACTCACTCAAAGGAAAGATGACCTCAAGTTCACAAAAGGTGGAATCGTTTCTTGAAAAACTCAAGAGAAAAAAACGGAATGGATTAAGAAAAAAAGAAGGAAAGCAGGACGAATATGATGGAAGAAACAGAATCTGGAGGAAATAAGCTCCCACTACAACCAGCAAAGAGATGATATGTTTTTCAATAGTTTTTGTCCAATCTTTTTAGAAAGAAAAAGCTTAGAATGCCTTTAAGGCGAAGCTACAAAGTTGTGAATGAAGCCAGAGTCAACTGTCATGGCTGCCTTTTCCAAAGAACAGCGGCAAGTGGACTTTAGGTTGAAATCTCACAGGAAAGAACCATTCTCGCATCGTGTCCCCTCAAAAAACTGCCCAGATTTTAGCAAGACAGCAAAGGTTTAGTTTTCATCAGTGCCTTGGATGTTGGGCAGAAAGTGGCCCAGCGGTCTCTGTGACACTCAAGGAAAGTCCAGCACCGGAAGGAGAAACGCACAAGAGCCTCAGGAAGCAACTTTAATACGGAAACAAAAAACAAACCCAACAGGAAAACCAAAGCCGAAATGAAAGGGAGGAAATGGTCCAAATCCAGGTGGGTTATTTCCACACCTGGGAGCTGAGGGTTTGGTTGGTGCCTTGGGTCCCTCCTCGGCCCATCGACTGTCCGTATCCCATCATCCCGTTCGTGCCGTAGAAGTTCATCCCTGCCATCTGTTGGGTCATCTAAGGAGGAAGGGAAAGGCATGATGACAGTCAGAAGGATTGTGTTCTCCTTACGCAATCACAAAACACAATTAGGAATTGTGCGGGCCCCCAGACACTGCCCAATGAGAGTATTAGGATTCTTCTGTAACTGTCATGGCTACTTCCTATGGAATTCTGGGACTTGCGTTCTATTGGGTTTCATCCCTGGACTGCACAAGTCTCTTGTGTCATCAAGTTTCCAGTCCTCAATGAGTATCTAGGCTAGAGATAGTATTAGAGTGAGGGATTCCTCCCCCCACATTCCTATGCATGTGTATCCCAGAAGGGGCGTTTGTCTTATTTGTTTCGCTTGCCACTATCTCCTCCCCCCCCCCCCCCATTGGAGATGTAGAAATGGAAGCTCTGTGAGGTATGAGGTAACTTCCTATTTAAGGGTATTTTTATTGCCCTGGGTTTGGCCATGTGATAATTCTCTATTGTTGGCTCTCTCTCTGCCTTTGTCTCCTTTCCAGTGAGGGCGCATTTTGCCTTTCTCCAGGCAAAATGTAACTGCATTGATATTTTGACTTTTTATCCATTTACCTTCTTTATGATATGAGTTTTAGCAATCTAGTTAGCTCCAAGACCCCTTCTATCTAAAACTGATTTCTTTTCTTGAATAAATAATTTGAACCTAAAGTTCAGCTTCTGCAATCCTGTTCCATCCTGTTGAATGGAAGCTTATCCTGGCTCGCAACACGTTTCAGCTGATTATGAAGTTTACTTCTAGTAGGTAAAGGTAAAGGTTTTCCCCTGACATGAAGTCCAGTCTGGGGTGTGGTGCTCATCTCCATTTCTAAGCCGAAGAGCCGGCATTGTCCGTAGACAACTCCAAGGTCATGTGGCCGGCATGAATGAATGGAGCGCCGTTACCTTCCCGTCGGAGCGGTACCTATTGATCTACTCACATTTGCCTGTTTTCAAACTGCTAGGTTGGCAGAAGCTAGGGCTGTCAGTGGAAGCTCATGCTGCTCCCCAGAATCGAACCTGCAACCTTTCAATCAACAAGTTCAGCAGCTGGGTGCTTTAACCCACTGCACCTCTGCTATATTTATGGTGGAATCACCCCAAGTGAGGGTTATTTTTGAGCCTAACAGATCTGATTCCCAACATATTCAGGATTCTCTTCCAAAGAAACTTAGCAATGAGTTCATTGATTTAGTCCAGTGGTCCTCAAACTAAGGCCCGGGGGTTGGATACGGCCCTCCAAGGTCATTTATCTGGCCCTCGCTCAGGGTCAACCTAAGTCTGAAATGATTTGAAAGCACACAACAACAACAACAATCCTATCTCATCAGCCAAAAGCAAGCCCACACTTCCCATTGAAATGCTAATAAGTTTATATTTGTTAAAATTCATTTTAATTATTGTATTGTTTTAAAGTGGGTTTTTTTGCACTACAAATAAGATATGTGCAGTGTGCATACATTAATGCTTTTTTCAAATGATAATCTGGCCCTCCAATAGTTTGAGGGACTGTGACCTGGCCCTCTGTTTAAAAAGTTTGAGGACCCCTGATTTAGTCTATTCCTCAGAGCACTAGGACTCTCAATTGCAATGCTTAGAAGAATAATCTGAACTTCCATGTCCTACAATCAGTCCATCTGATAAGATGGATTGCAGTACAATGGTCCAGCCAGTGGTAGATAAATGTATTGTATATAATGTATAAGCTTATGGCAGATCCTGGGGCCAAAATTATGGATTTTGATATGATGCATGGATAAATCGAGGGCCATTCTGCAAAGAGGGGAAAGAACCAATTTCAAAAGTTCCAAAGTGACACCATGGCAGAGAGAATAAGGAGAGTTGATGCTTCTTTTAGATTCTCCCTAAAAGAACTAGGGTGAACTAAGATCTTGCCTTTCATCACTCTGCCCAGTGGTTTGTTTTATTAAGAGTTAAGGTTCAATACGCAAATTGATCTAGGTTTTCTTGGTTGACTCTTTCACTAAATCTTCTAGACTTAAGTAAAGGTAAAGTTTACCCCTGCCATTAAGTCTAGTCATGTCTGACTATGGGGGGGTGGTGCCCATCTCCATTTCTAAGCCGAAGAGTTGGCATTGTCCATATACACCTCCATGGTCATGTGGTCAGCATGACAACATGGAGCGCCGTTACTTTCTCGCAG
Source organism: Anolis sagrei (assembly GCF_037176765.1). Lineage (NCBI taxonomy): Eukaryota > Metazoa > Chordata > Lepidosauria > Squamata > Anolidae > Anolis > Anolis sagrei. The sequence goes on along the minus strand of NC_090034.1, from coordinate 81,099,853 downwards.
AAGCCGTACCTATTGATCTACTCACATATGCATGTTTTCAAATTGCTAGGTTGGCAGACGCTGGGCCAAACAGTGGGAGCTCACCCTGTTCTCTGAATTCAAACCTTTCAGCCAGCAAATTCAGTAGCTCAGCGGTTTAATCCGCCGCACCACCAGGGGCTCCCTTTTAGACTTAGACATGAGTATATCAGGTAGATATACTGTATTTCATCGCATAATAGTTGCCACCACATCATCACCACACCCCCATTTTTGTGTGGCAAAATTGAAATTTTTGTGCTCCTCGGATAATAGCTGCAGAATCCTTTGGGGCTGATTCCCCCCCCCCCCCCCCCCCCTCAATTTCAGGTTTTGTAAACTTCCTTGCCTTCAGAAAAGAGAGGGAGGATCTTCCCGCCTTCCTCCTAGGCAAGGCAATATAAAAAACCCAATTAAACAGAAAGGGAACTGTTTGTCCAAGGCTGAATTCTCCCTCCTCCTCCTCTTCCACCTTCTCGAAGGTAAGGAGGTTTTTTGAAAAACAGACACCAGCGAATTAAAGGTAGAGTTGTTTTCATCGCATAATAGTTGCATTCCCTATAAAAAGTGCAACTATCATGCGATGTTATACACACACACACCGTATATACTCAAGTATAAACCACCCCAAATATAAGCCGAGGCACCTAATTTTACCACAAAAAACTGGGAAAACGTATTGACTCGAGTATAAGTCAAGGGTGGGAAATGCAGCAGCCACTGGTAAGTTTCAAAGTAAAGTTGTCCCACTCTGATTAAACCATTATTTCTAACCTTCTTCAATATAAATCTGCTTACGTAGTTTTCCAATAATAATAGAGTAAAATAATAAATGTAATCAAAATAATAAGAGTAAAATAATAATGTGATAATAACAATAAGAAAGTAAAATAATAAATGTAATAATAATAAATATAGTAAAACAATAAATGTAATAATAATAGAGTAAAATAATAAATGTAATAACAACAACAATAATAGGATAAAATAATAAATGTAATAATAATAATAATAACCTCCCGAAGGATTCGGTGCGGCTTACAAGAGGCCGAGCCCAAATACATCAACAAAACAACAACAACAAAGCAAAATAAATGAACTCATAAAACAAAGCAATAAACATTAACAATAAATATACCTTGACACGAGTATAAGTGGAGGGGGGCTTTTCCAGCCTAAATAAAGGGCTGAAAAACTTGGCTTATATTCGAGTATATACGATGAATTATTATAATGGTCAACAAACAGCACTAAAAAAAGATTAGGTATTAAGAAACAATGTCAAAAACAGAGTTTAGAAACCAGTACTGAATATGATAACACAGTATAGTCTGCAAAGTCTCCCAGCCCACATCTTTGAAATTACCAGTGTGGCCTTGCAAAGGAAGGGGCATTGTGAGGGGGAATGGTCCCCATGCCCTTTCCGGTTACCCAACCTCACCAGCCCCGGCCCCAATGCTGCCTCTTACCTGGGCCAGGTTCCACTGCAGCTGCTGGGTGGGCTGCACACCATACATGGCTGGGGGGGCGGGGGCCATGCCTGCCACATACCCCGCCTGCTGAGCCGCCATCATGCCGTTGGGTACCCCGAGGACCGCCGCCTGCATGCCATAACCCGTGGGCATCCCCATGGGGGCCACCATGCCGGCTGCTCCAGGCTGTGCCATCATGCCAACCGGTGGGGCCATCATGTTGCCCATCATGTTGCTGCCTGGTGGAGCCATTCCTGGGAAGCCGGGGTACGCTGCTGGGTATCCCATTTGGGCCGGGGCTATGAACACTGCTCCTGCGAGAGATTGCAAGAAGGGCATCAGAACTGTCAGGAGGATGTGGAAGCAAAATAAAATCAAGTGCATGCAATCCCGAGTTACAAACATCCAATTTACAAACGGCTCATGATTAAAAATGAGGGTGAGACAACAGGAAGTGACAGAAATCTACCTCTAGGGGTCCCCAGATGTCTTTGGCCTTCAACTCCCAGAAATCCTAACAGCTGGTAAACTGGCTGGGATTTCTGGGAGTTGTAGGCCAGAAACATCTGGGGACCCCAGGTTGAGAACCACTGCTCTAGGAAGTCAAATGCACTCCTGGAAGAGCTATTATCATGGGGAAAAGGTATCTCCACTGAAGCTTTCTCACTAATCCTTGTTTCCAAAACAAGCCAATTTTTTCAAAATCCAATTCTCACAGGGACAGAAAGTGAGGCAAAATATTCTGAAGAGGGGCACAGACAGCAAAACAAACACCATGTCATTTCATTTCAAATATTTGTACCCCGTCCTTCTCTACCCCCGAAGGGAGACTCAGGGCGGCTTACAGTCAGCAACAATTCAATGCCCCATGTATACAACAGATAAAACAACAGTTACATAATAAGTAAACATTAAATTAGATTTAAAATAGCTTAAAATAGTACAAATAATCCAAGTTCTACAATCATCAACTTAATCCAAAGCCAATCCGCAGTCCATTTTCCATAGCATCGTCATCATTTTTATTGTCAACCCATTAGAATCATAGAATCAAAGAGTTGGAAGAGACCTCATGGGCCATCCAGTCCAACCGCCTGGCAAGAAGCAGGAATATTGCATTCAAATCACCCCTGACAGATGGCCATCCAGCCTCTGTTTAAAAGCTTCCAAAGAAGGAGCCTCCACCACACTCTGGGGCAGAGAATTCCACTGCTAAATATAGCTCTCACAGTCAGGAAGTTCTTCCTCATGTTCAGATGGAATCTCCTCTCTTGTAGTTTGAAGCCATTGTTCAGCGTCCTAGTCTCCAAGGAAGCAGAAAACAAGCTTGTTCCCTCCTCCCTGTGGCTTCCTCTCACATATTTATACATGGCTATCATATCCCCTCTCAACTTTCTCTTCTTCAGGCTAAACATGCCCAGCTCCTTAAGCCGCTCCTCATAGGGCTTGTTCTCCAGACCCTTGATCATTTTAGTCACTGTCCTCTGGACACATTCCAGCTTGTCAATATCTCTCTTGAATTGTGGTGCCCAGAATTGGACACAATATTCCAGGTGTGGTCTAACCAAAGCAGAATAGAGGGGTAGCATTACTTCCCTAGATCTAGACACTATGCTCCTATTGATGCAGGCCAAAATCCCATTGGCTTTATTTGCCCCCACATCACATTGTTGGCTCATGTTTAACTTGTTGTCCACGAGGACTCCAAGATCTTTTTCACACGTACTGCTCTCAAGCCAGGCATCCCCCATTTTGTATCTTTGCACTTCGTTTTTCCTGCCAAAGTGGATTATCTTGCTTACTTACATTATCCCAATGCCTGGTCCCATTAGCCACGTCCTCAACTTTTTTCTAAAGGAAAGGAGGAAAGTAGTTGTCCTAATTGCGCTGGGAAGTGAGTTCCACAGGCGGGGGGCCACTGCCGAGAAGGCCCTGTCCCTCATCCCCACCAAGCACATTTGCGACGAAGGTGGGATCAAGAGCAGGGCCTCCCCGGAAGATTCTAAATTTCGAGGTGGGACGTAAGGGGAGATACGTTCAGACAAGTAAGCTGAGCCAGAACCGTACAGGGCTTTATAGGTCAAGACCAGCACTTTGAATTGTGCTTGGAACTGGTGCTGACATAAAAGGGGGATGGTATGCTCCCTGTATTTTGCTCCAGTAAGTAGTCTGGCTGCTGCCCGTTGGACTAATTGAAGTTTCCGAACAGTTTTCAAAGGCAGCCCCACAGGGATGTTCATTCTTCCCTATGCTATCCAAAGCTACAAAATATATGGTTTTGGCTGGAGACTCACTTTAAAAATGTATCTGTTCTGACTTACAAACAAATTCAATTTAAGAAGAAACCTACAGAACCTTGTTTGTAAGTTGGAGACTGCCTGCAATTAGATAAGCAAATGGACTGATTTATTCATCTCGCTGTCGGTTTTAATTCCTCCCTTTTCTGGCTTTATTCTGAACTTCTCAGTAACAACACAAACTACAAACGAAATACCCTTGACTCTCACTTAACTGGAACTCAAGCAACCAGGGGAAAAATGAAGAAATAATACTTTTTTAAAAGCTGTTTTTATAATACTGTAAAACCATACACTGAATTGATCATAACCTAAAAGGCCCTCCATTTCAAGCCATGGACAAGGAGGAGATTCAGTGCCGAAGTTCTTGCTCTTTGGATAGGAAAAGAAGGAGGAAATATTTCCATTTCATTTCCCACCAATCCTACAATCGTCTCAAATATAAATTACCATCCAAAGAGAATATACAACGTACCCAGTCATGCCATTGTCTCAATGCAACGCACAAGAAAACATTGACGCAAACTATTCAAGTGAACCAATCAAGAAAAGCATTAGGATTTTCTTATTCCCCTTTCAGTCTTCCCTGAGTACCTTGTGCAGGTAGCTGTGGGGCCTGGGAGCCATACAAGGAGAGGATTGAATCCTTGGAGAGCTGCTTCTTGCCCACCTCCTCGGACTTGTTGCCAGGTTCGGGGAAAAGGTTGAGGTTTTCAGGGACGGACCCAGCACTTCCAGCCGTGGGCATGGAGCCCACCACCTGTAAAGAAGAGAACAGGTTGCATGAATCCCTGGACGCTGGGAAGGAGCCAGGACTTGCGCACTGGGAGAAATGAAGCTTTTTTCCAACGGCGAGACACACTATTTATTTATTTACTGTATTTAAATCCCGCCTTTCTCTACTTCAAAGGTGACACAAGGCGGCTTACATATAGGCAATGCTTCAATGCCTTAAAACACATTCAAAACATTACGCTTAAAATAAAATTAATACATATTAAGCATTTAACAGCATTACTTTCAATATTAAAATCACACCATCCAGAAATCGTAGTCCAAAGCCGCTCCATGGTCATTGCATATATTCCAAATCTATTATTGCACTGCACTATTCTCCAAAAGCCTGATCCCAAAGCCAAGTTTTTACTTTTCCCTAAAGGTCAGGAGGGAGGGGGCTGATGTAATGTCACTAGAGAGGGAATTCCACAGCTGAGTGGCCACCACTGAGAAGGTCCTGTCTCTCATCCCCAGCAGTAGCGCTTGCGAAGAAGCCTGGACTGAGAGCAGGACCTCCCTTAATCTCTGAGATGGTTCAAAGAGGGAGATATGTTCGGACAGGTAAGCTGGCCTTTGTAGGCTAAAGCCAGCACATCGAATTGTGCTCAGTAGCAGACTGGCAGCCAGTGCAGCTGGCGCAACAAGGGAGTTGTGTACGCTGTTCTGGTGAGCAACTTGACTGCTGCCCGTTGGACCAATTGAAGTTTCTGAACAGTCTTCAAAGGCAGCCCCACATAGAGCGCATTGCAGTAGTCTATTCAGGATTTAACAAGAGCGTGGACTACCGTGGCCAAGTCTGACTTCCCAAGGCACAAGTTTTAATTGTGCAAAAGCTCCCCTGGGCACTGACGAGACCTGGGGTTCCAGGCTCAGCGATGAGTCCAGGATCACTCCCAAGCTGCAAACCTGTGTCCTCAGGGGGAGTGTAACCCCATCCAACACAGACTGTAACCCTATATACTCTGTTTGGCCTTGCGGCTAACCAGGAGGATCTCTGTCTTGTCTGGATTCAGTTTCCATCTCTATGTATCTGTGACATAAAGACCAACATTCTGTTACTGTGTATGTTTTCTTTTGGACTGGGCACATTTTAGAAAGTTCACTCCTGGAAGCTGTCAAGACTTTGGGCTTGTAGGGAAGGAGTGTATGTTTGTGTTCTTGTGGGTTCAACCCACATTTTGTGTTTGGATGTGTGTTTTTTTCCTTCTGAGATTTGCCTATATAAATTATTCCCAAGATCATCCCTTTCCAAAGAACTGGTATATATCAGGGCCAGCTAACACCTCCCAACAAAGGATTACCCCAAACAGCAATTAAATGCAAATCAAAGTGGCCAATTGCAACATTCACACGTACCTCAAACAGACAAAAAGTTCTTTCTCCTACCCTGGACATTCCACAGATATATAAACCCCACTTGCCTAGTTTCCAACAGACCTCACAACCTCTGAGAATGCCTGCCATAAATGTGGGCAAAATGTCAGGAGAGAATTCTTCTGGAACATGGCCATACAGCCCATAAAACTCACAGCAACCCAATGATTCCAGTATTTAACAACACAACTGGTATTGCCAAAGGATTTCCTGGCTGGAATCACTGGGTTGTTGTAGGTTTTGGGGCTATAGGACATGCTTTAGAAGCATTCTCTCCTGACGTTTCACCTGCATCTATGGCAAGCATCTTCAGAGGTTGTGAGGTCTGTTGGAAACTAGTCAAGTGGGGTTTCTCTATCTGTGGAATGTCCAGGGTGGGAGAAATAACTCTTGTCTGCTTGAGGAAGGTGTGAATGTGGCAATTGGCCAGCTTGATTAGCATTGATTAGCATTGAACGGCCTTGCAGCTTCAAAGCCTGGCTGCTTCCTGTCTGGGGGATCCTTTGTTTGGAGGTGTTAGCATTGAATGCCTTGCAGCTTCAAAACCTGGCTGCTTCCTGCCTGGGGGGATCCTTTGTTTGGAGGTGTTAGCATTGAATGGCCTTGCAGCTTCAAAGCCTTACTGCTTCCTGCCTGGGGGGATCCTTTGTTTGGAGGTGCTAGCTGGCCCTGATATATACCAGTTCTTTGGAAAGGGAAGTCGTGATCTTGGGATTTATGCATATAGGCAAATCTCAGAAGAAGAAAAAGCCCACATCCTAACACACACAAAAACTCACAAACTCTGAGGATGCTTGCCATAGATGCAGGCGAAACATCAGGAGAGAATGCTACTAATACATGGCCATATAGCACGAAAAACCTTTTCATATTTTGATGTGTTTAATGGGGGCAAATGTCTGGTTTTGTATTTGAAGAGCAGACGTCTCTTCTGTCCTCACACCAAGGAGAAGCTGGACATAGTTTGAAGTCAAGAAGAATGAGAACTTTGGGGTGGAAAGAAATCAAGGCTGGAGAACGGTTTTACTTTTTTAGTTGCTCCTCTTTCATCCTTGCAAATGGGTGAGAGATTTGGGAGACTCAGAAACAAACTACATACATAGAAAGACATACTAAAAACCAAAGTCAACTGTCCTTCAATACACTATCAGTGTCTTGCATGTGTGTATATGAACAGCCCAGCATGTCACACTCTTTCCTCACCTTCCTTTCAGAGGGCATGGAGCCAAACAAGTCCAAGTCTTTCTCTAAACAGCTGCTAGATCTGCCATTGGGGAGAGTAGTCAAAACAGGGGCATCTGAGAACAAAAGAGAGACAAAGTGAGGGGAGAAGCAGCAAAAGGAGGCCACAAATCATAGACTGCCATGTTGGACTATTTTAATTGTGTTTGAAATAGCTTCCATTGATTCTTCCTTTGTGGGTCACTTTCCTGGGAGAAAAGGAGGCATATACTTAGTGTTCTTTATTCCTGTCTGACCTCCACTTCCCAGCCACTCTTTTCCCCCTGAAAAAGGCAACCTGAAACTTCAATAATAAGCAAATGCTGAAAAGAGAACTAACTCCCCCCTTATTTCACTGTTTTGCCTTAAATTGGGCACTGGTCCACTATTCCAGTGGCCTGAACCATACACCAGTTTGTTTTCTAGTATTGGTTTCTGCTGCTCAAGAGACTAGGACACAATGGAGCAGTGGATCCAAACTGCAGAAAAAGAGGTATCATTGAAACCAGGAAAACTTTCTAACTTGGGGACCTCATGGTGGGCCGGACCAGGTTGGGCAGGTTCTCCCCAAGTCCCCTCCCTGCCCTTTTCTCTCCTTCCTCTTCTCTTTCAGAAAGTGAAGACAGGAAATGTTTGGATTGGTTGGTGTTGGTCAGGATGAGGTGGTGGACAGGAGAGAAAATGTGTATCCATTACACCCCGTATTGCCTACTCCTGTTATAGAATCCTAGAGCTGGAAGAGACCCCCAAGGGCCATCCAATCCAACCCCCTGTCATGCATCTATTAATTTATTGTTAAATTTTGCTGATGATATTGTACAATGTTTTCAAATGATTTTATTGTGAATTGTAATTTTTAATGGTATTTATTCTGTTAGCATCCTCTGATGCTCATGTGAGGCCGCGCTGAGTCCCCCTTGTGGGGAGAAGGGCAGGATATAAATATATGAAATAAATAATACAAATAAAATGCAGGAAGGCACAATCAAAGCACTCCCGATAGACAGCCTCTGCAAAAAAGCCTCCAGAGAAAGAGACTCCATCAAACTCCCAGGCAGCTTATACCACTCTCAAATGGCTCTTTCTCTCAGGAAGTTCTTCCTAATCTTTTCAGTCAGATCCCTGCCATTTGAAACTATTACTCGCTCAGTTTTCCCCCTTCCAGCTCAATGGGGTGCAGGTGGCGCAGTGGGTTAAACCGCTGAGCTTCTGAACTTGCTGACCGAAAGGTTGACGGTTCGAATCTGGGGAGCGGGCCGAGCTCCCACTGTTAGCCTCAGCTTCTGCCAATCCAGCAGTTCAAAAACATGCAAATGTGAGTAGATCAATAGGTACCACATCTGCAGGAAGGTAACGGCGCTCAATGCAGTCATGCTCGCCACATGACCTTGGAGGTGTCTACGGACAATGCCGGCTCTTCGGCTTAGAAATGGAGATGAGCACCACCCCCCAGAGTTGGACACAACTAGACCTAATGTCAAGGGAAACCTTTACCTTTACTCAATGGGAGGCCCTTTTAAATCTTGAAACATGGTTCTCATGTTCCCTCTCTACTGTCTCTTCTCCTAGCTAAATATCCCCCAGGAGCAAAGAAAAAGAGAAGGAAGGGTAGAAGAGAAGAATGGAAGGAAGGAAGGGTGGAAGAATGAAGGGAGGGGAGGAAAGACAAAGGATAAGGAAGGAAGCCGAAAGAGAGAGAGAGCGAAGGAGGGAGGGAGGAAAAAGGGAGGGAAGGATGAAGAAGTGGAAAGCAAGGAAGAAGGTAGGGAGAAAGAAGGAGGTAAGGCAGGGAGGGAGAAAGGAAGAAAAGAGAGAAAGAAGGATGGATAGAATAGTGAGAGATAGGAGGGCCTGAGAAAAGAGCCCAAGGGGCCGCATCCTGATCTATGGGCATCCCCTGGGCCTGGGTTTGCCCATACTTGATCTAAACTTTCTAACAAAGGACTATGATTCTATGACTATGCTGCCTAGGAGTCTCTTTCTCTGGAGGTTTTGAAACAGAGGCTGGATGGGCATCTGTTGGGAGGGCTTAGTTGTGCCTTCCTGCCTGGCAGAATGGAACTGAACTGAGATGGTCCTTGGGGGCTCCTCTAACTCTATGATTCTGTCATTTCATCCCAGCTTGGTTTTGCCCTTCACTCTGCAGCAACACTCCTTTGCCTGCCCCCTCCTTGAGCTGCATCCCAGCACTGCAGCGGACCCTGCGGCCTCTGCATTGCTGCTGCAGAAGCTGTAAAAAGCAGCATCCGGACGATCCGACAAATTTGCTCTAGGGCGGACCTTCTCTGGGGAGCCACTTTGTGGGCCACTTACCTACGAGCGCAAAGGACGTGTTCACAAACGTGACAGAAGGAATGGGTGCAATGCGGGGGGGGGGGGGGGGGGGGAGAGACTTGCAAAGAGACAGCATTTCACAGAGCAAGATCTGCAGCTGCTTCCTACAAGCTCAATAGGCGGCAAGATGAGCAACAGCCGCCCCGATAAGGGGAACTGCAAGCATGACTTGCCAGTTTTGCATGGCTGTTCTTTAAAGAAGATAAGAATTTAAAGCACCCTCATGGCGCTTGGCTCCCAATGTCAACTGTCAGAACAGAGCAACTCACTATGTAGGAAACTTTCAAGCTGGAGGCTACCCTGATACTGTGCATCTGATGAATGTATAACCCAATATGCTGCCAATTAGCTTCTGAGCACAATTCAAAGTGCTGATTTTAACCTATAAATCCCTATACGGTTAAGGCCCAGTTTACCTGTCTGAACGTATTCTCCCCTATGAACCATCAAGGACAATAAGATCTTCCGGAGAGGCCCTGCTCTCAGTCCCACCACCTTCGCAAGCGCGTTTGGTGGGGATGAGAGACAGGGCCTTCTCTGTGGTGGCCCCTCGGCTGTGGAACTCTCTCCCCCGAATGAGATTAGATCTGCCCTCTCCCTCTTGTCCTTCAGGAGGCTAGTGAAATCCTGGTTGTGGAACGAAGCATTCCCAGAATAATGGTTGAGACTGATTACAGACCAAAGTGAGTGATCACATATGCGGACTGAGTTGAACATGATTTTACCTTGACGATTTGGTATATATGTATTTTATCTATATCTATTTTAATCTTGTATTGTTGTATATGTTTTAACTTGTATTAGTAGCATTGAATCCTTGCTGTAAGCCAGTCTGAGTCCCTCTACGGAGGTGAGAAGATCAGGACATAAAAGTTTTAAATATAATAATAATATAAAGTGGCTAATGCACAACACATAAATGGCACCTGCATATCACAACGCACAACAGAGCCACATGTCTTACTCCTGCTCTTGCAACGGAATACAGGTTTCTGTGTCACATAAAAAATCGACTCACTTTCAAAAGAGAATATACACATGTTTAAAGCAAGAGCAGCATGCCAGCCAATATGTAGGAACACCTTTCCAACCCTTTTGTATCCTTCTCCAGATATGGTTGGACTGCAACTCCCAGCACTCCTCAACACTGGCTATGCAGTCTCAGGCTGCTGGGGATTGAGTGCAACATCATCTGGAACGTTGACCAATTCCCAGTCTTAGCCTATTGTTTTCATTAAGCAGTGACTCACACCAAGGAACGTCATTTTGACTATATAATTCCTCAAATAACATGGCTACTGGGAGATTCTGGGATCTCTAATCTAAAACAGTTACCGTATATACTCGAATATAAGCCGACCTAAATATAAGCCGAGGGCAGGGGCGGCTCGTCCATTACGCAAAGTAAGCGGTCGCAGAACACTTTTTTTTTGCCAGGGGCGCAGAGGCGCCTCTGTAAATGCCCCTCGACAGCCACTTGAGGAGCGCCCCTCAGCTCACAACAGCCCTAGCGGTCCGGGGGGAGCCTCAGCTTTCTTGCCTCGCTGCCGGGTGATCCTCTTCCCAAAGGGGCCGGGCCCTTGAGCCCCGCCTAGCCCCTCTCGTTCCTGTTCCACCCAGCCACCGGGTGCACGAGCAGAGCCGGCGCTCAATCGTTCTCCGCGTTCGATCCCTTCCCCATGACCGGCTCCCTTTCCCGATCCCCCGGCGCTCCACTCGCCTCCTCTCCTCTCCCCAATCCGCGGGTGGGCCAAGGGGTGGAGCCGCCGTGCCTGGCCCACTTCGGGTCCGGAGGCGTGTCTGAAGACCCCGGCGTGCGCACCAAAAGTCGCCTCTTCTCCTGACTTTCTCTTCAGCCATTGGGACCGAGAGCGAGAGAGAGAGAGAGAGCCCCTCCAGTTGGAGGTATCTCCCACCTCCGCTTCCTCCTTTGTTTTTGCGCCTACCTTCAGGAAAGGTGGGCATCTCCACCTCTGTCTCTCTCTCTCTTGGTCCCAATGGCTGAGGAGAAAGTCAGGAGAAAAGGTGACTTTTGGTTCACACGCCGGGGTCTTCAGGCACACCTCCAGACCCAAAGCGGGCCAGGCAAGGGAGCAAATGCGGCAAGTGTAGTTACTGGGATATATAGTTCACCTACAATCAAAGAGCATTCTGAACTCCACCAATGATGGAATTGAACCAAATATGGCACACAGAACTCCCACGACAAACAGAAAATATATATCAATGATTGGCTGGGGGGGGGGGCAAAATACTGTTTGCTTACCGTTGAAAATTACCTAGGGCCGCCTCTGTCCGAGGGACCTAATTTTACCACAAAAAACTGGAAAAACGTATTGACCCGACTATAAGCCGAGGGTGAGAAATGTAGCTGCTACTGGTAATCGTCAGTAGGTTAAATGTTTTTGAGTATTTACACAAAACTGTAATTTAAGATAAGACTGCCCAATTCTGATTCAACCATTATTCTAACCTCCTACAATGTAAATGTGCTTACCTATTACCTATAATGATAGAATAAAATAATAAATGTAATAACATGTAATAAAAAATAATAGAGTAAATAATGGAAATTTAATAATAGTAATAATAATAAAGTAATAAATGTAATAATAACAATAACAGAGTAAAATAATAAATACAATAAATATAATAATACAGTAAAATAATGTAAATGTAACAATTATAGAGTGAAATAATCAATGTAATAAAAGTAATAATAGTGTAAAATAATCTAAATGTGATAATAATAATAATAGAGTAAAATAATAAATGTAATAAAAATAATACTAATAGCAGAGTAAAGTAATAAATAACCTTGACTCGAGTATAAGCCGAGGGGATTTTTTTCAGCCTAAAAAGGGGGCTGAAAAACTAGGCTTATACTCGAGTATATACAGTACTTTCATGCACTCGACTCTGATTGAATGTTTCACAGGGGGCAAAATACCTCTAGTGTGGAGATCGAAGCCTGCTTCCATCATCCCTCAGAGCAACGTTTCACAAACTCTTTCAAGTGTTTGGGACTTCAGCTCCCAGAATTCCTGACCATTGCCCAAGGGAGTTGCGGCCTCTGGGAGTTGAAGTGCAAGACAGTTGGAGGACCAAAGCTTGGGAGATTAAAGAGAATCTTTACATCTCATCTATCAGTTTTCAAACAAGCTGAGGCTCAATTAATGGGCCGGAAAATATAATTTGATAGGGGCCATTTTATTTCCCTCCCAGGAATGCAACAGAAACTCAAACCGTTCCCCCTTCTACTCCCAGAAATACTTGGGAATTATTAGGAGAATCATCATTATCATCCCCATCATCACCATATCTTTCCAGACTATTCTTGCTGGAAAGGAGAGCAGATTTTCATCAGGGGGGAGGGAACCGCGGTCGTTTTGTGAATCACTCCGCCTCCAAAATCCTCATTATTGGGTTTAAGAAGCATGACTTCATCCTGACTTCATTTCGCAGCCTCCCACCCACCAAACCTGCCAATTATGGGAGGCAAGGGAACAGAGCACAGTGATAGCATGCCACATATTTCCTTAAAGGAGATGTTATGAAGACAAAGGGCAAGGAGAGGAGGCGCTGAGCAACAGCAATTCGATGCCTCGCCAAATGTCTCAGGATCTCAGCAAATATTCCATGCTTAGATTGTGTTTGGCCAAGGAAGATGTCAGAATGCTTTCACACAGTGGATACAATGCACAGAGTAATTCACAGTGCTGAAGCTCAGCTCAAAACTGGTTCAGAACCTTAGACAGTGCCTTAAAGGTCTGGGATAAAATCTGGTGCAGATTTACTAGTTTTAACCTATAAAGCCCTAAACTGTTCCAGCCCAGTTTACCTGTCCGAACGTATCTCCCACTACAAACCATCAAGGACTTTAAGATCATCTGGGGAGGCCCTGCTCTTGGTCCCACCGCCATCAGTCATGTTTGGTGGGGATGAGAGACAGGGCCTTCTTCGTGGTGACTTCCTCCCAAATGAGGTTAGATCTGCCCCATCCCTCCTGACCTTCTGGAAGAAATTTAAATCCTGGCTATGGGATTGGGCGTTCATAGAGTACACTGTTTTATTGTTGAAGACAATATTTTATTTGACCACACCTGGACTGATCTGGATGACCATTTTTGACCTGGTGAACTGTTTTGATGTATATTTTATAACAATTTTAATGCATATGGTTGCATTTTACTATGTTTTATATTACGTTTGGCATTGAATTGTTGCCTGTTTGGAAGCCGCCCTGAGTCCCTCCTTGGAGGTTGAGAAGGATGAGGCATAAATGGTCTAAATCAGTGGTTCTCAACCTTGGGGTCAGGGGGTTGCCAAAGACCATCAGAAAGCACAGTATTTTCTGTTGGTCATGGGGGTTCTGTGTGGGAAGTCTGGCCCAATTCTATCGTTGGTAAGGTTCAGAAGATAATTTGATTGACTATACATCCCAGCAACTACAACTCCCAAAATGTCAAGGTTTATTTCCCCCAAACTCTACTAGTGTTCACAGTTGGGCATATTGATTATTTGTGCCAAGTTTGATCCAGATACATCATTGTTTGAGTCCACAGTGCTCTCTGGATGTAGGTGGACTACAACTCCAAAACTCAAGGTCAGTGCCTACCAAAGCCTTCCAGTATTTTCTCTTGGTAATGGGAGTTCTGTGTGCCATGTTTGGTCCTATTCCATCATTGGTGGAGTTCAGAATGCTCTTTGATTTAGGGTGAACTATAAAACCCAGCAACTACAACTCCCAAATGACAATATCAATTCCCCCCCCCCCCCAACCCCACCAGTATTCAAATTTAGGCATATCGGGTATTTGTGCCAAATTTGGTCCAGTGAATGAAAATACATCCTGCATATCAGCCATTCATATGACGATACATAACAGTAGCAAAATTACAGTTATGAAGTAGCAATGGAAATAATGTTATGGTTGGGGGTCAACACAACATGAGGAACTGTATTAAGGGGTCGCGACATTAGGAAGGTTGAGAACCACTGGTCCAAATAAATAAATAAATAAATAAATAAAGTCTTGGTTTGGGAGCCAGCAGCCATCATTGCTCAAAATATCACCCACAGTAATGGGTGAGGGATTATGGGACCAGCTATACTTGCAGGGTTTGAAATTATTGCTTCCTGGTTTGTGCATACCTGAAATAGGAGAAAAACTAGAATGGGTGCTGCTGTGTTTATCAGACAACAATTTGTCTCTGGGTTTTCAGACAGCAGGCATCATCTACTTGGAGAATGTGAGCTGGGACCTTTTTCATGCAAAGTCCAAGTCCTGCCACTGATCTGGAGCCCATACATTGCTCCTCCCAGCAACAGAGTCCGTTGCACACAAACGGGGCCTGCGAATTATTTTTCCTCACTTGAATAAGTTGACCCACTCTTTGAAAAAGTTGGCCGGTTTCTCCTCCTCGTTTTCTTTTACCACAGTATGTGCACACACAAAGATATATGCATCTGCTTATATGATAAAATGCAATTTCTTAACAGCTGCTTCCTGCTGAAAGGGGAAGCAGGAGAGCGTTCTGGTATTGCTCCTCAGGAAATCAAGAATAAACCTCTTGTTGATGTGAAATTGCCATCCTGTATAGAGTAAGGCATCAAAATATATGCACGGCGCAGACTATACACTTACCAAGTCCGAGTAGGTCCATGACGGGCTCGGAAGATCTGGAAGGACTTTTCCTGGTTTGGGAGTCGTCCTTCTTGTGAGGCTGAAAGAAGTGAAAGCCACAAAAATGGAAAGGCTACACTTGTTTTAAGGCAAAGACTGAAAAAGTGACTCCTGAGGCTATCTTTTAAAACACAGCTTCCAGGTTTGTCCAAAGTGAATGCAATTCTCCCAAACCCCAAATTTGAAAAAATGAGCTGAAGAACCCACCCCAGGCCAGTCTTAGGGTGGTGATCTACCTGCACCACCTCCCCCCTCTTCCCAATCCTAAAACTCCCATAAAATCTTGGAAATAAAAGTAACCTCTGGTCACTTCCAGATTGAGTTTTTGGCTGATTTTCAGCCCACAGGGACAAAAATTGGGCTCTGTCTACCATGGTTGCCCACACCCAGACATGCAATAATGCATGGTTTTCGCCTTCCTGGGAAGAATTGTCTCTCTAGGAAATTGACAAGCTGGAATGTGCCCAGAGGGCGACTAAAATGATCAAGGGTCTGGAGAACACGCCCTATGAGGAGCGGCTTAAGGAGCTGGGCATGTTTAGCCTGAAGAAGAGAAGGCTGAAAGGAGATATGATAGCCATGTATAAATATGTGAGAGGAAGTCACAGGGAGGGAGCAAGCTTGTTTTCTGCTTCCCTGGAGACTAGGACACGGAACAATGGCTTCAAACTACAAGAAAGGAGATTCCATCTGAACATGAGGAAGAACTTCCTGACTGTGAGAGCTGTTCAGCAGTGGAACTCTCTGCCCCAGAGTGTGGTGGAGGCTCCTTCTTTGGAAGCTTTTAAACAGAGGCTGGACTGCTATCTGTCAGGGGTGATTTGAATGCAATATTCCTGCTTCTTGGCAGGGGGTTGGACTGGATGGCCCATGAGGTCTCTTCCAACTCTTTGATTCTATGATTCTATGAAATTGCTTGTCTCCCAGGATGATTTGACGGTGCGACTCCTCCAGAATTTACCATAGTTGTGCTGTAGAACCTGACAACTTCCTAAACAAAATGCACCTCTAGGTTGTGCAGTGCATCTCTATGTCAAGTTGGGATGCGAAGTTGAGTAATTAATTGGCATTTGGTCATATCTGTGGTTTTAGGTAGCTGTGGTCCAGCCTGGAAGGTATCCACTGTGGGGGTCTTAGTGTATTTACAGAAAGAGCTGTGTTATCAGCTTCGTAGCTTTCAGAAGAATGTTCTATGTCAATCTGTCTACAAAGACAAGACTGGATGTGGATTGTGGATCACAACATACTCCAGTACACAGAAAGACATCAAGGCTCTCAAGCCTTGCATCCCAGGTAAAACTATCACTCCACTCTTCCCCTGCATTTAAGGTGCAGATGAGCTCCCTCTGTCAGCTCCAGTTCCCCATGCGGGGACATGAGAGAAGCCTCCTACAAGGATGATAAAACATCAAAAACATCCAGGCGTCCCCTGGGCAACATCCTTGCAGATGGCCAATTCTCTCACTATTCTCTCAAGTCACTCCTGACACACACAAAAAAATGCATTTCCAAAGTTTTAAAAATACCATAAGCTATAGGAAGGATATTATTATTATTATTATTATTATTATTATCAATCATTTTTTTCTAAAGGACACTCAAAATAGTGAACAGTTTTGCAATACAATATACAACGTAAAGAGTATCAACATTAACATAAAATTAAGCCTATTACTATTTAGAAATGAATCTCATCTTACCATTTTCACTTTCTCGAAGATAATCGGCTCCAGCTTTTTTTCAGGAGGTCCCTCCTTCTTCCATTTATCATCCTTTTCTCTCTGTGCAGACAATCATACTAAGTGGTGAGAAGGCAGGGAAACTAGTTCAACTTAACGTTTTCCTCTGCGAACCAGTGGGAAATGTCCATTATCATTCATTCTTGGGTCTATACCTGGCTAGCTTGTAATTATAAGGCAACCACCAGCAGCAACAGATTCCCATTTCTCATGCCATTTTAACACATAATTGGAGAATAACAGCATATTTTTTGGATGCTCTATCTGGCCAGACAACTGAGAACATAACAACTCCTATACACGACAATGTTGTCAATGTATCTTCAAGTCAACTACTACTTATAGTGACCCTATTCTAGGCTGGTTGTGGCGGTTTTGCTAATATTTATGATGAAAGCTGGTCACTACCATCATCTTCTTTATCTTGTCGCTCACTTGATCCCACCTTTCTCCCCAAACCAGGACTTAAGGTTGCTTACAAATGAAAACACAGATGACGTAGCTAAAATATGTCGACAATTGTCACAGTCAATATTAAAAAGAATTCAAATAACACAATGAAAATATCAGGCATCCTTGGTAGCGCTGTCTGTCGGTTGAAGGTAGATTTCCTTAATCTAGTCCCTTCAACATATAAGCTCCATCATCCTCAACTTGATATCATGACCAATGGGAGTTGTGGCCATGCCCTTGGAAGGTATCATGATGGGGGAAAGCTATGCAATATAGTTACTGCCAGTTGGAAGACGAAGGACTAGGCTAGCTGGGGGCCACATAGCCATCAAGCAGCAAATGGTCAGCCGAATGCATTAAATACATACCCGCAATGCACTGATGTCGACGCTTCTGTCCAAGTACTTCTTCTTTTCATATTTGTCTCTGATAAAGCCTTCTACTGCTCTGGAAAGATGCCGGTTAAGGAGGAACAAACTATAGGCAGATGGATTGTGTGCAACATTGTCAAGTAATACTAAATTTTAGTCTATAGGAAAGAATGTCAAATGTTGTTGTTGCACAACTTCCTAGCATTGTTCAATAACTATGTTGACTAGATATTCGGCAACATCTGAAGTTCCACATGATTCCCATCCTGGAGGCCAATCAACCTCAACTTCTCAGATTTACAACTTGCTATTTACAGCTTTCTGGGGAGCAGGATCCCATTCAATTTTGATTCCAAAAGGAAGGTGTAAGATGTACCATGCCCTGCAAAGTTTTGTCAGAAATATTAAAAATTAACTAGATATTTTTAATTATAAAAATGTGAGTCAAGCACTGAAAGAGTTAGTAGGCCAGTGGTTCTCAACCTGGGGTCCCCAGATGTTTTTGGCCTACAACTCCCAGAAATCCCAGCCAGTTTACCAGCTGTTAGGGTTTCTGGGAGTTGAAGGCCAAAAACATCTGGGGACCCCAGGTTGAGAACCACTGTAGTAGGCCAAATCCTGTTAAAGCCAAAGCTAGTGTCATCCCGAGAAGAGTGAGGTAAACCTCTGTGTGTGAGAAGCTTTGGTGAAAGTAGCCCCAGGTTAAAGGCCTCATGTGTAAAGCTACTATGTGAAGCTCCTGTATAATTTCAGTGTGAGAGGAGGCTATGTGAGAGCGAAGCTGTTTATCTGCATGAGAAAGAAAGAAGATTCCATCTAAACATTAGGAAGAACTTCCTGACTGTGAGAGCCGTTCAGCAGTGCAACTCTCTGCCCTGGAGTGTGGTGGAGGCTCCTTCTTTGGAAGTTTTAAAACAGAGGCTGGATGGCCATCTGTCGGGGGTGCTTTGAATGCAATTTTCCTGCTTCTTGGCAGGAGGTTGGACTGGATGGCCCATAAGGTCTCTTCCAACTCTATGATTCTATAAAGAAGCCCAGCGTGGAAGCAAAGAAGGAAGTATAAAGGACTTCATTTGTGTTGTGGAAACCCTGTTATTATAAATAGTGCAACTATATTATTTTACTACAAAGAATAGCCTCCTATGGAAGAGATAACATTAGTCTGTGTGTTTTTGTTCTTTTTATCACTTTGGGCTACTGGTGCTGGGTCATGCTGATGCTAATAAATTGCTCTGCTATACATTCATGGGGAGGGTCTTTTGTTAATAAGCCCACTCACTCAACAAGATTCTCAGTGGAAGACATATGGTAAACCCAAATTCAAAATGCTCTGCTGGGATGGTCTTGAGAACGTGCATGTAGCATTTGTTGGGGGGGGGGGGGGTGTAGTCCCTGTGGCTGCAAATGTTCTCTTTTCTCACTAACCCATCCAAATGGCTTGGAATACCTGTTTTTCTGGTCATAAACACAGTAAACTACTCTAGGAGGTAATTCAATCGGTCACAGGTCACTCACTATACTGTGTAATGTTCAGAAGATGCTCAAAGTGAGACTTTAGCAACTTATGTTTATCTGTCAATGCTCTTTTGGGGGACAGAAATGTCGCACACAAATTTGCTGCTGGTTCCCATCCCAGGATCCTGCCTCAACCCCCAGCCACTGCCCCCATCTCAACAAGAAAGGCCTCCCTCTTCTTTGGGCGAAGAGAGGCAGGAGAAGGATGCTGGTCTGTCTGAGGTCGCCTGAAGTTCTCTGGAAGGTAGGCTTCATAGAGGCGGTTGGCTTTGCCGTTCCCCATCTCCTGCATGCACTAGAAGGGAAGAAAGACACTCTTCAGCTGTTTTTTAAAAAACTGTATATACTTTTATTCTGGCTTTTGCATTCTTTTAAAAATTCATATCGCCTTAAATCTGTTGTTAACTGTCTGGAGCCCCATTATCAGGAGAAAGGTTGCATATTAAAAAGAACCAATATGAACACTTGAGCTGAACATTCAGAAATAGAGTTTCTACATCTAAGGAAAAAGGCGCAAAGGAACCAAAATAATGCCGATGTAACAAACTGATGTGTTCTAGAGGATAACGGTTTTCAATGTCTCATACTCTATACCTAATGTCACGGCCCCTTAATACAGTTCCTCATGTTGTGGTGACCCCCAATCATAAAATTATTTTCGTTGCCTCTTCATAACTGTAATTTTACTACTGTTATGAATCATAATGTAAATATCTGATATGAAGGATGTATTTTCATTCACTGGATCAAATTGGCACAAATACCCAATATGTCCACATTAGAATAGTGGTGGGATATTGATTTTGTCTTTTGGGAGTTGTACTTGCTGGGATTTATAGTTCATCTACAATCAACATTCTGAACTCCACCAACGACTGGAACTGAACCAAACTTGGCAGAGAAAACTCCCATGACCAACAGAAAATACCGGAAGGCTTTGGTGGGCATTGACTTTTGGAGTTTTGGAGTTGTAGTTCACCTACATCCAGAGAGCAATGTGGACTCAAACAATGATGGATATGGACCTAACTTGGCACAAATGCTCAATATGCCCAAATGTGAACACTGGTGGAGATTGGGGGAAACACACTTTAATAATTGGGAGTTGTAGTTGCTGGGATTTATAGTTCACCTACAATTAAAGAGCATTCTGAATCCAACCAACAAGACAATTGGGCCAAACTTCCTACACAGAACTCCCATGATCAACAGAAAATACTGTGTTTTCTGATTGTCTTTGGCGGCCCCCCTCTGACACCCCCTCATGACCTCCTCAGGGGTCCAGACCCCCAGGTTGAGAAACGCTGCTCTATACAAAGCTAGGCATTTGGAGACTGAAGGAAAATATAATTCCAGAGGGCAGGATTCTCATGAGGCAATGCTCTTGTTCTGACATTGTAGACCCTGCACTACATCCCTGAGGGTATATTGTGTGTGTTTTGGAGCGTCAAACACAAAGATCCAGGAGGGTCCACTTCATGCTGAGGTGAGAGAGAACAAGGAAAGACATTTGCATTACCCCAAAGTGGTTGCGTAAAGATGCTTCCAAGGGTAACTCAGCAGTTAATGTCATGTCCTTGGTTTCTTGCACATCAGCAAAAAAATCACTTTGTTTACAACTGCCAGAATGGGAAATATATGCTTTCTCAAGAGCTGCAAGTTCCAGCTCTATGGGGGGTGTTTTTGAACATCATAGAAATGTGAAAAGGCAGATCACAGAGCACTCACTGAACTTCCAGTAGAAGCATATAACAGAAATGCACTAGAACTCTGTGTGCCAATTCCAAATGGGGTCCCCTCGGCTCAATGTTGGGGTCACGAAAAATATAGGCTTTCTGAATGCCACCTAGTGGCTGTTTTAGACATTGATATTAACCTGGTGCAGCGTTTACAGCGGACTCTGCAGAAGATGTTCCAGCTGTACTCCATTAAAAGGAAAATCAGGCTAATTGGCAAGCCCTACAATGCTTATTTGTTATTAGAATACCTATTTTATATGCCAGTGGTTCTCAACCTGTGGCTCCCCAGAAATCCTTTTGTTGAGAGGTGATTAGATGTCCCAGATTGTTCCCTCTCTGTTGTTTTGCTGTTTTAATTTTAGAGTTTTTTAATACTGGTAGCCAGATTTTGTTCATTTTCATGGTTTCCTCCTTTCTGTTGAAATTGTCCACATACTTGTGGATTTCAATAGCTTCTCTGTGTAGTCTGACATGGTGGTTGTGAGAGTGGTCCAGCATTTCTGTGTTCTCAAATAATATGCTGTGTCCAGGTTGGTTCATCAGGTGCTCTGCTTTGGCTGACTTCTCTGATTGAAGTAGTCTGCAGTGCCTTTCATGTTCCTTGATTCGTGTTTGGGCGCTGCTGTGTTTGGTGGTCCCTATGTAGACTTGTCCACAGCTGCATGGTATACGGTAGACTCCTGCAGAAGTGAGAGGATTCCTCTTGTCCTTTGCTGAATGTAGCATTTGTTTGTATGCTGTGTTTCCTCATCAGCTTCCCTATGTGGTCAGTGGTTCCCTTGATGTATGGCAAGAACATTTTAAAACCTCTCAACGAAAGATTGTCCCAGGCACCGCCAGGCCATCAAATGCTAATCAAGGTGGTCAGTTGACACATTCACACCTAGCTCCAGCAGACAAGAGTTCTTTGTCCCTGGTCATTCCACAGATATATAAACCCATTTTCCTAGTTCCAACAGACCTCACTACCTCTGAGGATGCTTGCCATAGATGCAGGCGAAACGTCAGGAGAAAATGCCTCTAGAACATGGCCATATAGCCCGAAAAAACCTACAACAACCCAGTGATTCCGGCCATGAAAGCCTTCAACAATACATCAAGCATTTATTGATAACTAATCAGCATTAGCAAGGCTTGCTAAACAGGCTGGTTTCCCTTTTTATAAAGTATAGCTCAAGCATCTGCTGCAGAGTTCACTGTAAATACTGCACAACAGATTCGTGTCAATGTGTAAGTGAGGTTCAGAAAACATTTTGTACCCTAATGTTGAGCTAAGGTACCCTATTTGGGGCCAGGACCCACAGCTTAAGAAGCCCTGATATAAAGGACATGAAATCAGACACACTGTGACTCACCTGTATTTGCTCTTGCGTCCATTGGTCCAAATTGACAGATTTTACTCGGGATATGTGGACGCCCAGGTTCCTGTGGATTCCGGCACAGCGGATGCAGATGAACACCCCGATGTTCCATGAAGCCCACCTTGGTCCTGCAGAAACACAAGCAGACAAAAGTTACAGATCCACTTCTGGACATCAGGGCAGCCATCTTGGGTTGCCTCTGACTCTGCCAAGCGAAGCTGAGGGTTGAAGAGTCTCCATCTATTATTATTAAAACATTCATTGACAGGAAACCAAGTATCACAAGCATGCTGGAGTTTTGGGGGGAGGCGGAATAGACCCATGCTTCTTGCTCTTATACAGGCATGGAACTGGGGGAAGAAGGAGAGAAAGCAAGGGTGCAAGCAGGAAAAAGTTATCATTTGGAGATTATTTTCTGTACCAGCTGCTAAATCTGAGCACCTGTAATCCACACCTCATCCGTATTGACTCAAAGCACATGTTGAAATCCTACTTGTGTTAGTCACATTTAAGTTCTCTTCCACACTTGGTTGTACTTTTTGGGACACTGCAATAGACATTGCTCGCTCAGGGTTGTATAAGCAATAAACATACTATTGGCCACGCAATGTTGGTATTCAACAGACTGCAGTACAGCATGAAACCTTGTAATTGTAGAAATGTAACTTTACACACGGACAAGGCAGGATCTTGGTTATGTTTAGAGAAACACTGGTAATGAGTTTTATCTGTGTCTCCTTTGGCACTTGTTAGGAGGAGAAATCGAGGTTAAAACAGAGAAAACTATTTCAAGCTGTAGGTGGGAGGGAAATATGTACACACACACGAACAAACCTCCTTGCAAATTTGAGAATGGGGTGGGGAGTAGAGATAAGAGTGAGAATTCAGTTCTGCTTATTGTAAAGTTGGCTATGGCTCTGACCCGCACAAACCAGAAAACAGCACTGCGGACGGAAGGCAGGTTTGTTATTACTCCAGGTTGCAAAAGGCCCTTCTCTTTGCTTGAATGCCCTTGAAACAGAACAATCAAATGCTCTGAATAGAGCCAGCAGCAGTGTGGGGTGGAATCTGCTTGATCTATGCTGCCAGGCGCTGAAAGAGGCGGAAACTGCGTATTTTTCAAGCACAGCTGGATGCAACAGTGTACATATTACAGCTGTTGTCCTCGACGCCAAAAAAACCCAACCAGGTCTGGAGACCCATCTATATATGTATATTACATGTATATATGCTTGCCTGTGTTTATCTGAAGTGGCCCTCTGTGATGTCACTGGATTGGCTGTTGCTAGGTAAAGTGGCCCTCTGTGATGTCAGTCGGAAGGAAAAGTGACCTGTGTCTAAGGGGAAGGAAGGAGCCATAGATGTAGGCCCTCTCAGAGCTGGCGAAGGAAGGAAATGGAGGGAAAGGAGGAGGGAAAGGAGAAGAAAGGGAGGGAGGGAGACAGAAATGGAGGAGAGAGCAGGAAGAAAGGAAAGGAAAAAGGAAAATGGAAAAGGTATGAGGGGGGAGAAAAGATGAAGGCAGGGGCAGTGCCCCGCTGACACTCACACAATCCCAGGTATATATTATTATTATTATTAGCCATCCCCTGCCATTGCTGTGGCCCACATGGGGGTTCTGTGTGGGAGGTTTGGCCCAATTCTATCGTTGGTGGGATTCAGAATGCTCTGTGATTGTAGGTGAACTATCAATCCCAGCAACTACAACTCCCGAATGTCAAGATTCTATTTTCCCCAAGCTCTACCAGTGTTCACATTTGGGCATATTGAGTATTCATGTAGAGTTTGGTCCAAATCCATAATTGTTTGAGTCCACAGTGATCTCTGGATGTAGGTGAACTACAACTCCAAAACCAAAGGACACTGCCCACCAAACCCTTCCAGTATTTTCTGTTGGTAATGGGATAACTCTGTGCCAAGTTTGGTTCAATCCCATTGTTGGTGTGGTTCAGAATGCTCTTTGATTGTAGGTGAACTATAAATTCCAGCAACTACAACTTCTAAATGACAAAATCAATTTTTGGAGTGAAGGACATACATTGGGTTGTTAGGTGTATTGTGTCCAAATTTGGTGTCAATTCGTGCAGTGGTTTTTGAGTTCTGTTAATCCCACAAACATACATTACATTTTTATTTATATAGATATGTACATATATATGTATATTTATCTCTTATCTCTTATATCAGTGGGTGGTTTGGTTTGTTGTGGGTATTGTGGCAACTTCAGCTACTGCATCAGGTCAAAACCCCAAGTTGGCTCCATGGATCTTCCCCATTTGGCCATGAAAGTCAGAGAAGCCCAGTCTAAATGAGGAAAAAAGAGCACAGGTATCCACATTCTCAAGTTTATTTTTAGCCCCTAATAATTAAACCAGGAATCATTCAGGGTGAGGCCTAAAGCCTCTGTTATATTTGGCACCTGCATGTTGAAAAGGATTAGCAATGGAGATAAAGCTCAGCTTCGACATCACAAGGAGTTCCACAAGTGATGGTGATGCAATGGTTTTATGCAGGCGTTTCTTGAGACCTAAACATTGTTTCAAGGTCTTCATCCAGTGATCAATAAGGATATGGGATTGAGTTGGGGAAATAGAAGCTATAGAAGGGATATGAACTGAACTAAGGAACATAGGCTCTATATTATCTTTAAAATTCTCTGTACTCATTTCTCATCACCAGTGGTAATCTTTAGGGCAGTGGTTCTCAACTTGTGGGTTGAGAACCACAGGTTGAGACCCACTGCAACTTCCAGAAATCCCAGCTAGTTTACCAGCTGTTAGGATTTCTGGGAGTTGAAGGTCAAAACATCTGGGGACCCACAGGTTAAGAACCACTGCTTTAGGGCAAAGTATATAAAACCATTAAAAGGGTAACAGTAAACAGAAAAGCGCAGAACCAGAAAAAAAAAAAACGCAAAGCAAAGCAAAATCCCATTTATTTCCAGTTTCATTCGCAATTCTTGCCGGTAGGGATAGAGCGACAGTAAGACCACACAAATTTCAATCTTGATCCGCAACCCAGCAACAAATTCAGCATGACTAATTCTATGAAGCATTAACATATCTGAGCTATGCTGCTGCTTTATCTCTGGGACTTTCCAACCACTAAGTCACGGTTTGGTGAAGAAATCCATGTTGACCCCACAAGACTTGTTTTTCCCTTAAGAATGAGGAAGCGTAGTTGCCTGCTAAAGGGAAGAATTATGCAAACTTCCTCTGTTTGGAAATAAAACACAAAAAAACCACAGTATGTTTCGAAGGAGAAACATAATTCAGTCATTATTGACATTAACAAGGTATAGAAAACCTTGAACAGACCTCCCCTTTCACTTCCTAGTTGAAAAGACACCACCAAAAGAGGAAGCATTCATTCTGGTCCATAAAAATAGAAGCTGACCAATACTAAATGCCAATGATAAAGGCCTCAACTGTTTCATAGATGTTGGAAGCACAGAGACAGCAAAGAGTTTGTATAGATTACAATTGGGCCCTCTTCTCTATAAGCGGGCTTTCTTTACACCTCTCCATTATCACCACTCTGATTTTAATTTTAAAAATGTGTGTGTTGCAATATACAGGCAAGTCGTTTGCCAAGTTGAGAAACTGCAAGTCGTTTCTGGTGTGAGAGAATTGGCCGTTTGCACGTATGCTGCCCAGGGGATGCCTGGATGTTTTGATGTTTTACCATCCTTGTGGGAGGCTTCTCTCATGTCCCCATATGGGGAGCTGGAGCTGATAGAGGGAGCTCATCCTCCCCAGATTTGAACCTCCGTAAAGATAGAGTTTTCCCCTGACATTAAGTCTAGTTGTGTCCAACTCTGGAGGTTGGTGCTCATCTCCATTTCTAAGCCAAAGAGCTGGTGTTGTCCATAGACGCCTCCAAGGTCATGTGGCCAGCATGACTGCATGGAGCGCCATTACATTCCTGCTGGAGCAGTAACTATTGATCTACTCAAATTTGCATGTTTTCAAACTGCTAGGTTGACAGAAGCTGGGCCTAACAGTGGGAGCTCACTCCGCTCCCCGAATTCGAACTACCAACCTTTTGGTCTGCAAGCTCAGCAGATCAGTGGTTTAACCTGCTGCGCCACTGGGAGCTCCTCACACTGTCTGAAATGGGAACCAAGGGATTAAATGAACACTCTTTCTAGGAACCTTTGTTGGAAGTAGACCATGAGTCGCACAGGAGGCCTGGAAACTGCACATTCCTCTCCTCTTTGTGGAGATCCAGCCACCAAAGGCCCGCCGTACCTTGAAGATTAGCAAGGACAACAATCCGGCTGCTAAAAGGACCGCCACAGGGGAACATGCCTTACAACGCCTTAGTCTCAAAAGCCCAGAAGTATTAACTCAGTCATGTTTTCTGGGGCAAGAGACAGAGGAAAAAGGCCAGACTACATTTATGCCTTCGAGAGGGACGAGTCCCAAGGGAGCTCCAAAATGAGATGCAATAGCCAAGTGGGTTTTGGGAGGCAATGTAAGAAGGATTGCAAAAATTCAGCACAGAGAGCTCCGTTTCTCCTATTTTGCTGCTGAAATCCTGTAACAGCTACTTCTTTATCTTTTACAACGGGCCCTCAGTATCTGTTGGGTCCAGATTTCCCCTGGATCTCAAAATACGTAGACCTTCAAATCCCATTATATACAATGGCATAGTAAAATGGCAAAACTAAGATCTGCTTTTGGGATACAAACATACACACCTATTTTCAAGGCAGACGTGGTTGAATCCACAAATAAAGAACCTGTGGAGGACTGACTGTACTATCCCTCTTATTATAATAGAACTAACAGCTAAATTTCCAAATTTGAAGGGACACAGAAGGCGGCTAAAGCTTGGAAAGGTTACTGGGGAGTAAATAAGTTCTGATTAGAGACCAGCCACATGTCTGGTTAGGGAGTTCTGGGTGTTATAGTCCCCAAAGTGACATTTCCATGTTCTGCAGTTAGCTAATACTAAAATACTAATAATTTATCCTCTCTCACTGGTCAAGATAAATAACAATTCTCTCCAACGTAAGATATACATACACACACAAACTCATATTTGCTTTTTGCAACACCCAGACAAACTCTCTGCTAAACAGGAAGCAGGTTCTGTTTCAAGAGAAGGCTTTGATTCGCACTTGCAACCAGCGCATGTGGGCTTCACAAAGGCGTTCTGACATCTCTCAAAAGCATTTCATACACCCGTCGCTATAGCAACTGCTAGATTAAAAAAACATTAAATTGAAAGTTCAGTTTTCTACAAAAAAAAAAAAAAGAAATAAAAAAGAATCTGGCTGTTTCGCACACAAATCAAATGGGGGCCAATTTCACAAAGCAGAGCCATGAACTCAGCAGCACGTATAATGGGATTTGATTGGCAAATTTGAGCACCAGCCTCCATTTTGTAGACAAGGAGAGTGACTTGATGTCAAATGGCTTGCCACGAGATGAGGAAACATGGAGGATTCATCCATATTTCATTTCAATGGAAGACTCCTAGTGTTTCCAAAGAATTCTGTGCATGTTAGAAAGACAAATTCAAGCTCACAAACCATTCCAGTCACGAATGTGTCATTATCCCAATCCTGCCGGTAGACCTGAACCCCAAGGCAACTCCAGACAGCTTTGAAGGTGGCAACCGTGGCATTTGCCAGAACAAGAATGGCAGGGGTCCCTTGCCCAAAAGCAGAGCTTGAAAAAGTTACCGGGGGGGGGGGGGGGGGGGAGAGAACTACCAGAATCCCCCAGCTAACATGGGAGTTATCACTCTCCAAAACAACTTCTACAAACTTTGACTTTTTGTTCCTTTGTATATAATAGCAAAATCCAGACCATTATATGCTTACAACTCTGAATTTAATATAACTGATTCTCATAGCAACCAAGGCAACAATCCAGAAAGGGGGCAGGATGCAACTGGATAGAGCAACTGTGAAGGTAAGCATCCAGTCTGAAATAGCTAAAGACAATAGCACTTTACGGTTCTAAAGCACAGATCCCTGGTTCCCTGTCTCCCAGTTTGATCCTGCAGAATTCTGGGAAATGAAGTTTAGGGGAGCTGAGGACCTCTCTGGCTGAGAATCCAAAGGCTCCACCTTAAACTACATTCCCCAGAATTCTGCAGGAGCAAACCGGACAACAGGGAACTATGGATCTGCGCTTTAGAACTCTAATTTGATATTGTCCTCAATTAATCCAACCTCAATAACACGGTCATAACATTTATCATTACAAGTCAGGAATCAGAGTTGGAAGCAGTCCAGGTCCAACTCCAATCCAGTCCAATTTCCTTCTCAATATAGAAAATCCAATGGTTGAGAATTCCGTGTTTGGTTGCCCAATGACTCTGTGAATATCTTCCAACTGCTGGCGCTTCTATTAGTTTTGGCTAAGCATTGGAAGACGGCTACAATGCTGTATGTGCTGATGGCTAACCAATTCCAAAAACGAAAAAATAGACTATAGAGGTGATAGGGATTTAACTTTCATTACATCACCTCAAATGCAATGGTTCAATATATGGACATGATCAAATGCAATAGTTCAATATATGGACATTAAAAGAAGAGAGATCCCATTAGGAAGAACTTCTTTACCGTAAGAGGTGTGGAACGGACTGTATTTGAGGGCAGTGGGAAGCTTTTGATCAGAAGTTGGGTAGCCACCTTTCAAGAATGCATTTTGTAATCTCTTCTGACTCTAGGTTTCTATGATGTTGATACCAAATCTTCTGTGCCATCACAAAGGTAAGGGCTTCACATTCACAAAGGGACCAGGTTTGAGAGCAGGACTTGAGGAGAAGTCACCACAACACACTGGGGCAAGGAGAAGCCAAGGGAGATGGGGTTCCAAACAGACCAGGAGGAGGGGTTACGGGGGGCCACCTTAAACCGATGAGCAGAAACAGCAGAAGGTGAAATAGCCGCCTGGTGAAGGCTCTGCTTTGGGAAGAACCTGTAGGTCTTGCCACCAGTGGGCCTGGATCCAAAGGAACCTGTGGGGAAAGATTGGGGTGTGGGTCTGGAAGTAGAGAGGAAAGGTTTGGGAAGGGAAAGAATCAGATAAGAGTTCATCTGTGCAACGTGGTCAGATTAGTGTTTGAGAAAAAAGGTGCACATGCTCAGGAACGCCCGTGTTAGCTCACTCAACAAACCATTCTCAATGTTCATGAATATGAAGCAGTTAACAAATCCAGATCATTCACAGACTGGCGACTGTACATCCTGTCCAAAGACACACTCTGTAAGTGCTTTTCGTGGTGGTTCTTGTGACCTCTCAGCCTCTGTGTACACTTGTTTGTTTTTAAAATTGCCCATAAACAACCTCACAGCTTTCAATAACACTCATGCCCACTCACTAGGCATTTGCGACAAGGAAATATGGCAGAGGCGAATGGCATTGTGACAACTGTCATGAGCAAATACAAAGGTCAAGCAGAGCTAGTTATAGATAGAGAGGGAAAAGAGAGATAAATCTGTGCAAACTCAAAATCTGGAAAATAGACACTAGATCTCACTGAAGAAACAATGGGGTAGTGGGTTTTGATGAGCAGCCAGTTAAAATCTGTATTGCAGGGAACATGCATTACTCCGCAGAAGGAAAACCAGAATGCTGCCTCAAAGGGACCCACAACTTTGATTATGCAAATTAAGCTATTTTGCATGATTGGCCCTGCCCTTGCTTGTCAAAGGGGCACTGACGGGTAACTCCTGCAAGTTTGCTTATAGCTGCCACACTCATCTCTGAGATACTTGCAAATCATCCGAAATTACATTTGCAGCCATATAGGCTAGAGCCTTGCCTTTCGTTAAAAAAATTATGATTCCCAGAAAATTGATTGCCCCAATTCACATCCAAGGCCCCACTTTTCGCACTTTTCCCAAGCTCTGCAAAATGACAGCTCATCAGCAGGCCTGCAATTTAAAGCAATTTCATTTCACCTCATAATGGTGCTGAACCTTTTATGGAAAAAGGGGCCATACGTTACGATTTCCCAGCTCCGAAGAAAATGAAATGATTTTCAAACACACACTAACATGCCTACCAAATGAGGAGAGAAAGAGAAGAGAGCCATTTCCAAAATGCACTCAGCAGTCTGATTCAGCTCTACCATCAGGCACTTGGAACGACAAAGGACAAACCATTTTTCTGTGCAGTCACAGGATGCTGATGCAAGAGGATCTTTTGAGGAAGGCAGTGCTAGCATTAAGACACAGAACGATGCCCAGGAAGAGGGTTGAATTGACAAACTCTGGGGTACTGCCTACACCTTGAGGAGGCTTTGTCCTCTGTGCCAGGATGACCCTCCAGATGTTGTCAGACTCCAAATCTCATGATCTCTCACCACTGTCTATGCTGGAAAGTGCAAACCAAGATCTGGAGACCCACACAGTGCTAGATTTGCCCCCCCCCCCTTTCTTGGCAAACCATCCTGGAAATACCTGCTGTCAACAGGAAGAAAGAGTCCCAATATCTATCTCTTTGTTCCTAGAGGTGTTCTTTTCAAGTTCCAGCCAAATGAAACACTTCACTCTGGGTTGCAAAAGACAATGGCTTCAGAAACGTGTTTCATAACAGTTAAAATTAAAGAAAACACAGTTCATGACACATTTCATTGCTAACCCATTTTGAAACAGGATTCATTGTGATTTTGGATTCTAAAGCCCAATTTTAGAACAGATATTGCACCTAAAGGAGTCTTCTTATGTCCTGACTGCTTCTTATCCCTCTTGTTTTCCATGCAGAAACAGGTTTTCACAGGAGAAGATTAACATGACAGCAGCCCTGAACACATCTGCTATGATAGATGCTGTATCACAGCAATAGTAACAGCTCCGCAAACTGCATCCACCGAGACTTGCTCACTGACAGCACACAGTGCGCATGGGTGAGTGTGTGCAAAGTTTGATCAAAGCCACGTCTTCGAAGAAAGCAGAACAGCTAATCTGAGCCTTCAAGCAAAGGCACCCCAACCTCCATTTTTCCGACATCAGATCCATCCATGTCACACAGAGCTTTATTAATGTTTTGTTATTGTATCTGAAATTTAATCCTATTACTGCCGCCTATGTGCTCGTTTAGACCTCAAGAAAGCTCCTTGACTGCCATTCCAATTCTAAAAAATGTTCCCTACCTTGCTGGCTCATGGTTACTGCAGAAGTACCCAGAGTACCTGATATAACCGCTACAAGAAAATTCAGGTGGGTTCAGGTCAGAAAGAGCCTTCCCCACCCAAAATGGAAATGCTCCCCCAAACATGCACTAGTTTTTTCCATGTTTTAAAATGACATAAATTCTACAACAGCAGAATTTATTTTCCTTTGATTTGTCTACTATAGAAATACAGCAGGTCAGACATCTGACCCCAAGTTTCACAGCATTTGTGAGAGATGCTGACACGCACTAAAAAAACTGGAAATGATGGCTCTCAAAGACAACACTCCAGTGCAGATGTGCTTAAGGGTTGCTTTTCACCTCCCTTATGGACTACTAGGGCTAAGGGTTGTATCTGCATCCAATTTTAACTTGATGGAGATGAGGAACCCATGGAGATAAGAAACCTATTAACCTGTGCTTTGCAATGTTAACAAGCTGCAATGATCACGCACTTTTGTAGACCATGTTGGGTGTGTTGTTAACCCATCTGCTGACCAAGCAGACTTTGCCCTGATGGGTAAACAACAGTTAGAGAGAACATAGTTGTATTTGCACAGCCTCATGGAAATGGAACTAAAGGTTGCATATGCTCAGCTGGATACTTAGCTAAAATAGACTTCCCGTCCTGTTGCCCCTTCAAGTTCTTTTTGAAATATGGCAACCCTATCACTGGGTTTTCTGGAGGCTGAAAGTGTGTGACTCACCTAAGGTCGCCCAATGGGTTTCCATGGCTGAGCAGAAGATCGAACTCTGGACCCCAGAGCCATAGTCCAGCACTTAGAAACATTATACCATGTTGGCTTTCAACCCCAAAATAATATCTAGCAAAGGTAGAAGCAGTCTTTCCAGCAATTTTCACTAAACCTAGAAAGCCTTCAGAGAGCATTTCAGAACATACAAATGGTCAGGAAATAGAGCAACAAATTTGTAGCAATACAAAGATCAGCAAATTTAATTCAGCACAAGTGTAAGGTCTAGACTTGATGCTACTCATGTACACGTAGGTGGAAATGTAAAAGAAATATACAAATTGTATTTACTATACTTTTCAAGGAATGTTAGATGACTCCAACCAGGACTGTGGAGTTGAGAGTTTGTCGAAATGTGACGACTCCAGCATTAAAAGAAAAAGTTTGTTGTAAAGGGAGGTATTTAGGCTTGGTGTGGAATGGTGCAGCCCCTAGCAAGGTTGGGGCTGAATTGCTCCCATCCTTGGGCCCCCATGTAATTGCGCACCCAGCTTAGGGTGGTGTGGTGGCACACCAACATTGGTAGTTATCTTCACAATGAATGTTGAACCAAGGGACTGTAAGCAACAAGAAGATCCTACATGAATAAACAAACACATGTATGGTGACAGATTTCACAAGTAAAGGTTAAGGAAATAAGGTGCCAGCCTGAAACTACTTCATGCATTTGATGCAGCAAGCTGTATTTACTACTATGCCACACGAAGGACAACCCAATTGTTTCTGATTTCAAAGCAAAGGAGATTTGAGGCTGGTTAGGACTTCAGTGAGGAACTACTCAATATTATCTTGAATTTCTAAGTAGGACTAAGAAAGAAATCCTGGGGAAATCCTGGAAAGCCATATTCAAGCTGTCAGTCAAAGTCAATCCTGTGCTAGATTCGTGTGTGTGAGTGTCAGGAGCGACTTGAGAAACTGCAAGTTGCTTCTGGAGTGCGAGAACTGGCTGTCTGCAAGGATGTTACCCAGGAGACGCCTGGATGTTTGATGTTTTACCATCCTTGTGGGAGGCTTCTCTCATGTCCCCATATGGGGAGCTAGAACTGACAGAGGGAGGTCAACTCACTCTCCCCAAATTCGAACCACTCACTTGTCAGTCAGCAGTTCTTGCCGGCACAAAGGTTTAACCCATTGTACCACCGGGGGCTTCTCCTGTGTTAGATTAATCAATGGTTTAACTAACCTGACCAATCCCAGGCAGCCTTCTGTGTTCCTAAGTCCACAAAACTCCATGAAACTTTGCCTTCTGTTTGTTGTTTTTGCTATAAAAGACTAACACAGCTCTCCACCTAGAACCCCATTCCAAGGAGTAAGTCAAAAACCACCATCATCACCAACTCATGTGACCTCCCCCTGAGGCTATTATGTGCTGTGCCCCTTCTCCCTAAGGCCTCAGCTGTTTGTCTATAACAGGACGCCTGAGCTAATAAATTCCCTGGGAGCTATTCAAATTTTCTGCCAGAAATTGACTCCTTGCAAGAAGAAAAATCAAATTAAAATACGTTGACCCCAATTGCTGGCAGGAGTTCCAGAGGGAATCTGAGGTCACATGCCTCCCAAAAGAAGTGTTGGCCCATTTGACCTCACCATCACTCAGTTAAAAGAAAAGCAAACAAACCTATGAACAACAGTACACATTTCAGAAAAGCTCCTCCTCCATAGCTACACTGCATTTTGAAGATCCAAAAAGCCAAACCAAGACATTAGGAATTGGATCTGAAGGTATTGTCCTATCAAGCTGTGCATCACATGCACATCCCAAATCTTCTTCCATCCCTTCAGTCTTTTTTACTCCTTTCTTTCTCCTCTGCTTTTTAAATGTTCCGTAAATCACCTTTGATTGTGCCTTCTGCTGGGTAGCTTTTTGGTGGCTTGGGCTTTAAGTGCATATTGCCATTTGTTTTTCATTTTAATGGCATACTTCAGTTTCAGATTAATTATACCACAAATAAAGCTTATTGCTTTACAGGACACTCAAAAAGTAAAGATGGCATGTGGGTCATTAAAAAGAGACGTTAGCCTCAAAAAACACAATTATCAGTCTCAATTTTTCAGGAAATTGCCATAAAAATGTCACTTGGAACCTAGTCATGGGGAGGCTGGTGCAAACTGCTGGGAGTCAAGGGCTAGAAGCACACAGGAAGTACAAGTGGATTGAAGAACAGGAAGTGGGTAGGTATTTCAAAAGAAAAGGAAGCTACCACTGATGCATGATAGACCAGAAAGAAACAGTCAAGGGGCTTTCAGTAATTAATTTCTGTGGAGCAGAAATGAAAAGGTGAACTATTAAGTACAGAACTGAGCAAAATAAGACCCTCCAGATAGTTTTGGGTGGCGGCTCCCTTCATCTCACTGCTGGCTAGGGATGGTGAAAGTTGCAATGCAATGAAATTCACAATTTAGTGAAACTACAGGTACAGTTTCTGCAGTTATCAGGGTCCTCTTGTATTGCAGAGGAAGGAACTGGCAAAACCCATCTCTGGGGATTATTTGCAAAATAAAAAATTGTAACATTCATAGGGTTGCCATAAGTCAACAGATAACCTGAAGGCACCATCTGAGGTGTTTTTCCCAGCTCCTTCCTCTGAAATATAGCCAACAGCATATGGTATCTGCTGGCGGTCTCCATCCAAATACTAAAGATGATTGACCCTGCTTAGCTTCCAAGATTATATAGGACCTAGTGCCTGTAGGCCAGTGGTTCTCAACCTGTGGGTCCCCAGATGTTTTGGCCTTCAACTTCCAGAAATCCCAACAGCTGGTAAACTGGCTGGGATTTCTGGGTGTTGTAGGCCAAAACACCTGGGGACCCACAGGTTGGGAACCACTGCTGTAGGCAATTCATGACAATGCACTTGCAAAATGGCTTGAACTTACACAAATGAAGGTACTTCCTGCAATACATCCTGTGTTGTTTATTGGTACACACCAAAGGTTTAGAAAGGATGGACAATGTGTGGCCATCGGACCATGTGGCGCAACCTCCAAAAACCCCTGCCAGGCTTCCAAAGCCTTCCAGTCCACCGGAACATTATAAATAAAAGCTCTGGGAGCATTTTTCAGCTGAAATTTGTCCAAGAAGCCCACAGAGCATGTAAAAACACAAACTGACCTATACAGAGACACCTCTCTTCCAAGACGTCTACTTCTGCCAGAGCTCTTCTCAAAATGGTGACACGAAGTGACGTGACATGACTTTTTATGACCATTTTGGAAGGACGCTTAGGAAACTAAGAACTGATTGGGGGAAATGTTAGGGGGATTGTGGACCCAATATGAGTTGGTAGGGTGAAAATTGGCCCATAGTCCCCAGGCAATTGCCCACCTACTGGTTTACAGCAAACAAAAAAGTTGCCCAACAGCAAGTCAGAACAATGGACCCTGTACTTCAATACTGCTGGCGTCAGTGCTATTCAAAAATTTGGTCTATGGACCAGCACCATTCCAAGAGCCCTTAGTTGCTGGTCTCTAGAGGTTTTCAGAAAAGACAGGTAAGATTGAAACTAAAGATCACAACATGACACCACTTCTGGCACCTTGGATGTACAGGAAATGCCAGTCTACCACATCTGATAGCTTGAGATAAATTGTTCTACACTGAACAGCAATAGTTCTTTAAGATTAAAGAGGATCCTTCCTCAACTCTCTATGGAGATGTAGCAACCGTACCACTAAGCTTCTGTCAGCCCTTATATTTTCCCCATTTTAAAAGTGGAGGGAAGACTTTGCAAACACAAAAAGCAAGATGAAGTGGAAGACGTGGTTCTTTTGTTCCTTTCAAGGCACAAAGCAGTAACACAGGAAGGACAGGGAGGGATGTAGAAAGGGATGCATATTTTGTGGTCTTCTCTCAAGAATGCAGCTAGATAGAGGATGGGAGACCAACTCTGTTCAGCTAGAGCACTGAAAAAGTACAGAGCAGAACAGAGGTAATTAAAGGGAAATCGTTGGCGTGATCAAGGACATGAGCCATGCTTAGAGAGGGTTCTTTCTTCCCAACTTCCTGCAGTTTCAGATGTAGGCCGCTATTTGAACATCACCACCAAATAATCAATCCCATAGGCACACAGAACTAAGATCTTGGGCCTATGAGTTCTTCCCTCTCAGGGGAACAATAAAAGAAGCCAAATCTAAATCCTAAAGAACTCAAGGAAGGCAACAAGCAATGTAGATACTAAACAGCCACTGAAGAATTTCCAATATTCCTGAAACCACTCCAGGTGCCCAAGGCATGCAGATCCTTCGTCAGCTGAAATGTACCTTGCTAATATGACACACTGCAAGCAACATTGAAACAAGACTATGGCTTTAATGATATTTTCATTATACTTTTACAGGTGTAAACACTTCCTGAATACTATGTGCTGCAATGTGCTTCTAGTTTTACAAGTTCCTTAACTGCAGCCTATATTTTTATTTCTCTCTTCATCTCGGTGACCTTATATTTATGAAAACAAGAAGGTCCCTGCCTTTGGGAGAAGCAATCTAACTAACATCCAGAGCACCAAACCCAAGCAGGAAGCAGGTGTGTATTGCCTGCAAAGCAAACAAAGGCAGGTAACTCAAGCAAATAAGCCAAGATGTGCTAAAGAAATGGGGGAAATGTTCTATTTTCAAGTGGAGGACAACATTGTCTCAACCCAAGTCAAGGCTAGATGATGAGCAAAATTAGCTAGATGATGAGCAAAATCTGTCTTCCAAGAACAGTTTGGAAAATAATATTTGAGTCAGCATCCCTAAGAATTATTTCCAAAGACCTTGGAAACCACAGGCATTTTGAAAGGAATGAAAAGGCTGGGATTGCTTCATCAATGTTTTGTCTCTGAGTCATCTACACAAGAAGACCTTAGCAATTATGAGAACTGGGAATATTTTGGCATTTACAAACAGGAAGTTGGGGCACTTAAAAAGATAGCAAGGAAGGACAAGGAGCTAGACATATTGCTCACTACTGAAATGTCTTTTTGGTGAGTGATACATACACAGACAAGATCTTCACCCTGCCCTTCTGACATGCTTTGTCAGGAGAACTGGATTTATCAACAGACCAGAAAGATTAATTCTTGACCTCTTGCCTCTAGCGAAAGGACCGATAACAGTCATCCCTGTCAGTTTGCCCAGTTGGTGCCATTATGTAACAAACTGCATGCAGCACCCCCAAACAATTGATGTGTTGCCCCAATCCCGTCCAAAAGAAAACCAACTAGCCGGCAACCTACCTTCCTTCCTTCCTCCTTCACACACAATTTCTTTCGGGATGTGTGAACCCTATTTGCCACCTGTTTGCTTGCTCAGCCCTTGGCTGGAGTCAAAGGATGTTGAAAAACACACACAAAGAGCAAGCCATTTGGACAAAGAGAACCCACCGCGTGGGAAGAAAGGCTCACACAAAATTAACAAAGCCAAGCTGAAATTCACAGCATTTGGGGCTGGATGCAATGTGAAGGTTTCAACAGAGTCAAGCTTACCTGTGTGCACACATTATATTTATATAGATAGTTAGACAGATATAGATGGTATTGTTATTGTTCTTACAACACCAAAGCTCTAATGACAAAGACACTAGAATTTTCCCAAGAGTAACACAGCTTCACCACCTCTATCTCCTTATTCCCAATTCCTCGCCTCCTGCGAGGAGGGCCCAGCCCAAAATAGTGACCCTCCCAACAGTAAAAGATGAGAATATGTTACCTTTGGCCTGACAGTCGGCACAGTATTTGTTCTCCTCTTCGAGCAGCAGATTAGCCAGGACCGCCTGGTACCTGTCCACGTCCCGCACCGACTTGCCTGTCATTGCAGCGGATGCAATCAGGGCTCTGTGTGCGCTCCCCCTTCCTGTGTGCAGCTGGCAAAAGGGAGAAGGAGACTTTCCCTTCCTCCGTTCAGGAAAAGAGGCCCCTCGGTCTCTGGGAAATCGAACCCCAGACCTTCAGGTTTTGCTGGCAGCCCGAACCAAAGCTCTGCTCCAAGGAAAGAATCCTATTTGTGTTCTCAAGAGGACTCCCTTTTTGTTCCCTTTGCCCCAACTATTGCCACACGGTTGTCAACAACTCCTCTGACCTCATGCTTCTCAAAAAACGCCCCGATATCCAACATGCCACACTAAGGGTTGCCCATGGAAGCCTCTCCCCAACTGCAGCACAAAAAGGACTCCCCCAAAACAGAAGGCATCATCTATTCAAGACTGATCCTCCCCTACAAGTGAAGCCAACACTCCAAGGGGCCAATGTCCTTTCAATTTCCTTTCAGACACCCCCAAAATTGCCACACAAAAGAGACGTCCCCAAAACTGACAGCATCACCAAGCTCAGAATGTATCCTTCTCACCAAACACAAATCTCCAAGTGACAATGTCCTTTCAGACACCCCCAAAATTGCTGCACGAAAGAGACACCCCCAAAACAGAAGGCATCACTGAGTTCAGAATGTATCCTTCTCACCAAACAAATACAAAGCTCCAATAGCCTTTCAATTTACAGGACTTAAGGCAACCAAAGGGGCAAAAAAACCCTCAGAACTTGAGGTCCTTCAAACACAGCTGACCTTTCTGAATCCACAAACCTAACTAAAGGGAGGAAGAGAAGTTGCTTTCCTCAAAATTCCCCCAGGATGTTCCACAAGAGCTGCACCCTGAAAGTAAGAGGTCCCTCTTAGCTGAAGCCCCCCAAAACCCACCAAGCTCCCCTTCAATAGACTGAGGTGCTTTCAGGTTCCTAGAAGGTTTTAAGAAACCCAACCCAACACAGAAAGACTTCAAAATCCACCCAGGATGTTCCACAAAAGCTGCACCCTGAAAGTAATAGGTCCCTCTTAGCTGAAGCCCCCCAAAACCCACCAAGCTTCCCTTCAATAGAGATTGAGGCGCTTTCTGGTTCCTGGAAGGTTTTTAGAAACCCAACCCAGCACAGACAGACTTCAGGAAGGCTTCAAGCCTTTTCTGCCCCATCCAGCTCTGTCTCCTCTCCTCAGGCAGAAGACTGGGCCTCAAAGGAAGGCTAAGGCACTGAGTCAATCTAGTCTCCCCTCAAAATGGGGTTCCAAAAAATTCAAAACTAACCACCCCATTAATTGAACACCAACCCTAATTAGCCCAAGAGTAGCCCTAATGAACTGAAACTGACTCCAAACCCAAAGTTCGCCCACGCCAAGCACAAACTGACTCAAACTAATCCCACATAGGCTTACATGAATGCAAAGTGACCCCCAAATTAAGCTCCCTCAATTATTTTTTCTTCCTTTTCTTCTTCCTTCCTTAGCCCTTCCTTCTCTTCTTCAGGCTTTGGCTCTCAAAGGAAATAAAACCCTCCCCCCCCCCTCCTTTTAAGAGGGGCAGAAAAGGAAGGAGCGCGTCGTCAAGGGAGGCAGGAAATGGAGGAGTGCGGAAGACGCATGCGCGCGTCTCTAGGCAGCAACAAACTGCACCGCGTCGTCTCCGCCTTCTTTCCCGCGAGCCGCGCATGCGCACCTCTTCGCCGCGCCCCCCAGGGAGGCGGTTGGGAAAGGAGAAAGGCGAGGGCTGCCGGTTAAAGCCACGCCCCTTCGCCCTCCAGCGTTCCGTTCCTTAGCCTTGCTCGCGTTCTGATTGGAGGGGGAAGCTGAGGCGGGGCCAATCAGAGGGGAGCGAGGAAGTCGAGGAGGAGGATCTATGAATGAATGAATGAGTGGGGGGAATGAATGAGTGGGGATGAATGAAAGGAAGGAGGGGGGAAATCAGTGACGTCATGAGGGGGCGAACCGCAGGGAGTGAACATCATCAGGCAGGATGACGCCGAAATTATGATTTATACCAGGCATGGGCAAACTTGGGCCCTCCAGGAGTTTTGGATTTCGATTCCCAAACCGGCTGTTAGGAATTGAAGTCCAAAACACCTGGAGGACCCCCTGGTTTATACATTTTGGGTGCAGTGTTTATAGTTTTTTAAAAAAATAGTTGGAGTATCCTTCAATCCAAATGCTTGGAACCAAAAGTGTTTGGGATTTCGGATTCTTTTATCTAATTGTATCTGTGGAATGACCAGGGTGGGACAAAGGACTCTTGTCTGCTGGAGCTAGGTGTGAATATTTCAAGACCACCTTAATTAGCATTTGATGGCTTGGCAGTGCCTGGGGGAATCTTTTGTTGAGAGGTGATTAGATGTGCCTGATTGTTCCCTCTCTGTTGTTTTGCTGTTGTAATTTTAGAGTTTTTTTTAATACTGGTAGCCAGATTTTGTTCATTTTCATGGTTTCCTCCTTTCTGTTGAAATTGTCCACATGCTTATGGATTTCAATGGCTTCTCTGTGTAGTCTGACATGGTGGTTGTGAGAGTGGTCCAGCATTTCTGTGTTCTCAAATAATATGCTGTGTCCAGGCTGGTTCATCAGGTGCTCTGCTATGGCTTGCTTCTCTGGTTGAAGTAGTCTGCAGTGCCTTTCATGTTCCTTGATGTGTGTTTGGGTAATGCTGCGTTTGGTGGTCCCTATGTAGACTTGTCCACAGCTGCATGGTATACGGTAGACTCCTGCAGAGGTGAGAGGATCCCTTTTGTCCTTTGCTGAACGTAGCATTTGTTGGATTTTCTTGGTGGGTTTGTAGATTGTTTGTATGTTGTGTTTCCTCATCAGCTTCCCTATGCAGTCAGTGGTTCCCTTGATGTATGGCAGGAACACTTTTCCTCTGGGTAGATCTTCATCTTTACTCTCGTGGCTTGTTCTTGGTCTTGCAGCTCTTCTGATGTCTGAGGTGGATGAACAAGATGAACTGAACCACCTAAACTGGGCTCTCCAGGCCAATGGATACTCAGAGGGGTCACCAAAGACCATCAGAAAACACATATTTCTGATGGTCTTTGGAACACAGTGCTCTCTGGAGGTAGGTGAACTACATCTCCTCTAAATCACTGTCAATTCCTCCCAAATCCCTCCAGTATTTTCTATTGGTCATGGGGGCTCTGTGTGGAAGTTTGGCCCAACTCTCATTGTTTGGGTTCAAGGGGCTCTTTGATTGTAGGTGAACTATAAATCCCAGCAACAACAACTCCTAAATGACAAGGCCTATTTTTCCCAAACTCCACAGTGTTTGCATATTGAGTGATTGTGCTGTTTGGTTCAGATTTGTCATTGTTTGAGTGGATGTAGGTGAACTACAACTCCAAAACCCAAGGTCAATTCCCACCAAAACCTTCCAATATTTTCTGTTGGTCATGAGAGTTCTGTGGGCCAAGTGTGGTTCAATTCCGTCATTGGTGGAGTTCAGAATGCTCTTTGATTGTAGGTGAACTATAAATCCCAGCAACTACAACTCTCAGATGACAAAATCAATTTGCCCTCAACCCCACCAGTATTCAAATTTGGGCATATTTGGTATTTGTGCCAAATTTGGTCCAGTGAATGAAAATACATCCAGCATATCAGACATTTACATTACAATTCATAACAGTAGCAAAATTGCAGATATGAAGGAGCAACGAAAATAATTTCATGGTTGGGGGTCACCACAACATGAAGAACTGTACTAAGGGGTCGTGGCATTAGGAAGGTTGAGAACCACTGGTCTAGAGCAGTGTTTCTCAACCTGGGGGTCGGGACCCCTGGGGGGGTCATGAGAGGGTGTCAGAGGGGTCACCAAAGACCATCAGAAAACACAATGTTGGTCATGGGGGTTCAGTGTGGGAAGTTTGTCTCAATTCTATCGTTGGTGGGGTTCAGAATGCTCTTTGATTACAGGAGATCAAAAAATCTCAGCAACTACAACTCCCAAATGTCAAGGCCTCTTTTCCCCAAACTCAACCAGTGTTCAAAGGAGCCCCCGGTAGCACAGTGGGTTAAACCCCTGTGCCACCAGGACTGAAGACCGACAGGTCGCAGGTTTGAATCCGGGGAGAGGCGGGTGAGCTCCCTCTATCAGCTCCAGCTCCTCATGCGGGGACATGAGAGAAGCCTCCCACAAGGATGATAAAACATCAAATCATCCAGGCGTCTCCTGGGCAACGTCCTTGCAGACGGCCAATTCTCTCACACCAGGAGTCACTCCTGACACAACAAAAAACAACAACAAAACAGCGTTCACATTTAGGTATATTGAGTATTTGTGCCAAGTTTGGTCCAGATCCATAATTGTTTGAGTGCACAGGGCTCTCTGGATGTAGGTGAACTACAACTCCCAAATGTCAAGGTCTATTTTTCCCAAACTGTAGGTGTGTGGAGTTTGTAGGTGAACTACTACTCTAAAACTCAAGGTCAATGTCCACCAAGCCCTTCCAGTATTTCCTGTTTGGTCCAATTCCATTGTTGGTGAAATTCAGAATGCTCTTTGATTGTAGGTTAACTACAAATCCCAGCATCTACAATTCCCAAATGACAAAATCAATCCCTTCAACCCCACCACGATTCAAATTTGGATGTATCAGGTATTGGTGCCAAATTTTGTACAGTGAATGAAAATATATCCTTCATATCAGATATTTACATTACGATTCATAAGTCACAAAATTAGTTATGAAGTAGCAACAAAAATAATTTTATGGTTGG
The DNA here is from genome assembly GCF_037176765.1 of Anolis sagrei. NCBI lineage: Eukaryota > Metazoa > Chordata > Lepidosauria > Squamata > Anolidae > Anolis > Anolis sagrei. Next base: position 81,057,095 of record NC_090034.1, on the reverse strand, counting down.
GGGTCACCACAACATGGGGAACTGTATTAAGGGGTCACAGCATTAGGAAGGTTGAGAACCACTGGTCTAGAGGCATTCTCTCCTGGCGTTTTGCCTGCATCTGTGGCAAGCATCCTCAGAGGTAGTGAGGTCTGTTGGAAGTAGGAAAATGGGTTTATATATCTGTGGAATGATATCTAACCCTAACCCCAACCCTACCACTGTTCAAATTTTAGTGTATTGGGTATTTGTGCCAAATTTGGTCCAGTGAATGAAAGTGCATCCTGCATATCAGATATTCACATTGCGATTCATAGCAGTAACAAAATTATAGTTATGAAGTAGCAAAGAAAAAAGTTATGGTTGGGGGGTCACCACAACATGAGCAACTGTATTAAGGGGTCATGGCCTTAGGAAGGTTGAAAAACACTGATTTACAAGAACAAGGTTTCCGTGACACAAATAAAGTTCAACCTTCATACTGGAGTTTCACATACGAGGTCTTCTCATACCGAGGCTTACCTCACACATAGGCTTCACTCACAGATTAAGGCCTACCTCACACTGTGGGGCCTTCTCTCACAGACTGAGGGAAACAATCACCGAGGCAAACTAAACTACGGACATACCTGTATATATTGAACGACAGCTTTTGCTGAGCCCATGCAGCCATTTGACCCTTTCAGTGCTTGACTCACATTTTTGTGATTAAAAATTTCTAGTTAAAATTTAATACTTCTAACAAAAGCTTTATTTGTATGCCACTTTTCTCCCACGATGAGAATCCAAAGCAGCTTCCAGCATTTTAAACTATAATACAAAATCAACCAGTGTTGACGTATAAACAAATAAGGAAATGACGAGTACTTCTCGATCCCCTGATATATAGTATATGTGTATATAGTATTCAGAAAGGTCTCTTCCTCGCTTCTGAGCCTGCCTATATGTTTTTCCCAGACCTATAAAACAATTCATAATTCTTGTATGGCCATTCATCAATCCTCTGTGTTTATTGATGAAGTGTAACTATGTACTCTTATACTGTGTATAAACATATATACTTATGTGATTCTGTATGTAAATAACATAAAGCCTGTTGAACGATCCAGCAAATAATGACTGTTTGTATACCTGTGGCCAGAGGCGGCCCTAGGTAATTTTCAATGGTAAGCAAACAGTATTTTGGTGCCCCCCCCCCAACCAGTCACTGATATATTTTCTGTTCGTCATGTGCCATATTTGGTTCAATTCCATCATTGGTGGAGTTCAGAATGCTCTTTGATTTTAGGTGAACTATACATCCCAGTAACTACAACTCGCATATGTCAAGGTTTATTTTCCCTCAAGAGCGCCCCTGGGCAAAATCAACTATACTGCAAATGCTTACTTTGCGTAATGGGTTACGCCGCCCCTGCCTGTGGCACCCCCAGTTCTCCATCTATATAAATAAAAATGTAATGTTCCTTTGAGGGATTAACAGAACTCAAAACTCACTGGACGAATTGCCACCAAATTTGGCCACAAGACACCTACTAAGCCAACGAGTGACCATCACTTAAAAAATGATTTTGTCATTTGGGAGTTGTAGTTGCCGGGATTAATAGCTCACCTACAATCAAAGAGCATTCTGAACTCCACCGATGATGGAATTGAACCAAACGTGGCACACAGGACTCCCATGACCAACAGAAAACACTAGAAGGGGTTAGTGGGCATTGACCTTGAGTTTTCGAATTGTAGTTCACCTACATCCAGAGAGCACTGTGGACTCAAACAATGATGGATCTGGACCAAACCTGGCACAAATATTCCATATGCCCAACTAGGAACACAGATGGAGCTTGGGGGAAATAGACCTTGACATTTGGGAGTTGTAGTTACTGGGATTTATAATTCACCTACAATCAAAGAGCTTTACGCGCGAGTAGGCCGCGCAGGGCTGCTCCTCACTTGGCAGGCTCACGCTGTCCATCGGGCCTGATGGGCAGCGTGAGCCAGCCAAGGGCAGCTGCTCCGCGTGGCCTACTTGCGCGTAAAGCACATCGCAAGGTGCTTTACGTGCGAGTAGGCCGCGCGGGGCTGCTCCTCCCTTGGCAGGCTCACGCTGCCCATCAGACCCAATGGGCAGCGTGAGCCAGCCAAGGGAGGCTGCCCCGGCACTCCATGCAGTCATGCCGGCCACATGACCTTGGAGTTGTCTACGGACAACGCCGGCTCTTCGACTTACAAAAGCAGATGAGCACCACACCCCAGAGTCAGACACGACTGGACATCATGTCAGAGGAAAACCTTTAACTAGGAAAATTGTGGAAAATCCAGGGTGGGAGAAAGAACTCTTGTCTGTTGGAGGTAGGTATGAATGTTTCAATTGGCCACCTTGATTACCATTTCATAGCCTGACAGTTTTTAGGGAGAATCCTTTGTTGAGAGGTGATTAGCTGGCGCTGATTGTTTCTTGTCTGGAGTTCCCCTGTGTTTGAGTGTTGTTCTTTATTTACAGTTACAATTTTAGAGTTTTTTTTAATACTGGTAGCCAGATTTTGTTCAGACTAGAAATAGGAAGATTTCCCATTCTCTGCTCCTGGAATTACTGCCTAAAGAGGGCTAGAAAGAACCCCCTCTAAGGGCCCTTCCACACAGCAAAATAAGGTATGTGCAATGTGCATAGGAATTTTTTTTATTGATTTTTTTTTAAAAAAAAAAACTATAGTCCGCCCCTCCAACGGTCTGAGGGACATTGAACTGGCCCCCGGTTTAAAAAGTTTGAGGACCCCTGCACTAAGGAATGAATGCCACTACAATTAATTGTGAAATCATTTCAGTTTATGGAGAGAACAAAATGTCAATAAAGCATGTGTCAAAATGGGTACAGAATATATTGTGAGACTATGAAGAAACTGTGTAGAGCTATCCAAAAAAAGTGATAGGATGCTGATGGTGGGAAGAAACTGTGCAGAGCTATTTAAAAAAAAGTGATAGGATGCTGATGGCGGGAGTCTGTCTCCTTCATGCAATGCACATCCGCACACCGCTCATGTAACACAAGTGTTGTTGACTTCATTAAGCCACCCCTCTCACAGCCCCGATCTCGCGCCCAGTGACTATCACCTGTTCAGTAAATTGAAGGAACACCTGGGTGGAAGACATTTTTCCAACAACGACAAGGTGTTGTCTATTGTTGTGTCAATATTGTATATTATGCTTTTATGGTTTTAAATTGTATATCGTTGATTGATTCTTATCCTTGTTGTAAACCGCGTTGAGTCGCCTGTTGGGCTGAGAAACTGCGGTATACAAGTAAAGTAAATAAATAAATAAAATAAAAAATCAAAGTGACAAACTGGCTGAAAAAGGAGAAGGAAAGCTTCTATAACACAGGGAACAAAAACTCATCCCACGGATGACAAAATGTATTGAACTTAATGGTGATTATGTGGAAATAGCATGGCCTGACTTACCGGGCCAAAAAAGTTGCGGTGCAGGGTGTCCCCCACCACCATTCTTGCCTGAGGGAGGCTTCTTCCTCCCAGAAGCCCCCTCTGATGGCGGGAAGAATTCCCGCCGGCGGGTCAAGGGGCCAATGGCCACACCCACCACAGCTGAGGCCTGAGCTGGCCTCCCCCCCTTTCGGGTCAGCCTTCATAAGGCTGACCAGGCTCCCTGGCAGGCACTTGGCCGATGAGGACATGGTCCAGGGACTGAGGCATGCTTGAAAGGCCAGCGGCCAGCAGGAGGAGGGAGTTCCACCAGCACTACATGCAGCTCCTCAAGCGTTCATGAACAGACCGGGATGCAGTGCAGGACTTTGAGATGGCCAGTGTTGCTATTGGGCTTCCTTTGTTGGGAGCAGGCTCCAGGGTTGGCGGCAAGGGGGGTGCGGTCCCCACCCCACCCCCTTTTTGTGGCGTGGGGCATGGGCCCTGGATCTGGTTTGGTATCCCCCCCTAGCGGTTGGGGGGGACGCCCGGTGGTCCCAGGGGTGCCGAGTTGCGTGTGCCCGGTATTGTGCCGGCGGCACCCCGGTGTGTGCGGGATCGGACAGTATTGGGCTGTCCGATCATGATCCAGGACCCATGCTTGGCTGCCAACCCTTGTTCCTGTTATCAATAAATGAGTTGTGGCCATTGTTCATCCCACATCATGTGTGAGCGTACTTCTTGGGTTGGCTGTGGGAGGTGTATCGCACTTGCACACGCAAAAATAATGTAATACCTCTGTTGCGATCCATGTAAGTTTTATTAAAATACATTCATTCTTTGTATATATATATTTAAAAAATTGTAACCTTACTTTCCAGATAACCCTCGTAATTGGAAAATGCAATAATGCTGCTCAAAATGGAAGACAACAGGAGAAAGGGGAGACAGCATTATGGTGGAATGACTCGGGATGCTTATATACTGCAGAACTGATGCATTTTGGCTCCACTTTCGCTGTCATGGCTCATAATTTGGAATCATATATGTTGTAATTTCATAAGCTCTTTATCCTTCTCAACCAAAGAGTCCTGGTTGAGCAAACAACAGTCCCCAGGACTCCATAACATTGAGCCATGGCAGTTAAAGTGGCATCAAACTGCATTAATTCGAAGGAGCCACAGAGCAGGGCTGTTGTGACCCAGGAGTCTTGAAGGGCCTTCATTCCTAACGTCCCTTAATAGAAAATAACAACATATTGACCTTCGAGTTTCATTCCCCTTTGAGGAAGAATCCAGTAAAATAACTGGTTTTCTCAGATGGAGATGAGCAAGGAAGAATGTTGCAATATATATAAATATTTCAGTGTTATCCATGGAAACAAGGTAAAGAAAAACATAAATATATAAAACCAACCTTCACAGCATTTTCAGTGTGTGTGTATATATATACACATACGCTTGTTGGTTTTGTTTTAGGTGTCAACATTTGACATTTGTGGCTGAAAGCATGCTGCAAACCACAGTATACGTAATTAATGGGGAGCTGAACTTTCATGGGATTGTTGCCATGGGACCCATGTGCTTCCCTACAGGTACAATGTGGGCGCTCGGCACCTTGTATTTGTATTCAGAACTAACCGTCTTAACACATGTATTCCAGTGACCAACCATTACTGGAATAGAAGGAATTAAACCCAAGCAAGTGTTCTTTAGGATCTTGATTTACTTACTTATTGTGCAGAAGCAAATTGAGAATATCGTTATAATGTATAAAAACATAAAGTTAAAAACTTGGCCTTATGCTAAATTTCCTTTGACCAGAAGCTGGCCATTTGAAGTGCCTCTGGTGTCACTGTAAGGAGGTCCTCCATTGTGCATGTGGCAGGGTTCACGTTACATTGTAGTAATTAGTCTATGATTTGCTCTTCTCCACACTCGCATGTGGCAGACTCGACTTTGTAACCCCATTTCTTTAGATTGGTTCTGCATCTCATGGTGCCAGAGCACAGTCTGTTCAGTTCCTTCCAAGTTGTCCAGTTTGTGTGCCCAGGAGGGAGTTTCTCATCCTGTATTAGACACTGATTGAGGTTCTGAGCTTTAGCTGCCATGTTTGGACTCTCGCTTGCTGAGGTGTTCCTGCAAGTATCTAAGTAGGTCTTAGGGAGCTGTTTCTTGATTTAACACGTTGGCATGCTGGCTGATATCCGAACAGGGAATGGGCCAGAGATGTCAATGCCTTGGTCCTTTCATAAATGGCTGCTCCTTTCCAGCGGATGTCAGGTGATGCAATACTGGCTAAACAGTATAATTTCTCCAGCAGTGTTGGGCGTAGACATCCTGTGATGGTGCCATGATGCAATTGGTTAAACACTTGTGCCAACTGAACTGCTGACCTGAAGACCTGAAAATTAGCAGTTTGAATTCGCTAGACATGATGAGCTCCCGTCTGCCAGCCCCAGCTTCCCATGAAGTGACTGAGAGAAGCTTCCCACAGGATGGTAACACATCCAGGTAACGTACTTACATATGGCCAATTCTCTCACACCAGAGGCAACTTGCAGTATGGATTGTTGTAGGTTTTTTCGGGCTATATGGCCATGGTCTAGCGGCATTCTCTCCTAACGTTTCACCTGCATCTATGGCAAGCATCCTCAGAGGTTGTAAGGTCTGTTGGAACTAGGAAAATGGGTTTATATATCTGTGGAATGACCAGGGTGAGACAAAGGACTCTTGTCTGCTGGAGCTAGGTGTGAATGTTTCAACTGACCACCTTGATTAGCATATAATGGCCTGACATTGTCTAGAGCAAACTTTTATTGAGAGGTGATTGGATGACTCAGATTGTTTCCTCTCTGTTGTTGTGCTGTTGTAATGTTTCATTGTAAACTTCAAGTTGTATATTTTCAAGTTGTTTCTGACACGATAAAAAAATTCCTGTGATAATGTGTCATGTCTCATTAAGAGTCACATCCACTGTTTTAATGTGGTGAAATGTATTCCACTTTGGGCATGCATACTCAGCAGCAGAGTAGCAAAGCATAAGGGTAGATGTCTTCACTGTGTCTGGTTGTGATCCCCAGGTTGTGCCAGTCAGCTTTGTACGATGTTATTTCTAGTACCCACTTTTTGCTTGATAGTCAAGCAGTGCTTCTTATAAGTTAGAGCATGGCCCAGAGTAGCAACCATGTATTTGATGTGCTGCAATGCTCCAGTGGGATTCCTTCCCAGGTAATCCTCAGAGTTTGAGATGCTTGTCTGTGTTTAAGGTGAAAAGCACACTTCTGTGTTTTTGATGATTAGGAATCAGCTGGTTTTTGCTGCAATAGGCTCTACGATAATAATGAAACATAGTAGTCGTTTTGCTTCTTTGCTTGTCAAAACCTTTCCAGTCTTCAGTATATCTTTTGAGAACTTGTTGGCCTTCACAGGTTTAAAGAGACTATTTGAGATGCCTCTAAAACTCATTTTTCTTATAGAAGTTACTGCTTCCTTCTTGCATTCCATTACTGCCACCTAGTGGCCCACTTGAACCACTGAGTAATTATACTATGTAATGTCAAAGGCTTTCATGGCCGGAATCACTGGGTTGTTGTAGGTTTTTTTCGGGCTATATGGCCATGGTCTAGAGGCATTCTCTCCTGACGTTTCGCCTGCATCTATGGCAAGCATCCTCAGAGGTAGTGAGGTAACACGATTTTTGTTCCTGGTTTGTAAATGTCATATCCTAATTGGTTCTTTCATAAAAACCTGGAAAAATTTTATTCAGCTGCAAACACTCTGTTTTTGTGGGACGTCCTGTGGCATATTTTGCTCTAGTTTTTCAATAAATATTTCATTGAGTCTCAACCAATTCAACCTAGTTTATGGCAACCACAAAAACAATGTTTCGGGAGTAGAACAACTACTTTCAAAGTAAGTGCTGGACAATTAAACAGGAAATAACACTTTCAACCAGGAACATATTTGTTTTTCTCATATGTTGTTACAAAGTGTTGTTTTAATAAATTTTTATTGAATACTTATCTAACTTAAACATAAAATTCGGGTTCAAAAAGGTAAAATAAGGGTAAGAAGGGTGGGGTTGGGGTAGGGCTAGGTTAAAGGTAGTGAATGTCTTTGGGGGAGGGAAGTGGGTATTTAGAGAAAGTCAAAGGAACTGGGGAGGAGGGGAAAAGAGGGAAGGGCTGTGAAGGGGTTTTTTGTTGACACTGTTTCCAACAGTATGTCTTCCTGTCTCTGATGTATTTCTTGATCTTATCTTCCTCCTTCCCCATCTGTTGTATGTCCCTGTCTTTCTTCTTTGGATTCCATCAAATATTCATCAAATAGTATCCAGTCTGTTTTCTTCATTGGTCTTCATTGGCTGACTTCTCTGGTTGAAGTAGTCTGCAATGCCTTTCATGTTCCTTGATTCGTGTTTGGGCAAAGCTGCGTTGGTGGTCCTTATGTAGACTTGTCCACAGCTGCATGGTACACAGTAGTTGCTGGGATTTATAGTTCTATAATCAAAGAGCATTCTGAACACCACCAATGATGGAATTGAACCAAACTTGGCACACATAACTCATATGACCAACAGAAAATACTAGAAGGGTTTGGTAGGCATTGACCTTGAGTTTTGGAGTTGTAGTTGACCTACATACAGGGAGTACTGTGGACTCAAACAACGATAGATCCAGACCAAACTTGGTATGAATACTCAATATGCCCAAATGTGAACACTGGTGGAGTTTGGGGGAAATAGACATTGGCATTTGGGAGTTTCTGGGATTTATAGTTCCAAAAGTCACCTCTTCTCCTGAATTTCTCCTCAGCCATTGGGACCAAGAGAGAGAGAGAGAGAGACAGAGGTGGAGATGCCCACCTTTCTTGAAGGTAGGCGCAGAAACAAAGGAGGGAGCGGAGGTGGGAGATACCTAAGAACCTAAGAAAACATGCAAAGGCACCAGAGAAAGTAAAAAATGGGGCTCTCTCTCTCTCTCTCTCTCTCTCTCTTGGTCCCAATGGCTGAAGAGAAAGTCAGGAGAAGAGGCAACTTTTGGTGCACTCGCTGGGGTCTTCAGACACGCTTCCAGACCCAAAGCGGGCCAGGCGCGGCGGCTCCGCCCCTTGGCCCACCCGCGGATTGGGGAGAGGAGAAGAGGCGGGTGGAGCGCAGGGGGATCGGGAAAGGGAGCCGGTCATGGGGAAGGGATCGAACGTGGAGAACGATTGAGCACCGGCTCTGCTCGTGCACACGGTGGCCGGTTGGAGCAGGAATGAGAGGGGCTAGGTGAGGCTCAAGGGCCCGGCCCCTTTGGGAAGAGGATCGCCCGGCAGCGAGGCAAGAAAGCCGAGGCTCCTCCTGGACTGCTAGGGCTGTTGTGAGCTGAGGGGGCGCTCCTCAAGTGGCAGTCGAGGGGCGTTTACAGAGGCGCCTCTGCACCCCTGGCAAAAAAAAGTGTTCTGCAACCGCTTACTTCGCATAATGGACGAGCCGCCCCTTACAAACCTCAGCATTCCATAGCATTGAGCCATGACAGTTAAAGTGGTATCAAACATAATTCATTCTACAGTGTAGATTCTCCCTACAACACTGAGAACAGAGTTTGATTCCCTGCTCAGCCATGGAAACATACTAGGCACTGTACAGGAGTTGATTATAAATTGTATGATTTTAACTCTATTTGTGTTTAGATTGGCTGCAGTAAGGCTGGAGCGACCTAAGTCAGAGAAGTCCTCCATGTGCGTTGCCATGGAGACCGATGCAGGAGAGAGGGAAGTGGGAGGAGCTTAGAGGGGAGAGTTTGAAAAAACGACAGTTAAAAATCAGTTAGGGGTTTAGGTTTAGAGGAGTGAGCAGTGAGGAGTTAGGTTCAGAGGAGTGAGGAGTTAGGAGTTGGGAGAGAAGGAAAGGAAAGGTGGCGAAGTGACTTGTGAAGCAAAGCTTTGAGGCTTTGAAAAGCTGGGTTTGGCTATTGGAAGTTTCTCAGGCTAGTGCAGCCGAATGGTGAAACATAGCCGGTATTCTTTTAGTCTAAGGAGAGGCTAAAGAATAGTTTACTTAGTATTGATCTAGGGAGGATCAACTAAGGGAAACATCCCTGTATGGAAACTTTGTCTGAAACAAGTGCTCTACGTCAGAAAGATACTGTGTTACTTGAAAGAATGAACTGTTAAAGTTACAAGTATTATTCCCAGTGCAACAAGGAAAAGTTACGTCTTGCAACCACACTCTGTGTACTCAATAAAATTGTTAACTTTTATTTGAAGATTGCCTCAGCTCCATCTATTCTGTGTACCAAGTGCCATTTCTCACCTTACAACTTACCTCACGTGGTGGCAGAAACGTAGGGAAAAGTAACCAAATAAATCTACCTTCTTCTCTCCAGTCACGCTGCAGTATATACAGTGTAATTACTACTAAGTTATTACTTTCTTAATAAAGGAGGAGGTGAAATTGAACAGCCTCCCTTCCAACTTGATGGTAAATTTGGTTCCTAATCGACAACCTCCATTGCAAATCGGCCAGTTCTTTTTAAAATTGGGAACTGGGGTAAAATCTCCTGAATACTGGTTCCTTTCAAATTGGTGGCAACAATAAATCATCCCTCCGCTCCCTTGCTTCTTTTCAGCACTCTCTCTCAGTTCCTAAAGGATTTGGTTTTGTAGGCTCTATTTTCAAAGGAAGGAAATGGAAAATCCTCTAAACCCTCTCCCAGTTCCAGGCAGCATAGCATATAGATTAATCGTTCTATTCTATTCTATTCTATTCTGCTTTGGTCATGTTGGGCAAGTGGGCTTATTAACAAAGGAAGCTCCCCATAAATGCACAGCAGAGTAACCTATTAGTAGCAGCGTGACTCAGCACCAGTAGCCAAAAATAATAAAAAGAACAAAAACACACAGACCAATATTATTTCTCCCTATGGAGGCTTTTCTTTGTAGCCAAATAATATAGTTGCACTGTTTACAATAACAAGGTTTCCATAACACAAATAAAGCTCTTTATACTTCCTTCTTTGTTTCTTTGCTCGCTGGGCTTCTTTCTCAAGCAGATAAACAGCTAACAGCTTCGATCTCACAGAGGCTCCTCTCACACTGAATGTACACAGGAGTTTCACACACAGCAGCCCTCACACAGAGGCCTTCAACCTCGGGCTTCTCTCATCAAAGCTTCTCACACCAGGCCTTCTCACACTGGCGCTGACTAAGCTACAGACACTCCTGCTTATATTATCACCTGACTGGTTTTGCTTAGTCGTTGCAATTTAATCTTTGAAATACTTGACTAGTATTTTTGTAATTAAAGATACATTGTTAATTTTCAATATATCTGACAGGTCAGACTTCACCTAGAATGACTCGGTTTCCAGTTCTGGGCAAAGCAATCCAAGGAGATGGACAAGATGGAAAATGTATTGTCGAAGGCTTTCGTGGCTGGAATATGTTTTTCGGGCTGTATGACCATGTTCCAGAAGCATTCTCTCCTGACATTTCACCTGCATCTATGGCAGGCATCCTCAGAGGCTGTGAGGTCTGTTGGAAACTAGGAAAAATGGGGTTTCTGTGGATTGTCCAGGAGAACTCTTGTCTGCTGGAGGTAGGTGTGAATGTTTCAATTGGCCACCTTGATTAGTATTTAACAGCCTAGCAGTTTCAAGGTGTGGCTTCTTACTGCCTGGGGAAATTCGTTGTTGAGAGGTCCCTGATTATTTCTTGTCTGGAGTTCCCCTAGAATCATAGAAGAGTTAGAAGAGACCTCATGAGCCATCCAGTCCAACCCCCTGCCAAGAAGCAGGAAAATTGCATTTAAAGCACCCCCGACAGATGGCCATCCAGCCTCTGTTTAAAAGTTTCCAAAAAAGGAGCCTCCACCACACTCCGGGGCAGAAAGTTCCACTGCTGAATGGCTCTCACAGTCAGGAAGTTCTTCATAATGTTCACATGGAATCTCCCTCTTTTTCTATGTTTTTCTTTATTTACTGTTATGATTTTAGAGGTTTTTTTTAATACTGGTAGCCAGATTTTGTTTATTTTCATGGTTTCTTCCTTTCTGTTGAAATTGTCCACATGCTTGTGGATTTCAGTGGCTTCTCTGCATAGTCTGACATGGTAGTTGTTAGAGTGGTCCAGCATTTCTATATTCTCAAACTATTTATTTATTTATTTGTTGTTGTTCATTCGTTCAGTCATCTCCGACTCTTCGTGACCTCATGGACCAGCCCATGCCAGAGCTCCCTGTCGGCCGTCACCACCCCCAGCTCCTTCAAGGTCAGTCCAGTCACTTCAAGGATGCCATCCATCTATCTTGCCCTTGGTCAGCCCCTCTTCCTTTTACCTTCCACTTTATTTACAGCATTTATATTCCGCCCTTCTCACCCCGCAGGGGACTCAGGGCGGATTACAGTGTACACATATATGGCAAACATTCAATGCCAATTTTGACATACAACATATACAGACATAGACAGAGGCTATTTAACTTTTTCTGGCTGCCAGGGGAGCTGTCACTTTCATCGTCCATCTGCGACACTGATGAAGTACTTCCGCATTCCCCGCATGCTTTTTGCTGGAGTGCTTCCTGGAGTCTTTTTTAATGGCCTCATAAATTAGTTAATTTAGCCTCCCCACACTTTAAGGTGGTACCTAATTTTCCTACTTGACAGATGCAACTGTCTTTCGGGTTGCAAAGGTCAACAACAGGCTACACAATTGGTTGGAAACCCACTACAACCCGGGCTGGCTTCGAACTCATGACCTTTTGGTCAGAGTGATCTTAACTCTGTGTCCAGGTTGGTTCATCAGGTGCTCTGCTATGGCTGACTTCTCTGGCTGAAGTAGTCTGCAGTGCCTTTCATGTTCCTTGATTCGTGTTTGGGCAATGCTGCGTTTGGTGGTTCCTCACCTCTGCAGGAATCTACCGTATACCGTGCAGCTGTGGACAAGTCTACATAGGGACCACCAAACGCAGCATTGCCCAAACACGAATCAAGGAACATGAAAGGCACTGCAGACTTCAACATGGCCATACAGCCCAAAAAACTTACAGCCACCTAAGATGGAAAATATTCAGAAAAAGAAGACCGAAATGGTCCAAGGTTTGGAAACTATGAATCCCTCTGAGGAGCAGCACTGGGTCCGTTTAGCCTAAAGAAGAAAAGGTTAAGAAAGGACATGAGAGCCAAGTTTAATTATTTGAAATGATGTCACACTGCTGGGAGGGCTTTGAATGTGTCTTCCTGTATCACAGATTGAGGTTGGACTGGATGACCCTCCAACTCTAGGATTCTATGACCCCTCTTCTGTTCAGAGCAGAGGAGCAGGAAGGGAGAGGAAAATGCCGGCAACCCTGTTTATGGGACCATCACTGAGCTGCTCCACTTGAGTGTCTTCATATTGCTCTGGATTCCAGAGCTGAGTGTGTTTACATGGTTGCCACAGCAGCGAGATTCTGGAATGAATCTCTCTGTTAAAACGGGCTGAGATTCCAACGTGATTCCAGGATTATCCAGACTTGGATGGCAGTGGAAAACTCCCTCTAATCCAGTGTTTTTCAACCTGGGGTTGGGATCCCTGGGGGGGGGGGGGTGTGTGAGGGGGTGTCAGAGGGTTGCCAAAGACCGTCAGAAAACACAGTATTTTATCTTCGTCATGGGGGTTCTGTGTGGGAAGTTTGGCCCAATTCTTTCATTGGTGGGTGTTCTGGTACGGCTGTACCAGGAGCTCCAGCTTCTTTTTCTTTCTTCGAGTGTTTGCATGTATTCCAAGGTTCCATGCATTTTGCAATAAGGTGGCTTCCCTTGGTTTGCAATTATAGGGCCAATGACCCATCAATCATCTTTAGGTTCTTTAGTTTCACTCCCTTTTCTGGGTTTAGGAGGAAAAAGGGGACCTCTAGTTCAGTTCACACAGAGAAGCCTTTCATACAAGACGTGAATCAGTTCCACCTGTAGAAAGCTTAGTCTTTTACAGCTTTTGCTGGGGGAATTTAGTCCCACAGCTCTACAGAGATCTACAGCTCTTTTGTTGGGGGGGATTCAGTTCCACAGCTCTACAGAGAAGCATAGCTTTTGCTGGGGGGATCCAGTCCCACAGCTTTACAGCCAGCCTTCGCTGGGAATTGAAGACCTTCTTTCCTCTTGGAAATCTACAAAAGGACTCTGTTTGGTAAGGACCACTCACAGCAGCCATAACGCAATTTGGACCGGGTGTAGGGGCCCACGCCAGCAGGGCCTAAGACAGATTGCCCAGGTAGAGATTGAGGATTTCCCTGATACTTAAGAAACAGTTCATGAAGATAGTTGCCTGTCCCTTGTGGACAAGATTAAGAAAGCCACCAGTTGATTCAAAGCCTTGAAGTATTTGTTTGATTTATTGAAGACCTAAGCAATAATAAAGAACTTTGTTAAACTTTCCAAGTTTCTAAAGACTTTGTTTAGGGAAATCCAAAAGGCCTCTAATCCGAGGCACCCCCGGTGTCCCGTTGGGCATACAGAACACGTCCTGTCTACAGAACTTTTCACAGGCCCAGCGTGTGACAGCATAGTGGGGTTCAGAATGCTCTTTGATTATAGCTGAACTATAAATCCCAGCAACTACAACTCCCAAATGTCAAGGTTTATTTTCCCCAAACTCCACCAGTGTTCACATTTGGGCAGATTGCGTTTTCGTGCCAGGTTTGGTCCAGATACATCATTGTTTGAGTCCACGGTGTTCTCTGTTGTAGGTGAACTATAAATCCAAAACTCAAGGTCAATGCCCACCAAGCCATTCCAGTATTTTCTGTTGGTCATGGGTGTTCTGCGTGCCAAGTTTGGTTCAATTCCATCGTTGGTGGAGTTCAGAATGCTCTTTGATTGTAGGTGAACTATAAATACCAGCAACTAAAACTCCCAAATGTCAAGGTCTATTTTCCCCAACCCCACCAGTATTCAGATTTGGACGTATTGTGTATTTGTGCCAAATTTGGTCCAGTGAATGAAAATACATCCTGTATTTTAGATATTTACATTATGATTCATAACAATAGCAAAATACACTTATGGAGTGCCAATGAAAATAATTTTATGATCGAGGGTCACCACAAGATGAGGAACTATATCGAGGGGTCACGGCATTAGGAAGGTTGAGAAACATTGCTGTAATCCTTTTCTATTGCTTACACCGCTTTGTTTTCACTGGTCCCTCCTTGCGATCATCAGGGCACCAAAAGGCCAAGAAAAACCCATGATGGCTTCCTCTTAGGAGGCCAGAAATGGCTGAAAGACACACAACAACAAAAGCCATTTATTGCTTTGAATGCATTTTATTTTAATCTTAAACAATGTGCCACCTTGGGAGAAAGGCAAAAAATACAATACAATAAATAATTCTAGTGTGAAGAAAGTTGAGCAATCAGATGAGGCTTCGAGCGGCTGTTTTCATGTGCCACCACAGCTGGTTGAAGGGGACCAAATCCAGTTGCCAGTCGATCTGGTTCCTTTTTACCAGCCCTAGGGACACATATGTGTAGACATCTGCTCCTTCCGTGCTGCTTCTCATTCTCTTTGCCTCTTGCAATTAGGAACTTTGTAGGACTGAAGTCGACGGTTCCAATCCCATCCCAACGATACATACTTCTTAACATTCCATAAATCTGGCCAACTCCATATGGGCATATGAAGAAGTATGTAGGCTCAAGAGGGAGGCGGGACACATGGATGTATCTCCTGCCTTGTGCCAATGGGGCAAAACTCCTGGAGGAAAAAAAAGACAGAGAAAAGCATTTAGTGAGAAAACCCCTAGAGCTGGGTTTCATTCAACACCTCTTGCAAAGGAGAATGAAGTACAACCATTCTTCTAGCTATATATACAATAAAAGGAAATATATATGTGCGACTGCATCTCTGTATATGAACCCACATGGTCGCTCTGTTCATCTGGAGAGGCCCTGCTCACAATTCCTCCTGTGTCGCAAGCGCCTTTGGTGGGGACAAGGGACAGGGCCTTCTCTGTGGTAGCCCCCCGACTCTGGAACTCTCTCCCCAAGGACATCAGACAAGCCCCAACATTGGCAGTCTTTAGGAAGAGCTTGAAGACCTGGCTGTTCCAGTGTGCCTTTCCAGAATAGGAAACTCCCAGCATCATGTCCCAAACGCACTTTATTAGAGATTTAAGATTGCCTGCACATTGCACCTACCCTAAAATCCTTACATTTATCTGTCATGTCCAGCACTTTTAATCTTTATTCACTACATTTGGCCTGGCCCTAGTTTTAACTGTGTCATGATGTTATTGTTTAATGTTTTATTGTTTATTGCTTAATGTTTATTGGTTTGCTTGAGTTTTATTGTGTATTTGTTGTGCTGTTGTTTTATTGAGAGCCTTGGCCTATGTAAGCCACACCGAGTCCTTCGGGAGATGTTAGCGGGGTACAAATAAAGTAAATAAATTATATATATATATATATTATATATATATATATATATATATATATATATATATATATATATATATTCCGCCTCACCCCCTACCAACCCCAGAGATCCCTCCGTTCTGAGGATCAAGATTTGTTGGAAATTCCCAATGTCAAGACCTTGCGTCTAACAACAACCAGACGCAGAGCCTTTACAGCAGTGGCACCATCGCTCTGGAATACTCTGCCACCTGAAGTCTGTGCCTTGTGGGACTTATCAGCTTTCCGCAGGGCATGTAAGACATATCTGTTTCAACAGGTCTTTGATTTTTGATATTGCTGTTTTTAAATTGTTTTTAAATTGTGCTAGATTTTAGCTTGTTCTTGTAAGCCTCTCCGAGCCCCAGGGGAGTGGCGGCATATACGTTTGAATAATAAATAAATAAACAAATAAACAAATAAATTGATATCTGTATGTATATATGTATTTTCCAAGATGACACCTATGAGAGGGTTGCAGGAAAGAGCCATTTCTTACCCCCAAGAGGTCACTAGAGTGTCATGGGAAAGAGCCAGCTGTTACTCCAAGAGGTCACTAGAGAGTTTCTGGAAATAACCCCTTGTTACCACAAGAGGTCACTAAAGGGCTGTAGGAAAGAGCCATCTGTTTCCCCAAGAGGTCACTAGAGGGTTGATGGAAAGAGCCAGCTTATTGAAGCCCGTGAAATATCTGAGTATGGGGACGAGAATATTCTGGTTGACCCTGGTGTTTCTGTGGGGGAAAGCAAAAGTGTTTTTGAGATGATGGGAATGTTTTGAGTAGATCTGTTGTTGGGAAAACAGTGAATCTCATAAAAATCGGCCAGGAATTGGCTTTGAAAGGAATGTGGACGAGACAGAAGGGTTACAGATAACCCAATGTTTATAGATCAGAAGTCATAGTGCAACACAGACAGAAATCCAGTGTTCCCAGAGTCTGAAAAATAAGGGATAGTATTCTTAAAGAATTGGAGTCAATGTTTGGTGGGGATATCAACGTTGGATTTTCATGTGTCAAGTTGTCTGTTTTCAGAGCTCCGAGTTAGGAGTTCTGTTCTTGGGTCTGTATCTTGTTTTCCTGTTTAAGTCCCATGCCTCCTGTTTGGATTACAAATCTTGTTTCAAGTTTTAAACCTTTGGGATTATAGTCAAGTTAAAGTATCAAACCTGTGGATTATGGTCATGTTCATGCTTTCAAGCTTTTGGATATAATTCTAGTTTAGTATACGTTTCTCTTGGATTACAGTTTTAATTACCGTATATACTCGAGTATAAGCTGACCCGAATATAAGCCGAGGCACCTAATTTTACCACAAAAACCTGGGAAAATGTATTGACTCGAGTATAAGCCGAGGGTGGGAAATGCAGTACCTACTGGTAAATTTCAAATTTCAAAATAGATACCAATAAAATTATATTAATTTAGGCATTGTTAGGTTAAATGTTTTTGAATATTTACATAAAACTGTAATTCCAGATAAAACTGTACAACTCTGATTAAACCATTATTCTAACTTTCTTCAAAGTGAATATGCTTACACGTCATCCAATAATAATAAATAGAGTAAAATAATAATAATAATAATAATAATAATAATAGAGTAAAATAATGGAATGTAATAATAACAATACAGTAAAATAATAAATGTAACAATAACAATAAATAGAGTTAAATAAATGTAATAATAACAACAATAATAAAATAATAAATGTAATAATAATAATAACAACAAAGTAAAATAATAAATAACATTGACTTGAGTATAAGCCGGAGGAGACTTTTTCAGCCTAAAAAAAGGACTGAAAAATGAGGCTTATACTCGAGTATATACAGTAAGTGGTGTTTTGGAATTCCTATTCAGAGTTGGTTGTTGTTAAGCTTCTGGAAATCTAGCTCATGGGTGTATTTTGAAACTGCTTTTATATTATATACACTTTTCTTAATAAACTTACGATTCTTGTTCATCTGTGTGGTGTTTGGGTGAAAAGGAGATCAAGTAGGTGACTGGGCTACAACGCAAGAGGTCACTAGAGCAGTGGTTCTCAACCTGTGGGTCCCCAGGTGTTTTGGCCTACAACTCTCAGAAATCCCAGCCTGTTTACCAGCAGTTAGGATTTCTGGGCGGCCGCAACATCTGGGGACCCACAGATTGAGAACCACTGCACTAGAGGGTTGTCGGAAAGAGCCAGCTGTTACTCCAAGAGGTCACTAGAGCAGTGGTTCTCAACCTGTGGGTTCCCAGGTGTTTTGGCCTACAGCTCCCAGAAATCCCAGCCTGTTCACCAGCAGTTAGGATTTCTGGGTGGCCACAACATCTGGGGACCCACAGATTGAGAACCACTGCACTAGAGGGTTGTGGGAAAGAGCCAGCTGTTACTCCAAGAGGTCACTAGAGCAGTGGTTCTCAACCTGTGGGTCCTCAGGTGTTTTGGCCTACAACTCCCAGAAATCCCAGCCTGTTTACCAGCAGTTAGGATTTCTGGGCGGCCGCAACATCTGGGGACCCACAGATTGAGAACCACTTCACTAGAGGGTTGTGGGAAAGAGCCAGCTGTTACTCCAAGAGGTCACTAGAGCAGTGGTTCTCAACCTGTGGGTTCCCAGGTTTTTTTGGCCTACAGCTCCCAGAAATCCCAGCCTGTTCACCAGCAGTTAGGATTTCTGGGTGGCCACAACATCTGGGGACCCACAGATTGAGAACCACTGCACTAGAGGGTTGTGGGAAAGAGCCAGCTGTTACTCCAAGAGGTCACTAGAGCAGTGGTTATCAACCCGTGGGTCCCCAGGTGTTTTGGCCTACAACTCCCAGAAATCCCAACCTGTTTACCAGCAGTTAGGATTTCTGGGTGGCCACAACATCTGGGGACCCACAGATTGAGAACCACTTCACTAGAGGGTTGTGGGAAAGAGCCAGCTGTTACTCCAAGAGGTCACTAGAGCAGTGGTTATCAACCCGTGGGTCCCCAGGTGTTTTGGCCTACAACTCCCAGAAATCCCAACCTGTTTACCAGCAGTTAGGATTTCTGGGTGGCCACAACATCTGGGGACCCACAGATTGAGAACCACTGCACTAGAGGGTTGTGGAAAGAGCCAGCTGTTACTCCAAGAGGTCACTAGAGCAGTGGTTCTCAACCTGTGGGTCCCCAGGTGTTTTGGCCTACAACTCCCAGAAATCCCAGCCTGTTTACCAGCAGTTAGGATTTATGGGTGGCCACAACATCTGGGGACCCACAGATTGAGAACCACTTCACTAGAGGGTTGTGGGAAAGAGCCAGCTGTTACTCCAAGAGGTCACTAGGCAGTGGTTCTCAACCTGGGGTCCCCAGATGTTTTTGGCCTACAACTCCCAGAAATCCCAGCTAGTTTACCAACTTTTAGGATTTCTGGGAGTTATAGGCCAAAAACAACTGGGGACCCCAGGTTGAGAACCACTGCACTAGAGGGTTGCCGTTGAACTCTAAATCAGCCAGGTGTGCTCACTACCTGAGGGACAGAGAAAGTCCTCCTTTGTGTTTCATTCTGGTGATAGAACCATCTTTACAATCATAACACTTACAATTTTTAAAAATAAATACCATTACAAAATGCAAACCTGGGCAACACTGGGTATCTAATCTAATATGTGAAAGTGAGTATAAAAGTCAAAGTATGTATATGTGTGTCTTGGTTGGTTTGTTCATTTGTACCACAAAGGCTTCTCAATCACTTGATGGATCTGACCAAACTTGGTGCAAATCTCATTACCCAACAAAGGTAAAAAGGAGAAAAACAAAGTGGGGTGGCTGTGGATAGGTGGAGAATTAACTTTTGCTAGGTAGGGTGGTCCTGTGTGATGTCACCAGAAAAGAAAGAGAGGAAAGTAGTTGGGCTGCTGCGAGGTGGCATATGTATGATGGGAAGGGATGAGGGAGGGAAGGGATGAAGGAAAGAAAGAAAGGGGGAAAGAAGGGGAAGAAGGGAAGGGAGAAGGAAGGAAGGAGAACGAAAAGGGAAGAAGAGAAAGGAAAGAGGAAGAGGTATATGGGGAGAGAACAAATGAAAGAAAGAGAAAGAAGGGGAGGAAAAATGAAGGGAAGGGGGGAAAAGATAAAAAGAAGGAAGAGAAAAGAAAAGAAAGAAAGAAAATGGCAGAAGATGCATGTGGGAAAGCAAGGGAAGAAAGAAGGAAGAAAAGGAAAGAGAGAGGGAGAACAGCTTCTGAAGCTCTTGTATTCCCCTGAAGTCTCCCCCATCAGAATCAACAAGTTAAAAGATAATTCATAACATCATAGAATATCAGAATTATAAGGGACTGCAAGCGGCAACTACTCCATATCTTCCATCTGTCCTGATTTGGAACCAAAAGTCCTGATTTTCAAAAAATAAATTTTATTAATTTTCCACCATATATACAATACTAGCGGTCCCCTGCCACGCATTGCTGTGGCCCAGTCTGTTGATCTGGAAAATAAAGTAATGAGAAAGTGTTGATTTCTAATATATGTAATGTCTTTCTGCTTGTGGGTAAACAGTATTTCTTGCTGTTTCTTTGTCAGTGTTGATGTGGAGATTGTCTGGTTGCCTACTTTGGAACATGCAA
This sequence comes from Anolis sagrei, assembly GCF_037176765.1. Taxonomy (NCBI): domain Eukaryota; kingdom Metazoa; phylum Chordata; class Lepidosauria; order Squamata; family Anolidae; genus Anolis; species Anolis sagrei. The sequence continues at coordinate 81,036,703 of NC_090034.1, read as the reverse complement.
CATATCATTGGCCTTCTTTAGGGGTCCCTGTCAAATCTTTGATACTGCATCTGTCTTATACAGATATATGTGTGTGTGAATGGCTGGATGGCTCTTTGTCAGGAGGGCTTTATGTTTTCTTGCCCTGGTGAAGGGAGTTGGACTGGATTGGCCTTAAGGCAGCATTTCTCACCATGGGGTTTGGGACCCCTGGAGGGGGTTGTGAGGGGGCATCAGAAGGGTCGCCAAAGACCACCAGAAAACACAGTATTTTATGTTGGTCATGAAGGTTCTGTGTGGGAAGTTTGCCCCAATTCTGTCATTGGTGGGGTTCAGAATGCTCCTTGATTGTAGGTGAACTATAAATCCGAGTAACTACAACTCCCAAATGTCAAGGTCTATTCCCCCCAAACTCCATCTGTGTTTATATTTGGGCATATTGAGTATTCGTGCCAAGTTTGGTCCAGATCCATCATTGTTTGAGTCTACAGTGCTCTCTAGATGTAGGTGAACTACAACTCCAAAACTCAAGGCCAATGCCACCAAACCCTTCTAGTGTTTTCTATTGGTCAGGAGGGTCCTGTGTGCCAACTTTGGATCAATTTCATCGTTGGTGGAGTTCAGAATGCTCTTTGATTGTAGGTGAACTATAAATCCCAGCAACTACAACTCCCAAATGACAAAATCATATATATATATTTTGAGTGATGGTCACTCCTTGTGTTGTGAGACGTTTTGTTGCCAAATTTGGTGTAATTTCATTCATTGGTTCTTTTGTTTTTAAGGTACTCATTATGCACAGAGCATTTATATATATATATAGATTATATACAGCAACAAATCGCAATCTGAAATCTAGCCATATCTCATCCACCTCTCCTTCATGACTCACAGCTGCTTACAAATTATTTCCCAGCCAATGCTCTTACTAATAAATTGTCCTCTATTATCTAATTAATTTAATAATAGTCATATTATTAACTCTACAGTGTAGGTGCCCCTGATCATTTATCCAAAATCTCACTGGGTCTAAGAGTGTTTTAAATCGGCTATGACTTTGGCACGTAGAGCTTGCACATATAGCCGTGAACCAATTCTCCTTTATTTTTCCTCTTTCTGATTTCACCCAGGTGTGCTTTCCTTTGGAAGGAGACTACTAGAGGCTTGTCAGTGTTTTATAATATATGCTTTTGTTTACAATATGAATAATATAGCCAGATAGACTACTATCTACAGACAGCTGAAGTTGCTGCTCCAATATCGCATCCCTGGGGAGATAGAGAGCACTTTACTATGTCGCTTGAGCCAAAAAGCAGCTCTCTTGTGTCTCTATCAGTCTCCAATTTCAGTCTACCAGTTTGGGCCTTTTGTTGTTCCTGACTTGAGAAACCCATGAGGAGTGCATCCATACTGTAAGATTAATACAGTTTGAAAAGCACTTGAACGGCTATAGCTCAGTGTTATGTAATCGTGGGAGTTGTAGTTTGATAAGGTGCTGGTGCCTCACCAAACTGCAGCTCCGAAGACTCCATAGTATTGAGCAATGCAGTTAAAGTGCATTTACTTCCCTTCCATTCTTTTGTCCTTCCCTCCTTCCCTCTCTTTTTTCTTTCCTTCTCTCGTTCGTTCCTTCCTCCTTACCTCCCTAGCTCCCTTGCCTCCCTCTTTCTCTTTCTGTCCTTCCACCCTTTCGTCCTTCCTTCCCTCTTTCCCACCTCACTCCCTCTGTCTCCTTCCTTCTCATTTGTCTTTCTTTCCTTCTCTCTTTACTTTATCCTTCCCTTATTTCTTTCCTTCTCTTTTTCCTTCCTCCTTTCCTTCCACCCTTCCCTCCTTCCCTCATTCCTCCCTCTCTCCCTCTTTCTCTCCTTCCTTCCCTTTTGTCTTTCCTTCTCTTTATCCTTCCCTTCCACCCTTTCGTCTTTTCTTCCTTCTCTCCTTCCTCCCTCTCTCCCTCTCCCTTTCCTTCCTTCCCTTTTGTCTTTCCTTCCTTCTCTCTTTCCTTTATCCTTCCCTTCCTTCCACCCATCCTTCTTTTCATCCCTTCCTTCCTTCTCTTTTTCCTTTTGTCCTTTTCTTCCTTCCTTCCTTCCATCCATCCTTCCTTCCCTTTTGTCTTTCCTTCTTTATCCTTCCCTTCCACCCTTTCGTCTTTCCTTCCTTCTCTCCTTCCTCCATCTCTCCCTCTCTCTCCTTCCTTCCTTCCTTCCTTCCTTCCCTTTTGTCTTTCCTTCCTTCTCTCTTTCCTTTATCCTTCCCTTCCTTCCATCCATCCTTTTCATCCCTTCCTTCCTTCTCTTTTTCCTTTTATCCATTTCTTTCTTCCTTCCATCCATCCTTCCTTCCCTTTTGTCTTTCCTTCCTTCCCTCTTTCCTCCCTCCTTCCCTCTTTCTCTTTTCATCCTTCCCTTCCTCCCTTTCCTTCCTTTCCTCTTTACTCCCTCCTTCCCTCTCTCCCTCTTTCTCCTTCCATCCTTCCCTTCTTCCCTTTTGTCCTTCCTTCTCTTTATCCTTCCCTTCCACCCTTTCGTCTTTCCTTCCTTCTCTCGTTCCCCCCTCTCCCCCTCTCTCTTTCCTTCCTTCCTTCCTTTTTGTCTTTCCTTCCTGCTCTCTTTCCTTTATCCTTCCCTTCCTTCCATCCATCCTTTTCAACCCTTCCTTCCTTCTCTTTTTCCTTTTATCCTTTTCTTTCTTCCTTCCATCCATCCTTCCTTCCTTTTTGTCTTTCCTTCCTTTTTGTCTTTCCTTCCTTCCCTCTTTCCTCCCTCCTTCCCTCTCTTCCTCTTTCTCTTTTCATCCTTCCCTTCCTCCCTTTCCTCCTTCCTTCCTTTCCTCTTTACTCCCTCCTTCCCTCTCTCCCTCTTTCTCCTTCCATCCTTCCCTTCCTCCCTTTTGTCCTTCCTTCCTTCTCTGTTTCCTTCCTCCTTCCCTTCCTTCTTTCCTTCACCAGGCAGCCAGTCCTCCTATAGCAGAGAGTACTAGCACATGGTCCCCAAGTTAGAAAGTTTGCCCATGCCTGCCCTAAGAGTTGAGGACTAGCGCCTTCCAGGTCAGTAAATCCAGTCCATATTTTCCTACAAACTTCAACAGAGTTGTCCTGGGTGCTGCAACCTACCCAGCACCTTGGAGAGCTCCTTTAAAGTATAAAGTAAAACCAGGAGCGGAATCACCTTCAAGTTGATATGGACTTCCTAACTGTTTTAGAACAGCTGGGAAGGGTTGCCATTTCCATTTCTTTCCGCTCCATGGCTTTGCTTTGCTTGCAAGAAGAGGCACCGAGAGGATATGCTGCAGGAAGGGCCTTTGCATGCCAAGGAAGGAGATTTTCTCACTCTTTTAAGTCTGTGACCTTAAATGACCCCCCTCCTGTCTGCCCATTTTTGAACATAGCCATATGCAGAGAGATCCGTTTTAACACGCCCTAACTATAGCACTTTGATTTCCCATGTATTGCTACAGCTGCATCAGTTTGGGGAGGTGCTAAGTAACCGCAGATTCCAGGACAACGCAGAACAGAACTATATGCAGGAAGACACAATCCAAGCCCACCTGACAGATGGCCATCCAGCCTTTGTTTCAAAATCTCCAGAGAAGGAGGCTCCAATGTAAATCCTTCCATCTTGAATGCTTCCATCTTGAAACTGCATGGAATCGCAAAATCAAAAGAGTTGGATGGGATCCCAAGGGCCATCCAGTCCAACCCCCTTCTGCCATGCAGGATGACACAACCAAAACCCTCCTGACAGATGGCCAGCCAGATTCTGCGTAACAACCCCCAGAGAAGGAAAACCAACACTGAGCCCCAAACTCCACTTTGAAAATAATTCTAAATGATAATGCGCTGGTATTTTGGATCAGCTTCCAAAGTGTGTTTGAGCCAGTTGGTCACAATGGCATTGCGAGGATTGGTGTGATAATTCATAGACCATAATGTTGGAGCTAAAATAACGGAAAATGTGAGAACCCAGGTGCAATGAAAGCAATAGCACATGTTTGTAGGACATGGAAACCATGTGATTCAAAGCATCATTGTAACTGAATGACAATGACAATGATGATGATGATGATGATGATGATGATGATAATAATAATGTGTAGTCCAACACTCAAATCACTACACCATACTTTCTCCCATTAGCAAATTATACCATGGTGTGTGTGTATAAAATCACAGAATCATAGAATTACAGAGTTGGAAGAGACCAGATGGGCCATCTAGTCCAACCTCCTGACATGCAGAAAAAGCACAATCAAAGCAGCCCTGACAGATGGTCATCCAGCCTCTGTTTTTGCTTGCTTGCATACTGCAAGTCGCTTCTGGTCGCATCTGGACTGAGAGAATCAGCCGTCTACGAAGATGTTGCCTAGGGGACGCCCGGATGTCTTGCAATCCTGCGAGGAGGCTTCTCTCATGTCCCCCTGGCACAACCTGGGGATCACAACCAGACACAGTGAAGCCATCTGTCCTTGCGCTATGCTACTCTGCTGCTGAGTATGCATGCCCAGTGTGGAGCACATCTCACCACACTAAAACAGTAGATGTGGCTCTTAATGAGACATGCAGCATTATCACAGGGTGTCTGCGCCCTACACCACTGGAGAAATTACACTGCTTAGCTGGTATTGCACCACCTGACATCTGCCGGGAAGTAGCAGCCAATAGTGAAAGGACCAAAGCAGAGACATCTCCAGCCCATCCCGTTTGGGTATCAGCCAGCATGTCAACGACTTATATCTAGAAATAGTTTTCTAAGATCTACAGAGACACTCGCTGAAACACCTCAGCAAGCGAGAGTCCAAAAGTGGCAGGCTCAAACCCGGAATCTCAACCAGTGGCTGATACCAAATGAGAGACTCCCTCCTGGGCACACAGAAGACTGGGCGACTTGGAAGGCGCTGAACAGACTGCGCTCTGGCACCACGAGATGCAGAGCCAACCTCAAGAAATGGGGCCACAAAGTGGAATCCACAACATGCGAGTGTGGAGAAGAGCAAACCACTGACCACCTGCTGCGATGCACCCTGAGCTCTGCCACATGCACAATGGAGGACCTTCTTGCAGCAACACCAGAGGCACTCCAAGTGGCCAGCTACTGGTCAAAGAACATTTAATCAATTACCAAACTTGCAAATTTTGTGTTTTGTCTGTTTGTTTGTTTTGTTCTGTTAGAAATGTAATACAATTGACTGGTTGCCCTGACATGACAAATAAATAGCCTCTGTTTTTAAAGCTTCCAAGGAAGGTGTGTGTGTATATGTGTGTATGTATATGTGTGTATGTATGTGTGTATAAACACACACACACACACACATATACATACACACACACACCTTGGAAGAGTTCAGAGTTCTAGCTCCAAGAAATCACTACAAATACCTCCCAGCCTCAGAAGAGTAGGGGGGAAAAATGGATCCGGAGGTAACAATCAGCAAAACCCAAGGAAAACTCATGTTTCTTTATACCGATCTGGAATACCCAAGTGTGTCCCTTGATGCATTTTGTAGCAAAAACTGCTGATGTGAATCTTTCTAAAAGTGACAATGGCTACAACACTCAAAATGCATCGTAATCGTAAGCAATCAAAGGATCATAAGGCTGGAAAGGCTTCCCCAAAGGTCATCTTTCTCCATCTTGTCTCTTGTGCTAATAATATAACATAATATATTGTATATACATATAATATTTATAATATTATAATGTAATACAATATAATACTAACAATAATATATTATAATTATATATTTTATATTACATGTAATATTACTAATAATATTATAATATAATGCTATAATGCAATATAGTAATATATAATACTGATATTGTACTATGCTAATAGTATAATATATTGTATGTATATATATCTTGTAAGCTGCTCTGTGTCCCCTTTGGGATCTGGATCTTCGTTGCCAGTGTGATGTCTCTATTCTTCACTATTTTATCAAGATTGATCATTGCTCTCCTCCCAAGAAGTAAGTGTCTCCTGATTTCCTGGCTGCAGTCTGTGTCTGCAGTAATCTTTGCACCTAGAAATACAAAGTCTGTCACGGCCTCCACATTTTCTCCCTCTATTTCCCAGTTGTCAATCACTTTTGTTGCCATAATATTGGTTTTTTTGATGTTTAACTGCAACCCAGCTTTTGCGCTTTCTTCTTTCACCTTGATTGGAAGGCTCCTCAGCTCCTCCTCGCTTTTGGCCATCAAAGTGGTATCATCTGCATATCTAAGGTTGTTAATGTTTCTTCCAGCAATTTTTATCCCAGCCTTGCATTCGTAAAACCTCACACATCACATGATGTGTTCTGCATACAAGTTGAATTGGTTGGGTGAGAGTATACAACCCTGCCGTACGCCTTTCCCAATCTTGAACCAGTCTGTTGTTCCGTGGTCAGTTCTGACTGTTGCTACTTGGTCCTTATACAGATTCTTCAGGAGAGAGATAAGATGATTTGGTGTGCCCATACCACCAAGAACATACCTCTCTAGGCTATGTTAAATTGCTCTCACCACCAAGAAGTTAATTCCAATATCCAGTCCAAATCTACTCTTGTGTAACTTCAAACCCTGGATAGTTCCTTTGTTGTTTAGACCATGGCCCCATCTACACTGCCATGTAATGCAAGTTCAAACTGCATTATATAGTCAGTTCAGTGCAGTGCCTTCTCGGTGGTGGCCCCTTGACTCTGGAATTCACTCCCTAAGGACATCAGACACACGTGGTTGTTCCAGTGTGCCTTCCCAGACTAAGGAAAACTCTTAGCAATATGTCCTCAAATGCACTTTAATATTGATTTAGGATTGTCTGCGCACCCTCATCTTTCTCTGAAAACCTATCCTAGTTCACCTCCTTGCTCATGTCAGCATTTTAAAATTTTAATTATTACATTTGGCCTGGCCATAGGTTTTAAATGCTGTATGTTATTATTGTTATTGTTTATTGATTATTGTTTATTTTTGTTTTTGAGTTTTATTTTATTTTATTGTTGTATTGATTATTTGTTATTGCCTTTGTTTACTGATGTACTGTGGGCTTGGCCTCATGTAAGCCGCAATGAGTCCCTTGGGCAGATGGTAGCGGGGTACAAATAAAGTTTTATTATTATTATATTATATTATATGGCATTGCAGAACCCTGTGACCTTCACCAAATGCCACTTACTTTGACATACCATTGAATGGATTCATGGAAATAGAGTACTGAAAAGGAGCTTAACATTCGAGTTGAATCCTTTGATAATGTAGAAAATCTTGAATGAAAAAGCCCTAAAGGGTAGTTTCCTGATGTGTTTGGGCTTAACTTCGCATTTCTCGCTGCCAATGACCAAATGTCGGTCAAGCAAGTGATAGGCAGCATAGCCATCAATTCCTCAAATGCCTCTTCCGTAAGAATGCTGCTCCTCCAGTGAAATTTCCCTTCCGTCCCCCAATTGCTAGCATTGCAGTAACATTTTGGCATGAGCATTTAGATATACAATAAGCCTTTGGTGTCCGGTTTCAGGACTTGTGTGGATACCAAAATCCATGGAGACTCGATCCCTCATTATATACAATAGTGTAGAGAATCATATAATCATAGAGTTGGAAGAGACCACATGGGCCATCTAGTCCAACCTCCTGCCATGCAGGAAAAGCACAATCAAAGCTGCCCTGACAGATGGCCATCCAGCCATCCAGCTTCCAAGAAATTATGTCTCTGGTATAAAATGGCAAAATCAAGCTTTGCCTTTTTGGGGAAGTACTTTAAAGTCGTACATGCAGAATCCATTTTATTTATTTATTTATTCGGAGCCCTCGATGGCGCAGTGGGTTAAACCCATGTGCCGGCAGGACTGAAGACCGACAGGTCAGCGGTTCGAATCCGGGGAGAGCACGGATGAGCTGCCCCTGTCAGCTCAGCTCCTCATGTGGGGACATGAGAGAAGCCTCCCACAAGGATGGTCAAACATCAAAACATCCAGGTGTCCCCTGGGCAACGTCCTTGCAGACGGCCAATTCTCTCACACCAGAAGAGACTTGCAGTTTCTCAAGCCACTCCTGACATGACAAAAAAATATTATTTACTTGCCACATTTATATACCGCCCCACTCACCCCAAAGGCGACTCAGAGCGGTTCACAATTGGCAACAATTTGATGCCTCAACAATTATAACAAGTAAAACAATCATAAAATACTGTCAAAAACATTAGCATACAATATAAGATCAAAGCCTTAAAAACATTATTGTGAACATCTCCATGTCAAGTCATTATTCAGTTGTGTCATCAAGTGGTTCCATGATTTCGTATAACTATGCCGTATTTGGGAAGACCTGCTCAAAAAGCCAGGTTTACATCTTTTTTTGTAAAATCAGGAGTGAGGGGGCCAATCTTATATCCCTAGGCAGAGCATTCCACAGTCGACGAGCCACCACTGAGAAGGCCCTGTCTCTCATGCCTGCCAAATGAATCCGCGAGGAAGGCGGGACGGAGAGCAGGGCCTCCCCAGAAGATCTTATGTCCTAGGTGGTTCATAAGGGGAGATACGTTCGGATAAGTAAGCTGGAATGAAACCACTGATCCATGGATACAAAGGACTGGCTGCATTGGGTGGGAATGGCTTTCCTCCCTGCAAAACTAGGATAACTAACAGGAAGGGAAATCTTATGGGGATGGAGCAGAATTCTTATTTAGAGAAGCGACACCCTCATCTTGCTTGCCCTCCATTGCTACATCCTGCATACCATATACCCTTTGGAAACCATTCTTGGTCTAAGAGTGCATCTACACTGTGGAATGAATGCAGTTTGAGACTACCTTAACTGAGGTCCAAGGCTATAGCATCCTGGAATTTGGGAGGTTGACATGGTCTTGAACCTTCTTTGCCAAAGACTACTGGTCCTTCCCCAAACAACAACTCTCAAGATCCCATAGCCTTGAGCCATGGCAATTGATGTGGTATCAAACCACGTTACTTCTGCAGTGTGGATGTATCCCAAGTGACCAGTGTGTGGTTGGTATATCTCAGCCCAAAATCATTCTTGGAGTAGGTGATGGTGATGGTGATAACAGTGATTATGATGGTGGTGGTGATGATGACAGTGATGGTGATGATGGTGGTGATGACAGTGATGGTGATGATGACGGTGATGACGATGATGACGACAGCAATGATGATGATAATAATGGTGGGGATGATGATGATTCTATGAAAGAGGAATGGGTTGTTTTTTGCTGCCCTGGGAACTAGAACTCAAAGCAATGGGTTCAAATTACAGGAAAGGAGATACCACCTGAACCTTAAGAAGGACTTCCTGACTGTAAAAAGAGTTGTTCAAAAGTGGAACTCCTTGGAGTGTGGTGGAGGCTCTTTCCTTGGAGGCTTCCAAACAGAGGCTGGATGGCCTTCTGTCGGGGATATTTTGGTTGTGCTTTTCCTGCATGGCAGGGGATTGGACTAGATGACCCATGTGGTCTCTTCCAAGCCTATGATTCTACGATTCTGTGGTGGTGACTATGATAGTGATGATGGTGATGGTGATGGTGATACAGCTTAATGGTGTAACATTAGAAAATGTTGATCATTTCCGCTACCTTGGCAGCCACCTCTCCACTAAAGTCAACATCGACGCCGAAATACAACACCGCCTGAGCTCTGCAAGCGCAGCATTTTTCCGAATGAAGCAGAGAGTGTTTGAGGACTGGGACATCCGTAGGGATACCAAGGTGCTTGTTTATAGAGCTATTGTCCTCCCAACCCTGCTATATGCCTGTGAGACGTGGACTGTCTACAGACGTCACATGCAACTCCTGGAACGATTCCATCAGCGCTGCCTCCGGAAAATTCTGCAAATCTCTTGGGAAGACAAGCGGACAAACGTCAGCGTGCTGGAAGAAGCAAGGACCACCAGCATTGAAGCGATGGTCCTCCGCCACCAACTCCGCTGGACCGGCCATGTTGTCCGGATGCCCGACCACCATCTCCCAAAGCAGTTGCTCTACTCCGAACTTAAGAACGGAAAACGGAATGTTGGTGGACAGGAAAAGAGATTTAAAGATGGGTTCAAAGCCAACCTTAAAAACTCTGGCATAGACAGTGAGAACTGGGAAGCCCTGGCCCTTGACCGCTCCAGCTGAAGGTCAGCTGTGACCAGCAGTGCTGCAGAATTTGAGGAGGCACGAGTGGAGGGTGAAAAAGAGAAAGGCGCGTCAAGAGGAAGGCTCGTCAAGCCAACCCCAGCCGAGACCTCCTTCCACCTGGAAACCAATGCCCTCACTGCGGAAGAAGATGCAGAGCAAGAATAGGGCTCCACAGCCACATACGGACCCACAAGAATATTGGAAGACAATCATCTTCGGAAAGCGAGGGATCGCCTAATAAATAAATAATACGATGGTGATGATGACAGTAATGATGGTGATGTAGTGATGATGACAGTGATGATGACAGTGATGATGGCGACGGTGATGATGATGATGCTGATGACGGTGATGATGGTGATGTGGTGATGATGACAGTGGTGATGATTATGGGGATGATGGTGGTGGTGGTGGCAATGATAATGACAGTGGAGATGATAATGGTGATGATGGTGATGTGATGATGATAACAGTAGTGATGATGATGGGGAGGATGATGATGGCAATGATGATGACGCTGGTGGTGGTGGTGGCAATGGTGACATGGCAATGATGACGCTGGTGATTATGGGGATGATGATGGTGATGATGATGATGATGGCAATGATAATGACAGTGGTGATTATAATGGTGATGATGGTGACGTGGCGATAATAACAGTGGTGGTGATGATGGTAGAGATGATGATGATGGGGAGGATGATGATGGCAATGATGATGATGATGATGCTGGTGGTGGTGGCAATGGTGACATGGCAATGATGACGCTGGTGATTATGGGGATGATGATGGTGATGATGATGATGATGATGGCAATGATAATGAAAGTGGTGATGATAATGGTGATGATGGTGACGTGGCCATAATAACAGTGGTGGTGATGATGGTGGAGATGATGATGATGATGGGGAGGATGATGATGGCAATGATGATGGTGGTGGTGGCAATGGTGATGTGGTGATGATGACAGTGGTGATGATGACGTTGGCAATGATGATGACGTTGACAATAGCAATGATGATGGTGACAATGGTGATGATGACGACGGTGATGATGATGGTGTTGAGTAGAGAAGCCTCTTGTCCTTTTAGACCAGCTCAGGATTCCTCAGAGGAACGTTGGAGCTGATCTTGGGTTTGGAGCGAGGCTAGTTTCGTGCTGAACAAAAGCGAGGCATTCATCCAAATCAAGGCATTGATGAAGTTTCTTGGGGAACTTTGCCAAAAAGCAGGCTGGACGGGGAGTGAAGCGCGCACACATCCATCCGCACGCATCTGCGGCCTTTGGCTGCTCGGCGTTTGCTATAAAAGGAAGTCTCTGGCTTTTCAATCCCATCTTTTTCCAGCCCTGAGCCAGGCATGTTTCTGCTGCTGTAACCGAACAGAGAGCGGCCGAAAGGAGGCCTTCCTTCTGCGCTTGGCTCCGTTCCGGCTTCCCTCCTTCCTTCCTTCTTCCGCCACCTCCATCGATCCCATTATATAGAGACTGCATTAGCCACTTTATCAGATGAACACATTTTCTTTCCCTTCTTTGTTTGAAAAAAGAAAAAGAAATGGAGAGCCAAGTAGGTGGGAGAAGAGCAGAAAGAGAAAGGCTGCAAGGAAACAGCCCTGGAAGTTGGTCATAGCTGAGCCCTGCTTTAAATCAAGTCAAAAACACTGTCACCCGGTCACCAAAATTACCTTATTTCTTCCATTCTAAGATGCATGCTCATTTCAGTAGACATATACTAATTTCAGTATCATCAAATTTAAAAAAAAGACAGATAGCATCATAGAATCACAGTTGGAAGAGACCTCGTGGGCCATCCAGTCCAACCCCTGCCAAGAAGCAGGAAAATCACATTCAAAGCACCCCAGACAGATGGCCATCCAGCCTCTGTTTAAAAGCCTCCAAATAATAGAATCATAGAGTTGGAAGAGACCTCATGGGCCATCCAGTCCAACCCCCTGCCAAGAAGCAGGAATATTGCATTCAAATCACCCCTGACAGATGGCCATCCAGCCTCTGTTTAAAAGCTTCCAAAGAAGGAGCCTCCACCACACTCTGGGGCAGAGAGTTCCACTGCTGAACGGCTCTCACAGTCAGGAAGTTCTTCCTCATGTTCAGATGGAATCTTCTTTCTTGTAGTTTGAAGCCATTGTTTCACGTCCTAGTCTTCAGGGAAGCAGAAAACAAGCTTGCTCCCTCCTCCCTGTGACTTCCTCTCACATATTTATACATGGCTATCATATCTCCTCTCGGCCTTCTCTTCTTCAGGCTAAACATGCCCAGCTCCTTAAGCCGCTCCTCATAGGGCTTGTTCTCCAGACCCTTGATCATTTTAGTTGCCCTCCTCTGGACACATTCCAGCTTGTCAATATCTCTCTTAAATTGTGGTGCCCAGAAGGAGCCTCCACGACACTTGAGGGGTGGAGAGTTCCTCTGCTGAACAGCTCTCACAGTTAGGAAGATAGATAGATAGATAGATAGATAGATAGATAGATAGATAGATAGATAGATAGATAGATAGAGGCTTTCATGGTTGGAATCACTGGGTTGCTGTGTGTGTTTCCGGGCTGTGTGGCCATGTTCCAGAAGCATTATCTCCTGACGTTTCGCCTGTATCTATTGCAGGCATCTTCAGAGGTTGTGAGGTCTAAACCTAATGCTTCTGGAATATGGCCATACAGCCTGAAAAACTTACAACAACCCGATAGATAGATAGAAAGATATTTATTTATTTATTTATTTTAGATAGATATCACCTACAATAACCCTGTTTATATGAGGAACAAGTGCAACCTGGAATTGAAGAAATACAGTTAGTCTTGCAGAAAAGGCCATCTTGCCTTTGGAAAGAAAAACCTTGGAATTATGATTGACTGATGGACTATCATTCCGAAGTCCTCCAGTCTGCAGCTGTCATGCTGGTTGGAGTATTTTGGGATTATTATTATTATTATTATTATTATTATTATTATTATTGGGTTGTTGTGAGTTTTCTGGCTGTATGGCCAGGTTCCAGAAGCATTTTCTCCTGACGTTTCGTCTGCATCTATGGCAGGCATCCTCAGAGGTTGTGAGGTCTGGAGAGAATGCTTCTGGAACATGGCTATAAAGTCTGGAAAACTCACAACAACCCGGTGATTTTGGCCATGAAAGCCTTCAACAATCATCAGAGATGTTCAATGAACATCTCTACAAGGAGAAACTGTTCCAATACACAAGGAAATTGGAAAAAATTACAGACCAGGAAAGGACATCTACTGTGCTCTCTGACTTTCCTTTTATACTGCAGAGACACAAATACTATCCTACAATTTTTCACAGCCAAAGGGACTTTTGGAACACCACAGGCTCACCTTATTATTATTATTATTATTATCATCATCATCATCATCATCATCATCACCATCACCATCATCAACCCAAAGCAAAAGCAATAAGATACATAATTTAATACCTATCCTCCCAAAGGTCACTTTTCCAAGCTCTGCCAAAAAATGTAGCAAACCCGTTTCCACCAGTGAACAAAACCTGCACTATTATTTCCTTTTCACACTTCAGAATATTTATGGGGGCCGAAAAGCCAGATTGGATGAAATCAAGTAATTACTAAAAACTAGCAAATCACAATTTAAATCCCTTGCAAACAGTCCAAAATCAAAAAGAGGCCTCTATGGTTATTTTCCCCATCTTCTCCAGATCTAGTATTAGTTTTACACTCTTGGAGGAAGGGGATCCCCTGATAGATCCCTTTTGCCACACCAGGAATGCACAAAGTGTGCCGTCTTGTATAAAACCCCATTTTCCTAGTTTCCAACAGACCACACAACCTCTGAGGATACCTGCCATAGATGCAGGCAAAATGTCAGGAGAGAATGCTTCTGGAACATGGCTATACAGCCCGAAAAATGTACAGCCACCCAGTGATTCCAGCCATGAAAGCCTTTGACAATACATTTTCCATCTTATCCATCTCCTTGAATTGCTTTGCCCAGAACTGGAAACGTCAGAAGAGAATGTTTCTGGAACATGGCCATACAGTCCAGAAAACACACAACAACCCATTTTGTGTTTGTTTCTGCCTTTTAAAAGACAAACATCTATCTTAGATACAAAAGATCATTTTCCCATTGGTGTCTTAAGGCGTGGGGATCCCTACAGGTCATGTAGTCCACCCTCTGAGCCCCTTTCTCAAAGACCCAACACTTTGGATGCCGGGTTTCAATTGCAAGGACTGGACTACAGGTCTAGTATTAGTTTTACACTCTTGGAGGAAGAGAACCCACCGATAGATCCCTTTTGCCACTCTAGCAATGCACAAAGTGTGCCATCTGGTATTTCTTTCTGCATTTAAAAAGGCAAATATCCATCTTAGATGCAAAAGATCCTTCTCTCATTGGTGTCTTAAGGTGTGGGGCTCCATAGAGGTGATGTAGTCCACCTTCCAAACCCTTTCCCCAAAGACCCAACACTTTGGATGTCAGGTTTCAATTGCAAGGACTGGACTCGCATCCATCTCCTACTCCAACACCGCAAAAGAAATGGCACATTTTGCTTGGCCAGTTGAACCCGAGTGCCCTCAAAGTGACCAGCCGCAATGCAACTGGGCATTAGTTGTTGGCTTGACTTGGTGCCACACATTTGCAAGGACTAAACTCGCACCCATCTCCCACTCCAACAACGCAAAAGAAATGGCACATTTTGCTTGACCAGTTGAACCCGAGTGCCCTCAAAGTGACCGGCAATGCAACTGGAGATGAGTTGTTGGCTTGACTTGGTGCCACACATATTCATAGACCAAGAGAGAAGGGTCATTTTGCCAGGACACACGTCAACGTCCTTTATTCCGCCATTTCAGCCACATTGACGCCTTGACTTGCCGATGATGCCCCAAGAGAAATGCCCTCTTGCCCTCTCTCAGGATAGAGATCTTTTTGAAAAGGAACACCGCAGGCCTTTGACTTCTCCTTCTTTACAGACATCCCTTTAAAGATGCCGGCTCCAAATTGGGGACCGCATCCATGCTCCCTCGGCTCATGCAAAGGTATCCCAAGCTTTGCAACACTGGCTCTGTTACGACTGAAGGTTAAACACGCCCCACGCTTCTGCAGTGCCCAGCAGAAAGGCTCTTCTTTCCCCTCCCAGGCTTCACCCCTTTGCTGCTCTTCCCCCAAAGGGATGACTTACATACAGGAAGCCCACGGCCATCCTCTGTGGTCTGGAGGCCCCGGCTTTGGCCCAAGGCTCCTCTGGCTCCGGCCTCGGCTGCTCCTCTTGACTTTGCCACAGGAAAAAACTCCTTCTGCATCGCCTTCCCTGGCTGGCAAAGGAAGGAGGCGGCGGCAGAGAAGCCTCCTGCAAAAGAGCAAAGGGAAGAAGAGAAGTTCCTTCCTTGGAAAGAAGGGGAGGGATTTGGAGAGAAAAAAGAAAAGGGGACGAAGGGGAAAGAGAAGAAGGAGACAGGGCCACATGGGAAAGCCGGGTGCGCTCTGTCTGCAGGGGTTTCCAGGTGGAAAGAAGGTGTGCGGATGATCCCTTCCTTTCTCCCTCCTTCTTCATTCCTTCATCCTGAAAAGATATACTGTACAGTGGGTTGTTGTGTGTTTTCCTGGCTGTATGGCCATGTTCCAGAAGTAGTCTCTCCAGATGTTTTGCCTGCATCTATGACAGGCATCCTCAGAAGTTGGGAGGTCATGTTCCAGAAGCACTCTCTCCTGACGTTTCACCTGCATCTATGGCAGGCATCCTCAGAGGTTGTGAGTTCATGTTCCAGAAGCACTGTCTCCTGATGTTTCGCCTGCATCAATGTCAGGCATCCTCAGAGGTTGCGAGGTCATGTTCCAGAAGCATTCTCTCCTGACATTTCACCTGTATCTATGGCAGGTTGTGAGGTCACGTGCCAGAAGCATTTTCTCCTGATGTTTCGCCTGCATCTATGGCAGGCATCCTCAAAGGTTGTGAGGCCATGTTCCAGAAGCATTCTCTCCTGATGTTTCACCTGCATTTATGGCAGGCATCCTCAGAGGTTGTGAGGCCATGTTCCAGAAGCACTCTCTCCTGGCGTTTCGCCTGCATCTATGGCAGGCATCCTCAGAGGTTGTGAGGTCATGTTCCAGAAGCACTCTCTCCTGACGTTTCGCCTGCATCTATGGCAGGCATCCTCAGAGGTTGTGAGGTCATGTTCCAGAAGCACTCTCTCCTGATGTTTTGTCAGAGTTTGTGAGTCATGTTCCAGTAGCATTTTCTCCTGACATTTCGCCTGCATCTGTGGCAGGCATCCTCAGAGGTGGTGAGGTCATGTTCCAGAAAGATTATCTCCTGACGTTTCACCTGCATCTATACCAGGCATAAAGGAAATATGTCCAAACCTCATATATACAATAAAATTATATGAAATTATATATGTGTGTGTGTGTGTGTGTGTATGGAGCCCCCGGTGGCGCAATGGGTTAAACCTCTGAGCTGCTGACTTGCTGATCAAAAGGTCCCAGGTTCAAATCTGGGGAGCGTCGTGAGATCCGGCTATTAGCCCCAGCTTCTGCCAACCTAGCAGTTTGAAAACATGCAAATCTGAGTAGACCAATAGGTACCGCTCCCGCGGGAAGGTAATGGTGCTCCTTGCAGTCATGCTGGCACATGATTTTGGAGGTGTCTACGGACAACACCAGCTCTTCGGCTTAGAAATAGAGATGAGCACTAATTCCCAGAGTTGGACACGACTGGATTTCAATGTCAGGGGAAAACCTTTACCTTTACCTTGTGTGTGAGAGAATATATATGAGAAATTCTTATAAGGGTCTGGTTGAAACCTCCAGTTTGCTAGTGAAACTGAATGACTGTTTTGCGGAAGGATACAAGTCTCAAAAGCATGTCCAAAACATGAAAAGTTTGGAAAGCTCTGCTCTAGAGGTTAAAACTCATCATCCTTTCTCCAAGTGGCCTTTGGCAAGTCACACACTCTAAAAATGGTGCATATGCAGCCTGTCAACTTGCAGCTATCTCATGGATTTTGTAGGGCTTTCAGAAATAAGGGAAAACGCAGACAGGGTTTTGCCAGGGCCTGCCTCTAAAATACAAACCTTCAGCGCCTGGCATTTATCGGCAGTCCCCCATCCAAACACAAACCAAGACTGGCCCTGCTTAGCTTCCCAGATCAGAGGGGATCTGGTGCATTAGGAGATCTAGAATGCCCTACATTTCAGAAGCAACACCTGAACTCGGTACTTCCTTTAGTCTGGACACAATACTCCTGAGGAGACAAGAACTGGTTCATGTTTCTTACTCCTCAGAGCTTTTTGTGAGTGAAATCCACTGCTGCTGAGTCCAATAGAGTCTCCTTCTCTGGAGAGTTTTTAAACAGAGGCTGGATGGCCATCAGTTAGGAGGGCTTGGATTGTGTCTCTCTCCATGGCAGATTGGGTTTGACTGGGTCGCTTTTGGGAGTCTATTCCAACTCTAGGATTCTGATTCAGAGGCTGGATGGCCATCTTTCAGGAGGGCATGGATTGTGTCTCCCTCCATGGCAGATTAAGTGGGATTAGATGACCTTTGGGCGTCTCTTCAACTCTAGGGTTTTATGATTCAGTCGATGGATGGCCATCTGTCAGGAGGGCTTGAATTGTGCCTCCCTCCATGGCAGATTAAATGGGATTGGATGACCTTTGGGCATCCCTTCAACTATACGATTCTATGATTCAGAGGATGGATGGCCATCTGTCAGGAGGGCTTGGATTGTGCCTCTCTCCATGGCAGATTGGGTTTGATTAGATGGCCTTTGGGGGTCTTTTCCAACTCTAGGATTATGTGAATCAGAGGCTAGATGACCATCTGTCAGGAGGGCTTGGATTGTGCCTCCCTCCATGGCAGATTAAGTGGGATTGGATAACCTTTGGGCATCTCTTCAACTATACGATTCTATGATTTAGAGGATGGATGGCCATCTGTCAAGAGGGCTTGGATTGTGCCTCACTCCATGGCAGATTGGGTTTGATTAGATGGCCTTTGGGCGTCTCTTCCAACTCTAGGATTCTGTGAATCAGAGGCTGGATGGCCATCGGGCAGGCGACCTTGGATTGTGTCTTCCTCCATGGCGGATTAAGTGGGATTGGATGGCCTTTGGGAGTCTCTTCCAACTTTAGGATTCTGAATCCAACATAGTAAAACCCTCCCCAGATGTGGAAGACCTTCTCGGGGCTGAAAAATGCGTTGCTTACGCAGAATGGTGCTGGGACATACCTTTCCCTCTCCATACAATGTTTGCTTGCTATTTTTGGCTGGTTCCTCCAAACCCGGCTCTGCCTGTTAATAAGGAGAGTGAAGACTCCTTTGGGCCCCTGCTATATAAGGAAAGGTAGAAGGTTCCCGGCAGCTAAATATACTGGGAGGGAAGGAGGGAGCGCATAGAGGCACATAACACAAGGAGGGAACGGGGAGGGAGAGGCCTTGCTTCTTGGCAGGGCGCATGGAAAAGAGATTGTGTCAGGACAACGCCAAAGCAGGGCCCATTGCGCACGTACAGAGGGCTCCCGAGAGGAGGGATCGGGCCCAAAACACAACTCTAAGCTGCGACATTCAAGGGCTTCTTGGATCCAGGGTGCTCTTTTAGAAAGGATTTGTGCTGGGTTTAAATAAGAATCATAACATTGGAAGAGCCCTCAAGGGCCACCCAGTCTTCTGCCACAAAGGAAGACACAATCAAATCACTCTAGACAGATGGCCATCCAACCTCTGCTTCAAAACTTCCAGAGAAAGAGACGCCACTGGTCTCCCAAATGGCATATATCCCACTGTTGAACAGCTCTTATGAATGAATAAACAAAACACCCAATTTGGAAGGGATCCTAAGGGTCATCTAGTTCAATCCTGTTTTCGCCATGCAGGATGACACCATCCAAGCCCTCCCGACAGATGGCCCTCCAGGGAAGGAGACTCCATTGGATTCTATATTCGATCATCAAATATAGAATTCTACCAGGCCGTCTCTATTCTATGAAGGTTGAATGAAAAGTAATGCCTCCACCTTAGTTACTTGGGTTTGGATGGGAATCTGTATAAATAAAAATGTAATTTTCGTTTGTGGGATTAACATAACTCAAAAACCACAGGGTGAATTGACACCAAATTTGGACACAAGACACCAATCAGGCCAACAAGTGACCATCACTCATAAAAACACTGAAAAATGCAGCAGAAGGGACTTAAGAAGCCAAAAAAACAAAAAAATACATTACAACACAAGCACAAAACCACATATATGCACACAAAACATACACAGAAAGGGGGAAGGAAGGAGAGAGAGAGAGAGGGAAAGAAGGGGGGAAGGAGAGAAGGGAATAAAAAAGTGAAAGAGGGAAGGAAGGAGAGAAGGAACGAAAGAGAGAAAGAGGGAGGGAAGGAAGGAAGGAAGGAAGGAAGGAAGGAAGGAAGGAAGGAAAGGGAAGGGAAGAAAGTTAGAGAATAAAGGAATAAAGTGAAAGAGGAAAGGAAGGAGAGAAGGAACGAAAGAGAGAAAAAGGGAAGGAAGGAAGGAAGGAAGGGTAGAGAAGGAAGGAAGGAGAGAAGGAAATAAAAAGTGAAAAGGGAAAGGAAAGAGAGAAGGAACAAAAAGAGGGAGGGAAGGAAAGAAAGGTAAAGAAGGAAGGAAGGGGAGAAGGAAGTAAAAAGTGAAAGAGGGAAGGAAGGAGAGAAGGAATGAAAAAGAGCAAGACAGAAGGAGGGAAGGAAGGAAGGAAGGAAGGAAGGAAGGAAGGAAGGAAGGAAGGAAGGAAGGAAGGAGACAAGGAAGGATGGAACCAAAGAGCAAGTGAAGTAAGAAAAGAAACAGATAGAGAAGGAAGAATGAAGAAGGGAAAGAAAAAGAGAGAAGGAAAGAAAGAAAGAAAGGAAGGAAGGAAGGAAGGAAGGAAGGAAGGAAGGAAGAAAGAGAGAGAGAAAGAGGGAGGGAGGGAAGGTTGGCCACAGAAACGCGTGGTGGGTACAGCTAGTATTTTAATAAATCTAATGCAGAAATAATCCTTAGAATGTGCTCTTTAACTACCGCTATTCACTTTTCCACATAATCACTAGACAATTGGATACATTTCTGCCAACGATGAACAAGTTTTCGGAAGTCGTCACGGAAGAAGTCGACACTCTGTTTTCCGCAACCAGTGTCTCACAGTTCTCTTATCCTGGGTACCCATCGTGCACACTCTTTGCTGAGTTTTCTAGATGGACGTTGTTCAGAGAGGGTTTGACTTTGCTTTCCTCTGAGGCTGAGAGAGTGTGACTTTCCCAAAGTCCCTAGCCAAGTATAGATTCAAACCTTGGCCTCCAGAGTCAGAGCCCAACGCCCAAACCTAGGGTGGATTGACTGCCCTGTCTCAATGCGAGGGAATCCTGGGAGTTGTCGTTTGCATTCTTCGGCAGAGGCTGCCAAAGCCCTTGTAAAACTATAACTCCCAGGAGTTTGTAGCCTTGAGCCAGGGCAGTTCAAATGGTGTCAAACTTCATTCATTCAATAGTGTACACGCACCCGTGAAATACTGTCAAGTAGAGTGACTTCTTGGAATGTCTCTATTTTATATATCACTACCTCGGGTACCCAGCGGTACCCAGCGGTAGCCAGGTCATTGTTAGTTTTGGGGTGTTAGGTGAACTACAACTTCCATCCTCTTGAGTCAGTCCCGCAAATCTCTCTAGTCTGTTCAGTTGCTGATCAATTCCTCTGTTTGCTGTGTGCCATAGGAAAGGGTAGGAAAGGGTTAAGGGAGAGGCAGTGGGCGGGGCCGTGCAAATTCCACACCAATGGAGAGAAAGGAACCCTGGGATGCCCGTCTGAGATGGAAGAAGCACATCAAATCTAGAATGAAATTGTCCCCAAATGATAGCATTCCTTGGGTGGTGGTCCATAGTGTTTGGGGAGGACATTGGCAGGGTTTGGGCTACATGTTCATGGCCCTCGCTGTAACCTGCAATGTCAGCTGAGGGAGTGCCTTTGGAGGCTTCTCAGCACTTGGAACTATAGCCTGATTGTGGTGGCCGGCCGCTGTTTGTGTAAGTGGATACCTCTGCCATAAACACATATTTATTTATTTTTATTTACTGTATTTGTATTTGTATTGTATTGTATGTATACCGCCCTTCTCAGCCTATTGACGATTCAAGGCGGTTTACAACAAATCAGTATACATAATATCAAAATACAAATTAAAACATAAAAACAGTATAAAACCACAACAACACACTACAACCAACATCAGTAGCCGTCTCCTTGTTAAAGCATTGTCCAATTCCTCACTTACTTACTTAGGCGATCCCAGTAGGTGACTATGGAGCCCTATTCTTGATCTGCATCGTCTCCCGCAGTGAGGGCATTGGTTTCCAGGAGGAAGGCGGTCCTGGTCGGGGTTGGCTTGACACGCCTTCCTGTTGGCACATTTCTCTCTTTCGCCCTCCATTCGTGCCTCTTCAAATTCTGCAGCACTGCTGGTCACAGCTGACCTCCAGCTGGAGCGCTCAAGGGCCAGGGCTTCCCAGTTCTCAGTGTCTATGCCAGAGATTTTAAAGTTGGCTTTGAGACCATCTTTAAATCTCTTTTCCTGCCCGCCAACATTGTGTTTTCCATTCTTGAGTTTGGAGTAGAGCAACTGCTTTGGGACGGTGGTCAGGCATCTGGACAATGTGGCCGGTCCAGCAGAGTTAATGGAGGAGGACCATCGCTTCAATGCTGTTGGTCTTTGCTTCTTCCAGCACGCTGATGTTTGTCCGCTTGTCTTCCCAAAAGATTTGCAGGATTTTCCAAGGCAGCACTGATGGAATCCTTCTAGGAGTTCCATGTGACGTCTGTAGACCACATTTCGCAGGCATATAGCGGGGTTGGGAGGACAATAGCTTTATAAACAAGCACTTTGGTATCCCTACAAATGTCCTGGTCCTCAAAAACTCTCTTATACTTTCCAACTGTCCCGATTCAGCAGGGATGCCCTGTATTAAATCGCTCTACTCCCACTTTTCCAACTGCTTTTAAAATGTCCTGGATTTTCACTCCTCCTCCCACTTTCCCACTTTGTTTTTTACTTAAGAAAGACTTCACAGTGGAAGAGAATGGACAAAATCTTGCTCTTCCCAGTCGACCCAGGCAAAAGCAAACTGCTGCAGCCTCTCCTTGCTTGATTCCCCTCCCTCATTAATAACTTTCCGAATCTTAACAACACGTCACTCAGGTGTTGATCTCCAGCTTTGAAATATTGGTGAGAACAAGTTGTCTACTTGTTATACTTGTTGTACAAATCACTCACATATTGTATTGCCAAAGATTTTCATGGCTGGAATCACTGGGTTACTGTAGATTTTTCGGGCTGTGTGGTCATGTTCTAGAAGCATTCTCTCCTGACGTTTCGCCTGCATCTATGGCAGGCATCCTCAGCAGTTGTGAGGTCTGTTGGAAACTAGGAAAAATGGGTTTATAGATCTGTGAAAAGTCCAAGGTGGGAGAAAGGCTCTTGTCTATTGGAGCTAGGTGTGAAACATCAGGAGAGAATGCTTCTAGAACATGGCCATACAGTCCAAAAAAACCTACAACAACCCAGCTACCCACAGGGACAAACGACACAAACCAGATGGAAAGACAAGGAGCAAAAATAATCTTTTCCTTTGCAGGTAGGATTTTGAGGGCAGTGAAATCCATTTACCCCCACCTTCAGTTTTTGCAAGTTTTTCTCCACATCAGGAGTGATTAGAGAAACTGCAAGGCGCTTCTGGTGTGAGAGAATTGGCCGTCTGCAAGGACGTTGCCCAGGGGACACCTGGATGTTTGATGTTTTACCATCCTTGTGGAAGACTTCTCTCATGTCCCCACATGGGGAGCTAGAGCTGACAGAGGGAGCTCAACCTGCTCTCCCCAGATTCAAACCTGTGACCTGTCAATCAGCAATCCTGCTGGCACAAGGGTTTAACCCATTGCTCCACCATTTTTACAATGTGACGATGTCAAGCCTAGAAGTAGCAGACAAAAGAGGCAAATATAAAGTATTTACATCTGAACTGGAGCCAGGATGTGCGTGTCTGCCTTTTTCTCTAGGCGCGTCCGTACACATGTGCACATTAGAGATCCGAGAGCCAAAAGGGGGGAATGAAACATGACATCTGAGGCGGGATAATGCACTTCGCCAAGGTCCCTTCTGTCTTCCACAAACGGAAAACGGAAAGATCCAAATGGGAAGGCGTACTGCAAAGCTGGGCAGACCGGTCACAAGAGGCTCAGGATGCTAAAAAAGCAACAATAAATGAGATTATCTTGTCTCTGGTTATTATTATAAGCATCTTAGGGCATCTTAAAAGATAACACGGTTTTGGTGTGCAGTCAGCCCTCCACATTTGCTGGGCTAATTTAATTGCTATTTTTTTAAACCTCTCTGGAAATAAATTCCAGCATGACTTTATGGTTGCCCTCAAATGGAAGCTGACCATTGACTTGCATTGGCGGATTTAAGAGACTGCTAGATCACTGTTTCTCCACCTTCCTAATGCTGTGACCCCCCTTAATACAGTTCCTCATGTTGTGGTGACCCCCAACCATAACATTATTTTCGTTGCGGCTTCATTACTGTAATTTTGCTGCTTTAATGAATCATAATGTAAATACCTGATATAGAATCATAGAATCAAATAGTTGGAAGAGACCTCATGGGCCATCCAGTCCAACCCCCTGAAGACGCAGGTTTGCAGCTTGGGAGTGATCCTGGACTCATCGCTGAGCCTGGAACCCCAGGTCTCGGCGGTGGCCGGGAGAGCTTATGCACAATTAAAACTTGTGCACCAGTTGTGCCTGTACCTTGGGAAGTCTGATCTGGCCACAGTGGTCCACGCTCTTGTTACATCCCGTATAGACTACTGCAACGCACTCTACGTGGGGTTGCCCTTGAAGACTGTTCAGAAACTTCAACTGGTCCAGTGAGCGGCAGCCAGACTACTCACCAGAGCGTCATACAGGGAGCACCCCCCCCCCCCCCGCTGTGTCAGGTCCACTGGCTGCCGGTTCAGTTCCAAGCACAATTCAAGGTGCTGGTTTTGACCTACAAAACCCTGTACGGTTCCAGTCCAGTGTATCTGTCTGAACATATCTCCCTCTACGTCCCACCCTGAGATCATCTGGGGAGGCTCTGCTCTCAACCCCACCGCTATCACAAGTGAGGTTGGTGGGGACGAGGAGCAGGGCCTTCTCGGTGGTGGCCCCTCACCTGTGGAACTCACTCCCGGGAGAAATTAGGGCATCAACATCCCTTCTCTCCTTCAGGAGGAAAGTAAAGACGTGGTTGTGGGACCAGGCCTTTGGGCAATCTGACAACTAGATAAGGACAATTAAACGACTAGGACTGACAGGACTGACAATGTGGAATTGGAATTTGGACTATGAGATAGCGAATGCTGACCGTCTATGAGGAGTAATTGGGATTGTATTGTTTTATTGGTTTTATTGGTTTTAGGGTTGTAATGCAGAAATTGTTGTTTAACTGTTCAACTATTCAACTGTTTAATTGATGTTATTTTGTTTTACTACTGTTATGTGATGCTGGCATCAAATTGTGCCTTTGTAAGCTGCCCTGAGTCCCCTTCGGGGTGAGAAGGGCGGGGTAGAAGAAACTGAAATAAATAAATAAATAAATAAACCCCCTGCCAAAAAGCAGGAATATTGCATTCAAATCACCCCTGACAGATGGCCATCCAGCATCTGTTTAAAAGCTTCCGAAGAAGGAGCCTCCACCACACTCCGGGGCAGAGAGTTCCACTGCTGAACGGCTCTCACAGTCAGGAAGTTCTTTCTCATGTTCAGATGGAATCTCCTCTCTTGTAGTTTGAAGCCATTGTTCCGCGTCCCAGTCTCCAGGGAAGCAGAAAACAAGCTTGCTCCCTCCTCCCTATGGCTTCCTCTCACATATTTATACATGTCTATCATATCTCCTCTCAGCCTTCTCTTCTTCAGGCTAAACATGCCCAGCTCCTTAAGCCGCTCCTCATAGGGCTTGTTCTCCAGACCCTTGATCATTTTAGTCGCCATAAAATTATTTTCGTTGCTACTTCATAATGGTAATTTTGCTACTGTTATGAATCATCATGTAAATATCTGATATGCAGGATGTATTTTCATTCAGTGGACCACATTTGGAACAAATACCCGATATGCCCAAATTTGAATACTGGTGGGGTTGGGGGGAGATTGATTTTGTCATTTGGGAGTTGTAGTTGCTGGGATTTACAGTTAACCTACAATTAAAGAACTCCACCAACGATGGAATTGAACCAAACTTGGCACACTCAATTCCCATGACCAACAGAAAATACTGGAAGGGTTTGGTGGGCATTGACCTTGAGTTTTGGAGTTGTAGTTCACCTACATCCAGAGAGCACTGTGGACTCAAGCAATGATTCTAGACCACACTTGGCACAAATACTCAATATGCCCAAATGTGAACGCTGGTGGAGTTTGGGGAAAATAGACCTTGACATTTGGGAGTTATAACTGCTGGGATTTATAGTTCACCTACAATCAAAGAGCATTCTGAACCCCACCAGACTTCCCACATGCCTTGAAGGGACTCGCTGGCATGAGCCTCCCTTCAGCGTCGCACGCTCTTCCTCGCTCGCACATGTGCATGCTGGCATGCGCTGAGCACACCTGCTCTCCCCTCCCACTTGGAGTCTCAGAAGCAGTCATTCTTTTGGCTGAGAGGCTGGCTAATCACAGTGGAGGAAGGCTTTTGGTGGGAGGATTTGCATCTGCTTCTAAAAAGGGAGAGAAGGATAGATGGAGAGATCTTTACCCTTCTCTGCCAAAGGGCTTCCTAATACCATCAAAAATATGTTTTCTGATGGTCTTTGGCGACCCCTCTGAAACCCTTTCATGATCCTCCACGTTGAGAAACCCTGTATTAGAGATATATTCTCTTTAGGACTCTCAGGACCCTTCCGTAGGACCAGAGGAAGCTGACATCAACATCAACATCATCATCAACATCATCATCATCATCATCATCATCATCATCATCATCATCATCATCCCACTTTTCCTCTCTTCAGAATCACAGAGAGAATATTTTAATCAAATCAGTGAACAATCAAATCCGCAGAAGTCAAGCACATAAATGTTGAGGGACAAGTGTATAATGTAAAGGCTAGACTTCTTGCATCTAGTCTTAAAATAGGAGCCTCCGGTGGCGTAGTGGGTTAAAGCACTGAACTGCTGAGCTTGTTGATCGAAGGGTCACAGGTTCGATTCCGGGGAGCGGTGTGAGTTTCCGCTGTCAGCCCTAGCTTCTGCCAACCTAGCAGTTCGAAAACATGCAAATGTGAGTAGATCAATAGGTACCGCTCCGTCGGGAAGGTAACGGCGCTCCATGCAGTCATGCCAGCCACATGACCTTGGAGGTGTCTACGGACAACGCTGGCTCTTTGGCTTAGAAATGGAGATGAGCACCACACCCCAGAGTCAGACATGACTAGACTTAATGTCAGGGGACTACCTTTACCTTTACCTAGTCTTAAAATCCCTGTGATATAAATGAACAAAGATGGTCAAGGATCGGTTATGTCCATTTCAGAGTTTTATGCTCATTCATATTATTGTAGGTGTGTATTCACATTGTTAGAGGATCCACTCTTTGTGCAAAAAACCCCTTTACACTTACAAGACATGTATCTGCTGTTAGATCAGACGCTTTTGCACATCTGAAAGAGTTTTTGCTTGTCAACCTTCATTCATAATTGAGAACTGAGAAGTCCTTATTATGATCCGATGGCTAGGCTGAGATAGATCTTTGTTGGGTTGAAACTCCCAATGCCTCCTAAAGCTGCCAATAAAATGAAATGGAGTATCTAACTCCATCTTTCGCAGATTGTTCTTCTGTGGAACAACAAAAAAATTGGAATGAAATGATGAAGAGACATCTATGCAAAAGTGTGTGCTGTAAATTGAAACATGATGGAGTCCGGACCACATTCTTGGGTCAACAGGGCAAAGGGATGGTGCAACAAAAGGGATGGTCAACTGGAAAAATCATACATTCAAGTTGAATAATAGAATAACAAAGTTGGAAGAAACCCCATTCTGCCATGAAGCCAAAGCACAATTAAAGCCCTACTGGCTGATGGCCATCCAGCCTCTGTTTAAAAGCCTCCAAAGGAGTCCGAGGCAGAGAGTTCCACTGCTGAACAGCTCTTCTTATGGTGAAAAAGTTCTTCCTAATGTTCAGGTGAAATCTCCTTTCTTCTAATTTGAACCCATGGCTCTGAGTCCTAGTCTCCAAGGCAGCCAAAGACAAGGCCTGCTCCTTTTATTGAGAGGAACATGATTAAGAAAAATTAATTTCCAATTATTACAAGTCCCAGAATCCCTGTCTATAGAGAAAACCTTGCTTGCCAAGGGCTGCTGCTGATAGAGAAAGAATAATTATTCTCTGTGTTCCTTGCTCAGTCAGACACAAGCATATGCATTCCCACACTACCTAAAATTCTTTCAGCCATGGATAAGCAAACTTGCAGATAGATAAGCCACAGTTCGGGGACAGACATTTCAACAGAATCATTAATACGTGTGTGCTGCAAATTTAAACATGATGGAGAAACAGAAGAACCAATCAGAAGTTGCTTACGTGTTGTTTTTACCAGTTTGATATAAAAACTTGTTAAGTGCGCCACAATTGTGTGAACAATTCTTTGTTCTTTGACCGGGAGGGTCAAAGGCTCAGTGCTGATCAACTTGAAATAAAGTCTTGTTGGAAAACCTCATCAGAATCTCATCTCCTCCCTGCCCTCTGGGCCTGTCACCTTAAATTCCCAGTCTCTAACATTTTGACATCCTTTCACATGACTATCAAGTCTCCTTTCACCTTTTTCTACCACAGGCTAAACAGATCCAGCTCTTTAAGCCGCTCCTCAGAGGGATTATTCATGGTCTTCCAGGCCTTTGATCTTTTTAGTAGCCTTCTTCCTCTGGACCCTTCTGCTTTATAGAGTCAATATCCCTCTTACATTGTTGGGCCCAGGATTGGACACAGGGTTGTTATTCCAGGTGAAGAGGTCTGACTAAAGCAGAATAGAGGGCCCCCCATGAATTCCCTATATTCCTTCTGATGCAGCCCAAAATCCCATTGGCTTTTTCAGCTGCTGCATCACACTATTGGATCATGTTCAACTTGTTGTCCACCAAGACTCCAAGATCCCTTTCACGTGGAACACTGCTGTGGAGCCAGGCATCTCCCACCCTGTATCTTTGCATTTAGTTCTTTTTCTGCCTAAGTGAAGCATCCTACATTTCTCAATGTTGATATTGATTTTGTTAGCTATGGCCAATCAGCTCTTACTGTTAAGGTCATTTTGAATCCTGATCCTGTCTTCCGGAGTATTTGTTTTCCTTTCCAGTTTAGTATCATCTGTAAACTTGATAAAAAACACACCCTCTAAACCAGAGATCCTCAAACTTTTTAAACAGAGGGTCAGGTCACAGTCCCTCAAACTGTTGGAGGGCCAGATTATAATTTGAAAAACAACATGAATGAATTCCTACGCACACTGCACATACCTTATTTGTAGTGCAAAAAAAACACTTAAAAGCAATACAATAGTATTTCAATGGGAAGTGTGGGCCTGCTTTTGGCTGATGATATAGGATTGTTGTTGTTGTTGTGTGCTTTCAAGTTGTTTCAGACTTAGGTTGACCCTGAGCGAGGGTCAGTTAAATGACCTTGGAGGGCCATATCCGCCCCCTGGGCCTTAGTTTGAGGACCTCTGCGCTAAACTTTCATCCAAATCATTAATAAAGACATTGAACAGCCCTGAAAGGCCCAGGACAGAGCCCTCTTTATGGCACCCAAATAGTCACTTCTTTTCAGGATGAAGAAAAAACACTGAAGAGAAGCACCCTCTGGGTTCAGTCACTTAACCAATTACAAATCCATCAAATAGTAGTATTGCCAAGCCCACATTTTACTAGTTTGTTTGCAAGAGGGGAAGAGGAGCTTACTTAAGCTCTTTATAAGCAAAACTCTTAGATTTCTTTTTGTTTCAAAGGCCAAAGCAAGACCTCCAACTGTTGCTGGACTGCAGTTACCATTTGGCTGTGCTGGCTAAGCTTGCTGAGAGCTGCCATTCAACATCTGGACGGCCATGTCACTTAGAGACTTGCTGCTCCAAATCCAATAGCAGGAGTCAACAAACACATCCACACACAGGTGGACCAACCTGGCCAGCTTCAGGTGTCCTATCAGGGCCTTACTACCATGCCTCTTCATGGCACATAATGTCACATGGAGCCACAATATGCAGGTATGTATCCCTTCTCCATGGAAAACTGAGTGCATGTGTGAAGCTCAACCAGGAGAGGGCACAATGCTCTAGGCATCCAGGTAAGACTCTAAAAAAGGCCCACCTCACAAGACTCCCAAGGAAACATCTGCCATATCTTGCACAGTCTCCAAGCCATCTCCTGTGGCTGCTCAGATCCGTAGAAATTCAGAGGAGAGCAGACTTCAAACTCCAGCAAGGACCAATCTTAGACCCCACCTTCACTGACCATTTAGTGTAGCTTCAAACTGCAGAGGTCAGATAAGGGACTCCCACGAAATCAACAGGAGTAAAGTGTTTCGATGAAGGGAAGTCTTACTCCCACTCTCTTCTGTTTTGGTCAGACTTCACCTGGAATAAGACTGTGCCCAGTTCTGGGCAAGACAATTGAAGATGGAGATGGAAGGGGTCCAGAGTTTGGAAACCAAGCCCGTGAGGAGCAGCTAAAGGAGATGGATGTTTGACTTGGAGAAAAGGCGACTGAGAGATGGTGACATGAGAGCCATGGGTTTTGACCTTTAAAGCCCTTCACGGCATCGGTCCAGATTACCTCAGACATCGCATTCCTTTGTATCCATCAGGTAGAGCATTAAGATCAAGAGCGGAAAATGCTGGTCTCCTTGAGCATCCGTGACACTCTCAATTTGAAGATCACTAGAGACGAGTCCTTCTCGGGAGTGGCTCCCTCTCTTTGGAATGCCCTCCCAGAGATTAGATCTCCACCCTCTTTGTTGGCATTCAGGAAGAGCCTAAAAACCTTCCTTTGCAAGGAAGTCTTTGGGGGAAAATAGTGATATTTGAAGGTTAGGAAGGCCCTTCAACTTCGTTACGTGTTATCAGGGTGGTTTTTAATGCATTTTTATTGGGGTTGTAATTAAGTGTTTCACAGCATTTGCTAATATTTATGATTTTAACTTACATATATTGTATACCTTTACTGGCTGTAAGCCGCCTTGGGCCCTTGACTGGGAAAAGCAGGGTATAAATTTCATAAATAAATGAATGAAAACATATTTAAATATTTGAAAAGGTGTCCAATTGTGCAGAAAGGGGCACACTTTGTTTTCTGCTGCTCTGGAGACTAGGACACAGTGCAGCAGTGTGTTCAAATTGCAGGAAAAGATTCCATGTAAACATTAGGAAGAACTTCCTGATGGTGCATGCTATTTCACAGTGGAATATGCTGCCTTGGCTTGTGACGGAGTCTTCTCTGCAGGTTTTAAAACAAAGGATGGATGGTCATCTGTTGGGAGTGCTTTGTGTGCTGTATGTCAGCCTGCTCAGCCTATGCTTGTATCTGATGTTCATGATAGGAATGGGGATGATGTTCCTGATGGTGGGCCTGGGTCTGTTGGCAATGGGGATGAGGGTTTGCCTGGGCCTGAATTAAGCCCAGATGAGAGGCCCAAGCTGTTTCAGGAAGATTTACAAGGTCACATTCCTGGGAGAGGCCCTTCACAGTCTTTCACAGAACAACTTCTAAAGATTATTTGTTAGGTTAATAAGAGTCAAGTTAATCAGAGTCAAGTTAATGAGAGTGTAGATAGAAAGCAAGGCTTTTGTAAACAGATAGACACAAAGAAGATCAGTTCGTTTACAGGAAAAGAAATATAAGAAACCTTTGTGTTGTTAGGTCAAGAGAAATGCTTTCCTTTTGGTTCTGGGATCTGGAAAAGCCTTATATTGATTCATAGGAGTTGCCTCAGTTGGGTCAACGTTGGAATTTCATGACAGTATTGCTTTCAAGTGTTCTTAGTTTCATGTACCAAGTTTTTGCCAAACTCCCGATTTGTGTTTCATGGATTTTTATACCTATGGATCTTATTTTGCCTTGAAGCCCATGGACTAACCTTTGTTTTGGAACTTTAATGTTTTTGCTAATTTTACTGCTTTGCATTCTTATATTCTTCAATACACTGCTTACTGATTTTACCAAGCTGGTGTGATGTTTAAGGTCAGAGATGTTCCTGCTTTGCTGTACGACATCCTGCACGAAAGGGAGTTCAGCTGGATGGCCTTTGTAGTCTCTTCTAACTCTTACAATTCTATGAAATTGTATAAAAGAAATATCTTAATGTGGTTTATGTCATCACCCTGCAAGCCCCTAACTGCTTCCAGGATTGCCTATGGAATCATCTGCGCCATTTTTGAGGTTTTTTTGAAATTGCATTACATGGTCAGTGAAAATGGGCCCTTAATCTGGTTTCCGTTCTTAGCCCAGCACTTTCACTGCAGCCAAAGGACAACAATACAACTCCAGTCTGAGAAGAAGTGATCCCAGGCCCAAGTATAAAGTGATCCCATCCCCTCCATGGGTCCAATGCCGGTCTCCATATCGAAGGATCCTACACAATGCTTCCTGGCAGCTGTTAGAACCCAAGCAGTCATCCAACTTTGAGGAAAAGACCAAGAAAGAAGACAGGAGCCTTATTTACAATCGACGGGGGAGAGATGCCCCCACGAACTGAGTAGTGTGTTTAATCTTCATCGCCTTCAACAAATCAGTAGTGCAGCAATGTAAACAGAGCTCAGGAAAAACCTGTTTCTCACCTCAAGGAAGGATGTTCAGCTTCTGCCCTCCCATCCCTTCTATGCCTATGTATCACCTTCATCTTCCCGACCCCCAGCAATTATTCTGATCAAACGACTCAAATTAGTATTGTAAACCTTTGGCTCTGGGTCTGTCGGACTTTGGCGGATATACCTAGAGCCGTCTCTGACTGGATGAGTGTTTGAGACGTTCCAGTTTTTGAAATTTAAAGGGCTCACAAGTCAAAACAGGAGCTGCTGGAAGGGCTGCTCACTGGACACAGACACCATTGAAAAGAGAGAAGAGGAGCCAAAGGAATGCTGGTCATAGCTATGCTTTCCTTCAAACTCAGTGGTTCTCAACCTATGGGACCCCAGATGTTTTGGCCTACAACTCCCAGAAATTCCAGCAAGTTTACCATCTGTTAGGATTTCTGGGAGTTGAAGGCCAAAACATCTGGGGACCCACAGATTGAGAACCACTGAGTGGAGAGAAAGACATGCTTTTTTCAAGTGTGAGGAGCAGGTAATGGCACAGGGAAAACAGGAGGTGACAAGAGGAAGGGAGAAAGAGGAAAATCACTTATACCAGGATCACACAACAATGAACCTCCAGTTAAGACAGGGAAGGGAGCTGGTGTTTGTGTAGTGAGGAAACTCTCCACCTTTGCAAAGCGGAGGCTTCTGATTTGGGCAAAGCAACATTTAAGGGATCTTTGTGACTCCAGACACCCAGCTTTTCCATGTGAGAAGCACACTACAAAAAAGTGCAAGGTGATGGAGCTGGAATGAGATAGGCATCAATCAAATGGCTCATGTCAGCCTTTGACCCCACTTTCCCCGTGTGCAAAGAGTTTTTGTGAGACAAACAGAGTGTCAAAAGTTAGAGGAAGTTATGGTCTTCCAGTGTCACCGACTGCTAAGGGTCAAGGCAGGACGGAGGGAGCCGGACATGGAGGAGGAGTCTCCCGTTCCCACACAGTGGCTAAACTCGCAATAATTTAAAATAAAAGGAATGGAAACCCCTTACAATCATGAAGGTGGCCAAAAAGGCAATTTTGCCCCTTTGCCCTGGAGATGATAATGCCTGGCCTAATTTCCAAAAGAAAGAAAAAAGAGTGGCACCCAACATCATCTTCCCGCTGTCGAAGCAAGTGCTTTAAAAAGTCCCGTTTGTGTCTTCTTGACTTCCAGGCCGGAAAAGAGCCAGGATAAGGTCCTTTGAATCAAGACTGTTTGCCAGCCCCGCAGCAAACGCATTTTGGGTTGGGCCACATTTTGCAGTCTGGGCAAAGCAAGTGCGTATTCTCACAAGAGTGGTTTCAAGTCCTACAGCATTTCAGACCCATCGTCTTCACAGTCTTTTGTTTTTGTTTCACAGCTTCTATTTTTTTCTGTTTTTACCAGAATTTTCCCTTGAAGTCCAATTTCAAGTACAGGCAGTTAAGACTTGGAGAAAGAAAAATATTAAAGATCAGCAGTAAACAAAAGGTAGTCCCCACGTAATGAGTTAGCAGCGCTCTCCTTCAGAGGTCCCAGCAGGCCTCCGGTGGCTCCTCAGGGCCCTCTGAGGAGTGGAACGGCCTCCTGGGCAGTCGGGCAGACGGGCGAACCTCTGCGAGCAGCAGCCCCTTCTTGCTTTCCTTCCCTCCCTCCCTGACTCCCCTAATATGGGCTATAGGATCTCCTCCCGCTGGTTCTTTGGCTTGGCAGCTGCCTGGCCGTTGTGAAGGAAGCCATTCTGGTGCTGGAGCAGCTTCCCTTTCTCCCGGTCCGGCCACGTGAAGATGGCCTCGTCGCTGTCCAGCTCTGACTCCGAATGCATCAGGCTTGTATTCTGGGCCTGGCATTTTTGCTTACTACCTTCAAAAGGAAACAGAGAGGACACTAAGAGAAACTTGCAACTGAGCACAAAAGAGAGATATTCCTAATAGGTATATATTGCACATTGCTATGGAACCCCCCTCCCGGTGAGTTAAATAAGTTAAACCCTTGTGCCAGCAGGACTTATGACCAACAGGTCAGCAGTTCAAATCCAAAGAGTGGGTTGAGCTCCCTCTGTCAGCTCCAACTCCCCATGTGGGGACATGAAGGAAGCCTCCCACAAGGATGGTAAAAATATACCGTATTTTACGGCATATAAGACAACTGGGCGTATAAAATGACCCCCAACTTTTCCAGTTAAAATCTAGAGTTTGGGATATACTTGCCGTATAAGACTCCCCCTCTTCCAACATAAACCAAATAAAAATTTAGAAAGCATCAGATTCGATTTCAATATGGTAATTTTCCTATTACTGTAACTCCTTCTCTGCCTCTCAGATCTCGCACATGCACACCTGCACCGCTTCACTGCAGTCTTCAGGAGTGAGATCTGAGAGGCAGAGGAGGAAGTACGGTAATAGGATACAAGGGCGGGCCAGACAGGTAAAAGAGGTGTGTTTTTTTGGGCCCAGAGCCACTCTATCTCTTTTTTCCATACCCCGGGCACCCCAGAAGCCTGCAACTTGCTCCGCCCTTCACTTACACCTTCCTGGTGAGGTACCCCTTCACCATCGGGACCGCATTAAGTCCACGAATCCTGATGAATGGATTTTCTTCTACTGTACTTGTACAGCGTCGCCCTTAATGCTTTCATACAGTCACTGCATACGGCAGGGATGTGGCCACTGCCATTTTTGAGCTCCCCGCACCATATGCAGTAATCACAGATTCTCCAATCCAGATTGGAAGTTTCAGCACCCGCTCTATAAGACAACTCCCACATATAAGACGACCTCTGACTTTTGAGAAGATTTCCTTGGGATAAGTTGTCTTATATGCCATAAAAAACGGTATATATATCTCAAACATCCAGGTGTCCCCTGGACAACGTCCTTGCAAACATCCAATTTTCTCACACCAGAAGCAACTTGCAATTTCTCAAGTCATTCCTGACCCCCCCCCCCCCCCCCCCCAATAAAACACATTTTTATCAATGTAGGGCTTTTTTGTGTCAGGAGCAATTTGAGAAACTGCAAGTCATTTCTTGTGTGAGAGAATTGACCATCTGCAAGGAATTTGCCCAGGGGATGCCTGGATGTTCGATGTTTTACCATCCTTGTGGGAGGCTTCTCTCATGTCCCCACATGGGGAGCAGGAGCTGACAGAGGGAGCTCATTCGTGCTCTCCCCAGATTCGAAGCTCCGACCTGTTGGTCTTTAGTCCTGCCAGCACAAGGGTTTAACCCATTGCCCCACTGGAGGCTAATATAGGTTAGGGTTTACAGAACAAACAAGACAGCAGGACCTTCTCCTGAGGTTATTATAATCTAAAAATTACTGAGTGCATTACACTTTCAAATTAATGAAGTTTGGCACCACTTTAACTGCTATGGAATCCTGGGAGTTGCTGTTTGGGGAGACTCTAGCATTCTTTGGCAGAGAAGACTAAGGATCTTGTAAAACGACAACTCCCAGGATTCCATAATATGGAGCCATGGCAGTTACGTTGCTGTCAAACTGCATTAATTCGAAAGTGTAGATGCACCCTGAAATATAAGCGGCATGAGCCGGTTTTTTGGTCCAGCTGCATCAACTTGCTGACAGATAGGCCTGACAGAAAAGGTTTGCCCCTCCACCCCCCTAATTATTTGGAAAGCACTACTGCACTGTACATATTCATAGCAACTGGAGAAAAAGTGGCCCAAATTTTGCAAGGCTTCTAGCATTAATCTTGACAGGCATTGTCAGATGCACCTTTGGGATAGACAGGCCTTCCTTGAATTACTGAATGCCTTCAAATCAACGCTCATAGGGCCAAGGCCTTCTCTGTGCCAAGCAAAGATGTCCAAACTCCCGGGAATAGAAACCAGCTTGACTCAGCACCCTTATCTCCTAACCTTTCTTCCAATGCCTCACCTGCTTTGGGGTTTGGTTTCAATGCCAGGCTCTCTTGATCTGTGGCATCCAAAATTTTGTATTTACTCTTCCGTTTGGGTTTCCCTTTACGCCTGAAGGGAGACAAACAAAAAGGGGTAGAGACAGGCTGAAACCTCAGTATCCTTATGGAGAAAGTGTTTGCCCCATTGAGAGTCTGGTTCCAAGCCTTACTCACCTCTTGAAGCAACACACCACCACCCAGGAGAAGATCCCGACAGAAACCACGATGACAAAGGATGCAATGACGACATAGAGCACACTCCATTCTGGAAGAATTACAGAAAGGCAGTCTGAGCATTTGAATTTGAGATAGTAATAATAATAATAATAATAATAATAATAATGACTGTGGAGCAGAACAGACAACTCCACATCTATATGCTAGTCCACTATGCCCTGCCTCATGTACAGAGGAAGAATTGTTGGAGGCTAAAGACAATGCCATTGCTGTTGCCTGTTTTTGGTCAAAAGATATTTAGCCACCTGCGCTCCTTCTATTTTTTATCGGTTTTATACTAATTAATGTAATGCTTTTGATCTAAATAAATAAATAAATAAATAATAATAATAATAAACAACCAGGGATTATATCCTCAACTGTTGAAAGAAAATCGCACAGACGGACTACAAACAAAGGCACAACTCTGGCCCAAATGATTCACTGGAACTTATGTCACAAGTACCACCTGCCAGTAGTAAAGAATTGGTGGGATCATAAACCTGCAAAGGTAGTGGAAAATGAACACGCAAAAATTCTGTGGGACTTTCGAATCCAGACTGACTAAGTTTAGGAACACAATACACCAGACATCATGATTGTAGAAAAGAAAAAAGTTTGGATTATTGATGTCGCCATACCAGATGACAGTCACATTGAGGAAAAACAACAGGAAAAAACTCAGCTGTTATCAGGATCTCAAAATCGAACTGCAAAGGCTGCGGCATAAACCAATTCAGGTGGTTCCAGTGGTCATTGACACACTGGGTGCCGTGTCAAAAGATCTCAGCCGGCATTTGGAAACAATAAACATTGACAAAATCACGATCTGTCAACTGTAAAAGGCCACCTTGCGTGGATCTGCGTGCATCGTTCAAAAATACATCGCACAGTCCTAGACACTTGGGAAGTGTTCGACTTGTGATTTTGCGATATGAAATCCAGCATATAGATCTCGTTTGCTGTGACATACTGTGCTTTTGTGTCAATAATAATAATAATAATAATAATAATAATAATAATAATATATTTATATTCCATTCCATCTCCTCGTAGGGAATCAGGGTGGATTCCAAACATAAAAGGCAAACATTCAATGCCCGAACACAACTACAATACACCCATAATAACGAAAATTGACAACCCAACATATAAACACACATTATACCTTAACAACTAAAATTAAATAAAAAACGCAACCTGTTACATGAGACATAAGAGAAAACATCAGACATCAAACAGAAGCATCCATTTCCTAGTTCCTTGGGGGCTAATAGATTGGAGATTGGAATGGGAAGGAGGAGCTGTGCCATTGGTCTGGGGTCTTGATATTGCTACAATGAGGCCTCTGAGGGAAAGACAGGAATGCTATGCTCTGAAAACGGAAGGAAATGTTGTGGCCTTTGAAATGGCCAGGCCTGGGAGTATGTTGTGTGAAGTCTTGGATCCAGCTCAGCACAGAAGCCAGGGAAAATACACAATTTGTGCAGAGAAGCCCAACATGATTTGGTTCTGAACTATTTTCCAAGCAAAGAAGCTCCGCTTCTAACAGCTATGGTGTTCTGAAGAACAATTTGAACCAAAATTTCTAAACCAGGATTTCCTGGAACTGCAGAGTCTCAAGAAAGATTTCCAGTGGTTCCACAAAAAATTGCAATTAAAGAAACACACTCTTCTTTGCAAGCTATACATATAATAATGTTATGCAAAGGTTCCCCAAGACCTGAAAATTATCTCAATGGTTTCTTCAAGGTCAACACACAACTAATATATACAATTCCCAGCCTGTGGCAATCTGACACCCTCCACCTTCTGCCCAATGTGCCTCCGCTTTTTGCTGGGCCCTCCTCTACAAAATGCAGGCACAAAAGCTATGCAACCCAGAGAGGCTTCATCTCCTTTGAATCCTGCTCCATCAACTGAGGGGGGAATCTACCAGAAACTGGAGTCTGCTCACCACAATTACTTTCTCCATCACCAATCTGCACTTTGATGAAGTTCTCCATCCAGAATGGGTCGCAGACGCAGCGCTTGGTGAAAGAGTTGCAGTGTCCATGGTCTGAACAGTTCAGCTGGCAGGCTGTGGGGAGAGAGAGAGTCCAGTCAACACGACGGAATGCAGAGCCAAGCAGAGCAGCCACCAAGAGAGATGCACAGCCAGGCTTGCAGTCATGGGGACTGAAGGAGGTCCTTACATACCTGGCCTCTTAAAAGTGGCAACTGAACTCCTTTTATGTCCTGAACCTTGCTCTTTATCTTGGGCTCATTGTGAATGCCATTAGTATATGACAGGATGGGATACAATGCTTTCTTTATAGAAAAAGCATTCACTTTTTTGCCTAGGAGCTCAAGGCATGTACTCTCTACCTTTCTGTGAGATCCCTTTGTGCATCAGCTGTGTTGCTGGAGTGATATGTTTATTGTGAAAGGAATTCTTCAAAAGACACAGGAGCTTATATGAGTACTACACATGTATTGTTTGGAATACACGAAACTACCCTAAAGCCCCATATTTTTGTTGATCATTCGTTCAGTCACTTCCGACTCTTTGTGACCTCATGGACCATCCCACGCCAGAGCGCCCTGTCGGCTATCACCTCCCCCAGTTCCTTCAGAGTCAAGCCAGTCACTTCAAGGATACCATCCATCCATCATGCCCTTGGTTGGCTCCTCTTCCTTTTTCCTTCCATTTTCCCCAGCATCATTGTCTTCTTTAAGCTTTCCTTTCTTCTCATGATGTGGCCAAAGTACTTCATCTTTGCCTCTAATAATAAAGCCCCATATATATATATATATATATACACACACACACACACACATATATACGTACATACATATATACATATACATAGAGATATACACATACACACACACATATGGCTCAAACACATCATGTATGCAGAGTCGCAGGGTCATAAGACACATAAATCCTCTGCCCAGGCTTGATTTACCCCTTCCCACACACCAGAGCAATCTTTATTGCATATCATGGAAGACTACACAGGGGATCTCATAATTAAATAACATGATTGTGATACTGTCTCTCTTTTGTGCACAAAACAAGAAACCGAACCCACCTAGCTGTATCCTGCTGGTTTTGAGAAGTGATGCCATGCAGGCACCAACATAAAGCATGGGCCAGAAGTTTAGCACAGCTGGTAAATCATCAGCAATTATAAAATCTATCAAAGGTGAAAGGTTGCAAGTTCAAAGCCCCGGGTCGGCGTGAGCGGTCGACTGTCAGCCCTGCTCACTGTTTACCAAAGCAGTTTGAAAACAGCTTTCGCTGTAATTAGAAAAATTACGTACCACTAAAAGCGGGGGAGGTGTTTTACAATGCCATAAAGAAAAATAAGATCAGAAAATGCTGGAATGAGGAAGTCCTGATGGCTATTTGTCATAGAGGATGGAGTGACAGCACCCCCTGTGGACTCCAGCCCAACCATCCATGGCATCGAAACAACACCTCCTTCTGTGCTGTCTGTATGTGTACTTGTGATCTGCCTTGAGTCCCTTTCAGGGTGAGAAGGGTGGAATATAAATATATTATTATTATTATTATTATTCCTCTATCTATCTGAAATATGTGGACAAAAGAAGTGGTCTGCCTTTCTGGGTTACTATTTATCATGACGGAGGTAACATATATGATGCATGCTGTACTGCCTCGTCTAAGATTGGGAAGGAAAGCAGTTGAGGTTTGAGAGGAACTACAGCTGCTCAGATGCAAACACTTGGATGTCTTTGTGCCATGTTCATCTTTGCCTTAATAGAATCTGTGGTGCTACCTAAATGCACAAATCCCAGCAATCTAGATAGTAGCTAGACAAGGATATATACTAGAAGCAACCATATCTTCTACCATCTCCCACTCCTCCTGAGGGAGTGGGAGAGAATGACTTTTGTTATCTATTTCAAGTATTAACTTATGAATGGCTGACTTTAACATGCACATAATTTGCTCACTTTGAGATATATCTGGAAGGACAAACATGTAGTTTCCAGCTCGGTTAAGTTTCTGCCTGTCATCACAATGTAGTTTTCATGGTACCGGAACTAAGGAAGATGTGGATAGGTGAAATCTTTCACCCTAAGGTGGCAATGCTAAGTGGCAAGGACTGG
This sequence comes from Anolis sagrei, assembly GCF_037176765.1. Taxonomy (NCBI): domain Eukaryota; kingdom Metazoa; phylum Chordata; class Lepidosauria; order Squamata; family Anolidae; genus Anolis; species Anolis sagrei. Next base: position 80,996,517 of record NC_090034.1, on the reverse strand, counting down.
AGAAGTAGCTGCTTCAGCTATGCTTCCAACTTACTGACAGTATTGATCTCCAATGCCCGGAAGATGAGGAAGCCAGACTGCTGCTTCCGCAGTTCATTCTTGAGGGTCCATGCGACGTCATGTCCTTTGAAGAGCAGGTGAGAGGGCTGGTTCCACACATAAAACACCATCTTTGTGCTGCAAGAGACAAGAATGTTGCAAGGTAAAAGCAGAACAAACAGAAGAATTACAAGTTTGGGGATGAGATGGAGAGCTAGAGATGCACAGAAATAGTTCAGAATACAAAACCTTTTTTTTTTTTTTTTTGCTGCTGGTATGAGAGGGTTCATTAAAGATTTCCCCTGGCCTACTTCCTGTGGACTGAGAGCAATGGAACTTGGCATAGTTATGAGTCCTTCTGTCTATCGGTGCCATCTAGGGTCACACACTTCTCCCATCTTTTTAAGCAACTGTAAACACCTTGCTTATCGAAGTCAACAGGTTGCTCCAAAAGCTACGTTGTGACTTTGGAAATCAGAGTCTCATCATCTGAAAAATGCTTGCCCTTCAAAAATAACTTCATAGTTGGAAAGAGGTGGAAGTCCAATGGTGCGAGGTCAGGTTAATAAGGGGGATTCAGTAGAATTTCAAAGCCACTAGAGCATGCTTCCACTTGGGCAACATGTATGTTGTGAACTGGTGCACTGTCTTGCAGAAGGCAGACACCTTTGGTGAGCAAGCCACGTCTCTTGGTTTAGATGGCCTCCTCCCGCAATTTCCGCAGCAGTAAAGCATAGTATGTCCCAGTGATTGTGGTACCCTTTGCTAAGAAATCTGTCAGTACTACTCCATGCTAGTCCCAAAATACTGTGAGCATGACCTTGCCTGATGAGAGTTGGGCATGTGCCTTCTTTGCAGGTGGCGAGTCATGATGCTTCCATTGCATTGATTGGACTTTAGTCTCAGGATCATAGCAATGGACTAAGCTTTCATCCTGTGTGATCAGTCTGTTGAAAAAGTCCTCCTGGTTTCATGGCACGTTGTCAATACAGCCTGAGAGCATTCGACTTGTTCTGCTTCTGGAAAGGCATGAGCAGCCAGGGGACCCAGGGAGCGGATACCTTACACATGTGAAGATGGTCTTGGCTGATTTTTTTCCACGGGCCCCACACTAATCTTGACATTTTGGGCTAGGTGGCCATGCAGTGATTTTCCAAAATGGCGACCTCCACTTGCTGCATGGTGTGTTCATCAATAGCAGAGTGGGGTCGCCCTGGAATTGGAGCTGTTTGCACCAAACTCAGACTACATTTGAACTGGCGATGCCAGCTCTTGACTACATCATATGATGGGGAATCATCACCATAAACCCCTCTCATCTCATCAAACAAGGAGCCCCCGGTGGCGCAGTGGGTTAAACCCCTGTGCCGGCTGAAGACTGACAGGCTGCAGGTTCAAATCTGGGGAGAGCGCGGATGAGCTCCCTCTATCAGCTCCAGCTCCTCATGCGGGGACACAAGAGAAGCCTCCCACAAGGATGGTAAAAACATCAAAACACCCGGGCGTCCGCTGGGCAACGTCCTTGCAGATGGCCAATTCTCTCACACCAGAAGCGTCTTGCAGTTTCTCAAGTCACTTCTGATATGACAAAAAAAATCTCATCAAATGTCTCCTTTGGTGTGTGGCCTTTCAAGTAAAGGAACTTGATGACTGCTCTGGGTCCATTATCAAACCTCCCACCACTTCAGCACCTTTAATATCAAGACTTTTATCAGTTCTGAGTTGTAAATTGGAACGTAACATATCGAGACTTATATCATTACACATGTGCAGTTTCAGCATTCTGTGATAAATAGAAGTGGGTCAGAGGAAATCTTTAATGAATGCCCCTCGGAAGTCCAGATACTTTTGAGAGGTCAAATCCTAAAAGCAAAACAATTATGAAAAAAACGATGTGTACAATGTAAATAAATCAATGTAAATGATTTATTTACATTGTACACATTCAGATTTGTCTAAAGCACAAAATGTACAGCTCTAATTAATTATAAAAGAAAATAATCTTCTAGCCAGCAGAGCAAAGTAGCAACAAAAACCCCATCCTGTCTACCTGGCAAGGAAGAAACTGCACTTCTTTAAAACAGATGGAGAGCAAGGAGAAAATGCAGATCTCTTCCATTTACTTTATGCTTCCTTAACAGCAGCCAAATATGTATTGATCAGAAGCAAACATCTTCCTCTTCTACTTAGAGGAAGAAGGGTAAATGACTGGTTTAAGAGAAGGATGGAGCAAGGAAGGGGGAAAGACAAGTGTTGGTAATAAAAGCCCAAAGTGTCTCGGTTTCTCAGCACACCCTGTTAAAGGAGGCAGGCTTGCCAAGGTCAACAAAATACAGGCACTTTACTACTGCACCAAGTGGCATCTTGGGAAAATCTAACAGGAAACAAGGAAGGTTTCTTAAATAACTGTTTACAGCAGCCATTGTTCATTAAGATAATGCATGTTAGGGAGTGAACTCCTAACTCCAATATTTGTTCAGTCAACAGCTTTCTGCTGGTGCCATTTTGAAGCATGCTTTGACATCCCCACAAGGTAATTGGCATTGCAAGATAACCTTTCTGCTCATTGTTTATTCAAAGAAGTTTTGTTTTGAAGGTTGACAGGCCAAGCAAAATTAACAACCGGAGTCTGCACAAAAGGTTGGAAGTCAGGGGATGATGGGCCACACAGGAGCATGGGTTGGACCCAGGCCCTTCATGTGGTAACAGGATCACACATCGGCAGGAAGGGTGCAGGCTCCCTGCCTCCTTTGCAAGGTTAAGTGCTATTTCTTCCAATCTTTGGCCCTCAAAAGGATATGCAGAAGTGGCTCAGACATGAATGCAGGTTGCTTCTCTTCCTCTTCCCTTCAACTGACTGGCAAGTCTGCTTTACTTTTGTTTCCCCAGAAGATGGTTGTTTGACACTTTATTTTTCTGCAAGTTTCACATGCTTTAAACCCTTAAAACCCATCAAATAAGTAAGTAGGTGGAGCCTCCGGTGGCACAATGGGTTAAACCCTTGTGCCAGCAAGATTGAAGACCAAGAGGTTGTAGGTTCAAATTTGGGGAGAGCATGGATAGGCTTCCTCTATCAGCTCCAGCTCCCCATGCAGGGACATGAGAGAAGCCTCCAACAATGATGGTAAAACATCAACCATCCGGGCATCCCGTGGGCAACGTCCTTGCAGATGGCCAATTCTCTCAAGCCAGAAGCAACTTGCAGTTTCTCAAGTCGCTCCTGACACACAAAAAAGTTGTTATTGTTCATTCGTTCAGTCATTTCTGACTCTTCGTGACCTCATGGACCAGCCCACGCCAGAGCTCCCTGTCAGCCGTCACCACCCCCAGCTCCTTCAAGGTCAATCCAGTCACTTCAAGGATGCCATCCATCCATCTTGCCCTTGGTCGGCCCCTCTTCCTTTTTCCTTCCATTTCCCCCATCATAATTGTCTTCTCTAAGCTTTCCTTTCTTCTCATGATGTGGCCAAAGTACTTCATCTTTGCCTCCAATATCCTTCCCTCCAATGAGCAGTCAGGCTTTATTTCCTGAAGTATGGATTGGTTGGATCTTTTTGCGGTCCAAGGTACTCTCAGAACTTTCCTCCAACACCACAGTTCAAAAGCATCTATTTTCCTTCGCTCAGCCTTCCCTAAGGTCCAGCTCTCACATCCATAGGTGACTACGGGGAATACTATTGCTTTTACTGTACGGATCTTCGCTGCCAGTGTGATGTCTCTACTCTTCACTATTTTATCAAGATTGGATATTGCTCTCCTCCCAAGAAGTAAGCGTCTCCTGATTTCCTGGCTGCAGTCTGCGTCTGCAGTAATCTTCGCACTTAGAAATACAAAGTCTGTTTTCTCCCTCTATTTGCCAGTTATCAATCAGTCCAGTTGCCATATTCTGGGGGTTTTTATGTTTAACTGCAACCCAGCTTTTGCACTTTCTTCTTTCACCTTTATTAGAAGGCTCCTCAGCTCCTCCTTGCTTTCGGCCATCAAAGTGGTGTCATCTGCATATCTAAGGTTGTTAATGTTTCTTCCAGCAATTTTCACCCCAGTAGATAAAGTAAAAGCAGGGGCGGCTCAACCCATTACGCAAAGTAAACATTTGCAGTATAGTTGATTTTGCCCAGGGGCTCTCTTGAGGGAGAATAGAACTTGACATATGCGAGTTGTAGTTACTGGGATATATAATTCACCTACAATCAAAGAGCATTCTGAACTCCACCAATGATGGAATTGAACCAAATATGGCACACAGAACTCCCATGACGAACAGAAAATATATATCAGTGATTGGTTGGGGGGGGGGGGGGGGCGCCAAAATACTGTTTGCTTACCGTTGAAAATTACCTAGGGCCGCCTCTGAGTAGAAGTTTTCCTTTGACAGTAAGTCTCATCATGTCCGACTCTTGGGGTGGTGCTCATCTCCATTTCCAAGCCTAAGAGCCGATATTGCTATAGATACTTCCAAGGTCATGTGACCAGCATGACTGCATGGAGTGGCGTTACCTTCTCGCAGAAGCAGTACCTATTGATCTACTCATATTTGCATGTTTTCGAACTGCTAGGTGGGCAGAAACTAGAGCTAACAGCTGGAGCTCACTCCGCTCCCTGGATTCGAACCACCAACCTTTCGGTCAGCAAGTTCAGCTGCTCAGCGGTTTAACCTGCTGCGCCACCAGGGGGCCTTTCAAACAAATTACAGAGAGGGAAATAACCTATGTGACACAAAGGCCACCTATCTATACAGAAGAAATGCAGCTAGTCTTGCAAGCTGACAAAACAATTTGCCCCTGAATACATTCATGCTGAGAAGTTGGTGTCTATACCTGTAGGGTCGTCATAGAAATGTTATCTGTATACACTCCGAAACCCTCATTATCGCTTAAGGAAGACATTCCTTTTCCCAAGCATGTGCCTAGCTGCAAAATATTGTGCATACTATTTGTCCAGCACACAGCCAATTTTATTGCTTTCCCATCTTTATTCAAAAATAAATATTTGCAGCTGCGTTCATGGAGATAGCCATGTTAGTCTGTTTTAGCATAAAATAAAATGAGTCCAGTATAGCACCTTTGAGGCAAACAGTGAAAAAGAAACATCATGAACCACAAACCACTTCTTTAAATGCACTTTGATCTGCTATCTGCCCCTGATGAGGTGGACAGCAGTCCATAAAGCCAAACACCAACAATTGCTTCCTTGCAGTGAGTCTCAAGGTATTACTGCATTCCTTTTTGCCATTTTGCAACTGCTTTCTCCTTGAGGCTACAATTCCATTTACTGCCTTAGACTCACCCCAGTGGTCCCTCACCTCTGTTCAGTGTAAGGCTGAATTTTTTGGACGGTGATGTCTGAATCCAAGACCCCCAACAGGACGCCTATCTGACGGATGAACATGCCCTTCTGCCGCTCCGTCAGTTGGCTGACGTTCACGTCCAGTATCATCTCCACAAGGTTATTCTTCCTCGGATCTGTAAACAAAGCAAAGTTGAAGTGTTCCTACCCTTCCACCACATTCCATTTCAATCACTGCCCTTAGGAAACCCTACCACTAGGCTATGAAGTTTCCTCCTGCATCAGCACCATGTGGTCATAAATTCAACCCCATGCAACACAGCAAAGGTTGCAATTCACTACTGTAAGGGTTTCCACTCATGCAAACACAGGAAAGTATCAAGAATATGTAAGAATGGGGTCTGCAGTACCATAAGCAGGTTCATAATAATAATAATAATAATAATAATAATAATAATAATAATCATCATCATCATCCTGTGCACCTGCCTATAGTACTACAGACCCCATTCTTACATATTTGGGGGCCCCTCTCCCCAGCACCAACTGCCGTTCTGGGCCAGAGTGAAGAGAGAGGGGGCCAGAAGACAGTTCCACCTTGTCTCTTGTGCTATGCTAATAATATAATATAATATAATATAATCTATTGTATATACATATATTTATAATATTATAATGTAATACAATATAATACTACGAATACTACGATATTATAATTATATATTTTATATTACATGTAATATTACTAATAATATTACAATATAATGGTATAGTACAATACAGTAATATATAAAACTGATATTATACTATGCTAAAAATATAATATATTGTATGTATATATGTCTTGTAAGCTGCTCTGATTCCCCTTCAGGGTGAGAAGGGCGGCATATAAACGTTGTAAATAAATAATTAAATAAATATTCATTGGAACTTATGTCACAAGTACTACCTGACAGTAGTAAGGAACTGGTGGGATCATAAACCTGCAAAGGTAGTGGGAAATGAACACGCAAAAATACTGTGGGACTTTCAAATCCAGACTGACAAAAGTTTTGGAACACAATTCACCAGACATCACAATTGTGGAAAAGAAAAAAGTTTAGATTATTGTCACCATACCAGCTGACAGCCGAATTGATGAAAAATAATAGGAAAAACTCAGCAGTTATCAAAATCAAATTGCAAAGGCTCTGGCATAAACCAGTTCAGGTGGTCCCAGTGATAATCGACACAATGGGTGCCATGCCAAAAGATCTCAGCCAGCATTTGGAAACAATAAACATTGACAAAATCACAATCTGTCAACTGCAAAAGGCCACCTTACTTGGATCTGCACGCATCATTTGAAAATACATCACATAGTCCTAGAAGCTTGGGAAGTGTTCGACTTGTGATTTTGTGATACAAAATCCAGCATATAGATCTCGTTTTCTGTGACATACTGTGTTTTTGTGTCAGTAAAATAATAATAATAATAATAATAATAATAATAATAATAATAATGAATCTTTATCAATATCCTGTTTTTCTCCCTCACAGGACCCAAAGCAGCTTACAACATATTAAAATAATGTAAACAATAATCCATATACATCAATAATAAGTATAAAACATCATAAAATAAGCAGTTTAAAATAACAATAATATACATTCACATTCATGATTTGTCTGGAGACAGACATATCAAGGGCCAACAAGTACCATGTCAGGATACCAAATGCAAGGCATAGCATAGTCCTGATAGATAGTGTTATGAAGTGGGGTTTGTATCACAGGCAGGGAAGTCTCACTGGATCCATAAGGCCACTGGGTAGCCTTCAGGCAAGCCACTCTGCATCCCCAAAACTGCTATGGAGAGAGATCGTAAGATTGTCCCACCTATTACTAAGATTCAGTTTAATAAACTCCTGGGACACTCAAGACATTTATCATACTACTACAGCCACTGCTGTCATGTATTATTATTTTGCAATAGGAGCTCCTGGTGGTGCAATGGGTTAAACCCTTGTACCAGCAGGACTGCTGACCGAAAGGTCAGCGGTTCAAATTTGATGAGCAGGGTGAGCTCCTGACTGTCAGCTCCAGCTTCCCATGCAGGGACATGAGTGAAGCCTCCCACAGGATGGTAAAACATCTGGGCGTCTCCTGGGCAGTGTCCTTGCAGACAGTCAATTCTCTTACACCAGAAGTGACTTGGAGTTTCTCAAGTCGCTCCTGACACGAAAAAAATGCAATATCTTCACAATGAACATGGTCCGAGCTGCATAGGCGTGAAGATGCTGAACTTACCAGGCTTGACTTCCACCGTGGCCCTTTCGATATCGTATTCCCCTTTGGCATCCGTCACTTTAAGGTGGAAAGTGTACTGCCCCTCTACCAGGTTGGAGAGGACAAGCACTGGGTGATGGTCCGAATTATTTAACACTTCCTATAGTTAACAGAAAAGCACATGAGGGCACATCACTCATCTTGGTTGGGCTCTAAAACTGTAAACGAACCCTCTCCCTGTTTTGGGTGGTTTGTTTTCTAATCTGGAGCTTTGAAGGAAGGGCTGAGATTGTCACTATTACTCTTCCTATCAGAGCAATGGTATTTTAGTGCTTTTAACACCTGAACTCTGAGATAAACTTCCCATGTTCTTTCATTTTTATTAGGAAAGATAAAAAGCCATCCTGATCAGAAGCCACAAGTGCAGGCATTAGAAATCTAGGACTTTTCAAAGGGCATTGAATGAGAAAGGATCAGATTTAAAATGTAAAAAGATGAACCTTTTAACAACAAGATACATTTCTATTAGCTGCTATGGACCAACCTGGTTTTTCTTCTGGAAATAAGCTCCCATTACTGCATAATGGGGTTTAGAATGATATTCAAGGGTGTGAAATGGGGGGGGGGGGGGGGGGGGAGAGATCAAAACACAAAGCCTTTATTTCTCTGGCTAAATAGAGAAGCTTGCAATATATCCCAAGCTTTGTTGTAATTTAAAAAGTCGCTCACAGAATCTGAAGAAAACATAATTGCGACACTGGCCTCACTCACCCCGGCAGCAGGACTGCTCTCGTCCCGGGTCCACAAGTAGGTGACAATGCCCTTATCGTCTGTAGATCGAGACCCATCAAGCTCCGCAGTGTTGGTCGGCAGCGTAAGAACAACATTGCCAGCAATCTTTGCCACAGGCGGCTTATTGATCTCTGAGCAAAACAGGGAGTTATTATTTATTTATTTATTTATTTATTTATTTAGTACACTTGTATACCGCTAATATCTCAGCCTAAAACGGCGACTCATTGCGGTTTACAACATTTAAAAACAACAATAATTCCGATTAAAAATATAAAACACATACATATACAATACACAGTATTGGGCCACCAATATAGACCAAAGCATCTCTTAATTAAAATCATAATCCAATTTCGTTGTCTGTGATTGCCAGTCCTTGATCAAAGACTTCATCGCATCGGATTAGCCGAATGCTTGCTCAAACATCCATGTTTTCAGTTTTTTCCGAAATGCCATCAGCGAGGTGGCTGATCTTATCTCTATAGGGAGGGCATTCCAAAGCCGCGGGGCCACCACAGAAAAGGCCCTGTCTCTCGTTCCCGCGAGCCGCACCTGTGAAGCAGGCGGGATGGAGAGAAGGGCCTCTCCCGAAGATCTTAGGGTCCTGGTGGGCTGATAGGCCGAGATACGTTCGGATAGATATGTAGGGCCAGAACCGTTTAGGGCTTTAAAGGCCAAAGCCAGCACTTTGAATTGGGCCCGGTAGCTAATCGGTAGCCAGTGGAGCTGGTACAGCAGAGGAGTTGTATGCTCCCTGCGCCCTGCTCCTGTTAATACCATGGCTGCCGCCCATTGGACTAGTTGGAGCTTCCGGGCCGTCTTCAAAGGCAACCCCACGTAGAGAGCGTTGCAGTAGTCAAGACGGGATGTAACCAGAGCGTGGACTACCGAGGCCAAGTCAGACTTCCCAAGGTACGGTCGCAGTTGGCGCACGAGTCTTAACTGTGCGAATGCTCCCATGGTCACCGCCGAAACCTGGGGATCCAGGCTCAGCGATGAGTCCAGGATCATACCCAAACTGCGAACCTGTGTCTTCAGGGGGAGTGTGACCCCGTCTAACACAGGCTGTAACCCTATACCCTGTTCGGCCCTGCAACTGACCAGGAGTACCTCTGTCTTGTCTGGATTCAATTTCAATTTGTTCGCCCCCATCCAGACCGTCACAGCGGCCAAGCACCGGTTCAGGACCTCGACAGCCTCCTTAGTAGCAGGTGGGAAGGAGTGACAGAGTTGGACATCATCTGCGTACAGATGACACCGCACCCCGAAACTCCGGATGATCTCGCCCAGCGGCTTCATGTAGATGTTAAACAACATGGGGGACAGTATTGAACCCTGAGGAACCCCACAAAACAAAGGTTGTGGGGTAGAACAGGAGTCCCCCAGTAACACCTTCTGAGACCGGCCCTCGAGGAATGACCGGAGCCACTGCAGAGCAGTACCTCCGAGACCCATTCCCGCGAGGCGTCTCAGAAGGATACCGTGGTCGACGGTATCGAAGGCCGCTGAGAGGTTGAGTAGCACCAACAGGGACACACTCCCCCTGTCGAGCTCCCGACGGAGATCATCCACTAAGGCGACCAAGGCTGTCTCGGTACCATGCCCCGGCCTAAAGCCAGACTGTGCCGGATCCAGATAATCCGTGTCTACCAAGAATGCCTGGAGTTGTGAGGCCACCACACGTTCCATGACTTTGCCCAAAAAGGGGAGATTGGAAACAGGCCGATAGTTAACCAATTGAGTGGGGTCCAGTGATGGTTTCTTCAACAGCGGTTTTATCACAGCTTGCTTTAAGCTGGCTGGAAATATGCCTTCCCGGAGGGAGGCATTAACCACCACCTTAACCCACTCGGCCAATCCCCCTCTGGCCTCCTTTAGAAGCCAGGATGGGCAGGGGTCTAGGATGCATGTGGTAGCTCTCATTCCTCCAAGCACCTTGTCCACATCCTCGGTTTGAACTAATTGAAATGAATCCATCAAAATTGGACAAGCAGATGCTCGTGTTACATCCTCAGAGACTGCCGTTAATATGGTGTCCAGTCCAGAGCGGATCAAAGCGACTTTGTCTGCAAAGAACTGAGCAAAGGCTTCACAGCGAGCTGCCGAGTCATCAGGGCACCCATCCTGAGTGGTGGGTTTTAACAGGCCTCTGACAACTCGGAACAGTTCAGCCAGACGGTTCTTTGCAGACGCAATAGTGGCCGCAAAGAAAGTTTTCTTTGCGGCTCTTAGTGCCGCGGCGTATGACCTTAAAAAGGACACAAACCGTGTTCGATTTGGCTCGCTCGGATCCGAACGCCACACGCCCTCTAGTTCCCTCTTCTTTTGCTTCAACGCCGCCAGCTCCTCAGTAAACCAAGGGGCTGGTTTAGTTCGGCTACTTGAGAGGGGACGTTCTGGAGCGATCGTGTCTATTGCCCTAGTCATCTCCCCATTCCAGAGAGCGACCAGGGCATCAACAGGATCACCAACCGAGGTGGCGGGAAATTCCTCAAGAGCCATCAGGAATCCCTCCGGATCCATAAGCCTCCTGGGGCGGACCAATTTAATAGGTCCTCCACCTCTGCGGAGTTTAGGGGGTGCAGTAAGTCTAAAGCTGACCAGGTGGTGGTCGGTCCATGGCAACGGAGAGATGGATAACTCCTCAACACCGCCGCCTTCCTCCCATCCCTGACAGAAAACCAAGTCCAATGTATGTCCAGCACTGTGGGTGGGGCCAGATACTTGTTGGGACAGCCCCATGGTCGCCATGGTAGACATGAAGTCCTGAGCCGCTCCCGTTAGGGTAGCCTCGGCGTGGACATTGAAGTCCCCCAGCACAAGCAGCCGTTGGGACTCCAATGCCAGGTCCGAGACCACCCCCGCTAGCTCAGGTAGGGAGACTGTAGTGCAGCGAGGTGGACGGTACACTAGCAGAATCCCTAATCTGTCCCGGTCACCCACCCTCAGGTGGACGCATTCAAAATTTGTTGACTGGGGGTCCTGGTCAGAAGAATGGAATCTCTGTAGACTACTGCAACCCCGCCTCCCCGCCCTCCGGATCTCGGTTGGTGCTGCACAGAGAACCCGGGTGGACAAAGCTGGGTCAAATTTACACCTCCCGCTTCGTCCAGCCAGGTCTCTGTGATGCACGCCAGATCTGCCCGTTCATCCAGGATTAAATCTTGGATGAAAGTTGTTTTGCCATTGACAGATCTGGCGTTCAACAGCACCACTTTCAATCCTGAGGGGCCGCCAACCTGGTTACACCTACTTACCGTATCAGGAGACCGATTTGGAATTACTAATGTTGTTCCACGTTCCCTAGGCCGAATTAAAGGTCTCCCTTTCCCGTATCTCCCCTTCCCCACCACGACTTCTATGGGGGCTCCTCGGTTAACGAGTCCCCCCAAGGGGGGACTCAAGGCGGCTTACATATGGCAATTATTCAATGCCTTAAACACATGCAATATTAAGCTTAAAATTCACTGAATTAAAATTAATACATATTAAAATTTTAAAAATTACATTCAATATTAAAATCACGCCATCCAAAAATCGTAGTCTGACACCATTATGCAGTCATTGTACATATTCCAATTATATATTATTGAACTGATTCTCCGAAGGCCTGGTCCCAGAGCCAGGTTTTTACTCTCCTTCTGAAGGACCGGAGGGAGAGAGCTGATCTAATGTCGCTAGGGAGGGAGTTCCATGGCCCAGAGGCCACCACTGAGAAGGCCCTGTCTCTCGTCCCCAACATTTGTGCTTGTGAGAAAGATGGGACCAAGAGCAGGGTGTCCCCAGAATATCTTAATCTATGAGGTGGTTCATAAGGGAGATACATTCAGACAGGTAAACTGGGCCGGAACCGTTTAGGGCTTTATAGGCTAAAGCCAGCACTTTGAATTGTGCTTGGTAGCAGACTGGCAGCCAGAAGTTGAAGGAGCAGAAAGCAATTGAGTTGGAATAGTAAGAGCAGGTGTTGGGCTAGAGATGGGAAGACCAGGGGAAAACAACTGTTTTTTTTCCTGTTTTTATTCCCCCCAAAACAGGAGGCTTCAGAGACTATAAAAGCTAGATTTGAGGTTACATAATTTAACTGCTATTCCACTGTCTATTGGTTGGAAGGAGGCAGCCAGCAAGAACATATTCTATACACCTTTTTTCCCAGGAAAAAAATGGCTTTGGAAAAGGAATGCCCCCCCCCCCCCCCATTTTTCCAGGCCTCTCCATCTCTAGTTGGGACATTAGAACAGTGCTAGGTATGAGACTCAGTTATGATGTCCAGACAATACAAGACTGTCAAGCAGTAAAATAAATTGTAGGACAAAAAATATGTAATTCATTTTTCTAGGAAGAATACCATATTGCATTGCATAATAGTCACCACACATAAGAGCCATTTGGGACTGATTCTCCATCCCTCCCTCCCGCCTTTCCTCTTTCCTGTTATGACAGTATGAAATGGAGCTCCACTCTTCTCTCCTTCCTCCTTCCTCTGAGGTCTTAAGGCAGTTTTAAAAACCTGGAATAGAGGTCTCTGGAACTTGGATCTTCCCTTCTTCCTCCTTTCTCCAAAGTGTAAACTTTGGAGAAAGATTTTGTAAACTGCCTTGCCTTCAGGGGGAGAGAGGAGAGAACAGGGAGCTTCAGAGCCCTCAATTCATATAATTCAGTGACAGTTGAATTATCTGACTCGATTTTTAAACTGCCTTGCCTTCGGAGAAAGAAGGAAGCATGGGGAAAATCGGTCCCAAATAGTTCTGAAGTTTTTAAAAAACCAAACAAACAGAAACTGAATCGTTTGTTTGAGAATGGATCTTCCCTTCTCTTCCTCCCCTTTCAGAGGCAGGGCATTTTATTTTTTTTTAATCCCAGAAACCAGAGAGCCAAAGGCAGATTTTTCCCTTGCATAATAGTCGCACCCCTCTTTTTATGGAAAAGGGAGGGTGTGCGACTATCATGTGATGAAATACAGGTAGCTAATCTAGAATTGTATTTTTAATCAAGTGGTTATATAGGGCAAAGTCATGACCCACCTACAGGCAACTGCTGCTTAACCTGGCACACTTCATAAGCTGAAGTGTAATGACAAAAGCAAGGAAAATTTGTAAACCCAAAAGTGCTGCAGCAGATATGAAGAAAAATAAACAATCTGTTCCTTTATTCTGTTTTAAAAAATCTTTTCTATGCTCCTTCATTTGGCAAGCAGCTTTAGGCTTATTTCATGCGTTGCAAGCCTCTGAACATAGGAAAACAGAATCTTAAGCGGAAAATGAACAGCGGCGCTATTTGAACAGGCTGGTTTTTGAATCTGACTTCCTCAGGGAGAGGCCAAAACAAATGCAAAGATCTGGTTGTTTGGAAACAGAGAGAGGCACAGCTTAGACATTGATAGAATCCACAGCTGAGAAAAGGAAGCAGGAATAAGGATGTTAACATTGTCTGGTTATCACACGCACACACACACACACATATATATCCTAATCTCACAGTGTGGTTATTGGCCTTGTGTCATCCATTGAACTTTGAGGTCAAATGGGAATTTGAACTGAACCCTACCAAGTCCATTGCACTTTACACTCTGTTCACCAAAAAGGGAGTGTACTAAGAGGAAGACCTCTCCTGCCTTAACTAAGGACCACCAAAATACTTCTATTATCTCCAGCCACTCACCTTCTCTGACAATGACATTGACGGAGCTCTGGCTCTGCAAGTTCCGTTCGTCTTTGACAGTCAGTGTGAATTCGTACGTCCCAACCTCGAGCCCCGTGACTGTGGCAATGTTGCTGTTAGCATTCTCCAGTTTCACGCCATCCGGGCCACTGAAACAGGCCCCAAGCCCACATAAATAAAGATTAGGCAACATATAACAGAAACTCACAAACAAAGAAAAAAGCTGGTGTTTTTTCCAGACACCTCAGCAAGATGCAGCTTAAGCTACTGCATCATTTGGGATGCAGAGCTGGGATACGATGTTCCTCTTTAATAATAATAATAATAATAATAATTATTATTATTATTATTATTATTATTTTGAGACTGCCCTCTCTCCCCAGAAGGACTCAGGGTGGTTTACACATAAAAGGCAAATATTCAATGCTTCTTTGTTCCATTCATTTGCATGGAATACATGTACACTAAGGTGGAACTGGAGGAAAAGATGGGGATAAAACATTTTCTACACAAAAGATCATGCTGTGAAGAACTCTATCCTTCTTAAAGAGAATTTTTCTGGATAGCCATGAGAATACTAACACCCTAGATCACAGGTGTCCAACTTGGGGCCCGCCAGATGTCTGGGTCTCCAAGTCCCAGGAGGAAGATATATTTAAAACCACTGCTCTAGACAGCCAGGGCTCACAGAGCTGGATCCTGCGTGCAACACGCCTATGTTGTTAGGACAAGGTCCTGGAATTGTATACGATTAGTCCCAAATCTGCAGCCCACTTTTCTCGACTACTGGTTGTTTTTGTTGTTTACTTTATGTTTTATGATGTCTTACATTTTTATATCTTACATATCGCCTTCGGGCTGATACGGACAGGATAGAAATGACGTAAATGATGTAAATGATAAATTAGTTTTACTGTTTATATACATTTTACTGTTATATGTTTTTAATTGTGTTACTTGTAACCTTTGTTTATATTGGGCTTGGTCCCCATGTAAGCCGCTCCGAGTGCCTTCGGGGAGATGGGAGGCGGGATACAAGAATAAAGTTGTTTGTTGTTGTTGTTATGAAGCACAGCAGGCTTGGTTTCTGCTGTCCTGGAGACCAAGACTCCAGTGGGTTCAAATGACAGGAAAAGATATTCCACCTGAACATGAGATAAAGACCTTCCTGACTGTAAGAGCTGTTCAACAGTGGAACTCTCTGCCTTGGAGTCTGGTGGAGGCTCCTTCTCTAGAGATTTTTAAGCAGAGACTGGAGGGTCATCTTTCGAGGCTGCTTTGGATGTGCTTTTCCTCAATGGAAGAATGGGGTCGGACTAGAGACCTGTGGTTTCTTCCAACTCTAGGATTCTATAATTCTACATGAAAGACACATACCGTGTTTTTTCCCAAAGGAAGGAGACAATCTTCTGGTCATCCGAGCTCTTGCTGCCATCTAACGTGGTGCTGTCTACTGGGAGGGTCAGTTCCTTGTCTGGGCCAGCATCAGCTTTGGGAGGCTTGTTGTTTTCTGAAAGACAAGATGGGGAAGGAGTGAGAGAAGAGGAAGACAGTCTAGAATCCGGCTGGGAGGTTTTGGAAGCTAAAACACTTCCAAACTGTTTCATACAAAACTTGGGAGTCTGATAAGCAAACAATCTGAAAGCATACCAGGCTGCACGATCACTGTGACCTCGGCAGTGGACTGGTGGCCAGCGGAATCTGTTACCGTCAGCTGGTAAGTGTAGTCACCTTCACGCATTGCGGAGAGCTGCAGGATTGAAGTCCTCACGCCCTGAGAAACAACAAAAGCCCAGGAACGTAAGGCCCCATGTGGAAAGAGGAAGAAAAGGGAACTGTGCATCACTATGCTATGAATCATAGAATCACAGAGTTGGAAGAGACCTTGTGGGCCATCTAATCCAACCCCATTCTGCCAAGAAGCAGGAAAATCACATTCAAAGCACCCCCGACAGATGGCCATCGAGCCTCTGTTTAAAAGCATCCAAAGAAGGAGTCTCCACCACACTCTGGGGCAGAGAGTTCCACTGCTGAACAACTCTCACAGTTAGAAAGTTGTTCCTAATGTTCAGGTGGAATCTCCTTTGGAAGAAAGTAGAATCAGTTACAAGTTGGATAGGTATCCCAGCATAGGGGGATAATCATTTAATCAGATCCCAGAAAGGTTGAGCAAATTTCATTGCCTGCGTGTCCTCTTCCACAGAAGCGGAGGTGTGTGTGTGTTGCTTGTCTCTCATCAGAACACTGACCTCCTTTGCTTCAGAAAGGATACCGCATCACACATGCTTCTGATAATGTCCTGGCAGCCATCCATGACTGCGAGCGTCCATTAGGCCACAGATGCCCAGAATTAATCAGTAAGCATTGCCTCAAGTAAATGCTGTTTAATCATCCAGGTTCTCATTGTTTTTAATGGAGGGGAGGACAATATGCAGCCAATACGACTGTTTCGTGACACCTGGGGGTCAAGGAATTTTCTTGCTCCAAAATGCCCACTGGATGCTAAATACTGGAAGCATTTTAAAGTATTATATGATGTCAAAGTCAGCACTCTTAGGAGAGAAGATGAAAACCAAATGTAGAAATCAGAGAAGGGCTAGAAGGCTACAGTGGATGATTTGTGGTTCTTAATAAATGACCCAAAGAAATGTAACCAAACATCTTTGTTAGTAAACTAGGACCACTGGATATGGCAACAGGAGTGAATTGTCAGAAATATTAAAAATTAACTAGGTATTTTAAATCACAAAAATGTGCGTCAAGCACTGAAAGGGTTAAATGGATGCAATGACTTAGCAAAAGATGTAGTTTTATATAAGTAGGTGTGTGTGTAGCTTAGTCGCCTCAGTCTGTGAGAGGTCTCTGTGGGAGAAGGCCTCAGTGTTAGTTCGCCTCAATGGGAGAAAGGTGTAAGAAGAGGCTCTGTGAGAGGAAAGCTATTTATCTGCATGAGAAAGAAGCCCAGCATTGAAGCAAAGAAGGAAATATAAAGAACTTTATTTGTGTTATAGAAAGGTTGTTCTTGTAAACAGTGTAACCACATTATTTTACAACAAAGAAAAGCCTCCTTTGATAGAGATAACAGTGGTCTGTGTGTTTTTGTTCTTTTTATCACTTTGGGCTACTGGTGTTGGGTTACACTGCGGCTGATAAGTTAGTCTGCTATACATTCATAGGGAGGGTCTTCTGTTAATAAGCCCACTTACCCAACATGAATACTAGGCTAATAATTTTCAAGCACATACCACACATTTATATTAAATAATGTTAGATCAGTGAAGAGGTGATTCAGAATAATAATAATAATAATAATAATAATAATAATAATAATAATGGAAACTTTATTTTTATACCCCACCTCCATCTCCCCAAGGGACAAGCCCAAAGAACACAGAGTTAAAACCATCAATCAAAACAAAACAAAATAAAAACATATCACAATAAAACATAGCATAATAAAAACAGTACAATGCTGAGCAATAAAGTGCAGAGTTCAGAGAGCTCTGAGTTTGTGCAAAATTCCTAGATAGAGCTACAGTATGGGAAAGTGCAAAATCAAAAGGCAGGGCTAGGAGAATAATGTTCTTGGGCGTTAAAATGTCAGAATTATAGAGTGGAGGGTCATGCTAAAGTGCTGGAAACTTAGGTAATATTTTGGAGCTGCCTAGTCAAAAGCACAGCGGAACATCCATGTTTTTAGGTTCTTACAGAAGATATACAGGGTAGGTGCCAGTCTGAGATCCCTAGAGTTCCAGAGCTGGGGGGCCATCACCGAGAAGGCCCTCTCCCTTGTCCCCACCAACCGCGCTTGAGACGGAGGTAAAAGCAAGAGATTAGAAAAAAATTATTTTTGTAAACTGAAAGATAATAGGAAATATTTAGAGGAATAAGTGGAAGTCACTCAGGCTTGCTATGGCCAGGTTGCCTAAAGGGCTCACCTGCATCTCGACCACCTTCCCTTTGCTGTTGGGGCTGAGGGACCATTCATAGCTGACGATGCCGTGGTCATCAGTGCTCTGGTTCCCATAGAGGGTGATGGTGTTTTGGGGCAGGGTGATCACTTGGTTGGGACCCGCGTTGGCCACAGGGGGATAATCCACTGCTTTGTTCACAGTGAGGCTAGCAGTGGTTGAGTTGCTGGCCCCATCGGAGTCCACCACCGTGAGACTGGAGAGAAAAGAAAAGGGGGAATTTAGCCATCAGGAAAAGAAGGCATCCAGGAGATACAACAATAGAGACTCACTCACCCTGCAAACAATGAACTGAGAAGACAAAGATATGGATTAAATTCAATACGCAGTGAAATGAATTGAGGCAAACCAAGGTAAAGTAAAGGTTCCCTTCGATACTAAGTCTAGTTGTGTCCGACTCTGGGGGGTGGTGCTCATCTCCAATTCTAAGCCGAAGAGCCAGCGTTGTCCGTAGATGCCTCCAAGGTCATGTGGCCGGCCTGATTGCATGGAGCACTGTTACCTTCCCATCAAGGCGGTAACTACTGATCTACTCACATTTGCATGCTTTCAAACTGCTAGGTTGGCAGAAGCTGGGCCTAACAGCGGGAGCTCAACCTGCTCCTCAGATATGGACCGCAGACATTTTGGTCAGCTAGTTTAGCAGCTCAGCAGTTTAACCTGCTGTGCCACAAGGGGGCCCTAAGGTAGATGCCTGAAATTTTTTAAAAAAGGAGATGTGTGACTATCAAAAAATTAGTGCCACTTTGAAAAAATACAGAACGTGTCGTTAAGTTTTTTGGGCTGTATGGCCATGTTACAGAAGAATTTTGTCTGCAGCTATGGCAGGCATCCTCAGAGGTTGTGAGGATGCCTGCCATAGATGCAGGCAAAACATCAGGAGAGAATGCTTCTGAAACATGGCCATGCAGCCCAAAAAACTTACAACAACCCAGTGATTCCGGCCATGAAAGCTTTTGACAATACAATACAGAATGTGCCTACAAAGCACTATTCTGCTACACTCAGATAAAGAACAAAAAAAGAAAGATGTCAGTGCCAAACACAAGCATAGATTCAAGCTCAGTCCATTATTTCTCCCCATGTCTCACTAGGCAACTCATTCATCAATGCTGCTTTTGGTTACATTACTTTTGTATGACTATAGTTTTTGAAGAGTCAATAGTTTCTGATGTATTTCCAAACCCTTTTTTACTGCTTGTAAGTAAACCTCTTTTTCACGTTCCAAGACGTTGGAATTTATCCTCTTCTTGTACAATGGGCTCTTAAATAAACAAAACCAGGCTTCAAGAAGTTATGAATGCATTCAACATCCACGAAGCTTCAACAGTTGTTCTCAACCTGTGGGTCACAAGGTGTTTTGGCCTATAACTCCCAGAAATCCCTGCCAGTTTACCAGCTATTAGGATTTCTAGGAGTTGAAGGGCAAAACATCTGGGCACCCACAGTTTGAGAACCACAGCTTCAAGTCTTTGCTATTTTGCAGTAGTATTTTCCTTCTCTGCCGTTCCTCCAGCAAGCTCCAGGTGGCACACATGGCTTCCCTCCTCTCCGCTTTACCTTCCCAACAACCCTAGGAGAAATCGGGGCTGAGAATTTCTGGGGAATTTCATGCTTCAATGCGAACCTGAGCCTCGTTTCTCAAGTCCTAGCCCACTCTTCTAAGCACTAGCCCACACACTCTGCAATAGAATACATGTTGTGCATTATTAACATGCAGAGCACTCCATTGCATTGAAATATATGTACTCTCTGTGCAAACAAATCTCTTGTAAGGATGTGGAAAATGTTAGTAACTGTTTGCTAAGCTTCACTCCTACAAAGCTAGCAAAACTAGAGTACTGACACAAGTTTGTGGTCTGTCCAATTTATATGACCTGCTTGCAATTGTAAACTGTTTGAAATTAACGTTCACTGCCAAAACCAGACCCACCTTTTAAAAGGCTCTCAAAAAAAAGCATTAAAGGAGCCTTTTAATAAACAACCAAAAAGCCTTATTAGGCATTAACAAAAGGAGCAGGGTGAGATCTCGGTGACTGAGGAAATGATGTGCACGACCAAGGGCCCATGCAAACCTCAAGCAAAGAAATCTCTGCAGCCAAGGCCCTGCAAAGAGATGGTTTCCTGTACAGTGATTTTACACTGTGTCTCTATAGGAACTGGCCTGTAATAGGAGCCAGGCAAGTGGTTAATTATTTAAAGTAAGTGGCAAAACAAGTCAGGAAACAGCTCTTCAGAGAAGGAGAGAACAAACAAAGAACGGTACTGTGTTTCTGTTGTCAAAGGCTTTCATGGCCGGAATCACTGGGTTGCTGTGAGTTTTCCGGGCTGTATGGACATGTTCCAGAAGCATTCTCTCCTGACATTTTGCCCACATCTATGGCAGGCATCCTCAGAGGTTGTGAGGTATATTGGAAACTAAGCAAGTGAGATTTATATATCTGTGGAATAATGTCCAGGATGGGAGAAAGAACTCTTGTCTTGTCGAAGGCTTTCATGGCTGGAATCACTAGGTTCTTGTGGTTTTTTTCGGGCTATAGGGCCATGTTCTAGAGGCATTTCGCCTGCATCTATGGCAAGCATCCTCAGAGGTAGTGAGGTCTGTTGGAATTAGGACAATGGGTTTATATATCTGTGGAATGCTGGGGTGGGACAAAGAGCTCTTCTCTGCTGGAGCTAGGTGTGAATGTTTCAACTGACCACCTTCATTAGCATTTGAAGGTCTGACTGAGCCTGGGAAAATCTTCTGTTGAGAGGTGTTAAGATGTGCCTGGTGGTTACCTCTCTGCTGTTTTATGTTGTAATTTTAGAGTTTTTAAATACTGGTAGCCAGATTTTGTTCATTTTCATGGTCTCTTCCTTTCTGTTGAAATTGTCCACATGCTTGTGGATTTCAATGGCTTCTCTGTGTAGTCTGACAATGCTGGACCACACCAACAACCACCATGTCAGACTACACAGAGAAGCCATTGAAATCCACAAGCATTTACAAATCAAAGATTATTATAAACAAGATAAAAAAACAGGATTTGACAGGGAAGAAAATATATGGGATAAAATTTTGAAGAGGGAAAGGAAAATAGTTACAATGATCTATAATAAATTGCTAGCATGGACAACAGAAAAAGAACAGGTCAAATCTTGTATGATTAAGTGGGCGGAAAATTTAAGGAGACCAATCCAATTCAGGGAGTGGCAACAAATGTGGAACAAAAAGTTAAAATATACTTATGCTATGGATTTAAAGGAAAACTGGTTTAAAATGTTCCACAGATGGTACATCACTCCAAAAAAAATTAAGCCATATGTATAAATTAAGCCATATGTATAGACCTAATACAAAATTTGCATATGTATAAAAATACATCGGATAAGTCTTGGAAATGTTGTGAAGAAGTAGGTACATTCTATCATATGTGGTGGACATGCAAGGAAACAACCAAATATTGGTCTTTAATCCACGAGGAAACACAACAAATTTTAAACAAAAAGTTCAAGAAAAAAGCCTATTTGTTGGGCTTTACTGACTTGGAATTACAATTGGAGGAAAATGAAGATAAACTACTGACATTTATTACAACACCGGCGAGAATTATATTTGCTAAATCTTGGAAAAAAGAACAAATCTCCACGGTGGATGTGTGGGTGGATAAGGTTAAAGAGATAAGAGACATGGATGAGTTAACTTTTTTGTTAAAGAAAAATACCGGGAAATCTCTAAAAAAGACAGACTGGGTTCTTTTTTATGACTATGAAAAGAATAGAAAAGAGAAAGAAACGGAGAAGAGGTAAATAACAATGAAATAAAAGATAAGAAGACCCTGAGATTGGAATAGAAGTCATTTTATTTTATTTTTTATTTTTGTATTTTGTACTTTTTGTATTTTGGTTTTTTTCTTCTTTTTTTATTGATTGTATTTCCTACTTTTCCATCTTCTCTCTGAATATTCCCCCTCTTTCCATGTTTTTATGTTTCAAACTGTTTAATAAAAATTATTTTAAAAAAGAAAAGAAATAGGGCTACAAAGTGGAGTCCACAACATGTGAGTGTGGAGAAGAGCAAACCACAGACCACCTACTGCAATGCAACCCGAGCCCTGCTACATGCACCATGGAGGACCTTCTTATAGCAACACCAGAGGCACTCCAAGTGGCCAGCTACTGGTCAAGGACATTTAATCAACTACCAAGTTTGCAAACTTTGTGTTTTGTTTGTTTTTTAATGCAACACAACTGTTTGGTTTGCTCCTGACATGATCAATCAATAAATAGAGTGTTGTTGTTTATCTACTGTCCTGATTTTAGAGTTTTTTTAAAATACTGGTAGCCAGATTTTGTTCATTTTCATGGTTTTCTTCTTTCTGTCAGACTACACAGAGAAGCCATTGAAACCCACAAGCATGTGGACAATTTCAACATAAAGGAGGAAACCATGAAAATGAACAAAATCTGGCTACCAGTATTTTAAAAACTCTAAAATCAAGACAGTAAATAAAACACTCTGAAAACTGGGGAATTCCAGTCAGGAAATAATCAGGGCCAGCTAACACCTCCCAACAAAAGATTCCACCAGGCAGGATTTAGTTGGGCTTTGAAGCTGCAAGCCCATTCCATGCTAATCAAGGTAGCCAATGACAACATTCACACTTGCCTGCAAGAGACAAGAGTTCTTTCTCCCACCCTGGACATTATTCCACAGATATATAAGCCTCACTTGCCTAGTTTCCAACAGACCCCTCAACCTCTGAGGATGCCTGCAAAACGTCAGGAGAGAATGCTTCTGGAACATGGCCATACAGCCCAGAAAACTCACAGCAACCTGTACTGCGTTTCTCCCTCCACAGAAGGACAACAATTTTAGGGTGTGCAACTGAACTAGGGAATTTGAGTACAAATTAGACTGAAAAAGAGGCTTTGCTGTTCTATCAGTAATATGTTTCTTTCCTTTTCAAATGCTTTGAATATTTCTATTACAAAGCAAATGGCATCTGCCCTCTGAATAACGCTTATTCTGTAACTATTAAAAAGAAACCAGCCACGATAAATCCATGGAAAATTGAATTATTACCAGATAACGCTTCTCAAGCAACCCGGAACCATTTATAAAAGAAACTCATCTAAAGATATCCCTGCCAAATGTTTTCGTTTTCAGTTTAGGGATTTAGAATAATCAATTTGTTCCTGGACCTTTTATGCCTATCCAGTAATCCATTTATGATATTCACTTTAATAGGTAAGCTATGCCAAATCCAATTTTTAAAGCCACATGGCTGAACAGGGCAGTTAGAAAGAAATACCGTTGTTTGATCCAATGATCCATTTGGTTCAATGTTCTTTTCACTTCACTTAAGCAACTTGGGAGCTGACTATTATTATTATTATTTGATTTTCATTCTATTGCTCCTGTATTTTGATCATCACACCATGTGTTTTGTTGTATGTATTTTATAGTAGTGTGTCTTGATATATGTATTTTGTTGTATATATTTTATATTGATGTATTGCAGTGAGCCTTGAGGTACATAATGTATGATTATTATGATTACACTGTGAAACAAAATTTGAAAAAAAATTATGTTCCTGGTTTGAAAATGTTATTCCCTGTTTAATTGCATGGTACATACTTTGAAAGTAGTTGTTCTACTCCAGACACTTCGTTTCTGTGGATGCCACAAACTACGTTGAATTGGTTGAGACTGGATGAGTCTCAACCATTGAATGTTTGCCTTTGTGTTTGTGTAAGATGGAATCCACCCTGAGTCCCCTCAGGTAGATAGGGCGGAATACAAATAAATTATTATTATTATTATTATTATTATTATTATTATTATTATTTTACTGACACAAAAACACAATATGTGATCTATATGCTGGATTTCGTATCACAAATTCACAAGTCAAACACTTCTCAAGCGTCTAGGACTGTGTGATATTATTATTATTATTATTATTATTATTATTATTATTATATACACAACAAAATTTGTACACAGCAAACAATATCACTATGCTGGGTTTTGTATTCGATCACACATCGGACACTTCCCAAGAGTCTAGGACAGTGTGATGTATTGGCGAAGAATGCGTGCAGATCCCAGTAAGATGGCCTTTTGCAGCTGACAGATGGTAATTTTGTCACCGCGGATTGTTTTTAAATGCAGGCCAAGGTCTTTAAGTACTGCACCCAGTGTGCCAATCACCACTGGGACCACCTTTACTGGCTTGTGCCAGAGTCTTTGCAGTTTCTATCTTTAAATCCCCACATTGTATTAGCTTTTTCAGTTGCTTCTCGTCAATTCTGCTGTCGCCTGGGATTGTGACATCAATCATTCACATGTTGTTTTTTTCCATGATCATGAGAGCAGGAGTATTGTGCTCTAAAACTCTGTCAGTCTGAATTCGGAAGTCCCAGAGTAGTTTGACATTACTACTACTACTACTACTACTACTACTACTACTAGCTGTACCTGGCCACGAGTTGCTGTGGCCCAGTCTGGTTAAATGGAAAAGAAAGAAAAAAGAACAGTCTAATTTCTAATATATGATGAGAGACAGGGCCTTCTCAGTAGTGGCCCTTCGGTTGTGGAATGCCCTCCCCAGGGATATTAGATCAGCCCCTTCCCTCTTGACCTTCCAGAAAAAAGTGAAAATGTGGCTATTTGAACAATCCTTCAGAATCTAATCCAACAGTCAAACATGGAATGAGACGAAAGTGAACATTGGAACGGCAGGGCATAGGCTATGGGAGCCAGGGCTTGGGCTGGGCCTACCTCCTTTGCTCCCTCCCCTTGGCCCATGCCCCACCCCTCTCTTCAGGCTGGATTTCCCCACCTGCCCCGCCACCCTTTTCCCGCTGTTCTTCTACTGGTTCTGCTCCAAAGGGAGGCAGGCAGGCAGACTCAGTGGGGGGCGATCAGGCTGCGGATCCCTAATGGCAGCTCTGACCCTGATGGGAGTCACTTTGCAATGTGTTGCTTTGGACGTCCAGCAGATGGCACTGTTTTTGATGCCAAGCATGTTTTTACCTGTCAGAGGTGTGACATCTATTTGCTTGTTCGAATGCTACATTGTGTCCAAATTTCAAAACAATCGGTGAAGAATTTTGGGAGATTTGAGATCATTTATAAACAGACATTTACATGTTTATTTGTATAGATATTCACCAAAAAACTAGAGCAAAGAGTGCTTCAGGATGTCCCACAAAAACAAAGTCTTTGCAGTTTAATATACTTTTCCCATGTGTTTATGATAGAGCCAATTAGGAAATGACAGTTATAACCCAGGAACAAAAATAGTATTATTATTTCTATACTGCTTTATCTCTCTTGAAAAGACACTCAAGGCAGCTTATGGATACAAGAGCCTCTAGGATCAGTGGAGAAAGAAAACATTGTGAATAGATAATGAAGAGTTTACAAAGTTTATTTTATGACTTATCACCTCTTACGTTACTTGCTCTAGGAGCAGACCTTAAAAAAAAAGACAAAGCCAATAAAAAAGAATGCAAAGGATGAGATGCCATGGTTTGATTTCATCAACTGCTTTGTGACATTGATATTAAAATGATTTCTTGATTTTGGACAACTCAAGCCAGAAATATGACACCAGGCTGCTTATCTTACCTGAAAGTGTAATTTCCTGGCACCAGGTTAGTCAGTTTCAGAATAGGAGTATCTGCAGAGACCTTCTCCTCCCGAAGTGGGCCCTTCAGTTCTTCCCAGTGGTAGCTGACGATTTTGTCATCATCGGTACTTTCTGATTCAATAAAAACAATAGTTAGAAGCTTTGTTTTAATGGTTGTTTTTTTAAAATGACAATAGTATTTCCTAATAAATCCACTTCAATTTGTAATCTGGCCTAAAGCTGTTGTGGAGGTACAGACACCTTTTTTCACAAGTGACAGAAGCCAATCTTATTTTGAAATTGTGAAACTGCAGCTTATGTGGCATCCAATATGAGTGGCAAATGGCTGGAAATTTGATTCATACTTTCCAGAAACAGGGTTATAGGGTTCAACTGGGCTGAGCAACCGCCAGCTAGCAACCCATGACTTGGCCTAGATTAGGCCCCAATTCAGTCCCTTGGGTCCCTGATACGGTTTCTAAGAAATAGGACTGGAATGGCCTCAATCCCTAAAACTCAGGATTAAATTTATGCTCAATAGATACAATACAAGGCAAGATGGACTAATGGGCTGACTCTTGGTAAAGTGATAGTCCACAGGGCTGATCCTAGAATGATCAATTTGCCAGTCCATAGCAAGTTTCCAAGAAAGAGTTGTAGCCATGGGCACAAATATGGATCAGTATTACCAATTCCTTATACTAGGTAACTGTGTAAACTGTAGTAGAAGTCACATTCAAATGTTTATAATAGTTCAACAGAAAATGTATTGTCGAAAGCTTTCATGGCTGGAATCACTGGGTTGCTGTAAGTTTTTCAGGCTGTACGGCCATGTTCCAGAAGCATTCTCTCCTGACATTTCGCCTCCATCTATGGCAGGCATCCTCAGAGGTTGTGATGTCTATGGAAGACATCCTCACAACCTCTGAGGATGCCTGCCATAGATGCAGGGCTTTTTTATTTATCATGTCAGGAGCGAACCAAAACAGTTGTATTGCATTAAAAAACAAACAAACATAGATGCAGGTGAAACGTCAGGAGAGAATGCTTCTGGAACATGGCCATACAGCCAAAAAAACAGCAACTCGGCAGAAAATGTCCGTTTTTCAAAACAGAAATGGATTTCTAGCTACTTCTTGGGATTGTCCTGTTTTTGGCAGGTCATGTATCCCCCAGAACAACCCAGTTTCCAATTCACATAACTCATTTGGCAATGAAGTCTTGTATGGAGTCTGAATAAGCCCAACAACTGATCAACAAAAGGACACATCAGCCACACTCCTTAACAGTCAATAGTTCTCTATATTTTCTTTAAGGGAAGTTTCTGCAGCATTTGTAGAAACACCTTGCGTTCTATGGAGTACTTACGGCTGCCATCAATGACTGTAGAGGTGGTTGGAAGCGAAATCTCCAGGAACTGGGGGGACACAATGGCCACGGGGGGCTGGTTTACTCGAGGTTCTGCAATAATAAAAGGATTGTGATATTCATTAAACGTGTCTCTAGCCCATAGCCTGAGGTGATCATCCCAATTTGAGTATATCTACTAAATCAGTTGGTTCTTCCTCCAAAGATCTACTACAAATACAGAAGTCTTCACTCTTATTATGATGGCTGAGGCACCAGAAGACCATGGATTAAGAACCATTGATGTCAGTCCCAGGGACTCATTTGGGTCTATTGTAATTAGGACAACCAAAAAAAGAATATATAGTATTAGGTGCATCTTCCCCTGTGAACCCACACGATCCTTAAGATCTTCTGGGGAGGCTCTTCTCTCACTTCCACGCCCTTCACAGGCACGCTTTGTGGGGACGAGAGAGAGGGCCTTCTCGGTGGTGGCCCCTTAGCTCTGGAACTCCCTTCCCAAGGAGATTAGTCTAGCACCCACCCTGTCCATCTTCCACAAAGATTTGAAGACATGGTTATTCCATTGTGCCTTTGACTAAACTTCTCCCAGCTAGCTTGGTCCCAACTAGGATCCAAAATCTTGTCCATGCACTTTATTATTGTTCTGCGCTTAAATTCATAATTGTCTATTCTCATACTGCCCTCTATTTTCACTATTGTCATGTGATCGATGCACTTTATCCATCAACCCTATCCTCACAATTGTCCTTGCACCAGTCCTCCCACCTGTACCTAAAAATTGATTGTTTCTGGGTACGGTTGTTGGTTGATGTTTTGCTTTTATATTTTGTTATAATGTTGTTTTATTTTGTTTTATGTTGCCATTATATATTTTAATGCGCTATTTTATTATGCTGTTCAGGCTTGTCCCTATGTAAGCCACCCCGAGTCCCTTTGGGGAGATGGAGGCAGGGTATAAAAATAAAGTTATTATTATTATACTGACCCAAAAACACAGTATGACACAGCAAATGAGATATATATGCTGGATTTCGTATCACAAAATCACAAGTTGAACACTTCCCAAGTGTATAGTACTGTGTGATAAATTTTCGAATGATGCACGCAGGTCCAAGTAAAGTGGCTTTTTGCAGTTGACAGATCGTGATAAGTTGTTGTTGTTGTTGTTATTTATTTGAAACACAACAAGATGAGTCCACAGCAGACATTCTGCTGGCTGTTGTATTGGATAACACGTCGAACACTTCCCATGTGTCTAGGACTGTGTGATGCATCGGCGAATAATGTGTGCAGATCCCAGTAAGGTGGCCTTCTGCAGCTGGCAGATGGTAATCTTGCCAGCGCCAATTGTGTTTAAGTGCAGGCCAAGGTCTTCAAGCACTGTACCCAGTGTGCCGATCACCACTGGGACCACCTTGACTGGCTTGTGCCAGAGTCTTTGCAGTTCCATCTTTAAATCCTATTATTATTATTATTATTATTATTATTATTATTAACAAGTCGCCCATGGTTTTGTCTATGCATATCTGACATAATATATCCCCTCTAGGAATTTTCTCTTGTGAGACTTCATGGTATAATTTTGGTGGAAAGCATTCATTTCAATAGGATTAATTTCCTGTTTCCATTGTAAGTTCAGGAATGGATACAGGGGACATAGTGTGTTATGACATTAGGACTACCGATCCAAATGTTATCCTCACATCTAACAGGTAAATACATCTCTCCCCCACATATCAAACTAAATCCCAGTCCACAAAAAGTTAATACATGACAAATTTGACGTCCTTTAAGGTAGCCAAGGTAGTTTTATGGTTATTTTCGCTCCAATGTGGCCCAAAACAACTACTACTCTGTAGTTCACCTGTAGCTGAGACAATTGGTTATGAATCAGAAAAGCCATGGATCAGTTATTAGCTTGAAAATGGCTTAAGAAACCAGGCTCCTTTGGCTATTTCACACCACTATCTGCAATGCAAGACATTACTGCTATATTTCCCTGGTTTATTGTACATGCAGAAACACAAAGTTTTTGAAATGCTATGTCATGGGTATATATTTTACAAGCCCAGTGTTTCAAATTTATTTTGGACATTAGCTGTAATGAAATGGCCTTAGTCAAGCCTCTTCTCCTCTTTACTTCCACCACCTATTTGTATATGGGCACAATATACATTGCAGGATTACTGAGAGCTATTGAGACTATTTGGGTGCTAACAAAGCGGGCACTTGCTATGCGGCTCCTTCCTTTAGATGCCTTAGAATGGAGCCTGGATTATTGCTTGTACAGCCAAAGCACCGCTTGCAGCATCTAGTGGCCTTTGGGGGGAATACTTTGCTCAGGAATAATAAATACGTGTTACTATCATCTTACATAACCACCACCAACTCTCATCTCTCTGGGATCAGTGGGGAAGGGAGGCCTATGGTGGGCGCTTCCCACTTTGTCACATTGAGGCAGTAGCCTGCTTCTTTTCTGCTGCTCTGGAGACAAAGACATAGAGAAACAGATTCAAATGAAAGGAAAAGAGATTCCACCGAAATGCCCTATGAGTAGTGTCTTAAACAACTGGAACTGTTTAGCCTGCAGAAGAGAAGATTGAGAAGAGACATGATAGCCATGTATAAATATGTGAAAGGATGCTATAAGGAAGAGGGAGCAGGCTTGTTTTCTGCTTCCCTGGAAACTAGGACTTGGAGCAATGGGTTCAAATTACAGGAAAGGAGATTCCACCTGAACGTTAGGGAGAACTTCCTGACTGTAAGAGCTATTCAGCAGTGGAACTCTCTGCCTCGGAGTGCGGTGGAAGATCCTTCACAATGGTCCACACTCTGGTTACATCCCATATAGACTACCGTATTTTCTGGCATATAAGGCTACTTATTAACCCAAGAAAATCTTCTCAAAAGTCAGGGGTCGTCTTATACGCGGGAGTAGTCTTATAAGCGGGAGTCGCCTTATACGCTGGAGTAGCCTTATGCATGGGAGTCATCTTATATGTGGGAGTAGTCTTATAGAGCGGGTGCTGAAACTTCCAATCCGGATTGGAGAATCTGTGGTTAATGCATATGGTGCGGGGAGCTCAAAAATGGCGTCCCTGCCATATGCAGCAACTGTATGAAAGCATTAAGGGTGACGCTGTACAAGTATGGTAGAAGGAAATCTACCATACTTGTACTTGTATCAGAATTCGTGGACTTAATGCGGTCCCGATGGTGAGGTGAAGGGGAACCTCACCGGGAAGGTGTAAGTTAAGGGCGGAGCGAGCTGCAGGTGCCCGGGGTATGGAAAAAAGAGATAGAATGGCTCTGGGCCCAAAAAAACAAAACTCTTTTACCTGTCTGGCCCGCCCTTGTATCCTATTACCATACCTCCTCCTCTGCCTCTCAGATCTCGCTCCTGAAGACTGCAGTGAAGCGGTGCAGGTGTGCATGTGCGAGATCTGAGAGGCAGAGAAGGAGGTACAGTAATAGGAAAATTACCATACTGAAATCAAATCTGATGCTTTCTAAATTTTTATTTGGTGTGCATTAGAAGAGGGGGAATCTTATATGGCGAGCATATCACAAGCTCTATATTTTAACTGGAAAAGTTGGGGTCGTCTTATACGCCCAGTCATCTTTTATGCTGGAATATATGGTACTTCAACGAGCTCTACATGGGGTTCAGAAACTTCAAATGGTCCAATGGGCAGGATTCAGACTGCTCGCTGGAGCAGCGTACAGGTAGCATACATCTCCCCTGAAACACCAGCTCTACTGGTTGCTAGTTTGCTACCGAGCACAATTCAAAGTGATGGCTTTAGCCTATAAAGCCCTAAACGGTTCCAGTCCAGCTTAAATGTCCAAACATATCTCCTCTCTGAACCACCTCGGAGATTAAGAATGTCTGGAGAGGCCCTGCTCTCGGTCCCACCTCCTTCGCAGACACGACTGGTGGGGACAAGAGACAGAGCCTTCTCAGTGGTGGCTCCTCAGCTGTGGAACTCCCTCCTCAGTGATATTAGATCAGACCCCTTCCTCCAGGCTTTCAGAAAGAAAGTGAAAATGTGACTTTGGAATCAAGCCTTCAGAGAATATTTGTAGTGCAATAGGTGGATACGGAATATGTTCAATAACTACTACTTAAGTAAGTAAGTAAGTAAGTTTATCCAATGACTATTGGAATAGCCCCGGATTACGATTGTGGATGGTGTGGTTTTAATATTGAATGTAATGTTTTTAAATATTTTAATGTGTATTCGTTTCAATTTTAATGTTTATTTTAATTGTATGTTGTTTTTAAGGCATTGAATAGTAATCTATTCAATGCCTTCGGGGTTAAGAGTCTCCTTCGGGGTTAAGAAGGGCAGGATACAAATATGGTAAATAAATAAATAAATTAGAAGCTTTTAAACAGAGGTTGGTTGGCCATCTGTCAGGGGTGTGTGTGTGTGTGTGTGTGTGTGTGTGTGTGTGTGTATATATATATATATATATAAAATTTTTATTGATTTTCACACAAAATTACAATAAAATATTTCAAGAAAAGTAGATAGAAAAAAAAAGAAAGAAAGATAAGGGGGAAAAAAACCCTCCAATAAGCAATAAAAAACCCTACAGACAGTCCTCATCTCCGAAAGGGGAAAGAGAAAAAAAAAGAAGAAGAAAAAGAGCCTCAAAAATAAGATAAAAGCATATCATGACTTCCGTTCTTCTTACTTAACCTTACATTTTTTTTTCAGCTTTTTCTCTTTTCCTCCCCTCCTTATCCCTCTTTTTGGGGGGGGGTATGGGAAAAAGAGAAGACAATGAGAGTATTTTCTATCTCTCTTATCCAGCTTAATTTAACCAATCTTTCTTTTCTATATATTATTCTAAAACTTTCCAGTCTGTTTGTTTCATGCCACGCCCATCATTTTGCCTTAACCAATAAGTCAGTTCATCCATATCTTTAATGTCCATTATTTTTTCTATCCAATCTATCTTGGAGGGTATCTTATCCTGTTTCCAATACTTAGCAAAGACCATTCTTGCTGCCGTAGCAAAGAAGGTAAATAATTTTTCAATATTTTTATCTCTGAATGCCTCTGGTTCAAACATACCCAGTAAATACATTTCTGGTCACATTGGGAACTCGATATTTTAAATTTTCTTGCATTCAGCATGAATCATTTTCCAATAATCTGTCAGGGGTATTTTGATTGCGTTTGTCCTGCATGACAGGGGGTTGGACTAGATGGCTCATGTCGTCTCTTCCAGCTCTATGATTCTAAATGTGAAGTTTGTAAGAATGGGAAGATGCTGTTGCCTGGGAATTTGGTAGAGTCTCCGTCTCTGGAGATTTTGAAAGAGAGGCGTGGCATGGCCATCATTGCTTGGACTATATATTCTCACATGGGAATATGGGGTTGGACTGGATGGTCTTTGGGATCTCTTCCAACTCTAGGATTTGAAGTGCACCACTGGCTATTATAGCCAAGCAGCTACATTCCTTCCTCTTCTATGGGGAGATATATTTTTTTGGTCGTGTCAGAAGCGACTTGAGAAACTGCAAGTCGCTTCTGGTGTGAGAGAATTGGCCGTCTGTAAGGACGTTGCCCAGGGGACGCCCGGATGATTTGATATTTTATCATCCTTGTGGGAAGCTTCTTTCATGTCCCCGCATGAGGAGCTGGAGCTGATAGAGGGAGCTCATCCCCCTCTCCCCGGATTTGAACCTGCGACCTGTCGGTCTTCAGTCCTGCCGGCACAGGGGTTTAACCCACTGCGCCACCGGGGGCTCATATGGGGAGATGATCTTTTAGGAGTAGCTGCTCTTTTACGCCCTGTTTGATAACTGGACAGGAATAGTGGGCCTATATTGTCTCTTATTTCCATAACAGGCCCTGCTTCAGCCCCTTCCCATAATATTAAATAAAAAATAGAAGAAATTAGGGTCATTTCTGACTAATTCTCCTTGTATGATGAGGTTGGAAACAACTGCTATTCCTGGAGGCATCTACAAATGGCTTTGGGGATCACAGCTGGAGACAGGTTATAACTTTTTCAGAGAGGCAGAAAATGGATTTGCCCTTCTCCTGCACTTTTGGGAAGGGCCACAAAAATAAACCACGTGTGTATTTGCCCCAAGTTCTTTAATGGGCGGCACCTGGCACCCAAGATATTCCATCAAAAGATAGATGCATATATTGCTTCACTTCATTTTGAGGAAAGCTATTTGCAAGCAATCTTGTACAAGTAACAAGACGGATGGTAGCAAGAACCAAAGAACAGACAAGTTGAGAGTAAAGTTGTTGAATTTTGATGCTTTAAATCGATAAATGCAGAAATTAATTGTGCACTGCATTTTAACCAATGGCCTATTAGTCAACCTGAGACAAGATACTTCAAAAGCACTTTTAAAACACCAGATTCAGACCAGATTCTAGCATACAGCTCCCTCCCTCTCTTTCTCTCAGAGCAACACATCTCTGCAATGACTCACTGCCCTGTTACAATCAGTCAATGCCATGTTCTTTTGACAAATGAGATCTAACCTTTCCTCATAAGATTTCATTCTTCCTTTTCTCTCTCTCCTTCTGAGAGACAAATGATCACAGCTGGAGACAGGTTATAACTTTTTCAGAGAGGAAGAAAATGGAGTCTGCTTTTCTGTTTTCCACCCGAAATGGGTCATCAGTCTTTGGCAAGAGCAACGAGAAGACATCAAGGCTTGCTGTCTGGCTTAGAGTGGGAAAGGTAGCCAAGATTGTATTGGTAATTGCTCTGAGCTTGGGAAATCTTGAAGCAAGATGGAACAGTTTTTTTGCTTCCTGGCCAGCCAAGATGGAAGATTGGTAACTTGTTTAGGAAATGGCTGGCCACTGAGCATCTTACCTGAACCCTCTTCAGATGTCTGAGGTGGAGTATCCATTGGCATGTAAAGCCATTTTAGGTGGTTCCGTTCATCTCGGAGGAGGTGGGCCAATGGATACTCCACCTAAACTGTGCTTTACAGGCCAATGGATACTCCACCTCAGACATCAGAAGAGCTGCAAGACCAAAAACAAGCCACAAGAGTCAAGACAAAGATCCACCCAGAGGAAAAGTGTTCTTGCCATACACCAAGGGAAACACTGGCTGCATTGGGAAGCTGATGAGGAAACACAACATATCTATAGACCTACCAAGAAAATCCAACAAATGCTACGTTCAGCAAAGAACAAGAGGGATCCTCTCACTTCTGCAGGAGTACGCATGCCCAGTGTGGAACACATCTCACCACACTAAAACAGTGGATGTGGCTCTTAATGAGACATGCCACATTATCACAGGGTGTCTGCGCCCTACACCACTGGAGAAATTACACTGCTTAGCCGGTATTGCACCACCTGACATCCGCCGGGAAGTTGCAGGCAAGAGTGAAAGGACCAAGGCAGAGACATCTCCAGCTCATCCCTTGTTTGGGTATCAGCCAGCACGTCAACGACTTAAATCAAGAAATAGTTTTCTTAGATCTACAGAGACACTCGCTGGAACACCTCAGCAAGCGAGAGTTCAAAAGTGGCAGGCTCAAACCCAGCACCTCAATCCGTGGGTGATACCAGATGAGAGAGACCCCCCTGGGCACACAGAAGACTGGGCGACTTGGAAGGCGCTGAACAGACTGCGCTCTGGCACCACGAGATGTTGTAGAGCCAATCTTAAGAAATGGGGCTACAAAGTTGAATCCACGACATGCGAGTGTGGAGAAAAGCAAACCACTGACCACCTGCTGCAATGCAACCTCAGCCCTGCCACATGCACAATGGAGGACCTTCTTGCGGCAACACCAGAGGCACTCCAAGTGGCCAGATACTGGTCAAAGGACATTTAATCAGCTACCAAGTTTGCAAAATTTGTTTTTTTTAATCTGTTTGTTTGTTTTGCTCTGTTAGAAATGTAATACAATGTTCTGGTTGCGGATGACACGATAAATATATATGCAGGAGTCTACCGTATACCATGCAGCTGTGGACAAGTCTACATAGGGACCACCAAACGCAGCAGCATTACCCAAACACGAATCAAGGAACATGAAAGGCACTGCAGACTACTTCAACCAGAGAAGTCAGCCATAGCAGAGCACCTGATGATCCAACCTGGGCACAGCATATTATTTGAGAACACAGAAATGCTGGACCACATTCACAACCACCATGTCAGACTACCACAGAGAAGCCACTGAAATCCATAAGCATGTGGACAATTTCAACAGAAAGGCGGAAACCATGAAAATGAACAAAATCTGGCTACCAGTATTAAAAAACTCTAAAATTACAACAGAAAAACAACAGAGAGGAAACAATCAGGGACAGCTAATCACCTCTCAACAAAAGATTCCCCCAGGCACTAACAAGCCACACCAAAAAATTGCCAGGCCATCAAATGTTAATCAAGGTGGTCAGTTGAAACATCCACACCTAGCTCCAACAGACACGAGTTCTTTGTCTCACCCTGGTCATTCCACAGATATATAAACCCTTTTTCCTAGTCCCAACAGACCTCACAACTTCTGAGGATGCTTGTCATAGATGTAAGCAAAACGTCAGGAGAGAATGCCTCTAGAACATGGCCATATAGCCCAAAAAAACCTACAACAACCCATTGACAGGAGTTCTATCCTCAATCTCCAACATTGCTTCCACTGACCAAAGATTCAGTTGGCCTAGCTAATATAGAGAGAAAATCGTGCCTTTTCCCCTGGGAATCTAATACAGACTTCCTTGCTTAACAAGCAATTTGACCTTCAGACTTTTTTATGTGAACAATGGCTTCAAACTAGATTCCAGCTGAACATTAGGAAGGGCTTCCTGACTGTGAGAGCTGTTCAGCAGTGGAACTCTCTGTCCCAGAGTGTGATGGAGGCTCCTTCTTTGGAGGCTTTTAAACAGAGGCTAGATGGCCATCTGTCCAGGGTGCTTTGAATGCGATTTTCCTGCTTCTTGGCTGAGGGTTGGACTGGATGGCCCAAGAGGTCTCTTCCAACTCTATGATTCTATGAAAGTCTATGTTGATGAAACATAAATCTTCTATCTAATTGCCCCTAAGTCTGACCACTTGGACTTTCACTATCATCCTCTTCTGTTGGGATGTGGCCTTCAGACGGAGACCACTAATTTTCAGTCTCTAAAATCTCTAGCTGCTTCTGCTGACTTTCCTGCAGGCTTGCAAACCCAGAATCCCCTGTGTCAACAGGCTAACTAACAGGCCCAGAATCCCTTGTGTCAACAGGTTGACTAATAGGCCCAGAAACCCTAGAGAGATCAGGTGCAGGCACAATCAAAAGCTGAACTGCAACACTGACCAGTGCAGAAAAAGAAAGGAAGGAAGAAAGGAGGTGGGGAGAGAAGAAAAAAAGACCTTAAGTCTAGCTTAAGTCTTCCACAATTCAATCTACATCATAAGGAATCCCTGGCTACTTCCCTTATAGTAGATATTGAAACTGTTTTTGAATCCATGAGAAATTTAAAAAGCCCCAGGACAGATGGTTTTCCTGTTGAAGGGTATGAAACATATCCAGAGCTATTTGTTCCAGGACTTTTCTGTTTGTACCCAGCATATTTTTTTAGTCCAGCTCACTTGCAACCTGTTTTTGAGACACTTTCATCTTTTTTATTCCGAAGACAGGAAAAGTATCATACCAAAATCAAGGACTTAGGCTACAATTCTGTGCACATTTCTCTGAGAGTACACCCAGATAAACACAGATGGATTTCCTTTGGGATAAACATGCATGTTTTGGTGGTGAAAGGGAGGGGCTCGGTTCTAGAAAGTGAGGATTTCAGCCTGGCTACCAATGTCAGTCAAAAAAGGGAGAACATTCTTCTGCCATTAACATTCATCACTTTTGCAGGTTTTTAGGTGTTCCGAATCCCATTTAACAGGATACAGCAGTGGAGCAAAAGAAAAGAAATGGATATATGCGAGAGGAAATCAATGTGTCTGGTGTATAACCTTAAAAAAAATTTCTCATCGCATGAGTATCACAGAATCAGCACTAGTCTTTTAAGCAGGTAAAATGAGAGGATAGTTAAAACATGAACCTCACGTATATAAAAAGAACTCTGTCTCCCAACCAGATAAATATTTTAGATTGAGTCCAGGGCAAGAATAATGATGGGGCATGATGAAATGACCTGGTTTAACTGTCACATTACTCACCTGGTTTAACTGTCACATTGACCATTCCTTCTCCATGTGCGTTGTCACCATCGACGATCACGTTGAATTCATACAGGCCAACGGTGAGCTGGGAAAGAAAAACACAACATATAAGCAAATCATGCAGCCACCTGCCAAAAACAGTTAGTTCACTAAGACCATGGTGATGCTCACAGGAAACAATGAAACTATAGCAAACTCTGAGGCTCAAATGATCTCATTTACTCAAATGAGGATCACATGTCCTATTAGGACAGGAATATTCTGTGTCACCTCAGCCTGATCCTGAAGGTAAGGACCTGTGGGCCATTCAGTCATTAAGACAGAGAAATGCCTAAGACAACAGCAAGCTCAATGCAGAAGAATGACATTTGGTGTCATCTGTCTTAATAGGGATCTGCACGTGGTATTTGTTGCCACCCTCCCATCCAAATACAAACCAGGACAGACTTTGCTTAGAATCCAAGACTGGAGCTTGTACCTCTAAGGCAGGCATGGGCAAACTTCGACCCTCTGGGTGTTTTGGACTTCAACTCTCGCAATTCCTAACAGCCGCTGTTAGCCACAGCTTCTGCCAATCTAGCAGTTCGAAAACATGCAAATGTGAATAGATCACATGGCAGGAAGGTAACGGCACTTCATGCAGTCATACTGGCCACATGACCTTGGAGGTGTCGACAGACAACACCAGCTCTTCGGCTTAATAATGGAGATGAGCACCACCCCCACTCCCCCAGAGTTGGACACAACTAGACTTAATGTCAGGGGAAACATTTACCTTTACCTACTAATAATAGTTATTATCCTGGCTCTGTGCTGAATCTGACTCAGCACATAGAAGATGGCTTTGAAAGGGAGCAGATCACAGGAGCTTCATAGACCTGTCAGCAGCTTATGATACTGTTAACCAGTATCCAGTATTCCTCCTGAGAAAAATGTATAATATCACAAAGGACTACCATCTCACCCGCCTCATAGGAAACCTGCTACAAAACAGGAGCTTTTTTCTTGAGTTCCAGGGCCAGAGAAGCAGATGGCAGAAACAGAAGAACGGCCTGCCTCAGGGGAGCGTGCTTGCTCCATCCATGTTCAACGTTTACACAAATGACCAGCCACTGCCAGAAGGGACAGAGAGCTTCATCGATGCTGATGATCGTGCCATTACTGCTCAAGCAGGGAGCTTTGAGAACAGAAGCTCTCCGAAGCTCTACTACAGGGAAAACCAGCTGATCCCTAATCCATCAGAAACACAGACAAGTGCTTTTCACCTTAAGAACAGACAAGCATCCCGAGCTCTGAGAATCACCTGGGAAGGAATCCCACTGGAGCATTGAAGCGCACCCAAATACCTGGGAGTCACTCTGGACCGTGCTCTTACCTACAAGAAGCACTGCCTGAACATCAAGAAAAAAGTGAGCGCTAGAAACAATACCATACGAAACCTGACTGGCACAACCTGGGGATCACAACCAGATACAGTGAAGACATCTGCCCTTGCGCTATGCTACTCTGCTGCTGAGTATGCATGCCCAGTGTGGAACACATCTCACCACGCTAAAACAGTGCAGGTGGCTCTTAATGAGACCTGACATTGCACCACCTGACATCCACCGGGAAGTAGCAGCCAATAGTGAAAGGACCAAGGCAATGACATCTCCAGCTCATCCCTTGTTTGGGTATCAGCCAGCACGTCAACGACTTAAATCAAGAAATAGTTTTCTAAGATCTACACAGACACTCGCTGGAACACCCCAGCAGGCGAGAGTCCAAAAGTGTCAGTCTCATTGCACCACCTGACATCCGCCGGGAAGTAGCAGCCAGAACCTCAATCAATGGCTGATACCAAATAAGAGACTCCCCCCTGAACACACAGAAAACTGGGCAACTTGGAAGGTGCTGAACAGATTGCGCTCTGGTACCACGAGATGCAGAGCCAATCTTAATAAATGGGGCTACAAAGTGGAATCCACGACAGTGTGGAGAAGAGCAAACCACTGACCACCTGCTGCAATGCAACCTGAGCCCTGCTACATGCACAATGGAGGACCTCCTTGCGGCAACACCAGAGGCACTCCAAGTGGCCAGATACTGGTCAAAGGACATTTAATCAACTATCAAGCTTGCAAACTTTGTGTTTTGTCTGTTTGTTTTGTTAAAAATGTAATACAACTGTCTGGTTGCTCCTGACACAATAAATAAATAAATCATGGCTTTTCTTTCTGATATGGAGAAGGAGAAGAAAAAATTCCCAGGTGAATGTGGGAAAGAAGGGATTTGGCACTGCTTGCGGTCTTCTTCCATCCAGTTTTTAAAACCTGCTTTCCAGTCAAACCTCTCTTGTTCTTGAAAGAAATTATTATTATTTGATACCCAACATGACTGGTACACAGCAAACAAGATCGCCACGTTGGCTTTTGTATTCAATCACACGTTGGACACTTACCAAGTGTCTAGGACTGTGTGATGTATCAGCAAATAATGTGTGCAAGTCCAAGAAGGGTGGCCTTTTGCAGCTGACAGATGGAAATATTGTCAGCACCAATTGTTTTAAATGTAGGCCAAGGTCTTTAGACACTGTACCCAGTGTGCCAGTCAGCACTTTTTATTATTATTATTTCACCACTTTTTTTGGCTTCCCTGTGCTGCTTAGGCCTAGGAGAGGTGGATTTTTTAACATGGCACTTTACACTCCAGGTTTTAATAGATACCCCCTGTAGCCCGAAAAAACCTACAACAACCTAGATATCCGCTGTGCCTAAAATGCCCTAAAAGTGAGGTTAATGCTCCCGCCGCCAAGGTCCCTAGAAGGGTCAAACAAGCTTTAAAAATTAAAAGATTGACCCACAGAGGCCACAAAAAAGTATTGGGCCATGTACTGTATGACCTTCAGCCCACACTTTGCTTATTCCTGGGCAGGGAAGTGCAGAAGAGAAGAGAACTGAGAACAATTGAAAGACCCTGGGAAGAAATTGTTCCTCAGCTAACCAATCAAACCCATGTTATTCCCAAGAACAAAAAGGAAAAGGAAGAAAGTTTTGCAGATGCAACACAGAACTAAGGCACATCAGCTTTTTTGAAGAGATCTATTCTAGGTTTTCCTGGCTGCCTAATTTAGCTGCTGTACTTCGACCTCCTGCCCTGAGCTGTCTTGATGGCCCAGATAAAAAGGGATCTTTTCATTCCTGCCCTGTTGAAGAATGGGCTGGTTGAAGGATGCTTCCATATCATTTCAAACAGTAATGAAAAACCAAGCAAAATGTCGAATGTAGAGCTTTCCGATGACTAGAAAATTCACAATGGTTACCATTAAAAGGTTCGATATAAATGGACTATATAAATGGCACCAGTTCTTCTGCTTGTTTGAAGGGAAACAAAAGAATTCAGTGACAGGAAATCTGCTTTGCACACAAAAAGCCACAGTCAGGTTCAACCACTGACGTCTCTATTTAAAAAGGGAAGCATCAGGGATGAGAAAAGGCTATGGCGAAAACCTTGGAGCACGGCTGTCATCCAGAGTAGATAATAATATAGAATCAGATGGGCTCAGAGTCTGGAAATGCAAAGCCCATAAAGAACGACTCTCTTCTATGTTTACGTCCTCTAAGTTAAACCTTGAACAATGGCAATAACAGTTCTCTTAAAACTGGAGAAAACCTAAAAGACCTAAAGGGAAAATTGGACCAGAATCTGAGCCTAAAAGAAAAGGAGTTACGGAAGGCTTTACCTTGGATAACTTGAGGATCTGGGAGTGCTGGCCCTCCATCTCCCCGCTGTAGTCCGTGGGGTGTGTGATCAGTCTCCAGTCATAGGAATAGCTGGTTCCTAAAAGGAAGAACGTCCAAAGTGAGGAGGGAACGTCATCCAAAGTTACAAAGGGGGAAACCAAAGAAGCACAACAGCTTCCAATTCTCAGTTTAAGGTAGCAGTGAGCAGGCACCGAAGGCCTCTACAAAATACAAAACTTTGGCTCTACCAAGCCTTGCTGCAAAAATCACTTCCTGTCACTTATGGACTGTTTTTCCCACTGTTCTTCGCTGTGGGAAAATTGAGTTCTGTGTCAAGAGAATTAAATAAATACTACCATATTTCTCTGTTGAAAGATGCACACTAACTTCAATAACAACAGTGTTTATTTTATAAAAAAGCTTCATTTATATATGTAAAAAAGCACCCACAATTCTAAAATGCACCCAGTTTACTGAGGTGTTTATAAGGGGGAAAGTGCATATTAGAATCAAAGAAATGCAGTACAGTAGAGTCTTGCTTATCCAACGTTCTGTATTATCCAATGCAGCCTGCCTCCCGCCCGGATCCACAGCTGTTTCAATACATTGTGATGTTTTGGTGATAAATTTGTAAATACAGCAATTACTTCATAATGCTACTGTGTATTGAACTGCTTTTTCTGTTGATTTGTTGTAAAACATAATGTTTTGATGTTTAATTTGTAAAATCATAACATAATTTGGCATTTATTAGGCTTTTCCTTAATCCCTCCTTATTATCCAACATGTTTGCTTGTGTTGGATAAGAGAGACTTTACTGTATTAAGCTGTCCTGCAGATTATTTTTCCATAAGGAGCCTTATGGCTAAAGGATCCAAGAGTTTCCAGAGAATGTCAAGTCACATGAGCGACGCCATTATTTTGAGCATATTTGGTGTCTCTTGACAGATCTTTACGTTGAAGCTGGATGGGCATCTTTTAGGAGTGCTGTAACTACGTATTTCTGCATGGCAGAGTGGGGTTGGACTTGATGATCTCTGTGGTCCCCTCCAACTCTTGTTGGGCAAGTGGGCTTGTTAACGAAAGACCCTCCTCAAAACAGTACAGCAGAGTAACTTATTAGCAGCAGCATGACCCAGCACCAGTAGCCCAAAGTGATAAAAAGAACAAAAACACACTGAACAATGTTATCTCTTTCATAGGAGGCTTTTCTTTGTAGTAAAATAATATGGTTGCAATATTTACAACAACAAGGTTTTCATAACACACAAAAACAAATACACAGTAGCTTTACATACAGCAGCCTTCACACTGGAGCTTTCTCCTGCGAAGCTCCTCTCACACAGAGGTTTACCTCACACTCCTCAGACGACACTAGATTTGGCCCATAGACTCTAATAGGCTTTGGCCTACTAATTCTTTCAGTGCTTGACTCACACTTTTGTAATCGAAAATACCCAGTTAATTTTTTAGTATTTCTGAAAAGTCTATTATACTAATATCAGGCAATGCACAATCCCAATCCCTGTCTTCAAAATCCACTCCAAATTTTAAGCTGGGCTCCAATCTCTATTTAAGGCATTTTGGTAGAGATCTACCAAACAGATAAAACTGAAAGATAAATCAAGCACACTGCAACTGGGAAATAAACATGGAAATAATTTCATGCTTCTTTGTGAGACAGGCACTACATTATACTAAGCCTGCGTTGTGCCAAATCCTGAGAAACCACACCACGACAAAACTAATTAAATCAGAATTAGGGAGACTTTAAGAACTGTTAAAAGACTTCTTTGAGAACAAAACTGAAACAGATTTGTAAAATAAAACATTAACATCGACTGATGCGTGTTTATTTAAAAAGCTGTAAAAAGCAATTTGCCGGTTTTATCATTTATATTTTCCATTGGCAGTGAAATCCATTGTAAGCCAAGTGAAAGTAATACAAAAAAGAACAATTTGTTTTGAAACAATATTGATGGTATTCTAAGTATTTGTACTTCGGTGCGTTATTTCTA
Source organism: Anolis sagrei (assembly GCF_037176765.1). NCBI lineage: Eukaryota > Metazoa > Chordata > Lepidosauria > Squamata > Anolidae > Anolis > Anolis sagrei. The sequence continues at coordinate 80,953,599 of NC_090034.1, read as the reverse complement.
TGGTTACACAAGCAACTGGTAAGAGATTTCCCCAGGGGCCTGTCAGATATCTGCATTTTGGGGGAACCCCAATCTCATACAAAGTGAAAAATTGGGAGTGATGGCAATGGCCTAAATCCATTTTCTAATCCCACTTAAAGTAGATTCATCACCAAGTCTGGATGGGCATCTGTCAGGAGTGGTTTGATTCTGTTTCTGCATGGCAAGGGGTTGGACTGGATGGCCCTTGTGGTCTCTTCCAACTCTATAATTCTATGATTCTACATAAACACATATGTAAATTTAATACAGTGGTTCTCAAGCTGTGGGTTCCCAAATGTTTTGGCCTTGATCTCCCAGAAAACCTAACAGATGGTAAACTGATCATGTGTGATAATGGTATATGTGATTTTCCTCTTTCTCCCTTCCTCTTGTCACCTCCTGTCTTCCCTGTGCCATTACCTGCTCCTCCCATTTGAAAAAAAGTAACATGACTTACTCTCTCTAGCAGGGGTTCTCAACCTGTGGGTCCCCAGATGTTTGGGCCTACAACTCCCAGAAATCCTAACAGATGGTAAACTGATGGGATTTCTGGGAGTTGTAGGCCAAAACACCTGAGGACCCACAGGTTGAGAACCACTGATCTAATAGAACTAATGGGTTCCCTTCAATTGAAACTATAGCCATTGTGCTTAGAAGAGGCTGATACTTCTGGCAGGTCAAGATAAAGATATTTAATCTATCCTGGTCATTTGACTCAAAGCAAATCTGGCTGAGAGGTATCACGGCATGAAATGGATGTTCATCTATCTACCAGTCATCTGGTTTGTTGTGAGTTTTCCAGGCTGTATGGCCATGTTCTAGAAGCATTCTCTCCTGATGTTTTGCCTGCATCTATGGCAGGTATCCTCAGAAGTTGCGAGGTCTGACATCTGTTGTTACTGTAGTCGTCATGTGCCTTCAAGACAACTTAGATGTATGACGACCCTAAGGATTTCCTGCCAAGATGTATTCAGATGAAGTTTGGAATTGCTCTCCTCTAAAACTGAGAGAGCAGGACTTGTCCTGTATCACCTCAGTGGATTTCCATAATTGAACAGGGGTTCAATCCTGGGTCTTCCAGAGTTCTACTCCAACTCTTAGGCTACAAAACCATGGTGATTCTCACCAGACCTCTATGAGGTTAAAAATTCAAGCTTGCTACCACATATGCATTTTAGAACAGCACTTGTCCTTACCTTTAGGAGGTGGAGGCAAGACATATGCATTAAGTTCCACTTCATTCTTTGGCAGAGTTACCTGGACACTGTCTCCAGCAGAAACTGCCAGTTTCTTAATCACTGTGGTAGAGAGATAAAATAAAAGGTCAGAACAGCATTAAGGAGAATTCTCACATTTTCTATTTTTATTCACCTTGTTCACATGCAACACTAAATCATGGTTATGTACATAAGCTGGAGGACATTGCTTAAAGAAGATCCAAAATTGTTGCTTTGAAACTAACCAGAGTTTCTCATTACTTATGAACGGGGGAACTCTAATTGGCTTTAAATATGGCTTAATCCTGGCTTGTCTAAACACATGGCTTGTCTGAGTTGAATCTGGTTGTGACAATAAAAAGAAATTCTTAGTTTAAAACAGAAAGTTTGTGGTATTGTTTTAGCCATAGTGGAAAGTGAGGAATGGAGGAAGGAGCATCAGAGTCTTAGACTCTTGCCACTCCTTGGACGCACATTGCTCACTGATGATTGAAAATTATATTCAAAATAGCCACTGTGTAAATGGATTGTGCACTTTTAAACCACTTTTCAAAGTTTAATATGGTGGAGACTTTGGATACTGAAATGCTGACTTGGGAAGGGAATCAATCTGCATTTTACAACCCCAGATACAGCAATTACTTATAGATTCATTTCTCGTCTCAAAACTGAGCTCACAAAAGAACTTTGAAAATAACACACGCCAAGTGATGGATCTGTAAAATTGCATTCTCTCTATGCAAGAGCCATTTTAGATTTTAAACTCAAGGGCCTTGGCCTCGCTGGTATTGCATCCAATGAGACCCAACTGTTGAATAGGGAGTTACCACATATATAAACCCCACTAATCCAGTGGACGTATTCTAGCTGGGTATTCAGGACAAGGTGAATATAAACCCATAACCACCCAGGGATTAAAATCTCTGCAATTTCTGAGAGATCAAACACAGGCATTATACTCTTTACTGAGAGGTCTTGTTGGGCAAGTGGGCTTATTAACAAAAGACCCTCCACATAAATGTACAGCAGAGTAACTTTGCTGCTGCAGCATGATCCAGCACCAGTAGCACAAAGTGATAAAAAGAACAAAAACACACAGACCAATGATATCTGTTCCATAAGAATCTTTCCTTTATAGCAAAATAATACGGCTATACTATTTACAAGAACAAGGTTTCCATAATACAAATAAAGTTCTTAATATGTCCTTCTTTGCTTCCACGCTGGGCTTCTTACTCATGCAGATAAACAAGTTTGCTCTCACAGAGCCTCCTCTCAGGCTGAAGTTACACAAGAGCTTCTTACACACAACAGCCTTCACACATGATGGCTTTCAACTTGAGGCTTCTGTCACTGAAGCTTCTCACACCAGGCCTACTAACACTGAGGCTTACCTCATATTGAGGCCTTTCTCACACTGAGGCCTTCTTACACTGAGGGCTCTCTCACACTGAGGCCTCTCACAGACTGAGGGCTACTAAGCTACAGGAACACCTGCTTATATTGAACTGCAACTTTTGCTGAGTCATTGCATCCATTTAAACCAGTGGTTCTCAACCTTCTTAATGTCACGACCCCTTAATATAGTTCCTCATGTTGTGGTGACTCCCAACCATAAAATTATTGTTGTTGCTACTACTTCGGAACTGCAACTTTATTACTGTTATGATGTAAATATCTGATATGCAGGATGTATTTTCATTTGGTCATTCACTGGACCAAATTTGACACAAATACTCAATATGCCCAAACCTGAATACTAGTGGGGTTGGGGAGATTTATTTTGTCATTTGGAAGATGTAGTTGTTGGGATTTATAGTTCACCTAAAATCAAAGAGTATTCTGAACTCCACCAACGATGCAATTGAACCAAACTTGGTTTACAGAACTCCCATGACTAACAGAAAATACTGGAACGGTTTGCGGATATTGACCTTAAGTTTGGGAGTTGTAGTTCACCATATCCAGAGAGCACTGTGGACTCAAACAATGATGGATCTGGACCAAACCTGGCATGAATATGCCCAAATGTGAACACAGATGAAGTTTGGGGAAAATCAACCTTGAAATTTGGGAATTGTAGTTGCTGAGACTTATAGTTCGCCTACAATCAAAGAGCATTCTGAACCCCATCAATGATAGAATTGGGCCAAACTTCCCACACAGAACCCCCATGAACAACAGAAAATACTGTGTTTTCTGATGGTCTTTGGCGACCCCTCTGAAACCCTCTCACGACCCCCCCCCCCCAGGGGTCCCGACCCCCAGGTTGAGAAACGCTGGTTTAAACCTTTCAGTGCTTGACTCACATTTTTGTAATTAAAAATACCTAGTTATTTTTTTAATATTTCTGACAGGTCTTTCAGTCAGATGCAACAGGGATAAAAAGAGCATAATCAGATATATTTCCAGGGGTAATCCATCTTCCCTCTTGCAAAGACAAGAGCCTCTATTTATTCAACTGTAAACTTATACTTCTGCTAACAAACCAAGAATTCGCAGCATTCTGAACTGAAGAAATAGAAAAGCATTTTAAAAATCTGAGCAGTTATTCAGAGCCATAAAACCTAACTCACTGATACTGTCTGCATGGTATGCTATCATTGAATTTGATCTCTAAGACTCATTCCAATTTAAGAAATGCTGCCGTTTCACAGAAACAGATCAACCACGCAACAAAAGTGAGGTGACATTCCAGCTTCGACATCAAGAGACGACAGAACAGCAAACATCTTCAAAAGCACACATTTGTTTTTAAAAAAGAAAGAGCAGGAAAATAGAAAAAGTAAAAAAGAAATACAGTCAGCCATACACATTTACAGGTTTAACTTTTCTGAATCTGTTTATCCACAGATTTAATTAACGCATTATCTCTAGGTCCTTCAGTACCATTCTGTGGTCAATTTCTATAGACCATGGTAAACTTTCAAGACCTAGAGATTCCTAGAGTGATGTTCTTTGGGGTCAAAAAAAGTTGAGGGTTTTAAATTTACAATTTTTCCATGTTTGTGAGAATCATATGCCCCAAACCCTCACAAAAATGGAGGGCCTATTGTACATAAAATTATTTTATTATTATTTACAGCATTTATATTCTGCCCTTCTCACCCCGAAGGGTACTCCGGGCAGCATACAGAAAATATACACAGCAAACATTCAACATAATTAAACAGACAAGATAGGCAACGGATAGAGGTATTATATCAACATTTCTTCCCCAACTTTGGCATCCTGGAGGCTGTGCTCGCTTCCGGCCACAAGGGGTTGCTGTCGCTCCATCCTCTATGACAGTGTTTCTCCACCTTCCTAATGCTGCAATCCCTTAATACAGTTCTTTATATTATGGCGACCCTCAACCATAAAACTATTTTTGTTGCTACTTCATAACTGTAATTTTGCTACTGTTATGAATTGTAATGTAAATATATGATAGGCAGGATATATTTTCATTCACTGGACCAAACTTGGAACAAATACCTGATACACCCAAATCTGAATACTGGTAGGGTTGGGGAGGAGGATTGATTTTGTCATTTGGGAGTTGTAGTTGCTGGGATTTATAGTTCACCTACAATCAAAGAGCATTCTGAGCTCCACCAACGATGGAATTTAATCAACTTTGGCATACAGAACTCCCATGACCAACAGGAAATACTGGAAGGGTTTGGTGGGCATTGCTGGGATTTATATTTCACCTACACCCAAAGAGCATTCTGAACTCCACCAACCATGGAATTGAACCAAACTTGGCACACAGAAGCCCCCATGCCTTGAAGGGACTAGCTGGTGCGAGTCTCCCTCCAGCCTCACACACTCTCCCTCATCCACACGTGTGCACCACACTGCCATGCGCCGAGTACACCTACTTTCCCCTCCCCGTTTGGAGTCTCAGAAGCAGTCCTTCCGTTGGCTGAGAGGCCAGCCAATCACAGCAGAGGAGGAGTTTTGGTGGGAGGATTCACCGTCTTTTTCCAAAAAGGAAGAGAAGGACAGGCGGAGAGATCTTCAGCCTTTTCTGCCAAAGGTGTTCCTAAGACTATCGGAAATATATGTATCTGATGGTCTTTGGTGGCCCCTATGAAACCCCCTCATGACCCCGCTCCCAGTGGTTCTGACCCCCAGGCTGAGAAATGCTGCTCTATGACAAAAAACCTTGATCACAGATTTCCTCCTTCCTTTGATCCCCAGAATTTTCTGGCATTTCTTTTATCTGCTTTTATAAAAGCAAATATTACATTGAAGGATGGGTTATAGACAGTCCAAGTACGACGTGAACGTTTCTATGTTTGCAATGACTGCATACAAGGAAACAACCCAGAGATCTGCTCTGCTTAACCAAGGGATATCCTCCAGAAAAGGGCAGCTGAGTAAAGATCAGAATGCTCTCTTTCGTGAATCAACGGAGTCAAGGGGTTACATCAGCTTCCGAGTAGAGATAACAAGATTGGCAATCTTAAATAAGCACCAAAAGGAAACCCGTCACAAAGCTCTTGGCAAAGGGACAATCAGCTTAAGAGCTGAGATGGCGAAAACTTGCCAAGAGTTTAAAGGCACTTCCTAACCACCACCCCCCCCCCCCCCCCCACTTCTGCTAAGGGTCGCTCTTACCTGGCGTTGGTGCAGCAGTGCTGGGCAGAATGGGAGGTTCGACTGGGACAGTTGTCACGCTCTGGTTCATAGGGAGGCCAGTTGGGACAGAGGTCACGGGTTGTACCTTCCCAGAATTGTCCTTTGCCTGAGAATTACTGGAAGTTGGAAGGGCCTCCTCCAACACGGATGGCTGGATGGAAGTATTGCTGAAGGTCTTTGCATGCTCAGGGTCTCCGTCTGGGTTGGCCGATGGAGCTGCTGGAGAAGGTCCTGGCATGGGCTCTTCTTCAGGGGTCTAGTATTGGTAAAGAAGAGAAGAGGCATACATCATAGTCTTTAGAACCGAACTTGTAAAACAGTAAACTATTAAGATTTCTTCAGCAATCTTGTTGAATGGCTTCAGCAGGGATTTCACCGAATTTATGGCATAGCCGAGACACCTAATTCATCAAATGGTAAAACTATACCTAGACTGAACTATTAGCTCTTCTTTAAAAACACAGTTTTGAACGATACAGGATGCTTTTCACTGGGAATCCTACAAATGGTACTTTTAACTTTTAAAGCAGTGTTTCTCAACCTTCCTAAAACCGCAACCCTTTAATACAGTTCCTCATGTTGTGGTGACCTCCAACCATAAAATTATTTTCGTTGCTACTTCATAACTGTAATTTTGCTACAGTTATGAATCATGATGTAAATATCTGATATGCAGGATGTATTTTCATTCACTGGACCAAATTTGGAACGAATACCCGATATGCCCAGATTTGAATACTAGTGGGGTCGAGGGTATCAATTTTGTCATTTAGGAGTTGTAATTGCTGGGATTTATAGTTCACCTGCAATCAAAGAACATTCCAAACTCAGCCAACAATGGAATTGAACCAAACTTTGCACAGAGAACTCCCATGACCAACCGAAAATACTGGAAGGGTTGGGTGGGCACTGACCTTGAATTTTGGAGTTGTAGTTCACCTACATCCAGAGAGCACTGTGGACTCAAGCAATGATGGGTCTGGACCAAACTTGGCACAGATATTCAACATGCCCCAATGTGAACACCAGTGGAATATGGGGAGAATCGACCTTGACATTTCAGTGTTATAGTTGCTGGGATTTATAGTTCACTTACAATCAAAGAGCATTCTAAACCCCACCAAGGAAAGAATTGGGCCCACACAGAACTTCCCACACAGAACCCCCATGACCAACATAAAATACTGTGTTTTTGATGGTCTTTGGCGACCCCTCTGACACCCCTCCCAGGGGTATCGACCCCCAGGTTGAGAAACACTGTTTTTAAAAACCGTGAAGCTGGTTTTGGGGTGAATTGCCCCAAAACTGCCTATAAAGTCAACAACTTGATCCACTATCCCAGGCATGAGCAAACTTTGGCCCACCAGGTGTTTTGGACTTCAACTCCTACAACTCCTAACAGCTGGTAGGCTGTTAGGAATTGTGGGAGTTGAAGTCCAAAACACCTGGAGGGCCAAAGTTTGCCCATGCCTGTACTAACCTGACAGCTCCCCAGGAGAGGGAAAGGGGGAAGGGGAAAAGGAGGAAGGGGAAAGGGCAAGGGGCGAAGGGAATAGGAAAAGAAGGGAAAGGGAAAAAGGGCAATGGGTAAAGGGAAGGAGGCAGGCAGACAGGCCAAAAGATAATCAAAATGGAGGTTGGAGAGACCATCATATCACCTTGGATACACTAAATAAACTGCTACACCCCACCAGGTGAGCACAAGAAGAAAACCGGTCCCTGCCCTATTTGTAGTTGCCCACCCCTACTATATAAGACACCCAAAGCTATATTCCCGCTGTTATTCAAATGCTGCAAATACTGCACGTAAACAACATTTTTGCCATTACAGTCAAAACTTAGGTGGGCGGCTCCTTTTAGTCACTCCAAATACCAGCCTTTCGGAGTGCCGTGAGAAACTGTTCAAGCCAGTATAAGCAGATGAAAACCATTTCCTTTCTTTCCTCAGAGCATTCCGTCCCGGCGTCCGCCCCATTCCTCCGAGAAGCCTGGGGCAGCAGAATCCGGACATTTCGGCTTTAACTGGGCTTATGTGTATCTACGGCATATTTTCTTACATTGATCTCAATTGCACTGAATCAACTGGACAATTAAACTGCAGTTCAAAGAAGTACCATCAAGCTAATACTGGCTTTCATGTGAAAAAACTGCAACACACGTTTTTGTGGCAGACTGAAAGCCAAAACTTCAAAAGGTCATGTTGAAGGCAATCAACGCATGATTTCTGTTGCTGGAAGGCAAGGATGTCAGCACATACAGCTCAAGGTTATATTGTTTTATTCAAGCTGAGATCATGGTAGCAGCGAGACTGTTCTTTGCATCAGGTTTGATTAGAGAAAGGTCATCAGCCACATTTCTGAAAGGCTAGAAACCACTTATAGATATTTTTTGCAAAAATTACTGGTAACTTTTGGGTTTGATGGTTAGAAAAAAAAATCTTGAAAGAAGGGAGTATGTTGTCATTTTGGAGGCATGAATAATAATATGCCTTCATTGAAAGGGAGATTGGAAGTCACTCCTTTCTCTTCTTTTTCTTTCTTTTTGTTCTGCATGTGTCAATTTCTATCTTATTGTTCTGCAGGGTATGTTTTCCTTACTTTTTTGTGTCAGGAGCAACTTGAGAAACTTCAAGTTGCTTCTGGTGTGAGAGAATTGGCCGTCTGCAAGGACGTTGCCCAGGAAGTTTTACCATGCTTGTGGGAGGCTTCTCTCATGTCCCTGCATGGGGAGCTGGAGCTGACAGAGGGAGCTCATCCGTGCTCTCCTCAGATTCGAACCTCCGACCTGTCGGCACAAGTGTATAACCCAGGGGGCACATTTTTCCTTACTGAACCCTTATAAATCTTAATTTTTGAAAAAAATACAATTTAATAAAAAACCATATTCTTCATATGTTGGGCATCTGATAGTAAAGGTAAAAGTTTCCCCTGACATTAAGTCTAGTAATGTCTGACTCTTGGGGGTGATGCTCATCTCTATTTCTAAGCCGAAGAGTCGGCATTGTTCGTAGACGCCTCCAAGGTCATGTGGCCAGCATGATTGTATGGAGCACCATTATCTCCCTGCCAAAGTGGTACCTATTGATCTACTCACATTTTAATGTTTTCGAACTGCTAGGTTGGCAGAAGTTGGACGCCTCCAAGGTCATGTGGCTATTATGATTGAATGGAACACAGAAGCAGTACCTATTGATCTACTCACATTTGCATGTTTTTGAACTGCTAGGTTAGCTCCCTGGATTTGAACCGCTGACCTTTTGGTCAACAAGTTCAGCAGTTCAACGATTTAACTCGCTGCGCCACCAGGGGGCCGGGTATCTGATAGCGGGACTCAAAAGATTACTCTGGCCATTATCTGCCACCCAACAAAGTAGATCTTTCATCCAAGATTAGAAAGTAAAAGGGAAATTTGCCTTGATAGAGATTAATTTACAAATGTTGGTGACAGTTCTGATTACCTGGTTCAATATAAGAATTTTACCCCCAGTTTGTCACATTCAGCTGGTATGAATCAAGGCTCTGGAAAATATATATTGGGAGACAGACAACCTGCATCAAAACACTAATTAAGAAAGATCCTTTTAAGCTTATTTTGAAGCAAGGGGGAGTGTACTCATCCCTAAATGTAGAAGCACACATACACATACATTTGCCTTCAAGTTGCCTATTAGCTCACAGTGGTCCCATGAATTTCACAGAGCTGGGCAAAGAATTCTTAGAGGTGGTTTGCCATTGCCTTCCTATGAATAGTAGTAGTAGTAAATTTTATTGACTAGCCCTTAGGCCAGGGGTCCTCAAGTTAAGGCCCGAGGGCCAAATACGGCTCTCCAAGGTCATTTACCAGGCCCTTGCTCAGGGTCAACCTAAGTCTGAAAAGACTGGAAAGCACACAACAACAATAACAATCCTATCTCATCAGCCAAAAGCAGGCCTAGACTTCCCATTGAAATACTAATAAGTTTATATTTGTTAAAATTGTTCTTCATTTTAATTATTGTATTTTTAAAGTGTTTTTTGCACTACAAATAAGATATGTGCAGTGTGCATAGGAATTCATTCATGCTTTTTTCAAATTATAATCTGGCCCTCCAACATTTTGAGGGACTGTGACCTGGCCCTCTGTTTAAAAAGTCTGAGGACCCCTGCCTTAGGCCATATCACAATACCAAACCAAACAAAAAGGCTTGATAAAACTTGATTACACTCTATATAGTAAGTAAAACACTTATATCCATTCAGTAAATAAATATGATAATACTAATTATATACATAATTATTTCCGCATAACCCCTACAATTTACCCCAACCAACCCCACATTTGTGGTTCTCGGACATATTGCTTTGCTTAAAAACAGAGCTGTTTTATATGTTATTTTTGGATCTTGGTCGCACATAAATTATTTTATTCTGATGTGGGATTCCCAATAAATTGTCCATTTGATATAAGGTACAAGTCACTTACGTTCTGGTACAATTTACAATTAAATAATATGTGTGCTATATCCTCAATTTCAGGTGCTCCACAGATACAAATCTGTTCATTATAAGGGATGCTGTTAAATCTCCCATATCTGACCATTGTATCAAGCTGATCAAATCTAGCTTGAGTAAATACCTCCCCTAAAATGTTTTGGCATTTGAATTTTTAGATAGTTGTCAATTTGAAAACCTTACTGAGGGTGGTTATATTTTTTTGTGCTTCTATGTCCAAAATTCTTTGTATAGCACTTGTTTTTAAGGCACAGGAGACAGGGAGACCGCAACTTCTTAAATAATTTGTCAGTTGCATAATCCAAGAGGTCTGTAGTTGGGAATTTATCTGTTCTTTTTTAATAATATATTTTTTATTTTTTCATATTTTATATACAATCTAACAGTAAATAAACATTGATCATATTTCTTATCATTATTTTAAAATTTCCATTACAACTTGTGCTACATATAACTCTATCACACGCCTTTTATCCAGTTATACATATTGTATTTCTTTATAATTATTATTATACCAGTTTCCCCCTCTTCCCCTTACCCTTAGTTTGTGCCCCCTCCACCAGGACCAACCAACTCATGTTGTTTCACCTTTCCAAAATATCATTGTTTCTCTTGCTGGCTTATACCCCTTTCCCTCATTAAACACATACTCGATAAATTTTCCCCATATTTTCCAAAAGTCTGTTTGTTTACATATTCCCATTTTGATTTTAATATTGCAAGTTAGCTTATCATTAATCGCTATATTCCAAATTTCCCTATACCATTCTTCTAATTGAATTTTTTTTCCTTCCAATTTTTTGCTATTAACAATTTAGCTGCTGTTATCAAATTAGAAACCAATTCTTTCTCCTCTTGTATGGGAATTATATTATCATGTATAAGTAATAAAGCTAATTTTGGTGTAATCTCAGTCTCTATTTTTATTATTGCTCTTATTTCTTTGAATATGCTTTCCTAAAATTTTTGTATAATGTAACACGACCACCACATTTATCTGGCACATTTTAGGAGTCTATAGGGCTCCACTAAAATACTGACAATCTCATCCAAGTACTAACTAGGTCTGATTCTGTTTAGCTTCCAAGAACAGATGAGATTTTGTGTTTTCAAGACATTTAGCTCCCAAACACAAGCATGAACATCCGACATGGATAATGCAGGGAATTCCGAATAAACGTTTGTTACAAGAAGCTTGTAACCAAAAAAGGAAAATAAATTAAAAATAAAACAGAAAATCCGTGAAACAAACTCATAAAAAATAAAATGTTTTCATTCTGTATTTTTCCATTTCACAAAACGCAAGATTTTGTTGCTTCTAAAATGTACATTTCTCAGTATATACAATTGAAACAGCCTTCGGATGTGTCAATTGGGATGACGTTAGGACAAGAGGGCACATTCCAACAGGAGAAACCTGAACTTTGATCACTACGTAAAAGCAACAGGGATTTAAATGAGGATAATTATAAACTGAGTCAAACACTGATAACGATAACAAGCATTTCGGCCACGTCACAAGAGAAACAGTGGGGCGAGTCATGCTGGACAGAAGACAAATTCCAAAATCTATATATAAGCGAATACCTTTATTAGGCTGACTCAAAGGGCACACCATGTGTGCAAACATGAAAGCTCTTTGAATCGTCAGGCAAGATGTTACAAAAAACTGCTGAGGAAGGGCAGAAAGGTTCGTTCTTAGAGTCCTATTATCGGTACAGCTTATTGAAGTGTAACAGAAGAACACGGAGCTACAGACATTTTCATTTTCAGCTGAAAACGGGGGACTCTAATCCATGGGAGCAAAACCTGGCTCCTGTAACCACTCCAACTACCCACCCCTGTTTTGTCTAATATGACGGCATTCGGTTTCACTTGGAGCAGCTCCGAGTCACACTGGCAACAGAAAAAGGAGCTGTGTGTTCTTCTGGTTTTGAAAATACAAAATCCCACTGTCAACGTACCCAGCCACACAGCCTGGGGGCAGGTCTCAGGTTCCTCTATTAGAAGGAAAGAGAGAGCCACTTGGCATGCTTTACAATGAGAGGCATAAAAATAATTTTGGTTGTCAAAGCCATCAGGTAAAATAAAGTCAATAGAATGGCCAAACTACGCCTAGGATTGTTTTGCTACTTCTAATTGCTAGAGCAAACATAACTGTAGAGAATAACAGAGGTGGGTTTTTTTTCTTCGTATTAGGAGCAACTTGAGAAACTGCAAGTCGCTTCTGGTGTGAGAAAATTGGCCGACTGCAAGGATGTTGCCCAGGGGACGCCTGGATGTTTTACCATCCTGTAGAAGGCTTCTCTCATGAACCTACATGAGAAGCTGGAGCTGACAGACGGGAGCTCACCCCGCTCCCCAAATTTGAATCGCTGACCTTTCGGTCAGCAGTCCTGACAGCACAAGGATTTAACCCACTGCGCCACCGTGGGCTCCTAATAGAGGCAATAGAAAATTTTCCTTCAACGTATGATCCGTGCCAGTCAACGATTCGATTCAAGATTCTCCAAATCATGGGAAAAAATCAGGACTGGTCAGAAGAGAAATTGCAAGACTTATTGTAAAAACCATTTTACAATAAAAGGTTGAGCACTCCTTATTCAGAATTCAGAATCTGAAAAAACTTCAAAATTGTCCATATAGGTGCTCAGATAGGGCCACCTTTGCTTTCTGATGGTTTAATGCACACAAATCTTGTTCCATGCACATTATTAAAACTATTATATAAAATTACCTCCTGGCTATGTGTGTAAAGTATATATGAAACACAAATGATCTCCAAGGTATCTTATCATGTATGTGTGGTTTTAACAATGGGTTTTAAGGTTGAGATGTTTTTAACTTTTTGGTTTTTAATGTATATGTAAATTTTATTGTATGTCTGTTTATGCAGATTCAAATTGTTGCCTTAGTGTAAGCCGCTCTGAGTCCCCTTCGGGGTGAGAAGGACGGGATATAAATATAAAGGTAAAGGTTTCCCCTGATATTAAGTCTAATCTAGTCCGACTCTGGGGTGTGGTGTTCATCTCCATTTCTAAGCCAAAGGGCCAGCATTGTCCGTAGACACCTCCAAGATCATGTGGCCAGCATGACTGCATGGAGTGACATTACCTTCCAGCAGAGATGGTTCCTATTGATCTAGTATATTAGCATGTTTTCAAACATCTAGGTTGGCAGAAGCAGTGGGAGCTATTTTGTACTCGGGGTTCTCTAGTCTATGTTAGCCCAGTTATCATCACTGGCTATACAACCACTCCGACCACAAACCAACCTACATAATCATGTGAACGATATTGGCTTTTGTAAATTAATGTAAATGTTTTACGTTCAGATTTTACATCATTGTATAATTGTTTGATTATAATTGGTTTATTTTATTGATGTTAGGTTCTAACATTGTTTTAATGTTGTTTATTTGTTCAGTCGCTTCCGACTCTTCCGTGACCTCTTGGACCAGCCCACGCCAGAGCTCCCTTTAGGTCGTGGCCACCTCCAGCTCCTTCAAGGTCAAGCAAGTCACTTCAAGGATACCATCCATCCATCTTGCCCTTGGTTGGCCCCTCTTCCTTTTTCCTTCCATTTTCCCCAGCATCATTTTCTTCTTCAAGCTTTCCTGTCTTCTCATTATGTGGCTAAAGAACTTCATCTTTGCCTCTCATATCCTTTCCTACAATGAGAAGTTGGGTTTTATTCCCTGGAGTATGGACTGGTTTGATTTTCTTATGGTCCAAGGCACTCTCAAAATTTTCCTCCAGCACCACAGTTCAAAAGCGTCTATCCTCCTTCCAACCTTACTTATGGTCCAGCTCTCACATTCATAGGTTACTACGGGGAATACCATTGCTTTAACTATGCAGATCTTCATTGTCAGTGTGATGTCTCTACTCTTCACTATTTTATTGAAATTGGTCACTGCTCTCCTCCCAAGAAGGAAAGGTGTTCTGATTTCCTGGCTGCAGTCTGCGTCTGCAGTAATATTTGCGCCTAGAAGTACAAAGTCTGTCACTGCCTCCATGTTTTCTCCCTCTATTTGCCAGTTCTCAATCAGTCTGGTTGCCATAATCTTGTTTTTGATTTTTTAATGTTTAACTTTTGCCCTTTCTTCTTTCATCTTGGTTAGAAGGCTCCTCAGCTCCTCCTTGCCTTCAGCCATCAAAGTGGTATCATTTGCATATCTAAAGTTGTTAATGTTTCTTCCAGCAATTTTAACTCCAACCTTGGATTCATCAAGCATCGCACATCGCATGATGTGTTCTGCATACAAGTTGAATAAGTTGGGTGAGAATATACCGCCCTGCCATGCTCCTTTCCCAATCTTGAACCTGTCGGTTGTTCCGTGGTCTGTTCTTACTGTTACTACTTGATAGTTATATTAATATGTGGGGCTTTCTGGGGTTATAAAGTTGGTACTTGTTTGTTTGATGGCGGCAGTGAATGTTTGCTGTTATGTGTTCGAATCCACCCTGAATCCCCTTGGGGAGATAGGGCGGAATACAAATCAAGTTCTTATTTATTATTTTCTTTATTATAAAATAAATTATGTATGTATATGCAGATACAGATATCCCCCCACCAAAAAAACTCCTGGCCCAAAGCCTTTCAGATGATACTCAACCTGTACATCATTAGAAAGTAAGACTTTCCCAGTCCCACCACCTACTTTTTGGAACATCTCATCCAATGAAGAGATGTAGAGCTTGCCGAAAGCCTAAACACATCCTGTGCCCCGTTAAAGAGGTGTATTAGATTTGTGATTTTGGGATCCTGGCTGAACTAGAAGTGAAGAGACTTCAGCTTCCTTGTACCTAGTTTCTTTCCTTGTAAGTATCTGCTGCAACGCAGCAACCACAACCTTTGGAGGGCTGTTTCTGCGGCCGTACTGCAGTAATGCAGTAGCCGCATTAACCAGCCATGTGCTTGAGTGCTTCTCCCAATGAAGAATCCCCATAGGAGCCATTGACCAAATGTGCAGGATTGCCTTTCAATCACTGACAGAGCGGAAGGAAAAGCTGAAGCCAAGAAGACACCTCTGCCCCCCACCCATCCTCCCGCTAATGAACACACACTAATTTGACTAGATTTATGTGCTAATATAAAGATATCTCCCCAAGAGAAGTGCTCCTGGGGTGTGCAAACTGAGTCTTCCAAGCTCTCGGAATGAAACGTTTCGTGGCTGGCAAAATGCGATCCCTTCCCTCGCTCGCCCTCAGTTTGTTTGTCAATTGCAACAGCTTGGGTAGCGGTGACATGAGTGTCACAAGCACCCAAACACAAGCGCCTCTGACATTAGCACCAATAATGATTAATGACGCCCCCAATCTGACACTTACATCACTTTCACACAGCCAACTCTCCCTCCTTCCCTGCCCTAACAGGTGGCGAGAGTTTAATGCTTGCAAAGCGTGAAGAAGAAAATGTAGACAGTGGCCATGGGGCAACAAAAGTGAATGAACCATTTCACCCTTTATTTCATTCTAAACCTTGTTTGTCCCCAGAGTAGGAAAGAACAGCTACCTCCCTTTCCACTATTTTTGGCCTATATCTCCTACCAGTGCCAGCTAGCGCAGTCAATAATGAGGGACTACGGGAGATGTTGTGATGTGCTTTCAAAATTATTTGCTACTGAGAAAGAGTGTGATGTGCCCAAAATTACCTGATGTCTTTCCATGATTGAGTAGGATTTGAACTCTGGTCTCAAAGTCTTGTCTCCAACAACAAAGATGGAGGACTGAGGACAAACGACAAGGTCTGGCCCAAGGCGAGGCTGTGAGGGACCAGAGCACACACACCCTCACACACACAAGCCACCACTGTATATCAATTATTTCCTTGCTGACACCAAATATTTATTAGGGTTATTTCTGGTGCCACCAATTTATTATTTCAAAGACCACCTCTCCTTAACTAGAATGTTTAAAAAGTCACACAAAGTCTTCAGTTGAAATAAAATAGGAATGTGTTGTTTATTTTGTTCTGGAACAGTAAATAAGCATAAGGGTTTCAATAGATTAACAGGCTTGACTTGGTAAGAGAAAAAAGCCATATAACTTGAGTTTCTTAAACAGAGTTTCCCACACAAGAATACAAACAGGATGTTCTGAACCTTTTGAATCTTCCTTCCTCGCCAGGCCTCTAATCACTATAGAGGCCAATTATAGTTCTCCTTTTTTTCTGAAGGCCTTAACTATTGTCTTCAAAGAGGATTATTTCATATAACAAACAGTTCCCAAAACTTTTCCTTCTTTCCCTCCTAACCCTTCTTCAAACTCAAACTCCCAGCTGAACTAAACTGGCTGTCTTAGCTTCTTCTCTTTTCCTTTGGCTCCGTTCATTTCTGGTGGCTAAGCATTTCCCTCCAATTTCTTCAGCCAATCAGACGGCATCTCTAGTTATGAGGCTGCCTGATTGCTCCATTCCTCAATTCTCCTTAGCTTTGGCAAGTCAGGCATGCTTACTGCCTTTTACATCAACGCTTCAAGGTAGGCCAATCCATTACATTGCCCATCACACTTGCTATGGGAATAACAATCCCAAAACATGTTGCCCTAAAACAGTGTTTCTCAACTTTCATAATGCTGAGATCCTTTAATACAGTTCCTCATGTTGTGGTGATCTCCAACCATAAAATTATTTCCATTGTACTTCATAACTGTAATTTTGCTACTGTTATGAATTGTAATGTAAATATCTGATATGCAGGATATATTTTCATTCACTAGACGGAATTTGGCTCAAATACCCAATATGCCCAAATCTGAATACTGGTGGGGTTGTGTGTGTGTGGGTGTGTGTGTGTGTGGGGGGGGGGGGTTGATTTTGACATTTGGGAATATAGTTAATTTACAATCAATGAGTTCATTCTGAACTCCACCAATGATGGAATCGAACCAAACTTTGAACGCACAACTCCCGTGACCAAGATAAAATACTGGAAGGGTTTGGTGGCCATTGACCTTGGGTTTTGGAGGTCTAGTTCACCTACATCCAGAGAGCAATGTGGACTCAAACAATGTTAGATCTGGACCAAACTTGACACAAAAAATAAGCCAAATGTGAACACTGGTGGAGTTTGGGGAAAATAGACCTTGCCATTTGGGAGTTGTAGATGTTGGAATTTATAGTTCACCTACAATCAAAGAGTCCCTTGAACCCCACCAATAATAGAATTGGGCCAAACTTCTCACACAGAACCCCCATGCCTTAAAGGGACTAGCTGGCGTGAGCCTCCCTCCAGCCTTGAACACTCTTCCTTGCCTGCACATGTGCACCACGCTGCCATGTGCCGAGCACACTTGCTCTCCCCTTGGCCGAGAGGCCACCTGAGAGGCTGATCAATTACAGTGGAGGAGGATTTCTTGACTGTTTCCAAAAAGGAAGGGATCTTCAGCCTTCTCTGCCAAAGGGGCTCCTAAGACCATCAGAAATATGTGTTTTCTGATGGTCTTTGGCGACCCCTCTGACCCCCCCCCCCCCCCCGTGACCCAACCTCCAGGTTGAGAAATATTGCCCTAAAGCATATGCTCTTAAATCCTCTGTGTATCTATTCAGCTTTTATTTTGCCAGACAAGCCATTGTTACTTCCATTTTTTTCATGTCAGGAGTGACTTGAGAAACTGCAAGTCACTTCTGGTGTGAGAGAATTGGCAAGGATGTTGCCCAGGGGATGCCCAGATGTTTTGATGTTTTACCATACTTGTAGGAGGCTTCGCTCATGTCCCCTCATGGAGAGCTGGAGCTGACAGGGGGAACTCAACCCACTCTCCTCAGATTTGAACTGATGACCTGTTGGTCATTAGTCTTGCCAGCACAAGGGTTTAACCCATTGCACCACCGGGGGCTCCAATTATCTATATAAATAAAAATGTAATGTTCATTTGTGGTATTCACAGAACGCAAAAACCACTGGGGCGATTGGCACCAAATTTGGACAAGATACACCTAACAACCCAATGTATGTCCTTCACTAAAAAAATTGATTTTGTCATTTGGGAGTTGTAGTTGCTGGGATTTATAGTTCATCTACAATCAAAGAGCATTCTGAACCCCACCAACGATGAAATTGAACCAAACTTGGCACACAGTTCTCCCATGACCAAAAAAATACTGGAAGGGTTTGGTGGGCAGTGTCCTTTGGTTTTGGAATTGTAGTTCACCTACATCCAGAGAGCACTGTGGCCTCAAACAATGATGGATCTGGACTAAATTCTACACGAATACTCAATATGCCCAAATGTGAACACTGGTGGAGTTTGGGGAAAATAGAATCTTGACATTTGGGAGTTGTAGTTGCTGGGATTTGTAGTTCACCTACAATCACAGAGTATTCTGAACCCCACCAACGATAGAATTGGGCCAAACCTCCCACACGGAACCCCCATGACTACCAGAGTGGGCCACAGCAACGTGTGGAAGGGACAGCTAGTCATAATAATAGAAATAGACAATTCTCCATAATTGTGTTACATACAATGGGGGAAAGTCTTAAGGGATGCACTTTACATATCATCCCTCTTTCAAGCCACAAATATTACTCAACCTGCAGGTAAGCCTCAAAGAAGCTTTTAACGAGTGAGAAAACACAGCAACACTGTCTGCACGAAAAGGCCCACCTTTTACATTATGATCAGGAGCAAAATAGCCAGCTTGCCACGAACTTTAAAAGTACCTTTTCACAGCTGGGTTTTGTAAAGTGGAGAAAGAGGTGCAAATTATGCTCTCTTCTCTTACGAAGAATTTTGCCTCTGAGAAAATTCCATGATTTTGAATGCCAAGTTTATGAAAGTTCACCCAAAGAGAAGTCGTAAGCGGGTCTTTATAGGCAATTCTTGGAGAGCAGCCGAGAATGGATGCCAAACATCACAACCAGAAGAATGCCTTGACAAACCTCAATGTTACCTTCTCCACTCAGCTGGAATATCAGGAGAGCACCTGATGGCTCAGGATGCAGCACTCCAAACTGCCAGAAACTGGCGGGGAGGTGAGGGAAACATGGCTTTCAATTACCAAGTGCAGGAAGGACTCTGCCTTCACAGACAGGTTGCAAAGCAGCCTCTGCAGCTCTGGACAAGTGCAGAGCGGCTGTCTCTTGCGAGATGCCAGATGGCTATGGTTCGGGGGAAGCATGATTACTGATCTGTCACTGAGACAGGGAAAGCAGGCAGCAGTTCCTAAGTGACTGCAAAGAAGTCAAGGGCTGAGGGACAGCTGAGTCAGCCAAAGCTAAGCAAAACCACACAGTCACTTCACACACAAACTAGGCCAGTCCCATGTACCTAGCTGTGTCCTTTGGCTCGGAGCCACATCCTGCTCCACAAGCCGGCAGTTCCCATTTCACAGTGGCAGCGCGACCCAAAACTGTGAAATCTGTGTACAGAATCAGAGAGATGTGGGTATCTGATTAAGAGGCACCGTGTACTTAAAACAAGCACAGTTAAGAGCAAAGAGTTTCCAAACAATGGGAGTTTCATAGTAGCGGGGGGGGGGGGGGTCCACCATCTAGTTCTTTGCAGGGCTTATAATGAAAGCTCAAAATGAAAACACACTTCACTTTGGACACATTTTCAGTTACCAGCTATGAGACATGGTAATAATAATAATAATAATAATAATAATAATAATAATACAAAGGAGACGGAGGGCCTGATTCTGGCAGCCCAAGAACAAGCCATTAGAACCAATGCCATCAAAGCCAGAATTGAAAAGTCGACAACAGATCCCAAATGTAGACTCTGCAAAGAAGCAGATGAAACAATAGATCACATCCTCAGCTGCTGCAAGAAGACTGCGCAGATAGACTACAAGCAGAGGCACAACACTGTTGCTCAGATAATTCATTGGAACTTGTGCCACAAATACCATCTGCCTGTGACAAAGAACTGGTGGGATCACAAGCTGGAAAAAGTTACAGAGAATGAACACGCCAAACTCCTCTGGGACTTCCGGATTCAGACAGAGAGTTTTGGAGTTCCTGGCCTCACAATCGTGTTAAAAAACAAAGTATGGACCGTTGATGTCGCAATCCCAGGTGACAGAAGGATTGCACAGAAACAACTGGAAAAGCTGACACGATATGAGGATTTTAAAATCGAACTGCAAAGACTCTAGCACAAACCAGTAAAGGTGATCCCAGTGGTGATAGGCACACTGGGTGCAGTGCCTAAAGACCTTGGCCTGCACTTAAACACAATCGGCGCTGACAAAATTACCATCTGCCAACTGCAGAAGGCCACCTTAGTAGGATCTGCACGCATTATTCGCCGATATATCACACAATCCTAGACACTTGGGAAGTGTCCGGCGTGTAATCCAACAGCCAGCAGAGTGTCTGCTGTGGACTCATCTTGTTGTGTGTTCTAATAATAATAATAATAATAATAATAATAATAATAATAATAAATCACACAGTCCCAGACGCTTGGGAAATGTTCAACTTGTGATTTTGTGATACAAATCCAGCACATATATCTAGTTTGCTGTGACATACTGTGTTTTTGTGTTAATAATAATAATAATAATAATAATAACAAAAACAACAACAACGACTATTTTTATACCCCGCCTCCATCTCCGCGAAGGGACTTGGGGCAGCTTACAGAGGGACAAGCCCAAGGATTGAAAATAAAACAGACCCAGTAAAAACAATCAATAACAACAAATAATAAAGGCATTAAAATCAATTAACATCATAAAAACAATACCCTGGCTGGCCAATTTGAAACTAGGTTCAGGCTCTGAGTAAGTGCAATAATTCCTTGGGAGAGCAGAGGGAAAGTGAAATACTCAGAGGGCTGGGTTGCCAGGGTATTGCCCTTGGCCATTAAGTGTCATAAGTACAGGAAAAAGGGCAACGAAAGTGCCGGAGCTTAGATAAGGTCAGGATAATTCTCAAGTGAAGCACCTAACCAAAGGCACAACGGAACAACCAAGTTTTCAATTCCTTGCAGAACATGGAGAGAGTAGGGGCATGTCTAATCTCCCTAGAAAGAGAATACCAGAGCCGAGGGGCCACCACAGAGAAGGCTCTCTTCCTCGTCCCCAACAACCACGCTTGAGATGTGAAGAAAACAACTAAGCAAATGGAGCACACACAAATGCAGGTCTCAACATTCTGCATTGGGTTAAACCCTTGGGCCAGCAGGACTGCTGACTGAAAGGTTGGCACTTCAAATCCGGGGAGCGGGGTGAGCTCCTGTCTTTCAGCTCCAGCTTCTCATGCAGGGACATTAGAGAAGCCTCCCAGAGGATGGTTAACACATCCAGGCGTCCCCTGGGCAAAACTCTTGCAGACGGCCAATTCTTTCACACCAGAAGCAACTTGCAGTTTCTCAAGTCGCTCCTGACACACACAAAAAATCTGTGCCATGTCAAGTGGAGTGTCTGTAATGAGCAGCCAGCTTTATACCCAACTTGGATGCACTTGAAGCAAGTTAGGATCATCCCACAGATATGCAGTGATTTTTTCCAAGCGACCCTTCGTTCTCCTGGCTCTAAGTATATATGGAATAGAGAAATGTGTACCTCTCACAATAGGCACACATACACATGCCTTGCCTATCAAAGAAGTGACTATCCTGCCTTCGAATCAGCATAAACACAAAATAGTTAAATAATGTGGCTCAATAACCATTGGGAAGAATTCTCCCCAATTAAATTAAAATGCATGGATATGCAGGGTACTCCCCCAGATTTCTAGCCTTCCACTGAATATTTTCTGCTAACCAGAGTCACATGTACTCAGCAAAGCACTGTGGCAACCAGGCAGCTAAAAGCATTTCAGGAAATGGAGGTCTTGGACCTATCTATGAATCTACCTCCGCAAAAGAAAGGAGAAGAAAAGCCATCTTCAATGTCAGATCTCACATGAGTAATATCAAGATAATCAGCAGGAAACAGATGACCAAAAAAAAAAAAAAACCCTTGCAGATGTGTCTTATTTACAAAGAGTCAGTATATATTTTCAACCAAAAGAGATTTTGGTCAATGAGTTTTATTCACTGTTGTGGGCTCTTGACCATTTAGACTTTCTGAGAAAACATTAGAATGATCAGATTTCTTGAAAAGTTGGAGGAAGCATGGAAATAAAAGTAATGGAGTCTATGAAGTCTATGATACCTGTAGTTTTTTAGAGGAAAGGCAGAATACAAACACAGCACAATGCAACAGAAGAGGTCATAAAGCGTTTTCCCCAACACAACATGCATGAATGTGGACATCAGCAATGTCATAGGCTTAGATCCACTTACCCCAACAGAGCCACTCCCAGCGAGGTCACTTGATCGGTTCACATTATTGTTGACTGGAGAAAGTGGGCTTTGAGGTTTTGGCCTGCTTGGGACTTCACTGTTCGTCAATGGGTCCTTTTCTGGACTAAAGTTGTCAATGGGATTATTTGCTTCCTGCTCTGAAGGCGGAGGCTCTGCAAGATTTCCAGGGGGAGATTTAGGATCCGAGGGCTGAAGTAGAACCGGGTGGCTTGCCAGACTCCCATCGCTGGAGCCTACGTCCCTTTTTAAAGAGCTTCTCCCGCCAGGTAATTCTTTGAAGGACCTTCGTAGCCTTGCTTTACTCTGAGGCCTCCCCGTCACGTCCAACCACTTTGGAAGACGAGTTCTTCCCTCTTGAACAAGCTGGGGGTCTACTGTGTGCTCAGACTTTGTTACAAAGACCAAGATGGAGTTGGAAGCATCAGTCCAGGTAGCTTCACAGAGTTGAGGTTTGGTGCAGTTCACCTGGATACACATCTTTCCCAACAGCCAAAAGGCATCGCAAACGGGACTCTGACAGCAAGTGGCTTCACAAGACTGGACCGAGTGAAAGCCTTCTAGCAGCTGCAGGTGAACACCACTGACTGACTGCAAACGGGCCCCATGCAAAAGCCGTGTGGGCTCGCAAACGCTTCTGCTCCAGCTTGCATCTGAGCAAAGAGAGATTAAACAACAGTAGCTTTTGAGAAGCATTTAACAGAATGGATACGATCTAAGACCCTATATTACATTACTATTCATATTTTGTAAGTTAAACTGAATTGATTCTGATCTTGTTAAATTGCTCTGTTTTCATATTTCCTATACTATTATACGTTGCTATTCATATTATTGAACCACTTACCCTTTAATCAGCTCGCATATCAGCCTCCACCCCACTCCAAAATTAGTCTATTGTTCCTTGATGCTTGTTTATTATTGTTATGCTGTTTTATGTGATAATATTTATTTATTTGATCAGTCATATGACCATTTCAAAATAGAACACGAGTAAAAAACAAGGCAACAAGGTGATAAGTCAGAATCTTATTTTCCTGGTTCTTCTTTCAGGAAATCTGCTCGTTTCTTAATAGCTTTCAGAATAAAAAGGCTTACTCTGATTATGCTGGATCTTTCCTGCCCTTGCAAGAGGGATGTCAGAATATCATTTCTGTTGGGGGACCTGCAGTTGGATAATATTGGATGTAAATATCTGTCTCGCAGTTCAGTGTATGCTGG
Source organism: Anolis sagrei (assembly GCF_037176765.1). Lineage (NCBI taxonomy): Eukaryota > Metazoa > Chordata > Lepidosauria > Squamata > Anolidae > Anolis > Anolis sagrei. The sequence continues at coordinate 80,929,758 of NC_090034.1, read as the reverse complement.
ACAGTCAATTAAGAAATGTTCAATGTCTTCCACTGTTTGTTCTCCCCAGACGCAGAATCTCTCACTTCTTGGGATGTTACAGTAGCGCCCGGTTTGCACCATAGTACCGAGTTGTTTTATGCTGTTTTATGCTATTTTAAATTGTAATTTGTTATTGTTCTGCTTTTAATTGTATGTTGCCTGGGCTTGACCCCATGTAAGCCGCCCTGAGTCCCCTCGGGGAGATGAAAAATAAATAATTTGTTGTTCTTCTTCTTCTTCTTCTCCTCCTTCTTCTCCTTTTTCTTCTTCGAGTGCTTCTCAACCTTCCTAATGCCGTGACCCCTTAATACAGTTCCTCACGTCGTGGTGACCCCCTAACCATAAAATTATTTTTGTTCCTACTTCATAATTGTAATTTTACTACTGTTATGGATCCTAATGTAAATACATGATATGCAGGATGTTTTTCATCCACTGGACCAAATTTGGCACAAATACCCAATGCGCCCAATACTGGTGGGGTTGGGGGGGGGGGTGATATCATCATTTGGGAGTTAAAGTTGCTGGGATTTATAGCTCACCTACAATCAATAGGCATTCTTAACTCCACCAGTGATTGAATTGAACCTAACATGGCACACAGAACTGCCATGCCCAAGATAAAATACTGGAAGGGTTTGGTGGGCACTGACCTTGAGTTTTGGAGTTGTAGTTCACCTACATCCAGAGAGTACTGTGGACTCAAACAATGATGGATCTGGACCAAACTTGGCATAAATACTCAATATACCCAAATGTGAACAGTGGTGGAGTTTGGGGAAAATAGACCTTGACATTTAGGATTTGTAGTTACTGGGATTTATAGTTCACCTACAATCCCAGCAGGAGGAAGGTTTTTGGTGAGAGGATTTGCCGTCTGTTTTCAAAAAGGAAGAGAAGGACAGGCGGAGAGATCTTCAGCCTTCTCTGCCAAAGGGGTTCATAAGACCATCAGAAATAAGTGTTTTCTGATGGTCTTTGAAATCCCCCTCATGACCCCTCCCAGGGGTCCTGACCCCAAGGTGGAGAAATGCTTATCTAAGACAGTTGGATGTCCATATTTTTTAAAAAAAAACTACTTGGTTTTCCATCTCCAGCAATAAGAAAAATTGTGAATCAGTTTACAGGTTTTTCTCCCCCGATGATAGTCCAAACGTCACCTTGTCTAACAGTAAGACTGACCCTGTCAAAGAATGTTTAGATCCCACCAAAGAAGTCATGTCTGTGCAAGAAACTTGGGAAGCAATCCAAGGGATTCCTGGCCATCTCTTCTACTGAAAACAGCAATCCTTTATTAGTTCCATCTTTTACTAACAATTACACTGAGGAAACGTGTCATATGGAAGTACCTTCCCTGGCACTACTCTAATTATAACTGCAGTTCAGAGCATGAGACCTGCTTAAGTCCCAAATGAAGCTTGTAAGAACAGTGACACATCATAAATCAAGTCCCTGCTTCCTTTTCCTGTGAAAATCCTGCCAATGCCCTTCACAGATGAGGAGACAGGCTTTGCCTGATAAGGCCAACAAGATTAATTGCAATTTTTCAGCAATAATAGACTGACAAAAATACCATGCCATTTCCTGATGAAGATGCAGCACAAGCACACGCACAGACACTGGTGACATCTTTATTTGCCAGCATGCTGCTTTCTTCCCTTGAACTAGAATCTTAGCACTTAAAATGTCCTTCCAATGTGAACCGTATATGGATTCTCCAGCCATAATAATTCACATCGCCATATCTGTTTTTCTCACCAAACATTAAACATCGAGAAAACCAAAGTCCTCTTCCAGCAGTCACCGGCCAATCCAATGCCAGAAATACAGCTTAATGGTGTAACATTACAAAATGCTGACCATTTTCACTACCCTGGCAGCCACCTCTCCACAAAAGTCAACATTGACACTGAAATTCAACACTGCCTGAGATCTGTGAGTGCAACATTTTTCCGAATGAAGCAGAGAGTGTTTGAGGACCAGAACATCTGTAGGGATACCAAGGTGCTTGTTTATAAAGCTATTGTCCTCCCAACCCTGGTATACCCCTGCGAGACGTGGACTGTCTACGACATCACATGCAACTCCTGGAACGATTTCATCAGCACTACCTCTGAAAAGTCTTGCAAATCTCTTGGGAAGACAAGCGGACAAATGTCAGCGTGCTGGAAGAAGCAAAGACCACCAGCATCTCTGCTGGACTGGCCGTGTTGTCCGGATGCCCAACCACCATCTACCAAAGCAGTTGCTCTATTCCAAACTCAAGAACGGAAAATGGAATGTTGGAGGACCGGAAAAGAGATTTAAAAATGAGCTCAAAGCCAACTTTAAAAACTCTGGCATAGACACTGAGAACTGGGAAGCCCTGGCCTGTGAGCGCTCCAGATGGAGGTCAGCTGTGACCAGCCGTGCTGCAGAATTTGAAGAGGCACGAATGGAGGGCGAAAGAGAGAAACGTGCCAAGAGGAAGGCATGTCAAGCCAACCCTGACCGGGACCGGCGTCCACCTGGAAACCGATGCCCTCACTGTGGGAGAAGATGCAAATCAAGAATACGGCTACACAGTCACCTACAGACCCACTGCCAGGATACTACACTTGAAGGACCATCATCCTCGGACTACGAGGGATCACCTAAGTAAGTAATTAAGTCTCACCAAACCAGAGAGAAATGGAAGCCAACTCCAGGCCTTTATTGTAAAGTATACTGGTTGAATGAGCTAATCTCTCTAATTGGAAGGATTCTATCATCACACCTTCACAGCTTTTTTGCAAATTGGTACGCCAAGAGTCGGAAGGATAATTTTACCCCAAGTGAGAAATACTACAAAGTACAGCACAGCTGTTTGGAGGATTCCCTGTTACTGCAGCGATTTAATCTTGGGAGTTCTCTCTGCCCTAATATGCAATTAACACGGCACACAGTTAGCACACACAGCGCTGAACGCAGCACAATAAAAAAAATATTGCAAGTTAATAAACAAATTTATGCTTTTGTCCCAGGAGGGAGTCCCACTCCAGGCAGCTCTGATTAAAATAATAATTTTCTTCACAAAAGCATTTCAGGAGAAACAAATCATCTACCTTGGAGAAGACTTTCATTATTGGTATTGCTGCAGTGCACCATCCTATGCTATCCTATCCCACACTGAGCCCAATTTGGCTCTCCAGCATTGTTGGAGTTCAACTCCCAGCATCTTCCATTATAGGCTACAACAATTAAGACCCATTGAAGCTGCACTTCAACACTTCTCATTCACTGCCCAGTGTCACTGGAATTATTTTCCCAAATCCTTTCTCAACCAGTATTAAGGGAAATGTTACACAGGAGGGGAGCTGCTAAGATGACAGCAGAAGTCACTTACTGATGTTCCAGCTTTTGGAAGATAAACAGCTCAAGTCTGGCAAAACATTCAAGCAGAGCAGACAACAACAAAACAAATAACGCTTGATACACTATTTAAAAAGCACTTTGATGCTTTTTGGCTTTTGATATGCTAGAATTTGAACAGAAACACTGAAAATGTGGATTGGCAGGAAACCTCTGGGCCAAAACAAGTGGGCAGAGAAAAGCCAACCCTGAAACAACCTGGAATGGGGATCTTCCTGGATCTGAGGTAGGAGCTAAAACAGCCTCTGCTGATAAAGTTGTTTATGTGAGTGCATTACATATCAGGAGCACCCGGTGGCACAGAAGGTTAAACTGCTGAGCTGCTGAACTTGCTGACCGAAATGTCAGTGGTGCAAATCCGGGGAGAAGGGTGAGCTCCCATCGTCAGCCTTAGCTTCTGCCAACCTAGCAGTTCGAAAACATGCAAATGTGAGTAGATCAATAGGGACCACTCCGGTGGAAAGGTAACGGCACTCCATGGAGCCATGCCAATCACATGACCTTGGAGTTGTCTACAGACAACGTCGGCTCTTTGGCTTAGAAATAGAGATGAGCACCACCCCCCAGAGTCAGACTCGACTAGACTTAATGTCAAGGGGAAACCTTTACCTTACCTTGGTTTACCTCAGTTCATTTCACTGCATATTGAATTTGACCCATAATTTTGTCTTCCCAGTTCATTGTTTGCAGGGTGAATGAAGCCCCATCATTGTATCTCTTGGATGTTTTCTTTTCCCGGTAGCTAAATTCCCCTCTTTCCTTCTCTCTCCAGTATCACGGTGGTGGACTCAGACAGAGCCAACAACTCAACCACTGACAGTCTTACTGTGAACAAAGCAGTGGATTATCAATAGGTACCGCTTCAGCAGGAAGGTAATGGTGTTCCATGCAGTCAAGCTGGCCACATGACCTTGGAGGCATCCACGGACAATGCCAGCTCTTCGACTTAGAAATGGAAATGAACACCACTCTCCAGAGTCGGACTCAATTAGACTTAATGTCAAGGGGAAACCTTTACCGTTATTACACATCATGCCACGCTTGCTACAGGGCAACCTTTTAGAAGGCATTAATTTCAAGAAGCACTGTTCTCCTTAAGGTTATCACTCATTGTACAGGAACACTGTGAGTCTCAGATCTCCTGGGACTGAGTCTGCAACTGCCTACAACACAGTTGTTTGTGAAGGGATTTGGACGTTTAGGCCACCGAAAAGCTCCAACTGAGAAGGGAAATTAGGAAGCCAGCTGACCAGAAAACCAAAGAAATGCCTTGCACAGTGGAGAAGGACAATTCATGTCTGATCGCTCAGAAAAGCTTCCAGGAGAGACTCTCATTCATCTGGGAATAGGAAGACAACTCTGCAGCCCCATCTTGCCATAGATCTCTCTAGCTGCTCCTTTGTCTGGTCTTGATTCAAGGGATTGCTCACACTGAAAAGATATCTGTGGTCTGTGTGCATTACTTGCTCACACAGCTCCCTTGAAGAGCAAATGAAAGTTAATAAACACCTATAGAGTTTGTGCGTTCATACACAACTCCAGCTTCAGACAAAATTTCATGCTATGAAGTGAAGCTGAAAAATGACTACCCATAATACACAGACCATGGACTGTGATGGCTGCAGAAACCATCACCAGATTCTCCAGTTCCTTGGACTAAACGTGTATGTCTCCAGGTGACTTGGGAAGAAATGGCTAATACCGCAAGACTTCTGTTTACCGAGTTTCATTCCAAAAGTGTTTTTTAACAGTCACGTCTTACAGAGGCAGTTCTGAATGAAAACATTACAGAGCTCACCTCTCACACCGCTGGCAATGGCACGCACATAACCCCACCATCTGCTCAGAATCAAAGCACTTAGTGCTGCAGAGCAATATCCAAGCGCAATTAAAATGCTCCATAAGGTGTGCTTTTCTTCTTTAACGCAGGAAGAGATTATTGGCTGAAATTCAGTTCTAACATTTAGCCCAAAACACACACACGCACACACACAGAGTCAATATGCTCGAAAACGTTTTCTAAATGTCAGTCTTCCCGAAATTACTGGGGAAAAGCCTGACATTTTTCAAAACTAAAGTGACCAAAATGGATGGGACAAGAACTCAAGAGACCTTCACTTCACTCTTTTCTTTCTCTATTGAGTGGGTTAAGTACATAAAATGGAGAGACAGAGTACACATGCATGCCTGTACACACACAGTCATCTCCAAAAACCCTAAAATGTTTTAGGAAGATTTTGGTCAGTTAATACAGTGGAACTGGTGGAAGAATTTGGCCAGATGACACATTGGCACAAAAATACAGATAATGTGGAATGGTGTACTTAATGTCCAGCAATAGTGCCTTTTGGATAGGATGTACTACATCACATTCATTTTACATTAGAGGGGGCGGGGGGGGGCATTGATATGTATAGAATGTTGCATCCTCCTACATCAGTGTTTCTCAACCTGGGGATCAGGACGCCTGGGTTGCGAGGGGGTGTCAGAGGGATTGCCAAAGACCATCAGAAAACATAGTATTTTCATGGGGGTTCTGTTGGTCATGGGGGTTCTGTTTGGGAGGTTTGGACCAATTCCATAGTTGGTGGGGTTCAGAATGCTCTTTGATTGTAGATGAACTATAAATCCCAGCAACTACAACTCCCAAATTCTATCTGTGTTCACATTTGGGCATATTGAGTATTCATGCCAAGTTTGGTCCAGATCCATCATTGTTTGAGTCCACGGTGCTCTCTGGATGTAGGTGAACTACAACTCCAAAACTCAAGGTCAATGCCCACCAAACCCTTCCAGTATTTTTTTGGTCATGGGAGTTCTGTGTGCCAAGTTTGATTCAATTCCATTTTGTGCAGTTCAGAATGCACTTTGATTGTAGGTGAACTATAAATCCCAGCAACTACAATTCCCAAATGACAAAATCAATCCCCACACCCCACCAGTATTATTACATTTACATTATTTTACTATTATGATCATAGAATTGAACGAAAGATGCAGAATAATCACAGGATGTCTTAAACCTACACTGGTTGATAATCCCTATAGGCTAGCTAGCATTGCCCCCCCCCCCCTCCAATGTGCAACAGGAAGTTGCTGCTAACTGTGAGGGAAATAAGGTTGAACACTGTGAAAGCCAACCACTAAATGGCTATCAGCCTCCTCCCAATAGACTCAAATCAAGGAAAAGCTTCATTAGAATTACCAATCCTCTTAACATTCCCCTAGCAAAAGCAAGAGTATCCCTCTGGGCAGCTAAACCAGGAAATCCCAATTGGACCCCCCCCCCCCCCAAGGGTCTTCTTCCAGGGGCAAATCAAAAATGGGCAACTTGGAAGTCCCTAAACAGACTCAGAATTGGAGTGGGCAGATCAAAAGACTACCTGTCAAAATGGCACTACTTAAAAGAATCCTCCACCTTGTGAGACTCTGGAGCAGAACAGACTCCGCATCTGTATGCTTGTCCGCAAGGTCCTGCCTCATGCACAGAGGAAGAATTGTTTGAGGCCACAGACAATGTGGTCGCTATTGCCCATTTTTGGTCAAAAGACATTTAGCCACTTGTTCTCCTATTTTTATCAATTTTATACTAATTTATGAAACGGTTTTGATATAAAATAAAAACTCTTATTATTTTTATTACATTTATTATTTTACTCTATTATTTTTATTATTACATTTATTATTTTATTTCTTTTTGTTAGTATTGTTGTTGTTTATTCGTTCAGTTGCTTCTGACTCTTTGTGACCTCATGGACCAGCCCACGCCAGAGCTCCCTGTTGGCTATGGCCACCCCCAGTTCCTTCAATGTCAAGCCAGTCACTTCAAGGATACCATCCATCTTGCCCTTGGTTGGCCCCTCTTCCTTTTTCCTTCCATTTTCCCCAGCACCACTGTCTTCTCTAAGCTCTCCTGTCATCTCATTATGTGGCCAGAGTACTTCATCTTTGCCACTACTATCGTTCCCTCCAGTGAGCAGTTGGGCTTTATTTCCTGGAGTATGGACTGGTTTGATCTTCTCGTGGTCCAAGGCACTCTCAGAATTTTCCTCCAGCACCACAGTTCAAAAGTGTCTATCTTCCTTCGCTCAGCCTTCCTTATGGTCCAGCTTTCGTATCCAAATGTTATTATTATTATTACATTGTTATTATCACCTTGATTATTTTACTCTATGTATTATTATTACATTTATTATTTTACTCTATGTATTATTATTATTATTATTACATTTATTTCCCTATTATCACTGTTATTATTACATTTCCATTAGTTTACTCTATTATTATTATTATTATTATTACAATTATTATTTATCAATTTACTCTATTATTACTATTACATTTATTATTTTACTTTATTATTGTTGTTATTACTTTACTCTATTATTACTGTTATTATTACATGTACATTATTTTACTCTATTATTATTTTTTTACATTTATTATTTTACTCTACTATTATTGGAAGGATACATAAGCACATTTACATTGAAAAAGGTTAGAATAATGGTTTAATCAGAGTTGGACAATCTTATCTTAAATTACAGCTTTATGTAAATATTCAAACACATTTAATGTACTGATGCCTCAATTAATGTAATTTTATTAATGTATCTATTTTACTTTGAAATTTACCAGTAGCTGCTACATTTCTCACAGTCGGCTTATACTCAAGCCAATACATTTTCCCAGTTGTTTGTGGTAAAATTAGATGCCTAGGCTTATATTCAGGTCGACTTATACTCGAGTATATATGATAATAAACCTAAACCTATATGTGTATCTGTTCAATCGCTCCTCTTTAGTGACAAGTCCCCACCTTACAAAGTCACACTTCTGAGATAACCCTGCTATCTCAAAACCTCTGAGGATGCCTGCCATATATGCAGGCGAAATGTCAGGAGAGAATGCTTCTGGAGCATGTCCATACAGCCCAGAAAATACACAACGACCCAGTTACCTCCACTACCTTTAAGCATGGGTAGGTAATGCCTTCCAAAAGGACCTCAAAGGCACAAACCTAGGGGAAATGCCCCTAAACTACCCAAAAGTACACTGGTTGGTTTCCCCCTGACCTTCCAATTCACTCTCATCTCCACTAAAGCCAAAAGAACATATGAGAATCGCCCAAAATTTAGTCAAAATGAAGGCCATTCCTATATGGGGAGCATGGCTTTAGATTAGAAAGCAGAGATGCAGTTATGAGCCCTTCCTTCAGAAAGGCGTTTATGCTCACAGTCGAAGAGACTTTGCTAAGCAAGGATTCGCACAGTGCAGGAGACGAATGACACAGAAACTGCTCTGTATATTAATCCTGTTATTCTTCTTGACTGTAGCTGTCTGTATCCAAATCCCGAAGAGACTTTCTAGTGCATGCAAACAGACACACACGCCGACGGTATATGAGAAGATCTTATAAAATATTTAAGTGTGTGGAGTGTGGAAATAGAATAATTTCTCCCTCTCAACACACCACCACCAGACTTTGGGGAATCAAACAGGGAAATTGCTTGGCAGCAACAGATTCAAAGGAGATGAAAGGATGTACTTCGTACAGTGATTAGCTTAAATTTAGAAGAGCACAAGACATGAAGTGCCGAGACGGTCTATCAGAGTCTAACAGCCAAAAAGGTTTAATTAAAAAGATGCATTTTTTTAAAAAAAATCTTCCTGTTTAGAGAATATGCTTCTTCTGCTTTTCTGCAAGCAAGGGATCTACCTCTCTTTCCACTTCAATTTGCTTGTCAGCAACACAAAAGAATCTGGCCAGCAACTGCTTGACATAGAGCCCAAAAGCTCTAAGAGACGCTGGCAATAAGACACACGAACCACAAGTTACTGAAGCACAAATTTTCCTGTTTACCCTGGAGAGTCTCCTTTTGAGATTCTTACTATTCTCATTTCCCCGTTTTGAAAAATCAGGTAGATGTTTTTTCACCCTTCAAATTCTAAAGTGAATTTTAAAACAGGCAAAGGATGAAAAGAAGGACTATGTAAACAACTTTCATGCCAAGCATTCTTCCCAACTGGCTGGATTACAGCTCCCATCAATCTCAGTTAACACAGGCACTGATTGCAGTGACCAGGAAGGATGGGAAGTGTAGTCTAGGAGACATGGTGGATGCTAGGATGGGGCTGTTTGATTATATACTCCCATTCAGGGCTCCGGGGATTAAGGACACTCAAAAATAGATACCTCTAGACTTGAAGACCTGACCTCCAGGCGATTATTTTAGAAGCCAGGTCACATGGTCCTGAGCTACACTGGGTGAAGGACACCCTTTGATCAGACTTCCTAATTCTGCTCAGTTGCTATTGAGTTTATATATATATATACAGTAGTCTCTCGTTTATCCAACATAAACAGGCTGGCAGAACGTTGGATAAGAGAAAATGTTGGATAATGAGGAGGGATTAAAGAAATGCCTAATAAATGTCAAATTATGTTATGATTTTACAAATTAAGCACCAAAACATTATGTTTTACAACAAATTTACAGAAAAAGCAGTTCAATACATGGGAGCGTTATGTAGTAATTACTGCATTTATGAATTTAGCACCAAAAAAAGCAATGTATTCAAACAGCTGTGGATCTAGGTGGGAGGCAGACTGTGATGGATAATACAGGACGTTGGATGAGCGAAGGTTGGATAAGCGAGACTCTTCTGTAGTAAGGTAAAGCTTTCCCCTGACATTAAGTCTAATAGTGTCAGACTCTGGGGGGTGATGCTCATCTCTATGTCTAAGCCGAAGAGCTGGTGTTGTCTGTAGACACCTTCAAGGTTATGTGGCCAGCATGACTGCGTGGAGCACTGTTACCCTCCCGCAGAAGCGGTACCTAGTGACCTACTCACATTTACATGTTTTCAAACTGTTAGGTTGGCAGAAGCTAGGGCTAACAGCGGAAGCTCACCCTGCTCCCCGGATTCAAATCACCAACCTTTCAGTCAGCAAGTTCAGCAGCTCAGCGGTTTAACCTGCTGCATCCCAAATTTGGACACAATACACATATCAGGCCAATGAGCGACCATCACTCATAAAAACACTGAAAAACATAGCAGAAGAGACTTTAAAAGCCAAAAAACAAAAAATACATTACAACGTATGCACAAAACTACATATATACACAAACACACATATATACACATATACACAAATATATACACACACATATACACATATATACACACACAAAACACATATACACAGACTGGGCCACAGCAACGCGTGGCAGGGGACAGCTAGTGTGTATATCCTGTACATCCTGTACATGTGGCCCGCCCACTGCTATCATGATTGTGTTTATTGGAATGTTATTTTGTTACTGTGTCTATCCTTTTTTTCTATGTAATTTTGATTATGTTGATTATGTTGCTTGCTGTTTATGTTTTGGTTTTATTTTGCTGTAACATGTTGTCCGGGCTTGGCCCCATGTAAGCCGCTCCAAGTCCCCATTGGGGAGATGGTGGCGGGGTATAAATAAACATTATTATTATTATTATTATTATTATTGGTATTTATTATTATTATTGGTATTTATTATTATTATTATTATTATTATTATTATTATTATTATTATATACATATACGTATACATATAGCGAGAGAGAGAAAGAGAGAGCCCCTGAATGAACAAATGTCAGAATAGGAACATATACATTTAGGCATTAAGAAACACTGTCAAAACCAAAGTTAAAATCAAGTATTGAATATGGTAGTTATTGAGTTTTAAGAAAAGGGTACTGATCTACATTCAAATAAATGTAACTGTTGAAACAAGACGGACAGGTGAAAAGAATCTTATACACTGACCAAACAAATCAAGAAAGGCCCAAAAGTAATCTCAACATTTATGAATATCTAAAAAGCAACTTTTCATGCCGTTCTCTTTATGCCATGCATGTTCGCTCTTCATAAAACTCACAGGCTGTCTTTGAATCAGAGATTCCTTTTGTAATGGGAGGAGGGCATTTTTCTGAGTTTCCCTTTGTCATGGTTTACATTTTTCACCTTACTTCCCCTCTTGTTCTCTTCCTTTTATATTCCCAATATTTACTGTTCATTAGACTTTTGAACAAATACAATGGAGATCCTTTTAGGTCCAGTCGCATTCTGGATAGGGTTTCTTCTCTCTCCGTTTGCCTGTGCCTCCAAGTTTCCTGTTGACAATAGTTGCCAGGTTCGTTTCCCTCCTCCTTCCCAGAGCCACCTTGCAGAGTCTTTCACATGGCTCTGAAAAAAGAGCAAAGGAACTGAACTGGCTCCCTTCCCTGGTTCACACTGAATGCCGGCTTTTTGTCTTTTTTCAGAGTGAGAGAAAAAACGACAAAGGGACTCTGCAGAGAGTGGAGCTCCTGCAATTTTGCACTGCTAAAATGGGGAAAGCTAATTCTTGATCATTAATTAATCCTTTCCCCATCTCCACCCCCAATTTTCCAACAAATTGCAACCTTCCCAGCCTTTTGCTGAGTGGATAACTAATGCGGATTTTTCCTATTACTCTCAACGTTATACTTTCACTGCTATCTATAGGAGCAAAGTGTCATGAAGAAGAGGCCATTCTTAAACGAAAAAAAGAAAAGGCAATGGAGTGCCATGAATTCCGGGAGAACAAGATCCAAACTACCACTTTCTTTGGGGACCTTGGGTGAGTCACACTCTCTCAGCCTCAGAAGAAAACAAAGGCAAATCCCCTTTGAACAAAAAAGTGCCAAGAAAATCCCACTCCACAACAATAACAACAACAACAACACGTTGAATCCCATGAGAAAGACAGGATATTAAATGAATAAATAAATAATACTAAAAAGAAGTTTTGCTGTTAAGTTCTCTTCCATTCATAAGCTACGAGGGGCATTCATTAAAGATTTCCCCTGACCCACTTCTATTTATCACAGGATGCTGAAGCTGCACATGTGTAATGATATAAGTCTCTATAGGTTACGTGCCAATTTACAACTCAGAACGGATAATGGTCTTGATTTTACATGTCCTGAAGTTGTGTGAAGTTTGATAATGGACCCAGTGGAATACAGAGCAGTCATCAAGTTCCTTTACTTGAAAGGCCCGCAAACCACTACATCATATGATGTAGTCAAGAACTGGCATCATCAACTCAAAGGTTGTGGGACTTCGATGCAAACAGCTCCAATTTCAGGGCGACCCCACTCTGCTATTGATGAACACACCATCCAGCAAGTGGAGGTCACCATTTTGGAAAATCACCACAAGGCCATATTCACATGCGTAAGGTATCTGCTCACAAGGTCCCCTGGCTATTCACACCTTTCCAGAAGAAGGAATGAGTCAAATGCTCTCAGGCTCTATTGACAATGTGCCATGGAAAGCAGGATAACTTTTTCAGCAGACTGATCACAAAGGATGAAAGCTGGGTCCATCAATATGATCCTGAGACTAAAGTCCAGTCGATGCCATGGAAACATCATGACTCACTGCCTCCAAAGAAGGTACGTGCCCAACTCTCGGCAGTCAAGGTCATGCTCACAGTATTTTGGGACCAGCATGGAGTAGTATTGATGGATGGATTTCCTAGCAAACAGTACTATGATCACTGGGGCATATTATGCTTCACTGCTGCAGAAATTGGGGGAGGCCATCAAAACCAAGAGACAATGTGGCATCCTCACCAAAGGTGTCTGCCTTCTGCAAGACAATGCACCAGTTCACAACTCACCTGTTGCCAAAATGGAAGCATGCTCCTGTGGCTTTGAAATTCTACCACATCCCCCTGATTCATCCGACCTCGCACCATCGGACTTCCACCTCTTTCCAACAATGAAGTTATTTTTGAAGGGCACACATTTTTCAGATAATGAGACTCTGATTTCCAAAGTCACAATGTGGTTTCTGGAGCAACCTGTTGACTTCTATAAGCAAAGTGTTTACAGTTGCTTGAAAAGAGGGGAGAAGTGTGTGTCCCTAGAAGGACTCATCACTGGGTCAAGTTTCACTGCTCTCAGTCCACAGGAAGTGGGTTGGGGAAATATTTAATGAATGCCCCTTGTACAATGAAAACAATGCCGCAAGCTGCATTCTGGACATTTTGTGGCTATACTTTCCCCTCTCCGCAAAATGAATCCGGAAACTGGTATCCCATTTTAGGCAATGGGGATGGATTAATACCCCTCCTCATCAGTTCTCACAATCTGAAAAACTTTGCCCTTCCATTTTTCCTCTGCATTCAAGCCGCATGTTGGACAGGTGTCTTAACAAGGACAGCATTGATGCCTTTCAAGCCAAAGTTTCCACCATCCATTTTCCATTGCAAATTTAAATTACTGGCAGCATTAAAGAAACATTTTAAAAATCAAAATTATGCTTTGACTGCTGTTCAGAGACTGCAGAATTAAGAGCTGAGGTTTTCCTCAAAGTCTGCCTAAAAGGCAACAATAATAAACAGGCTCCATCCTAGATGAAGAGGGCTAACAGCCAACATTCAGGATTTATTGTAACAGGTCCCTGGAGATCTCTCAGACTTGTCGGGGCACATGTCCCCCACTTCTCCTCCTCCTGTTTTTAAGGCCAAATTTAATTTGAAGGAAACCAGAGTATTGCTCTACTGCGCTGATTAAACTGTCAGACACCATAAAATGTATTACCATCGTAATTAAAACCGATGACACAATATGCATGCCAACTTTAAAAAGCCCTGGGAAGCCAGCAATTGGTGGGGAGAGCCTTTGATTCTTAAAGATAGTTGGGAAAAGCCAAATATTCCTAATAACATTTTCTTGCCAGCTGGTTTCTATTAAACTTTGAAGCTGTGTGTATTTTTTGTTTATTTGCATTTGTCTCTTTCCTTATCACATACAGTGAGTTAAAGTAAGCTCTTTGTAGGATTGCTTTTAGACCTAGCTCAAGCAGAACCTGAATATTGCTTCTTAAAATGTTTGTTCTGGCCGATCTCCAAAGGAACAAAGTCCCTAAATACAGAGCAGAAATCAAGCTACACTGAGTGGCCTTCCTTATACTTTCCATTTGAAGCAGTGTCCCCTTTCATTCCTCAGCCTGAAAAGATCTCAGAACAAATTACCATATATACTCGAGTACAAGCGGAATTTTTCAGCCCTTTTCTTAGGCTGAAAAAGCCCCCTCCCAGCTTATACTAGTCAAAGTTATTTATCATTTTACTCTGTTATTATTATTTGTATTACATTTATTAAATTTTACTTTAATATTTTACTCTGTATTGTTATTTTAATTACTTTATTTATTTATTATTACATTTATATTATATTCTATTTATAATTATCATTACATTTATTATTTTACTTTATTATTAATGTTACTATTAAATTTACATTATTTTACTCTATTATTATTACATGTATTATTTTACTCCATTATTACTGTTATTATTACATTTACATTGTTTTACACTATTATTATTTTTAATTACATTTATTATCTTGCTCTCTTTATTATTATTGGAAGGATACAAAAACACTTTTCCATTGAAGAAGGTTAGAATAATGGTTTAATCAGAGTTGGACAGTCTTATCTGAAATTACAGTTTTATGTAAATATTCAAAAACATTTACTGTTGCCTCAATTAATGTAATGTTACTGGTATCTATTTTTATTTTAAAATTTACCAATAGCTGCTGTATTTCCCTCCCTTGGTTTATACTTGAGTCAATACGTTTTCCCAGTATTGCTGTAAAATTAGGTGCCTTGGACTATATTCCGGTCGGTTCATACTTGACTATATACAGTAAGCAGCTGAGGGGGGAAAGGAAGGCAGTTAGGAATTGTGGGAGTTAAAATCCAAAACACCTGGAGGACCCAAGTTTCTAGAGACACGGTATGAATGGAAACCCACTAGGTGACTTTCTTGAGCAAGAGTCACTCTCTCTCAGCCTGAGGGGCAAAGAAAGGCAACCCCCCTCTGAACAAATCTTGTTAAGAAAACATTTGCCATGCATTTTTTGTTGAAGACACACAACAAAAAACCCAAGGGCAGCGCAGGGAATTAGGATGAAGGCTATGCTACAAGGATTGTTTATGGTAATCTTTTTCTTCCTATGCCCTGGTCCCAATTAAAGCACTTTTCAAAAGCTTCTATTTGATCCAGAAGAGATGTTTGTGTCTCAGGGTGAATACAAAAATGTGTGTGTGGATGTTCATTAGGGTGAGCAACAGGAGAGGGAAGAGGCGTTGTGCTCCCACTCCCGAAGTGTCAAGGCTCTAATTCTGATCTGGTTCGCTTCCCGCATCCTGCTTTTTGCCATTTAGATGTTTTGAAAAGCAAAAAGTATGGGGGTATTGAATGGTATGGAAGTGTAACAAAGGAAAATGTAAAAGGCATTTCATTTACTAGCTGGCTCTGCTCTCAGGGGACCTGAACCAGGGACTTCACAATTTGTAGATGTTGTTGTCTTAGCAACTAATTCACTCACCTCCTCCCACCTCTCTGCTTGGAAGGAAAATTAACACTAAGAGGGAAGATAAAGGGAAACAAACAAAGGATGAGGAATAGGCAGCCAGGCAGATTTCCACCATATAAGAAAGAGCTTGGGCTTTTTGCCTCTAGCTGTCTCTTTTTGTGAAACCAAACCACTGCAGGAGATGCTCATAGAAATGATAGAATACAACAGGAGCCATGTTCCCCCCCAAACACACCTTCCGTGTTCTGAGAAAGCACTTCTCTCCATCTCACCACCCTTACAGGTACACTGTATCTAGAACAGGTATGGGTAAACCCAGGCCTGGGGACCAGAACAAGGCCCCTTGGGCTCTTTTCTCAGGTGTCCTCTCTCTCACCATCCTATCTTTCCTTCCTTCTCACTTTCTTTTCTCCTTGTTCCTTCCTTCTTTACCCCCCTCTTTCTCCTTTCATCCTCTCCTTCCACTCTTTTATTCTCCCCCCTTTCCTCCCTTCTTCCCTCTCTCCCTTTTCTTTCCTTCCTTCTGTCTTTCCTACTTCCCTCCCCTCCCTCTTTCTCCCTCTCTCCATTCCTTTCCACCCTTTCGTCCTTCCTTCCTTCTCTGTTTCCTACTTCCCTCCCCTCCTCTTTCTCCCTCTCTCCATTCCTTTCCACCCTTTCGTCCTTCCTCCCTTCTCTCTTTTCTACTTCCCTCCCCTCCCTCTTTCTCCCTCTTTCCATTCCTTTCCACCCATTCATCCTTCCTTCTTTCTCTTTCCTACTTCCCTCCCCTCCCTCTTTCTCCCTCCCTCCGTTCCGTTCCTTACCTTTCGTCCTTCCTTCTTTTCTACTTCCCTCCCCTCCCTTTCTCCCTCTCTCCATTCCTTTCCTCCCTTTTGTCCTTCCTTCCTTCTCTCTTTCCTACTTCCCTCCCCTCCCTCTTTCTCCCTCTCCATTCCTTTCCACCCTTTTGTCGCTCCTTCCTTCTCTTTCCTACTTCCCTCCCCTCCCTCTTTCTCCCTCTCTCCATTCCTTTCTTTCCTTTTGTCCTTCCTTCCTTCAATCTTTTCTACTTCCCTTTCCTCCCTCTTTCTCCCTCTCTCCATTCCTTTCCACCCTTTCGTCCTTCCTTCCTTCTCTCTTTCCGACTTCCCTCCCCTCCTCTTTCTCCCTCTCTCCATTCCTTTCCACCCTTTTGTCCTTCTCTCTTTTCTTCCTTCTTTCCTTCCACCCTTTCATCCATCATTCCTTCCCTCTTTCTTTTCTCCCTCATTTTCCTTCCTTCCCCTTCCTCTTTCCTTCGTTCTTTGTTTCCTCCACCCTCCCTTCCCTGCTCTTCCACCCCTCCTTCCTTCCTTCCTTCCTTCCTTCCTTCCTTCCATCCATCCATCCATCCATCCATCCTTCTCTCTCCCCCTTCCTTCTCTTTTTCCTTCCTCCGTTCCTCCTGGTTTAATGTTTAACTGAAAGAAGAGAAGGTAGAGAGGGAACATAAGAACCATGTTTCAAGATTTAAAAGGGTGTCCCACTGAAGAAGAGGAAGAGGAGGAGGAGGAGGAGGAGGAGGAGGAGGAGGAGAAGGGGGGGAAAAAAACTAATTTTCTCTTGCTTTAGAGACCAGGGCACAAGGAAGCAATGGGCTCAAATAGCAGGGAAAGAGATTTGACTGAAAAGATTAGGAAGAACTTCCTGGAGACTGGCATAGGATCTGTGATTTGGACTTGGCGCTGTTTTAATATTTCAATTTGTTAATGTTTTATTCTGGATATTTTAATGTATATTTGTAATCCTGTTGTTCACCTAAGTGTCAATTTGTTTTGTAATGTGATTGATGTTATTGTCGGCACATAATGGCTGTCATTTGTAAGCTGCCCTGAGTCCCCCCTCAGGGGTTGAGAAGGATGGGATGGAAATGTTTGAAATTAATTAATTAATTAAATAGGCTGCCTCAGAGTGTGGTGGAGTCTCCTTCTCTGGAGGCTTTTCAGCAGAGGCAGTTTCTCGGGAGTGCTTTGATTGTACCCTCTTGCATGGCAGGGAGTTGGACTGGATGGCCCTTGAGGGACTCTTCCAGGTCTAGGATTCTATATCATGAGTAGATAAAACAGGGTCTCATGGATACATTTTCTCTCTCCCGTCCACCATCTCATCCTGAATAAGGACAACCCTTTTGGGATCCAAACGTTTCCCCATCTTTCCTTCACTTTCTGCCTCTGAAAGAGAAGAGCAAGGAGAGGAAAGGGCAGGGAGGGGGCTTGGGAAGAATCCCCTCCTAGCCTGCCCGCCCTGCTCCGGCCCATCCTGAAGCCCAAAGTTAGAATGTTTGCCCATGCCTGATCTAGAAGGAAGAGAGCTGGGTGTGTGTAGCCTGTAGTGAAGGTTGAGAAGAGAAAAGATTGCCATGTTTTGAAAGGATGTCATATGGGAAAGGAAGCAGGCTTATTTTCCGTTGCTCGGGAGACTAGGATTCAATGGAGGAATGGGCTCAAAGTACAGGGAAGCAGATTCCACCTGAACTTTAGGAAGAACTTCCTGACTGTATGAGCTGTTCAACAGTGGAACTCTCCACCTCGGAGTGTGGTGGAAGCTCATTCTTTGAAGGCTTCGAAACAGAAACTGGATGATCTCCTGTCAGGGGTGCTTTGATTGTGCTTTTCCTGCAGAGCAGGGGGTTGGATTAAATGGTCCGTGCGTTCTTTGCCAACAAGAGGATTATGTGATTCTGTGAACAAGGGAGAGGGGGCTTTGGGGGCTTGGCCAGGCTTCAGAAATCTTCTCCTAAATGGGTTAAATTGGACCGTCTTTGCTATCCTTCCATAGTCATATAGACCCTTCTGCCTCAGAAGATCCTTAAGATGATTGCTCAAGGTAGTTGTTCTCAACCTTCCTAATGCCACGACCCCTTAATACAGTTCCTCATGTTGTGGCAATCCCCAACCCTAAAATTATTTTTGTTGCTACTTCATAACTGTCATTTTACTATCGTTATGAATTGTAATGTAAATATCTGATATGCAGGATGTATTTTCATTCACTGGACCAAATTTGGCACAAATACCTGATGCGTCCAAATTTGAATACTGGAGGGGTTGTGGGGTGGTTTTGTCATTTGGGAGTTGTAGTTGCTGGGATTTATAGTTCACCCACAATCAAAGAGCATTCTGAACTTCACCAGCCATGGAATTGAACCAAACTTGGCACACAGAACTCCCATGATCAACAAAAAGACTGAAAGCCAAAACCAAGGTTACAACAACAGCTGTTATAGAACTCCAGTATGCTGATGACAATGTCGTCTGTGCGCATTCAGAAGAAGATCTACAAGCCACTCTAAACACCTTTGCAGAAGCATACAAGAAGCTCAGTCTGTCATTGAACATTGAAAAAACCAAGGTGCTGTTCCAGCAGACACCAGCCAACCCCTCTCCAATGCCAGTGATACAGCTTAATGGTGTAACATTAGAAAATGTTGATCATTTCCACTACCTTGGCAGCCACCTCTCCACCAAAGTCAACATCGGCACCGAAATACAACACTGCCTGAACTCTGCAAGCGCAGCATTTTTCCGAATGAAGCAGAGTGTGTTTGAGGACCGGGACATCCGTAGGGATACCAAGGTGCTTGTTTATAGAGCTATTGTCCTCCCAACCCTGCTATATGCCTGTGAGACGTGGACTGTCTACAGACATCACAAGCAACTCCTGGAATGATTCCATCAGCGCTGCCTCCGGAAAATCCTGCAAATCTCTTGGGAAGACAGGCGGACAAACGTCAGTGTGCTGGAAGAAACAAAGACCACCAGCATTGAAGCGATGGTCCTCTGCCATCAACTCCGCTGGACCGGACACGTATTCCGGATGCCCAACCACCATCTCCCAAAGCAGTTGCTCTACTCCGAACTCAAGAACAGAAAACGGAATGTTGGTGGACAGGAAAAGAGATTGAAAGATCGGCTCAAAGCCAACCTTAAAAACTCTGGCA
The DNA here is from genome assembly GCF_037176765.1 of Anolis sagrei. NCBI lineage: Eukaryota > Metazoa > Chordata > Lepidosauria > Squamata > Anolidae > Anolis > Anolis sagrei. The sequence goes on along the minus strand of NC_090034.1, from coordinate 80,909,978 downwards.
TGGACACAGAGAACTGAGAAGCCCTGGCCCTTGACCGCTCCAGCTGGAGGTCAGCTGTGACCAGCAGTGCTGCAGAATTTGAAGATGCATGAATGGAGGGCAAAAGGGAGAAGCGTGCCAAGAGGAAGGCGCGTCAAGCTAACCCCGACCGAGACCGCCTCCCACCTGGAAACCAATGCCCTCACTGCGGAAGAAGATGAAGAGCAAGAATAGGGCTCCACAGCCACATACGGACCCACAAGAATATTGGAAGACAATCCTAGTCGGAAAACGAGGGATCGCCTAAGTAAACTGGAAGGGATTGGTGGACATTGACCTTGAGTTTGGGAGTTAAAATTCACTGTGGACTCAAACAATGATGGATCTGGACCAAACTTGGCATGAATCCTCAATATGCCAAATGTGAACACTGGTGGAGTTTGGTTAAAATATACCTTGGCATTTGAAGTTGCTGGGATTTATAGTTCACCTACACTCAAAGAGCACTCTGAACTCCACCAACACACAGAACTCCCATGTCTTGAAGAGATTTGTTGGTGTGAGCCTCCCTCCAGCCTCGCATGCTCTCCCTCACCCGCTCATGCGCACCATGCTACAATGTGCCAAGGATGCCTGCTCTCCCCTCCCCATTTGGAGTCTCAGAAACAGCCCTCCCCTTGGCTGAGAGGCTGGCCAATCACAGCGGAGGAGGGCTTTTGCCCTCTGTTTCCTGAAAGAGAGAGGACAGGTGAAGAGATCTTCAGCCTTCTCCTAAGACAATCAGAAATATATGTTTTTAAATGGTCTTTGGCAACCTCTCTGAAACCCCCTCGCAACCCCTCCCAAGGGTCCCAACCCCTAGATTGAGAAACGCTGTTTTAAAGCAAAAAGATCTTTCAAAACGTGCTGTAAAACTATATTGGTTGTTTTTCTTTTTAAGTGACATGCTTTCCAATTCGATTGACAATTTGACTGTATCTTAATTCCTGCATGACTCTTTAAAAGCAGTATCTGCTTTAACGTTTGTAAGTTGACGTGCCCCCGACTGGGAAAAGAGTTTGCCAAACACATGTATCTGCACACATGAACCGCAAGTCTCTCTCAAGGTTTTCAAAAACCTCTGATTGGAGGCAGTGGGGGGTAGCACACAGTGCGGACACGTGATTGCAAAGCACTCCAACAAAAAATGAAGCAGGAAGCTTCACGCTGAGCCTCTCTCTGCTCACAGAACAAAGCCAAGACTGCTTGGATGTCCCTGAAGAAACGGCCCTGACAGCCACAATTGAAAGGAAACATGCTTTTCAGCATCAAGTGTTGATTTAACAGATGAGTTGTGTTTCAAAGGAAGAGAAATTGAAGGGCTTTTAAAACATACTCATGCACACAAGCATACAATCCATGGTCAAAAGAAAAAACAGATCATAAAACTGGGAATGTATGCAAACCTAGGACAAACAAACGGATCTTAAGAGTTGGACCTCAACTCCTAAGTCTTGGCTTCCCTAATTCTACTATTCACCACACTGGCTTTCTGGTCCAAGTTTGCCAACCTTTACCAACATCTGAGACAGAGTGTCCCTAAATTTACTAAATAACAACAACGTTGTTTTACCCACAGAAATCTCCAAGTGGATTCCTAGGCAACTCTGCCAACCTGTTATAATCTCAGGTATGACTCATATGCCAAAACCAGGCCCCACAGAATACGGTTATTTATTTGTGGCAATCTTTCTCCAAACTCTCCACTTCTGTTTTGTTTATGTTATTACAGAAAAGATGCGAGCAGAAAGAAAAGCAAGCAGAAGCTGGAAGCAAAAGTCTGAATTTGTTGAAACAATCAAGTCGCATTAATGCCAAAACCCATTCACGATTCAACTTTCTGATCAAGGGATGAGAACCTGACAAAGAAAATCCAGTTCCTGAAGTATGGCAGAGCATTGTTAAAGGGCTACTCAGTCTGACCTGAGAAACGTGACAACCAAACGCTGGCTGGAAGACCATGATGATATGAATCAAGCACTTTCACAGCAAAATATGTAGGTACTTAAAAGATTTGAAAGAGAAATGTCTATGGGTTGCTGTGAGTTTTCTGGGCTGTATGGCCATGTTCCAGAAGCACTCTCTCCTGACATTTAATCCATATCTATGGAAGCATCCTCAGAGGTTGCGAGGTCTGTTGGAAAATAAGCAAGTGGGGTTAACATATCTGTAGATTAATGTCCAGGGTGGGAGAAAGAACTCTTGTCTGTTTGAGGCAAGTGTGAATGTTGCCATTGGCCACCTTGATTAGCATTGAATAGCCTTGCAGCTTCAAAGCCTGGCTGCTTCCTGCCTGAGAAATCCTTTGTTGGAGGTGTTATCTGCCCTGATTGTTTCCTGTCTGGAATTCCCCTGTTTTCTGTGTGTTGTTCTTTATTTACTGTCCTGATTTTAGAGTTTTTTAATACTGGCAGCCAGATTTTGTTCATTTTCATGATTTCCTCCTTTCCATTGAAATAGAAATGTTTCTCTTATTTATTTATTTATTTATTTTTATTATTATTATTAAACTTTATTTTTACCCCGCTAGCATCTCCCGCAGGACTCGATGCAGCTTACAAAGGCCAAGGCCTCAACACAACAACAGCAAAACAATAACAATACAATTTAAAGCAAATTAAAACATAAGCAATAACAAAGCATTACATCATTATGCAATAAAAACCTGGGCCGGGCCAGTAATGGGTACAGGTAAAAAAGTGCTGGGTGTGGCAGGTGGTATGTTGGATTGCCGGGCAAGTGCAATGTGCAGAGAGTCTTAAACTCTAATAAAGTGCTTCTGGGACGTAGTGCTGGAGATTATCCTATTCCGGAAAGGCACATCGGAATAGCCAGGTCTTCAGATTCTTCCTGAAGACTGCCAACATGGGTGCTAGACTAATGTCTTTGGGGAGGGTGTTTGTTTGTTTACTGTGTTTGTATACCGCCTTTCTCAGCCAATTGGCGAGCCCCCGGTAGCGCAGTGGGTTAAACCCTTGTGACGGCAGGACTGAAGACCAAAAGGTCGCAGGTTCGAATCCAGGGAGAGGTGGATGAGCTCCCTCTATCAGCTCCAGCTCCTCATGTGGGGACATGAAAGAAGCCTCCCACAAGGATGATAAAAACATCAAAATCATCCAGGCGTCCCCTGGGCAACGTCCTTGCAGACGGCCAATTCTCTCACACCAGAAGCGACTTGCAGTTTCTCAAGTTGCTCCTGACACGACAAAAAAAAAAAAAAGCCAATTGGCGACTCAAGGCGGTTTCCAACTAATCAGTATACATAAACATAATATAGATAAAAACATTAAACAGTATAAGACATCACAAAAGCAATAAAAACAACATCAGCGTCTCATTATTCTCAAGCATTGTCCAGTTCCATTGTCAGGTAATTCGATTTCTTATATTAGCTACTCTGTATTTGTAAACGCTTGCTCGAATAGCCACGTTTTAACTTGCCTCTGAAACGTCAAGAGGGAAGGAGCAAATCTGATCTCCCTAGGAAGGGCGTTCCATAGCCAAGGGGCCACCACTGAGAAGGCCCTGTCTCTCATTCCTGCCAAACGTGCTTGTGACGAAGGCGGGACCGAGAGCAGGGCCTCCCCAGATGATCTTAAAGTCCTCAGTGGTTCATAAGGGGAGATACGTTCAGACAGGTAAGTTGGGCCAGAACAGTTTAGGGCTTTATAGGCCAAAGCCAGCATTTTGAATTGGGCCCAGTAGCAAACTGGCAGCCAGTGGAGCTGGCGCAACAAGGGGTTTGTATGCTCCCTGATATCAAATATCTATGTCGCAGATTGTCTTTTGGATCTATAAATCAAAGATGATCGTGAACTACACTACAAGGCTGCTATAAAGAAAAATACTATAAATACTGTAAATAAATATATATAGTGAGTTGTGCTCTCAAACACATGCAGAGTAGGGCCACATTCCTGAATCCTTTCACTCAAAATTCACTGTTAACACTGAGAGGACTGATTCGCAAACATGCTGTTGCTTGAGAACAATGGGGGCTTTGCAAGGCACCACATTGTAACAACTAGACAATACCCATTTGTCCAATATTCATGACCCAAAGAAAGCGGTCCGGAGGAGGGGGGTGTAAGAAAAAGACAAGAGTGCACCAATTTAGTATGCAAGCATAATTATTCTAACCGGGGGGAAAAACCATAAGTGGACTACATGCAGAAAATGACAATTTTTGTGATACGTATAAAATACTCCCTTGAAAAGCGTACCACTGCCTTTAAAGCCAGTCAGTCAACAATCCACACTTTGTGTGATGCAATCCACATTCGGGTACTGCAGAAGATTATTATTACTGGTTAAAACTCCCTTATCCAAAACCTGAAATACCCTCTCAATCCCACCTTGGAGGAAAGGGGGCTAGTCACAAATCCAGCACCTGCTGAGTTTTTCCACTGCTCTACCACTGTCAGAAATTTGACAGGAGAAAGAGAAGAGGGAGAGAGGGGAAGAATCGGTTTGCAAAAGGCTTCTGTATGGAGTAAGCAAATACAGACAACACCAAATTCCCCCCAAAACCAGAAGCTGAAAAATATTTGGTCCCCAGCATTTTAGATACTGGGGACTCAATCTGTATTCTTTTTTTTTTTTTCATCCTGTTCCTTCTTATTTCCCTTCCTGCTTTCCAGCTGCTATGGAGAACCATCACACTACTCTACAGGGAGCCAGGGGAATTTCTACAAAAATACAGCAACGGAATCTAAAGCACTGCTTCTCAACCTTCCTAATACCGCAACCCCTTAATACAGTTCCTCATGTTTTGGTGACCCTGAACCATAAAATTATTTTCGTTGCTACTTCATAACTGTAATTTTGCTACTGTTATGAATCATAATGTAAATATCTGATATGCAGGATGTATTTTCAATCACTGGATCAATTTTGGCACAAATACCCGATGCGCCCAAATTTGAATATTGGTGGGGTTGGATTTGTCATTTGGGAGTTGTAGTTGCTGGGATTTATAGTTCACCTACAATCAAAGAGCTTTCTGAACTCCACCAACAATGGAATCGAACCAAACTTGGCACACAGAAATCCCATGACCAATAGAAAATACTCAAAAGGGTTTGGTGGGCATTCACCTTGAGTTTTGGAGTTGTAGTTCACCTACATCCAGACAGTACTGTGGACTCAAACAATGATGGATCTGGACCAAACTTGGTACGGATACTCAGTATGCCCACATATAGACTAACAGTTGCTGGGATTTATAGATCTGGACTAAACCTGGCACAAATCCTCAATATGCCCAAATGGGAACACTGGAGTTTGGGGAAAATAGACCTTGACATTTGGGAGTTGTAATTTCTGGAATTTATAGTTCACCTACAATCAAAGAGCATTCTGAATCCCACCAACGATAGAATTGGGTTAAACCTTCCACACAACATCCCCATGACCAACAGAAATACTGTGTTCCTTTTTGACCCCCCCCCCCCCCCAGGGTCCCGACATCCAGGTTGAGAAGCTTTGATCTGAAGTTTGGTGGCAACCTCTGGATGTGTTCTTGGAGCCCAAAGAAAGCTGGCCATGGAAATATGCTCCCTAAAGAAAATAACTGTATGATTTACAGGAACTGCTCAAACTCATTCAGCAAATAAACTCTGGGGCCTAGTGTGTATTGCAAACCGGGTAGAGGGGGGTGTGACCCTTTAACACTGACATCATGTGTGTAAACATTTAAATTAAAACAAGGATATGCAGCTCTAAGCACTTTCTACCATAGAAATCTTAAAATTTCAGGGTGCAAGGAGGGGAGAAAGAAAGAAAATAATGTGTTGTATAAGAAAACCTGCTGTTTCAGGGTATGACTACCCAATACCATGGCTCATATCTGTACCTGAACAGTCCCTGAAATACTGTGGCCGTGGATAAGAAACTAAAAGAGCAACTGTCTCTGAAGCATAACTCTTAAAGCACAGGGAACAGGAAACTAATCTCAGTAAAACAATGCAAACTGGTAGCAACATTCCCACCAAAAACACAATGATTACTGCTTACACTCCTCAACCCTCTCCCGTAATATCCAACCAATAACAAACCCAGCATTTTAAGTCAACCATCTTATGTGTACCCCAAGCCGGAGATTAATGACTCACTTGCTGCACATCAGCTTAATCAAATTTCCCCCTTGCCAAATGTCAGAGATAGGAAAGGATAATTACAGAGACTAGAGCAACAGCCCAGGAGAAAAAGGGAGAGCTTTCACTAACTACTAATCCAATGAGATCAAATGCAACTATGTCAGAATAAGTGCTCCCTGTACTCTGTTTTTGTTTTTTGCTTTTTTTTAATGCTCTAAGCTTGCCAAATAGAAAGGTAGTTTAAAAGGGAACAGCTCATTCCACCCCTATTACTTGAGAACTTGAGAACATTTGTATCCATGAAATTACTATTATTTTGATTTGGCTTAATTATCCCACTATTTCTTCCCATTTTTAAGAAACTTTCAATTATTCTCAATCAGAATAAAGCATATTCCTCATTTCAGAACAATATTTAAGCACTGAGTGTTCCTTCCCTCAAAAAGGCATAATAATAATAATAATAATAATAATAATAATAATAGTTATTATTATTTAATAGAGAAACAACTGGAAAAGCTGACACGATACAAAGATTGAACTGCAAAGACTGGCACAAGCCAGTAAAGGTGGTCCCAGTGGTGATTGGCACACTTGGTGCAGTGCCTAAAGGCCTTGGACTGCACTTAAACACAATTGGCACTGGCAAAATTACCATCTATCTGCTGCAAAAAGCCACCCTACTCGGATCTGCACGCATTATTCGACAGTGCACAGTCCTAGACACTTGGGAAGTGTCTGACGTGTGATCCAATACAACAACCAGCATAGTGACCCTTGTTTGCAATGTACTCATCTTGTTGTGTTTCAAATGATGATGATGATGATAAAGTTGTCAGTAAAATAATAATAACAACAACAACTCTTTATATCCCGCATTTCTCCCACATGAGACCCAAAGTTGCTTACAAAATATTAAAATCATGTAAACAACAATCCAAATACATCAGATTATTGTGAGTTTTCCGGGCTGCATGGTTATGTTCCAGAAGCATTTGCTCCTGACATTTTGCCTGCATTAATGGCAGACATCCTCAGAGGTTGTGAGGTCACCTCACAGGTGACCTCACAATCTCTAAGGATGCCTGCCATAGATGCAGGCAAAACGTCAGGAGCGAATGCTTCTGGAACATGGCCATACAGCCTGTAAAACTCCCAACAACTCAGTGATTCCATTCATGAAAGCCTTCGACAATCCAAGTACATTGATGATAAGTATAAAACATCATAAAATAAACAGTTTAAAACAACAATAATATACATTCACATTCTTGTGGCATAATATCAGATTATATTGCACCTTGTTCCAGTCCATAAACATTATGGTGTTTCTTATTACTCCAGCTTAGTTTCCTTCACTAAAGGCATGTCTAAACAGGAACGTTTTTAATTGGTTCTTGAAAGAAAAAAGGGAGGGAACTTTTGAATTACTTTTGGGAGGCTGTTCTACAGGGTTGGGGTGGCCACTCAAAATGCCCTCTCCCTCATCAATGTCAGTCACATTTGCAACGGTGGTGGAAGTGAGAGTAAGGCTGCACCAGAAGATCTTAAAGAGCAGGCTGGTTGGTAAGATGAGATGTGGTCAGATAAATAAGTTGGACCTGAACTGTTTAGGGCGTTAAAGGTCAAAACCAGCACCTTGAATTGGGCTTGGAAACAAGTTGGTAGCCAGTGCAGGTGATATAGCAGAGGGGTTGTCCGCTCTCTAGGTCCAGCTCCTCTAAGTAATCTAGCTGCAGCTCTTTGGACTAATTGAAGTTTCTGTGCACTCTTCAGGGGCAGCCCCCATGTAGAACCCGTTACAGTAGTCTAGGTGGGATGTAACCAAGGCGTGGACCACCATGGCCAAGTCTGGTTTCTCTAGGTACAAGCACAGTTGGTGCACAAGTTTTAATTGTGCAAAGGACCTCCTGGCCACCACTGACACCTGGGCCTCCAGGCTTAGCAATGAGTCCAGAAGGATCCCCAAACTGCGGACCTGAGTCCTCAAAGGGAGTGTAACCCCGTCCATCACAGGTTGCCACCCTATACCCTGATCTGCCTTACAACTGACCAGGAGGGCCTCTGCCTTGTCATACAGAATGAAAACCATTTCACTTAAGGATATTTTTCATGCTTCTTTCTGAACAATGCTTAGGTTCAAAATGCACAGATTGTAATAACTATGCCTAGTACACTGATATAGTATTGACTGCTTTTTCTTCCAAAACATACATTGTGTTGTAGTACAGAAAGCAGTCTTATGTGAAACACCAGCAAATACTATAATGAAACATACAAACATGGCACTGCTTTATACCTGAAGAAATGCACTCCAACTCTTAGGAAAAATACAGTTCCTTATTTAGAGCTTTGCATTTCACAAATGGGTAAGCGACAATGTGAAACCTTAGGCACACAGATGGTCTAAAGGCGTCCTGGAGAAAGGTGCCACCATAACAAGACATCTCAAGCGGGAAACTCCAATCCCCTTAAACATGCTTTGGAAACTGGGGTGAGAAAAGCGGTATATAAGTGAAGTAAATAAATAAACTGCACATATGAAAAGCAGATGAAGATGGGGTCAAGGTTCAGTAAAGTAAAGGTTTTCCCCTGACACTAAGTCTAATCATGTCTGACTCTGGGGTTGGTGCTCATCTCTATTTCTAAGCCAAAGAGCCGGCATTGCCATAAACATCTCCAAGGTCATATGAGTGGTATGACTACATGGAGTGCCGTTACCTTCCCGCCGGAGTGGTACCTATTGCTCTACTCACGTTTGCATGTTTTCAAACTGCTACGTTGGTAGAAGCTGGGGCTAATGGGGAGTTCACACTGCTCCCTGGATTCAAATCTACGACCTTTCGGTCAACAAGCTCAGCAGCTCAGTGGTTTAAACTGCTGCACCACCAGGTTCAATACTACAGAATTTTTGACATTGTATGACTTTTTAAATAAGCATCAGAAATCATATTTCTGTAATTTGCAACTGCAATCCCATATAAATACAAAATGCTAACGTCCATATCTATTTACTCATCTATACTGGCAGTTTGGAACCAGACAGTCTTTCAAATGAGGTTAAACATATATTTGTCCAATGATATTCTGAAAACTCTTAGATAGAGAATTGTTAACTGTCACCTGTATAGGACGAGAGGGCATTGAGGCAGGCACACATGTAGAGCAAATGAAGATGGCCCAAACACCTGAAAGCTTTTGCTACGATGTCTCCCAGTGTGTTCAGAGAGCTGGTGCCAAAGTTGTCTTCTAATCTCTTCTCCATGACCTTTGTGGACAGGCCCAGAACTCTATAAACAAACAAACAAAAAGGTAGATTTGACCTTCAGGAAAAGATGAAGTTATCCCCCCTCCCTCTTTCACATAGCCACACCTTCCATACACAAAAGTGCATACATAACTGGGGGGCGGGGGAGAGGTGGAGCAGCATTCATAATCTATCATTAAAGGTATCTTTCACAAATCACATCTAGTTACTTCAATTGCATCTTGGGCCCAATTTTACTTCAGCCCAAAGGCCATTTTGTGAGCTATAAGATCTGCCAAACTTCAAATATTGGGAAACTATATGAAGAGACGTTGTCAGTCAATCCTCCATAGCATTTACCCACACAAGCCTCGAAAGCTGCTTTTTTGGCACTGCTTCGCTGACAGCCAGCTGCTTTCATACATGAGAACAGTAAGCTCAGAAACAAGCCCACATTTGGCGACACAACTGCTTCCAAAAATACCCAATACAAGCAAACCTGCATTCCAAGTGAACACTGCCAACCCAATTATTTTTAAAAGGTGCAGTGTTGAGAGCTCACTACTTTGAAAACATTCACTATTGCAGAGGCAGTAGCCAGCCAGTTCTACCTGGATATAAAAGAAACATCAACAAATCATCTGCTAAGCAGGTGGAACTAAAAGGCACTCTTTGCTTATTTGCACTGCTTGGCACCAGCCAAAAAAACATCAAGAAAACAGGAGGCGAGCGATTCAGATGCAAAATCATTCCAAAGGACACATATCACATTACTATTGGTCAAACCAACAGCGAGCCTTTCCACTCTTTCTGGTGAAAGGAAATTGATATTCAGATGAGGAACAAAACCATAAGTCCTAAGTAATCTAATTGGAAATACCATATATACTTGAGTATAAGATGAATTTTTCAGCCCTTTTTTAGGCTGAAAAAGACCCCCTTGGCTTATATGCAAGTTATTTATAATTTTACGCTGTTTATTTATTTGTTTGTTTGTTTGTTAGAAGGATTTCTATCCCGTCCTTCTCAGCCTCCAAAGAGGCACCATTCCATGCCAATACAATATACGTAGTAACATAGCATAAAATACAATTAGCATAATATCATTAGCTAAATGATAAGCTGACATGTATATTAAAAGCTAAAAGAGGTATATGGAAACAAAGTGATTTTGATGATGTATGGAGAAAATTTATTGAAAAGGGATTTAAAAAGAAAGAAGGAAAGTTACATCCACAAGAAGAAGTGAAATTTTGGACAGATGATCTGTAAAAGCTCTGGCTTGGGAGAGGGGGAGGGGAGCACAGTAGTGAGAATAGATAATATGTATAAGCAGAAAAATAACAGTAGATGCCAACAGTTAAAGTATGGTATGTTGTATTGAAAATGAAACTGCTGTAATATAAATAATGTATAACAAATGTATTGATAAAATAATTAAAATAATAAAAATACAATTAGCATAAATTAAAACAGTTATAAATATTCATTAGAACAGTTTGCTGATTCTGTTATTGATATTATTTTATTACATTTATATTATTTGACTCTATTATTATTTTTATTACATTTATTATTGTACTCTCTTTATTATTAATCGAAGGATACGTAAGCACATTTACATTGAAGAAGGTTAGAATGGTTTAATCAGAGCTGAACAGTCTTATCTTAAATTACAGTTTTATGTAAATATTCAAAAACATTTAACCAACTGATGCCTCAATGTAATTTTATTGGTATCCATTTTTATTTTGAAATTTACCAGTAGATGCTGTATTTCCCACCCTCAGCTTCTACTCGAGTCAATACGTTTTCCCAGTTTTTTGTGGTAAAATTAGGTGCCTCAGTTTATATTCGGATCAGCTTATATTCGAGTATATACGGTAAATACCAATGGCATTTAAAACCTCTTGACATAGCTTAAACCTAAGGCTTTATAAGATCACTCAAGCTTTTCCTCTATACCAGTAGTCCTCAAACTAAGGCCTGCAGGCCAGATACGGCCCTCCAAGGTCATTTACCCGGCCGCTGCTTTAAACTTTAGACTTAGGCTCACCCTCAGTCTTGAACAACTTGTACACACACAACAACAATCCCAATTAACTTGACTATCTCATCAGCCTAAAGCAGGCCCACACTTTCCATTGAAATATTGATAAATTTATGCTGGTTAAAATTGTTCTTCATTTTAAATATTGCATTGTTTTTTCAGGTTTTTCGAACTACAAATTTATTTATTTATTATTTATTTATTTGCTTCACTTTTATACCGCATTTTTCAGCCCTTAACAGGCAACTCAATGCGGTTTACAGTGCAATTAAAACATAACAGTGCAACAACAGGATCAACACATCGATCCACAACAATTAACAATCAGACAGGACAAATCAACAAAACAACATATATAATGCCTCAATTGAAATCAGATCCATTCTCATAGTCCTTGTGCCGTTCCTATAATAATATATAATTATATATATTATAACAAATATATATTATAACAAATAATATATTATAACAAATAATATGTGTGCAGAAGGATTCATTAATATTTTTTTTCAAACTATAGTCCGGCCCTCCAACAGTCTGAGTTACCGAGAACTAACCTTGGCTTAAGAAGTTTGAGAACACATGATCAAAATTGTGGGCTACAGAACACCAGATTCAAGTAATTTATCAATTCAGGATTGGACCAGTGAGAATTACTATTCTAGTAGGGAGATGACAATGGACCTAAGAGCATATTCCATCATCAGTGAAAATTCCAGGCTCACCCAAACCCAATGCCAGAGTAAAAACTGTCACAGTGATGGAATATGAATGGAAGGTGCATTTCAAAAGCTCCAGCATCACTGCAGAGGATCCTAGCAAAACACCTCCATTTGCATTGGAAGCCAGTAATGTTGAAAGACGCCTTACAGTTTGCACTCTTATGCAGCCCTCACTGAGCATGTCTCATAAACTCTGGCGATTAGATCAGCCTATACATAGCATGTGATCTCATGCTCATGCAGAGCTGATGCTGCTGTGTAAATCTTTGTGAAGTCATCTTAAAAGTCTCAGGAAAAGATCAAAGTTCAGCTCTGTCAGCTAGAGAAATGGAAGTTTGTTTACACAGAACAATGAATAACGTTTGGATCCAGAAGCAGCTAAACTGGATGTTCCTCTGCATAACAACACAGACAGAAGTGAGATGAAGTGTAGATTATTAATGTAAAGAGGGTACTACTTTTAAAGATGTTGATCAGAGACTTTAGGATGGGGCGGGGGTGTGTGTGAATATTTAAGCACTCCAATAATACAAAGTTTTGTTATGACAACACACGATCTTTTTGTTCTTAAAAAAATGTCTTTGGTTTTCAAAATAATGGAGAAAAATGTGATTAGTAGCAGATGCTGAAAACACCCACAACAAGTAGAAAACAATAAAAGAACTGCAAAATAACTTTTTTTCTGTTAGCCTTCAGAACAAAAAACAACTAAATATGTGAATGCATTGGGTGCTCACATGGAAGTGGACTGAGTCTTAAAGATTATGCAATAGTCGGTCTTATCTTTAACAAATCACAGGACTTGCCTTTGTTTTTAATGCATGTAGTATGGTTGTTTTCTTTCCCAGATAAGACTGGGATCAAAAGGAGGTGTTTTAGCCTTCACTGTGTTCCCACTTTGAGTGAATAACAGCCTCTAATAGGAACAGGAAATTCATTGGGGCTCCTGAATACATTGTGATTTGCTGTTCATGAGGAGCCTCTATTCAATGTGTGTGTCAGAGCTTGACTTATTCCTGACAGAACAAGTTACACACTCATTGAATAGCTTCCCCAAACAGGAGTAAATTAAGAACTGCTTTTTATATTGTAATTTGCTCCCAATGTAGTCCCTAAACTAACCACTGTACTCAGTCCTGTACCAGGGACATTGCTAAATGTGTTTACTCAAAGGTATTTCTAACCGTTTAGCAGTAAAGTATTTGCTTTCAGTCAACTGTCAAAATATAATTTATTCATAGAGAATAAAGTAATTTAGTAGAAGATGAGACTGAGAAGTATGTTTCATCCAACAGAAATAAACTTCTAACCAGTTTAATTTACTGTATTGTCAAAGGCTTTCACGGCCAGAATCACTGGGTTGTTGTGTGTTTTCCAGGCTGTATGGCCATGTTCCAAAAGCATTCTCTCTTGACGTTTCGCCTGCACCTATGACGGGCATCCTCAGAGGTTGTGAGGACATTCCACAGGTATATAAAGTCCATTTTCCTAGTTTCCAACAGACCTCACAACTTCTGAGGATGCCTTCCATAGATGCAGGCGAAACGTCTGGAGAGAATGCTTCTGGAACATGGCCATACACAACAACCCAGTTTAATTTACACTAATTGGTTAAGCAGACTAACTTCTATACCCCTTTTTAAAAGCTTGAGTCAAATATCTCAAAGCTTTTAAATAAATACTCAAAATTCAAACACTTATTGCCATCCACTTCATTCACTCTGGTTATCTTTTCTCATTATTGTTGCTCAATAGCTTCTTCCACAACTAAGCTCTTGATCAAACAAATACGACTGGCTGTTAACAATGCAAAAATGACACGGCACCATGTCATTAAGCAAGGGACTTACTGCCATTCATGAAAATACTGCAGCTTGCTAGAAGGCGCTAAGCAAAAATCAAAGTACGAGAAACTTTTCTCTAGAAATCTCCAGGTCCTCCAGCATGACCACATGAAATGCCTGTACCTTGGGAAGCAAGACTTGGCCACAGTGGTTCACACTCTTGTTACATCCCAAATAGATTACTGCAACGCACTCTACGTGGGATTGTCTTTGAAAACTGTTCAGAAGCTTCAAGTGATCCAACGGGTAGCAGCAGATTTCTCACTGGAGGGTCGTATAAGGAACATATAACCCCCCTGTTATATTAGCTTCACTGGCTGCCAGTCTGCTATCGAGCACAATTCAAAGTGCTGGCTTTAGCCTATAAAGCCCTAAATGTTTCCAGCCCAGTTTACCTGTCCGAACACATCTCCCTCTATGAACTAACAACCACAACAAAGACCCTTCCCATGTTAGAAGGTGTTTACATTTAGGTCTGATTTATGCCCTATATTTCACACATTTATGCCCTATATTTCACATATTTATAACAAAAGGTAACTGCTATATTTACTGGAAACCCTGTCACAAAAGACCTAAGACACCTAAGCAGACCTATGAGTTAACAACTATGCTAACTGTCCCCCATACCAGTCAATGACCTACAGACAAATGATTCCAAGGCCTTTCTGCCTATGGTTAGCAAAAGGGAATGCCAAGTAAATAATATTTTATAATGCCTTGCCTTATGAACTCCAGATCACAAAAGCCAATCTTTCCCAACCCTGCATGCTCCCCTTTTCCCTTATGAACTCTGTATATGCCCCGTATCTCCAATTATCTATGTATATCTGTATAAAATATTGAGCAAGGTGACCACTTTATGAACTGTGACCAGCACCTCAGGGCCCAGGTATTGCAAAACTTCCCGGGTCTTCACCCTTAATCAGTGGACTTTTCAGAAACTCTCAAGCATGGACAATAGCCAAATGGCCCCTTTCCTTGGGCCTCAGAGAGTATATTTGACTAGGCCACCTGAGTATTGGTAACCCGTGGACATGTTACTCACTTCCCACAAAAGACATTTCCCATCTGCAAGGGGAAGGGGACATCACCGTATCTCCAGCAAAGCCATCCCCCTTCCCAGAAGAATGGATCTCGAAGATCCCATCAAGGAAACCAGTATCACCAAACTTTTGACAATGGGCTGGTTCTGCGGGGCCAGACAGAAATGTTATTTCAAACCTCTGTATCAATAGCCAAGTCAAGCTTGAGGGCTTACAGCAATTGCTTCGATCGCTTGTCATTTGGGTCCGGGATGGGCCATTCATAATCCTATCATCAAGCCATTTTTCATTTGTTTTTACTGTTGCAGCGCCTCCTTACACACCATTAGCTGAGCAGCCAAAGCGGGGCTCGGGCTCTCATTGGACAAGCTGCATCAGCCCCTGGCCGCTCCTCCCGGCTCGATGATGTCACAGCCAATCACAGCAAAGCCGGCTCAGGGGATGGGTGCGGAAAATTTGAATGGGAAAAACTGTATACATTGTATGGTTCCCTGCACAGGAGTTATGCCGGCTCCTTTGCAGATTACTGCGGTAGTCATCCTTTCCAGCTGGAATAGAAAATAAACTTCAGTGGCCTTGCTTCATCCTGGTGAGATTTATTGGGAACAGGGAAACTTATTGGTGCTTATTGTCTCACCAGGCGTAGCGAACCCACCTTTAGGGTCTTCACCGGCCTCTGCTCATGCAGGGCCCCCTAAATCCGTGTGCTGCTTCAGAACCATCTAGGAGATTAAGAACTTTTGAGGAGGCCCTGCTCTCTGTCCCAATTGATGGAGACAACAGACAGGACTATCTCACTGGTGGCTCCTGACTTTGGAACTCGCTCTCTAGTGAAATTAGATCCGCACTCTCCCTCTTGCCCTTCAGAAAGAAAGCAAAGACATGGCTGTGGAATCAAGCCTTTGATTAGTGAGCAGTGCAACAACTGAATAGGAAATATGTGCAACTGATAATTGGAACAGTTTGGATAATGCTTCTGGATTATGTGATTTTAATGTTTATACTAATACATTTCAATCCTATGTTTTAATGTCTAAATGTTGCCTATGTTTCATGGTTTAATATGGTGTTAATAGTTTTGATTCATAGTTATATGTTCTTATTTGATTTTTTGTTCTGGTTTTTAACATGTATGTTTGGCAGTGAATTTTGTGATGCTTATGTTGGAAACCACTTTGAATCCCCCCAGGGATGAGAAATGCAGTATATAAATATAGTAAGTAAATAAATGGACTATATCGTCATACTGAAGGACCTAGAGATTCCTAGAGAGAACAAATCTGTGAATCATTAAATCTGCAGAAATCAAAACATCAGGATGGAGGGACAACTGTACAATGAAAGGAACTTTTCCCCTATAGTTCTGTGAGTTACAGTTCAGGGTGAAGCTCCTCATTACAGAATGGTGAGCACAGAGCAGCAACTCATGCAGAGACACAGCATGGAGGAAATCTGCTGCATCTCTACATCAGGAGCGGATGAATAGCCCCATCCTTCCTCAGTGAAGAATAGAAATCCAATTTCCAATAGGGACCAAATGGTAGGTCTTACACCCTGCCTACGCACCACGGAGGAACCTGTCAGGTATATAACATGAAGCAATTAAGATAGCAACTAATTAGTTGTTTAGAGAGGGAACAATCTCAGCAAATTCTTGCTCAAATCCAGCACCAGATTTAACAAAATCTCCCTCTGCACAAAGCTTAATTGAAGGGTTACAAGGTGCGGAGGAGAGGAGCATTAAACAATTCAGAGGTTATAAGGGGGAGCATTAAACTACAACACTTACAATAAGAGACAAAATATAACATTCAAGTGACTCAATATCCAGTATTTAAAACTAGGCCACAACACATGCAGAGTCTTGGCGCGGAATAAACTACACTTCCCTCCCTTATTGGTGCTTCATTGCCAACAAGGCCAAGTTCAGATACCAAGCCTCCAGTTGAATAATGCAATTTGTTCCCAACAGGTTCAGGGCTAGTTGAAGACTATTTGCTACCCGAGGCAAGAAACCATATGAGACCAGCATTCACTCATTCATCAGGCATACAGAAACCAACTGAAGTGGCAGTTCACTATTCAACCCAATAGGAAATAATCCCCAAGGCATCAGGCTAGTTTTGGGGCTGTCCTCCAAGAAAAGATTGATCTTTTTTAATAGCAGAAGAAACTGGAAATACCCAATGAATGAGATTAAGAACAAAACTTGAAGTCCAGACTATCTAAGGGGTTTGATGTTGTAAATGTTTAGATTAGACCTGTGACAGAGAAGCCATCTATTTTAACACTGTGAGACTTAGAAGAAAGTAGTGGGGAGTTGCAACTGCTGAACCCCAACATAAGTTCCCTGATGTTATGATTCAGCAGCACACCTCAATGTCTAAGAACAGTGTTGCCCCCTTTAAGGTCATCCTTGTGCAAGCTGACCTCTTATTCCAACTAAAGGCTCAAAACTGGATGCACAATTGAAAAGAGAGAAACAACCACCCTCTTCGTTTCACCCTTCTCACCCCAAAGGGGACTCAGAGCGGCTCACATTAAGGCACAATTTGATGCCATACAACACATATCCAGCAAATAAAACATATACATTAAAACCAACCACTAATACATTTCAAATATTAAAATTATTAAAATCACGTAATCTAATATCACAGTCCAAGGCCATTCCAGTTATCATTGCACCATTCTTCATTCACTTATTAGACTGATAGATTATCTGAAAGCTTGGTCCCACACCCATGTTTTCATTTTTTCCTCTAAAGGTCAGGAGAGAGGGGGCTGATCTCATGTCACTATAGAGCAGTGGTTCTCAACCTTCCTAATGCCACGACCCCTTAATACAGTTCCTCATCTTGTGGTGACCCCCAATCATAACATCATTTTAGTTGCTACTTCATAACTGTTCTTTACCTCCAGTTATGAATTGTCATGTAAATATCCGATATACAGGATGTATTTTCATTCACTGGACCAAATTTGGCACAAAAATCCAATACGCCCAAATTTGAATACTGGTGGGGTTCGGGGGGGGATTGATATTGTCATTTTGGAGTTGTAGTTGCTGGGATTTATAGTTCACCTACAATCAACGAGGATTCTGAACTCCACCAACAATAGAGATGAACCAAACTTGGCACACAGAACTCCCATGACCAATGAAAAATACTGGAAAAAATAGATGAGCTTTGACCTTGAGTTGGGAGTTGTAGTTCACCTATATCCAGAGAGTACTGTGGACTCAGACTATGATGAATCTGGGCCAAACTTGGCACAAATACTCCATATGCCCAAAGGTGAACACTGGTAGACCTTGACATTTGGGAGTTGTAGTTACTGGGATTTATAGTTCACCTACAATCGAAGAGCATTCTGAACCTCATCAACAATAGAATTGGGTCAAACTTCCCACACAGAACCCCCATGACCAACAGAAAATACTGTGTTTTCTGGTGGTCTTTGATGACCCCTCTAAGATCCCCTCGCGACCCACTCAGGGGTCCCGGCCCCCAGGTTGAGAAAAAAATGCTATAGAGGGAGTTCCACAACCATGGGGCCACCACTGAGAAGATCCCCTCGCGACCCTCTAAGATCCCCTCGCGACCCACTCAGGGGTCCTGGCCCCCAGGTTGAGAAAAAAATGCTATAGAGGGAGTTCCACAACCATGGGGCCACCACTGAGAAGACCCTGTCTCACATTCCCACGAACCGCACTTGTGAAGGAAGTGGGACCGAGAGCAGGGCCTCCCCAGAAGATCTTAATCTCCAAGATGGTTCATAGAGGGATATATGTTTGGATAGGTAAGAATTAAAGCCAGTTACCCGTGTCTCTTAGCAACACCTCTTGGGATTTACAGGGTCACAGAATCCCATTCAGAAATTAGCATCCAAAGGGAGGTGACGAAGGAATCGAGTGAAATGGAGATGGTAGATGGAATTGAAGACACAAAGGACCAGCATCAAATAAATAAATAAATACGAATAGTAATACTTTATTTGTACCCCAGCCTATCTCCCTGAGGGGGCTCAGGGCAGTTTACAACAAAAATAACAAAAAGGCAAAAATTCAATGCCGAAAACAATGAGAAATCAAATCAAAACAGTGGATAAAACAATCTCAAAATAAACTTATAAAACTAAAAAAATACACAATTGAACTTAAGTAAACACAATATAACCCATCACACACAATTTCCATAGGCTGAAGTAGGTATCCAATATCTAGGTGAGGATATACATAAAAGTGTACAAGTTTTACTCCTCTCCATATGCTAAGGTGCATAAATGAGTTTTTAAAAGGAGAGGAGGGTGTGGGCTGTTTTTATTTCTTTAGGGAGGGAATAATTGCAACAACAACTTCCAACAAAAGTTTTAAAAGAAACTATACTACTACAATGATTGGACTGGCTACAAAAAGTGGTTCCCACTTAGACCAGGTGGCATTCCTGAGAATGCTCAAAACTTGAGAAAAATGTTGATCTGAATCTCTGTAGAAGGGCCTGGAACCCAGGAACTGAAAGTGGAGAGATACAGACCTGACTTTTGGGATAAATTCGGAGTGTGCTACAGAAAATTAGGTCCCTAGAGATGTGGTTAAAACATTTGTCAAGAGGAACTTAAGAGACTCAGTTTTAGATGGCAACTGGGAGATCCTGTAAAAATGGATGACAAGAAAACTAAAATTTTGAGGGACTCTGGACAGACCACAAGTCCTTTTAACAAACACTTCAAGAACAGTGGAAACCCTATGTGGAATTCAGAAAGAACTGTAACAGGATTTGTTGACCAAAAATATGATTATTGCCCTATATATATCCAGCGGGTTAAACCGCTGAGCAGCTGTACTTGCTGACCAAAAGGTTGGCGCTTCGAATCCAGGGAGCAGGGTGAGCTCCCACTGTTAGCCCCAGCTTCTGTCAACGTAGCAGTTCAAAAGCATGCAAACGTGAGTAGATCAATAGGCACCACTTCTGCGGGAAGGTAATGGCACTCCATGCAGTCATGCTGGTCACATGACCTAGGAGTTGTATATGCACACATGTGTATCCACATATACATATCATATACACATACACATTATATATATATATCTCCTATATTACATACATACACAAACATGTATATGCACACACACATCATATACATACACATATGCATCCTACATATATGCACAGGCGTATGCATGCACACATATCATATATACATACGCATATATATCACATACATATACACACACATACTGTATATATCATATATATATATACATGTGTGCATATATGTTTGATATATATGGTATGTACACATATATATGCACACACATATACACACATATATTTCATACATACATATATACACATATACTTAATATATATTATATATGCATACATACACATATGCATCATACATATATGTGCACAGGCATATACACACATCATACATATATATCATATATACATATAAACACACATACTGTATATATCATATATATACATATGGGTGCAGTTTGGGAGTCCTCTTGGATTCATCGCTTACGCTTGTGGCTCAGGCGTCGGCGGTGTCCGGGAGGACTTTTGCACAACTGAGATTCGTGCGCCAACTGCGACCATACCTCGCAAAGGCTGATCTGGCGGGGGTGGTCCATGCCTTGGTCACCTCCAGATTGAACTACTGTAATGCGCTCTACGTGGGGCTGCCCTTGAAAACGGCTCGGAAATTCCAACTGGTCGAACGGGCAGCGGCCAGGATGTTAACTGGTGCTCCTTACACAGAGAGGTCAACCCTTCTGTTCAAGGAGCTCCACTGGCTGCCGTTTATTTTCCGAGCCCAATTTAAGGTGCAGGTGCTTACCTACAAAGCCCTAAACAGTTTGGGACCATCCTACCTGCGTGACCGAATCTCCGTTTATGAACCCACGCGCTCACTTCATTCATCCGGAGAGGCCCTGCTCGTGATTCCGCCTGCATCGCAAGCGCGTTTGGTGGGGACGCGAGACAGGCCCTTTTCTGTGGTGGCCCCCCGACTCTGGAACACCCTCCCCAAAGATCTTAGACAGGCCCCTACATTGGCAGTCTTCAGAAAGAACTTGAAGACCTTGCTGTTCTGATGTGCCTTTCCAGAATAGGAAAACTCCAATAACAAGTCCCAGAAGCACTTTATTAGAATTAAGATTTTTGCACACTGCACACTGCACTTACCCTATAATCCTTACATATCACCTGTCACACCAGCACTTTTTAATTCTGTACCCATTACTCTGGCCCGGCCCAGTTTTATTGTCTCTTGGTGTATTGTTTATTGCTTGTTGTTTAATACTGCTTTAATTGTTTTTAATTTGCTTTAGGCTTTGTATTGTTATGTTGTGTTTTGAGGCCTTGGCCTTTGTAAGCCGCATCGAGTCCTTCGGGAGATGCTAGCGGGGAACAAATAAAGTATATATATATATATATATATATATATATATGCGCGCACACATACAAACACATATCACACACACATATATGCACATACATATATACACACATATACATCAGACAGACATATGCATATATCATACACACACGGATATATGCACACATACTTTATATATCATACTAGCTGTCCCCTGCCACGTGTTGCTGTGGCCCAGTCTGGTGATCTGGAAATGAAGTAATGAGAATGTGTTGGTTTCTAATATATGTAATGTCTTTATGCTTGAGGGTAAACAGTATTTCTTGTTGTTTCTTTGCCAGTGTTGATGTGGAGATTGTCTGGTGTGCCTACTCTGGAACATGTAACATATCATTGTCCTTCTTTAGGGGTTCCTTTGAAATCTTTGATACTGCATCTGTCATATACATATATGTGTGTGTGTGAATGGCTGGATGGCCCTTTGTCAGGAGGGCTTTGTTTTGTTGCCCTGGTGAAGGGAGCTGGACTGGATGGCCTTAAGGCAGCATTTCTCAACCTGTGAGACTGGCAGGGACACAAGTGAGATTGGCGGGGACGAGGAGCAGGGCCTTCTCGGTGGTGGCCCCCCACCTGTGGAATTCACTCCCCGGGGAGATTAGATCAGCGACATCCCTCCTTTCATTTAGGAAAAAGTTGAAAACCTGGATATGGGACCTGGCATTTGGACATTCTGGCAGCTAAAGAAAGACTTGATGACGAGCTGGAATTTGACGAGACGGAATGGATTTACGGAACTCCGAACGCTGAGCTCAGGATTAGCCTACTACTGTGTTATTGTACTGTTTTGTATTGATGATTTTAATTTTTAATTTGTAACTGTTTAATTGTTTTTATATATGTATGTATATGTGACAAAGGCATCGAATTGTGCCTTCCTCTGTAAGCCACCCTGAGTCCCCCCTTGGGGGTGAGAAGGGCGGGGTAAAAGTGACTGAAATAAATAAATAAATGTTCTAGAGGCATTTCTCCTGACGTTTCGCCTGCATCTATGGCAAGCATCCTCAGAGGTAGTGAGGTCTGTTGGAATTAGGACAATGGGTTTATATATCTGTGGAATGGCTGTGGTGGGGCAAAGAGCTCTTCTCTGCTGGAGCTAGGTGTGAATGTTTCAACTGACCACCTTCATTAGCATTTGAAGGCCTGGCTGAGCCTGGGAAAATCTTTTGTTGAGAGGTGTTAAGATGTGCCTGGTAGATATATACATGCACATACACATGCAAACACATATATCATACATAGACTTAGGCGTCGGCGGTGTCTGGGAGGGCTTTCGCACAACTGAGACTCGTGTGCCAACTGCGACCGTACCTCGCGAAGGCGGATCTGGCCGGAGTGGTCCATGCCTTGGTCACCTCCAGATTGGATTACTGCAATGCGCTCTACGTGGGGCTGCCCTTGAAGACGGCTCGGAAGCTCCAACTGGTCCAACGATCAGCAGCCAGGATGCTAACTGGGACCCCTTACAGAGAGAGGTCAACCCTCCTGTTCAAGGAGCTCCACTGGCTGCCATTTATTTTCCGAGCCCAATTCAAGGTGCAGGTGCTTACCTACAAAGCCCTAAACGGTTTGGGACCAGCCTACCTGTGTGACCGCATCTCCATCTACGAACCCACGCATTCTCTTCGGTCATCTGGAGAGGCCCTGCTCGTGATCCCACCGGCGTCGCAAGCGCGCTTGGTGGGGACGCGGGACAGGGCCTTTTCCGTGGTGGCCCCCCGACTCTGGAACACCCTCCCCAAAGACCTTAGACAGGCCCCTACATTGGCTGTCTTCAGAAAGAACTTGAAGACCTTGCTGTTCTGATGCGCCTTCCCAGATTAGGAAATCTCCACCACCAAGTCCCATAAGCACTTTATCAGAACCAATGATTGCTGCACATCGCACATCGCACTTGCCCTGGAAGCCCTATATACACCTCCTGTCACATCAGCACTTTTAATCTTGTACCCATTGCTCTGGTCCGGCCCAGTTTTATTGTGTTTACTGTACTGTGCCTGTTGTTTATTTTGCTTTATTCTGTTTTTAATTGTTTGATTTGCTTAGATTGTATTGTTGTGTTGTGTGTTGAGGCCTCGGCCTGTGTAAGCCGCATCGAATCCTTCGGGAGATGCTAGCGGGGTACAAATAAAGTTTAATAATAATAATAATAATATTTACTTACACACACATATATATCATACATACACACACACACACCCTATATATAATACACTATACAATGCATACTATAATAATTACAATCAAGACATTCAAGTCCCTTCCTGGCTGAGAGGCTGGGCAGGCCCCTCCCTCCCCGAAAGCAGGCCCCAACCTGGAAGGAAAGGAAGCCCTTTCTGAGAAGGAGGCAGCTTCCCTCCGCCGGCCCTACAACCACTCACCAGGGGCGCATGGCGAAAGAAGGGAGCCCGCCGGTTCCTGCGGGAAAGAGGCGGAGAAGAGGGCCGCCGACTCGGGTTCGGGGCCAGCGGAGGGATGGAAGGCGCTCTGTCAACACCGCTGCTGGACCACAGCGGCAGGCCTCGCCGTCGCCATAGCAACCGACTAGGCCCACGCCCTCTTTGACTACTTTAGCCTTCGCCCACCAAACAGCAGCAGACCCCCCTCAGTTTTGGCGCCTCTGGCTGCCTCCTCTGCTCTCTCCAACTCCGCCCCGCCCAGCGCGGCCTCCACCCGGAAGCACGCCTCGGCCTGCTCTCGCCCAGCCAATCATGGTCCTCCTCAGGGCCGGAAGATTAGGCGGGAGCGGGATGGGCGGTCCCTGCCGACCGTTGCTACGGTGATTCCAAAGAGGGAGGGGTGAGAGCAAGAGAGAGCGAGCAGCGTCGAGGAAACTTGCCCTCACCAGACATGGCAACAGCGACCTCTAGAGCGCGCCTGAGTAACTCGACGCGCGATTGGCAAACGGGCTAGTAAAGGGGAAGGCGATTGGTGGAGGCGGTCCTGAGGGCGGGACCGAGGGAAACGAGGCAGGCGAGGAAGCAAGAGAGCCGCGTTGGGAGTCGGCAGAGGAGAAGAGCCTCCGCGTTGTTTGCTCGCAGTCTCACCTGAGGTGAAGAACAAACAGGTGAGAGGGTTTATTTAATTTTGGGGGTGCGGGGGAAGGTTTTGTTGGGGAACACACCCTTTATCTTATCGTTATGCGGGAATGTATGGGGTGGTTGGTCTGAAGGGGCTTCCTAGGCCCCCCATTTGGGTGGGTCTCAGTGAGGAAGGGGAAACTGCGCAGATTGCAATACCTCTTCATCATCCATTCACTTTTCAAGGCTTCATATCTTAATATTGGGATTATCCCCTATTTGATAGTGATTTCTATATGTTAATGGGCAATATATGTATTAATTATTGCATTATTTCATTGAAATTGCCATTTAATACTCATTCCTATAGGTTCATGGGCAGTATATAGTCTTTATTCAATTTTTCAGTGTGTCAGGTCTTAATATTTCATCGGCATTACTATTTAGTACCCATTTCCATAGGTTCATGGGCAGTATATAATATTTATTTCATTTTTTCAGTGTGTCAGGTCATAATATTTCATCGACATTGCTATTTAGAACTTATTCACGTAAGTTCATGGGCACTATATAGTGTTTATTCCATTTTTTCAGTGTGTCAGGTCTTAATATTTCATCGGCATTGCTATTTAGTACCCATTTCCATAGGTTCATGGGCAGTATATAATATTTATTTCATTTTTTCAGTGTGTCAGGTCTTAATATTTCATCGACATTGCTATTTAGTACTCATTCACGTAAGTTCATGGGCACTATATAGTGTTTATTCCATTTTTCAGTGTGTCAGGTCTTAATATTTCATTGACATTGCTATTTAGTATTCATTCCCATACGTTCATGTGCAATATATAGTGTTTATTCCATTTTTTTCCAGTTTGTGCTCTCTTAATATTTTCATCAACATTGTTATTCAATATTTGTTCAAGGGCAATCTATAGTATTTTATTCCATTTTTTAAAAAATGTGTAAGGTCTTAATATTTCATAGCCATTGCAATCTGGCCCCAGGTTTTAAGGGGCCCTTTGCCATTCATCCCCACGTATCCCTCCATTCTCTTGGTGGCTAATGTCATGCTCGAAATGGTCTTTATTTCATATTTTAATGTGTGATGTCTTCATATTGAATAGGCATTTCAGTCTGGCAACAGATTTTAAAAGGCTGTTCAACATTTCATCCTTCATCTTCCTTTTTTCCTCTCCCCCCCCCCCCCCAATTTCTCTTGGTGTGTGATGTTATAGTTGAAATGTTTTTTTAAAAAAATCTGGGGGGATTTGGGGATGAGAAATAGGGTTCCAGTTCTCTGTTTCTTTCTCTGGGGTCCATCTATGGAACATTCCCTGGAGGCTAGGAAGATGCTGCAATGCTGCCACGGCAACAACTATGCAGGATTATTTCCTGGAAAGAGCCAGCGCCTGGAAGCTTCCTCTGGCCAAAAATCCATTGAATTCCAATTGAGAGATGAGGAGGAGAGGTGATTTGAGCATCCTTTGGCTCTGGTCTGTGCCGACTGGCTTCTTCGCAGTGCGATTCTGCCTTTAAAAGCAGGATCCAACCCTGCTTTTGCTCAGAGGAAAGCCATCAGCGATATGCATGGTCTATAGCAAAAGTGAATGAGAACAGATTTGTGTGTGTGCACATGCAGCAGGGACAGAAAAGCAAACTGGCGATTGAGGCAGGCGTTGAAGGAACCAGGCACACAGTTTGACCTTCCTCAGTTGAGCAATTGGTGTGTTAGCAAAGTGCGTAGTAGTTTTTCTGTCTCATCACGGATGAAGATGCGGAGGAGTCTGGAACGGCGACCATCAACTTCCAAGAACTGAACACAGCGTGGCTCCTTGGCGAAGGCTGTTCTCAATGCATCTCATCCACTGTACAGCCCTGACCTGGTTCTGTGCAATTGCTTTCCTTTCCCAAGCTCCAAACCCACCTTAAAGGGCATCATATTGAGATAGCTGAAAATGTCCAGTCAGCTGCGATGAAGGCTTGGAACAACATCTCAAGTGAAGACTTCCTCCACTGCTATGAAAGCGGGCAGCAGTGCTGGAATTGCTGTATTCGATCACAAGGAGCATGTTTTGAAAGGGATGAGCTGTAATTTCATGTATGTTCAATAAAAAATTGTAAATACGTTCTCATTACTTTGAGGAGAGACCATGTATTTTGAAAGATTTGGAAAGTCTTGTCTTTTTCCAGAGAAAATATAGAGCTGGGTTCTGATCCTCAGTAGATGAGCATGAATACAGGTTTGGTTGGGGAAGTAGGATTACATTTAATATGACTTTAAGTACTCCAAAAGCACCAGATTCTGTCTGATCTTGTAAGCTGCGCAGGATCAGCCATGGTTAGTCCTTGAATGGAGCCTGCCAATGAATCCTAGGCGCAGAAGAGTATATTTCAGAAGAAGGAGTTGACAAAACTATCTCTGAGTCTTCTTTTCCTAAGAAAATCCTCAGAAATGGTGTTGCCATAAGTCAACAGGTAACTCAAAGGCACATATGCACAAACACAAAACCATCACAAGGATGACTATTGTAAATTATTATAGATTTCTCTTTTTAGAATATTTTCTCTTTGAGATGCTCTTTGTTTCTTCTTTCTTTTCCCATTTTGTGTGTGTGCTTATTTTGTTGTATGTAGCAAGTCTCAAAAATATTCCAGAAAATAAAAAGTGCAGGATTGCAGGTGTAAGCTGTTCACATTCATCTTGCAAACAGAATGGAATCAGGTTCTTGTCTGTGATTCCCGTGTCCATGGTCTTGAATTCTGCACTGCTATTCCTAACCGGGATGGCAAGTTCTCTTCAGTGGTAGCCCCACAGGTCTACACTTCTATCTCTCAAAACCCTCTGCCTACCCCAACTCTCTTGTTCCCTTTGATCCCTTCCCACATACTGTATATCCTTTTAAAACAATCACAGCATTTTGTCTGTCTTAGGTTTGCCTCTATATATCATTAGTAGGTTGGAGCGCTTGGTCTTGGGTTCTTGTTTTTTATTTTTTAAATCCTGTTGTAAGCTATCTTGTGATGGCTTAGATCTTAAAATATGTAGTGTGACTATATTAAACAACTAAAATCTGCATGACAAGGTGATAATGAGGATGAAAGGGGGGAAGAAAGGGTGTGAATATAACAGATCTTTTTAAAGACAAGTTGGAGTACGATGTGTGTTTAAAACAACATTGTTGTAAATCACTTTACCTTAGCCTTTATGAAGCCTGTTCTTCTTTCTCACTTTTCAATCTACAACAAAATGATATTGATAGTGAATTATGATTAGAAATGCCACTTATCAGTCATCAGTCCCCTCAATGTATGAAGATTTTGAAGAATCCATCTTTTTGTATTCACTTTTTTTCATGTCGGGGCGACTTTAGAAACTGCAATTCACTTCTGCTATGAGAGAATTAGCCTGGAGGGGGACGCCTGGATGTTTTGATGTTTTACCATCCTTGTGAGAAGTTTCTCATGTCCCTGTGTGGGGAGCTGGAGCTGACAAAGGGAGCTCATCGCTTTCCCTGGATTCGAACCTCCCACCTGTTGGTCTTCAGTTCTGCTGGCACAAGGGTTTAACCCATTGTGTCACTGGGAGCTCCTTTGTATTTGCTAAAACCATGAGATTCTGTAATTCTACCATGGGGAAAATGAATATACTAATTTAAACAAACCCTCACCATATGCACAAGTGATGCAATAGCTTTTAAAATGCCAGAACTTTGTGTGTGTGTGTGTGTGTGCAGGAGCAGGAAACAAAGCTACATGTTTAGTTACATAAGGAGCCAAATCCACATGTCACTTGCGTGTTTGCTCTAATGTGGATCTGTTAGACATACCTTTCATTATTATTGCCCAGACTGTTGTGAACTGACATCCAGATCTTTAAAAATGCATCATATCTCTATTTGTGGAGACCCATACATTTGAAGATGCTGCTGTACTTCCTGTCCAAACGAGATAGGTATAGTTCAGAAATGTAATTGCTTAAATTATTATCTCTGAATAAGTAACAGAATTAAAATATTGCAAAAAATGCTACATTTCTATTAGCTATCAAATTCTGTTTGTTAAATAATATTTAAAAAAAATAGTGTAAGACAGAAACAGAGAGCCATTGATCCTCAAGGTGTTTTGGACTGTAATTCCCTGTCCTGGGCCATTGGCCAGATTGGCTAGGCTATCTGTAAGATGCAATCCAAATATCAGGAAGCTATACTTTAAATATAATGGATTCACGTTTTTCCTTCAATTCATTTGAACTAATTTCAGAACAAGGGAAGAATTGGCCCATATTTCAGAACAAAAATGAATCAAACCACAAAGTTCATTTCTGCTTCCTAGGAAGAAGCTGTTGCTGTTGAGAGCACTTGTTATGTTTATCCTGAGAAAAGACATTTTAAAGGGGATGGACTGGAGGGGTGTCTTCCTCATAACAACCCTTCAGATATTTAAAGACACCCCTCCTGCATCAGAAGCTAGTAGCTAGACTGCTAGATTCAGTTTACAAGAAAAGGGATTCTGAGTAAACTGAGAGAATTTTGTAATTCAGAAATGAGAGAGGCTGTTTTGTAGGGTAGTGGCTTCTCCATAGATCGAAGGTTTGAAACAGAGATTGCAGTTAGCCCACAATTGGTTCTGTATGCTTGCCAGGAATGCTTCAGCTGTGGTCCTATCCTGGTTGTGGAGCAGGCTAGATGACCTTTGGGGTTTCTTCCAGCTCAACAGTTCAGTGATTCTGTTCAGGAAGACTAGCTCGAATGAACCTACGTTTCTCTCTTTGCTTTGGGCAGGGCTTGAGGCTGTTATGATGCTGCCAAGTCACTGCAGTGGTAGTCTGGGTTTATGCCTCCCATGAACAGATGTCATGATTACCACTTTAACAGTTAATCTGTTAGTTGTTAATATGCCATGAAACTCTGTGTTCTTTCCTATTCAATGAGACACAACCAAGCCATCAAAATAACCAGGAAATCTGGGCAGCAGAAAAAAGGAATGAACACCCACGCCCATGGGCTGGGTTTTTTTGGGGGGGGGGGTAAGGGGAGAGGAGAGGAAGATGTGGTAGTGGGTAAAGTCTTGTAGCATTTTAAATCTAGCACTTCTTTTTTCCTATTCTCTGTTTGCTAAAATTACTACATTTTAGAATGTTTTGTTGAAGAGAGTTTTCAAATGTTAGCACTACAAAGACCCCTTTCTATAATCCTCTATTTGTGAAACCTACTGCAGAGCCCTTTATGCATCAGACATATTTTTACAGCCTGGTCTGAGGCAGGATTAAGGAGAAAGTAGATCAGGCTCTTTTGCTGAATTCCTGGATGCTCTGCAGTCACCAGCAAGCGTTTCTGATTCCCTGTTGTCTAGCAATAGCATAAGCTAGAAATGAATTTTGTATGAAAGCACTTGTAAGCTTGGTTCTGCTGCAGAACACAGAATTGCTATCCTGAATGTCAGAGTGCATAAAGCCTCCAGAAGTTGCTTGACTGTGTATCCCATGAGCCCTAAGCAACATAGGCAACAGTGATTTTTTTTTCATGTCAGGAGTGACTTGAGACTCAAGTCGCTTCTGGTGTGAGGGAATTGGCCGTCTGCAAGGACATTGCCCAGGGGACACCCAGATGTTTTGCCATCCTTGTGGGAGGCTTCTCTCATGTCCCCATGTGGGGAGTCGGAGCTGATCCGCGCTCTCCCCGGATTCGAACCTCCAACCTGTTGGTCTTCAGTCCTGCCGGCACAAGGGTTTAACCCATTGCGCCACCAAGTGGTCCGGTTATCATAATAATAGAAATAGACACCCCCTCATGACCCCTCCAAGGGTCTCGACCCCCAGGTAGAAAAACACATAGAAGATGAGAAATCTGAGAAAACAGACTTTGGGTTCTAGCCCTTTTTTCAAACCTACATTAAATATGTTGCTGTTATTGTGTGTCTTCAAGTCTTTTGTTTGGCAAGATTTGTTCAGAAGGGTTTTCCTCCCTGTCCTTTGCAGCTGATGAGCGTGACTTGCCTAAGGTCACCCAGTGGGTTTCCATGGCCGAGCGTGCTTCAAACTCTGGTCTCCAGTTATAGTCCAACCCTCAAACACTGCACCATGCTGACTCTCGTACAGCATGAAATATAAATGATGTTTAATACTTCTAGGCAGTAGCACCATATTCCTGTCTGCTCTACCCAATAAACAGAGCTTGATAAATATTTCATTGGCAGATGTAAGAGCAACATCCAGATATTTTAGACTGTTCTGCAGAAAGATTGGGGGGGGTGGGGGGACACCAAGAGCCCAGTTTTTATAAAATGAACATTCCTGTCTTTGCCATTAACACTGAATCCTTTTATGCAGAAACATGACTCGTGTAGCGTTGTCAAGACAGATGACCTGTTTGTATGATAAGATTTCTGGTTTATATTTACAGATTAAATTGGTATCATGGCCTCCAGCGCAGGAATTGTACCTGAGGATGGTGAAAGCAGCAAGAATGCTACACTGGAAAGGTGCTTGAATGTATTTAGAGATGCAAGCAATGATAGTGAACAATTTGCTGCTCTGCTTCTGGTAAGATTCTGACCCTATAGTTTCTAGAAAGATCACCTTTTACTTGGTTTCCACATTTGCCCCTAGTATTAATGTTTGTCCAGCTGTTCATTGGTTTTTGCTGACTGCCTACATATAATATTGGCCTCTTTACCGTAAAATAGAAGTAATATTTTTTTAACTATTCAGGTGCTTGAGATATTACTTCTTGCTGCAATCTGGAGACACCAGTTGAGTGACAGCACTCATTCTTGTCTTTCAAACTGAAGATGGGCACATCTATTAAGCAGGGAAAGAGCAATGCCAGCTGGGCTAATGCCATGTTTGAAGAGCCCAAGAAGCCTTCCAGAGGGGGAGGAGGGCAAAATCCTCATAAACAAGTCATCTTCAGTTGAAAGGAGGAGATTCTAGTCCACTTAGTAGCCCAGCAAAGCCATTACCAAAACCTTCTTTTGCTCTCCTGTGTGTCTTTCAGGTGACCAAAGCGGTAAAGGCTGGAGAAATCAACTCCAAAGCCCGTCGGAGGATCTTTGACGCCATTGGCTTCACCTTCCCAAACCGGCTTTTAACTTCCAAGGATGCCCCCGAGGGCTGCCCCCAGCACACTTTCCAGGCTCTTGGCCTCACCCTGCTGGCCTGCTTCTGCACCGACCCTGATTTGGCCAGGCACCCCCAGATCCTCAATAAGGTCCCCATCTTCAATGATGTGATTTCATCCGACAGCCCCGAAGATGCTTCCTGCAATTCCATGATTGACGACACTTACCAGTGTCTGAGAGCAATTGTGACCACTCCCAAGGGTCCCAGAGAGTTGGTGAACAGGGGAACTCTCACAGCATTGTGTGTGGCCTACGTCAACCATGGCTATGGCTACGAACAGGCCCTTCAGCTTCTTCTAGGGCTTCTGACGGCGGTGGAAGCCAAGTGCTGGCAGAGGGCCACACTTGACCTCATGACTGTTCTTAACAAGCTCAGTATGGAGTTCCAGAAGGCTGAAGACATGACCAAGTTCCAGATGTGTGAAGTGCTGCCCCGCTTCGTACCTCCTATCCTCCCGCCCACTTCCGAATGCCTCCAGCCCCTCTACCGGGGCCTGTCCAGCATCCTGACCAGCAAGCTGAGCCCTTCCCAGAGAGACCCGGCCTTGAAGCTAGCAGCCTGCCTGTCTCAAGCCTGTGGCTCCAGGTGGATTCCAGCAGGAAGTGCCGGCAGCAAGTTCTTCGCCTTGTTGGCCAACTTGGCCTGTGTGGAAGTCCGCATGACCCTGGAGGAACTGGACCTGTCCCAGGTGGACAAGAAGCAGGAGCTGATGGCCGCTTGCTATGTACTGATGGAGCTCGCGATTGCAGAATGCACCAGGGAGAAGGGGTCTCTGCTGCAGAATACCCAGAAAGTGCAGTTGGTGATGATTCTGGAGGAGGCCTTCCGAGCTGTCATCCATTACCTGAGACAGGTAGAGTGGTGCTCCCCAGAGCAGCTTATTGCCCATCAAGTATTGGGCTTGAAGCTTTGAAGCTGTGCTAGATTTGCAGGATACATCTGGTGTTCAAGTGAGGGAATTATTGTAGGCAAGAGGAATCTGGCATCAGCACACAGGAATAGAATCTGTGAAAGGGCAAAGAGCAGAAAAGGGGATGGGAAAAGTTGAAAGTGGGACAGATGGTCTAAAGAGAACTAATAAATTCTCCCAATAACAGTTCCAGCTGATCTGGGAGTCTTCAAAACCCCTCAAGACTGCTGTGGGGAGACAGAACGGTGTTGATTTTTTATTTAGAACATATAGCCAAGGAAACTGGTGGCACTGACACACACATTAGTTTATTGTTTGTTCTTCTGAATTCAGAACACCTCTTGTCCCAGCTCTCATCCTTGATAAGCCTTTGTGATCTCTATCTCGCAGGTGGGGCAGAAGAAGCTGGAGGATCCTTTCATCTTTGCCTCTGTCCGAATCCTTGCTGCCTGGCTGGCCGAAGAGACCTCTTCTCTCAAGCAGGAGATCTGTGAGCTCCTGCCTTTCCTCATCCGTTACGCCAAGATGCAGTTTGACGAGGAGAGGAGAAGCAGGAGCGGTCTACAGCACGATATGGATCAGGCTGGGCAAGGCACGGCACAGGAACCCATTTGGCGTGGAGATGCTCTGAGGTCAGTTACATAGAACTGGCTTGTTTTGCAACTTTAAAGAACTTATGTTTGCAGTCTGAGCCATTTTGTTAGCTCTCAGTTTGGAGTACTGAAACAGAACATGCTTAAAATTAAGTCGAGAGTCAGAAAGAACTTGTTTATTTTCTTTTTTTGGCTTAGGGTCATTAGAATAATAGAATCCTAGAGTTGGACAAGACCTCATGGGCCAACCAGTCCAACCCCATTCTGCCAAGTAGCAGAAAATTCACATTCAAGCACCCCTGACAGATGGCCATCCAGCCTCTGTTTACAAGCCTCCAAAGAAGGAGCCGCCACCACATTCCAGGGCAGAGAGTTCCACTGCTGAACAGCTCTCCTTACAGTCTGGAAGTTTTTCCTTGTGTTCAGGTGGAATCTCCTTTCGTTCCTGTAGTTTGGAGTCATTGCTCTGCGTCCTAGTCTCAGAGCAGCAGAAAACAAGCCTGCTCCCTCCTCCCTATGACTTCCCCTCACATCTTTATCCATGGCCCTTATCGTGGCTCCTCTCAGCCTTCTCTTCTTCAGGCTCAACATTTCCAGCTCCTCATAGGGCTTATTCTCCAGACCCTTGATCATTTTAGTTGCCCTCCACTGGACACATTCCAGCTTGTCAACCTCTCCTTTCAATTGTGGTGCCCAGAATTGGACACAGTGTGATTTCAGGTGTTTTCTGACCAAGGCAGATTAGAGGAGTAGCATGAATTCCTGGATCTAGACAATAGACTCCTATTTATGCAGACCAAAATCTCACTGGCTGTTTTAGCCACTGCATGACATTGTTGGCTCATGTTTAACTCGTTGTCCACGAGGACTCCAAGATCTTTTTTACATGTAATGCTCTCAACCCAGTTGTCCACCATTCTGTATCTTTGCATTTCGTTTTTTCTCCCTAAGTGGAGTATCTTGCATTTGTCACTGTTGAACTTCATTTTGTTAGTTTTAGCCAGTCTTCTCTCTAATCTGTTAATACCATTTTGAATTCTGCTCCTGTCTTCTGAGATACTGGCTTTCCCTCCCAATTTGGTGTCATCTGCAAACTTGGTGATCATGCCTTCTAGCCCTTCATCTAAGTCATTAATAAAGATGTTGAATAGAACCGGACCCAGGACGGAACCCTTTGTGGAGCCTTGTGGAAGTCACTGCTTGGCTGTAAGCTGTATTGCAGTGGGAGGAATTGGCAAAATTGCCATTGTGTTTTTCTTGTCTAAGAACACGCTATGTAAGTCATGAAGTTGCCATAAGTCTCCAAGCGACTTGACAACATGTAGACAACACAAATCTGGTAAAACCTACGCACTGCTGCCTCTTTTGGAACCTTCTTTGAACTCTTAACATCAGCTCACTTTCTGAAGCATGAGTGCGGAGTTTCTCCTTTTTGCTGCCTTGAGTGGGGTTTCAGAGAGGTCACCAAAAACACATTTCTGATGGTCTTCGGAACTTGTTTGGCAGAGAAGGCTGAAGATCATTCCACCTGTCCTTCTCCTTTTCAGAAACAGACCACAAATTCTCCCACCGAAAGCCCTCCTTCGCTGTGATTGTAGGTGAACTATAAATCCCAACTACAACTCCCAAATGTCAAGGTCTTGTTCATTTGTTCAGTCATTTCCGACTCTTCGTGACCTCATGGACCAGCCCACACCAGAGCTCCCTGTCGGCTGTCACCACCCCAAGCTCCTTCAAGGTCAATCCAGTCACTTCAAGGATGCCATCCATCCATCTTGCCCTTGGTCGGCCCCTCTTCCTTTTTCCTTCCATTTTCCCCAGCATAATTGTCTTCTCTAAGCTTTTCTTTCTTCTCATGATGTGGCCAAAATACCTCATCTTTGCCTCTACTATCTTTCCATCCAATGAGCAGTTGGGCTTTATTTTCTGAAGTATGGACTGGTTGGATCTTCTGGCGTCAAGGTCTATTACCCCCAAACTCCACCAGTGTTCACGTTTGAGCATATTGAGTATTTGTGCCAAGTTTGGTCCCAATCCATCATTGTTTGAGTCCACAGTGCTCTCTGGATGTAAGTGAACCACAACTCCCAAATTCAAGGTCAATGCCCACCAAACTCTTCCAGTGTTTGCTTTTGGTCATGAGAGTCATGTGTGGGACGTTTGGTTCAATTCCATTGTTGGTGGAGTTCAAAATGCTCTTTGATTGTAGGTGAACTATAAATCCCAGCAACTACAACTCCCAAATGACAAAATCAACCCAGTATTCCAATTTGGGCATATCAGGTATTTGTGCCAAATTTGGTCCAGTGAATAAAAATACATCCTGCATATCAGATATTTACATTACGATCCATAATAGCAGAATTACAGTTATGAAGTAGCAACTAAAATAATTTATCATTGAGGGTCACCACAACATGAGGAACTGTATTAAGGGGTCGAGGCATTCGGAAGGTTGAAAAACACTGTCCTAGTCAGTGGGGACACTGCAGCACCTTTGGTCCACAATTGGCCTTGGAAGACCAGAATTGCAGCCATTGAATACTGATACACTCCACCCATATAGGCAACCAAAAGCATATGCAGTCAGTTGTGGGCTAACTGCTAGGCTAACTAATCTTCTAGGCTAGCTCAGATCAGAATGTCTAACTCCAAACAAGCCCTCCCTTGGATTAATCTGGTAACTGAAGTCAGTACTTCCTCTGTTGCCTCTGTTTAGTGCTGCCTGTGTTATTCCATCCCAGCTTTTGGGCTTGGACCTAAATGCCTTCTGCAGCAATCCAACGGTTTAATGATACACCTTCAGCAGTACCGCCTTCTCCTCCACTCAGTACCAGGAGGCTGCCTGGGATACATTTATTACTTACCAGCCCTCTCAGGTTGAGCCGCTGTTATGAACTGCTCGGTTCACAAGTATTATGCAGCAGATTTATTTATTTATTTTTTGCCATGTGGGAGCAGCGTTTTTGGAGAGGCATTTAAATGTAGCACAAAAGGTTCCCAGCTGAGTCATCTACATTCATTGTGGACCTTTTTGCAATCTCCTTGGAGCTGAATTGTATTAAGAGCTTGGGGCGTGGAAAAACCACAGCCTACACTGACTCCTGCAGTTCAGTGCTGCTATTAGATATACTTTCTCCAGCTTTCTGTTGTTACGCCGTAGTTGGAGGTGCTTCAATCTCTCGGTTACCATGCTGGGTTTGGTTGGATATTTGAGCAATTTAGGCACTATGGGAATAAACGGATTGGCAACCCACCTTGCTTTTAAGTACGCAGAGCTGTTCACCGGTTGACTTTGCCTCCTCTTTCACTCCAAGCTGAAGGTTCCTGTAGTGCCTTGTTTGCAGGCTCCTGTATGAATGAGTTGTTAAATCCCCCCTTAGCTTATTCCCAGTACCTTCTTTTCCCATTCCAGGTTCCTGCTGCCTGGCTTAAGCCACTTGACTGCAGAGGATCGGCCCCGTGAGATCCTCATTTCAGAGGGTGCCCCCATTCTCTTGTGCCAGTATTTCCTGCACCGCTGGGAGACATTTGTTTTGAACTCCGAAACAGTGTCTGCATCCAAAGCTGTGGAATCTAGTCTGCAAACGTCCTGTGAAATCTTCCTGAATTTTGTCGTCACTGCTCCAGATTTGATCAGGTAAATGGGAGCAAACGGAATGTGGATGAGCAATTCTTCCATGTGGTCTGCAGGAGAAAGTCTGGTTTGGCTATTTGAGTGGAAGTCGCAAGTACCAGAAGTTTCTACTCCCTGTCCACCTAATCTGTGTGGGATTCACTTAGGACTTAAGAGCAGCCAGTGGGTCTTCTGTTTGTTCTGCCAGAGTCCTGTAGCCCTTGAATATAATAATAATAATAATAATAATAATAATAATAATAATAATAATAATAATCTTTATACCCCGCCACCATCTCCCCCAACAGGGACTCGGAGTGGCTTACATGGGGCCAAGCCCGAACAACAAATTACAATACAAAAATACAAATTACCTCTTTCTCTGTAGCAGCCACCAGATGATGAACTGTTCTTCTCTGAAAGATCTGGCCCTCCTTTCTCCATAATTCATTTGCTCAAAACAGCTTTGAGGGAATTTGCAAGTTAAAAGTGTGCTATAATACATTACAACCCATATAAGCAAATTAAAGGCTTATTATAGGTTGTAATGTATTATAGCAGACTTACTAATTTTTCAACATGTGCCATTTTGAATATGTATAGTAAATGGTTTTAGGTACTTGGTGTCAGAAATATTAAAAATAAACTAGGTATTTTTGATTACAAAAATGTGAGTCAAGCACTGAGAGAGTGAGTAGGCCAAAGCCTGTTAGAGTCAGTGGACCAAAGCTAGTGTTGTCCTGAGGAGAGTGAGTAGGCCGACGCCTACTCACTCTAACAGGAAGAGTTATAATTATATAATAAATAATAATATATATTCTATTATATATATTATATAATATATTATTAAATTTATTTATATATATATATATATATATATATATATATAATTTTATTGTATAATATATAATGTAATGCAATATAATAATAATATATAATTATATATTTATATTACATGTAATATTACTAATAATATTACAATATAGTGGTATGGTGCAATATAGCAATGTTTAATGCTGATATTGTACTATACTAATAATATAATATATTGTATGCAATATATACCTTGTAAGCCACTCTGAATCCCCTTCAAGTTGAGAAGGGCGGCATATAAATGCCATAAATAAATAAATAAATAAATTAGTGGACCAAAGTGTCATTCTGAGGCATGTGAGGTAAACCTCTGTGTGAGAGAAGCCTCGTGTGAGAAAGCTCCAGTGTGAAGGCTGCTGTATGTAAAGCTACTTTGTGTTTGTTTATTTGTGTTATGGAAAAGCCTCTTATGGAAGAGATAACGTTGGTCTGTGTGTTTTTGCTCTTTTTATCACTTTAGTCTACAGGCACTGGGGCACGCTACTGCTGATAAGTTACTCTGCTGTACATTTATGAGGAGAGTCTTTTGTTAATAAGTCCACTCGCCCAACACTTGGGTTTTTCTCAGCCCTGCTTTTCTGTAAATTGGTAGCTACTCTTTGCAATTGTAAAGCAAGTACTATGATTGTCATCTATTGAGAATTAAGAACAAATATTCAAATTTGTTTTAGTCACATGTTTAGTGTTATGTGCTAAGCAAAACTTCATATGAGAAAACCTAGATTTGAATTTCCACTCAGCCCAAAGGGAGGCTTGTCCTATAGCAAAGCTGCCTCCTCCCCTTCCCTGCGCCTAATGTTGTCCTCTTTGCCACCCCATTTTCCATAATTTGAGCAGTTTGTCTGAAGGTTGGGAAACAAAGTCTACCTCAAAAGACACCTCCTGTTTTGCCCTTTCCTTCCCTCAGCCGAGAAGATTGCTTCGCCGCCTTGATGGACACCTTGCTGAAGTCGCTGCCTTTGCTGCTGCCGCAGAGAGAACATCTGAGCCTGACAGCTAACGTGACAACGCTGGGGCTCATGATGGCCAAAAGGCTGTTTGCTTATCCAGGCAAGAAAGAGTTTAGTCATTTCCAGTTGACAAGTGTGAAGGAAGAGCAAGCGGGAAGCTCCCCGAGCAACGGTAGCCTCGTTCTTGCTGGTAGTGGTGGCGCTGCGAGTGGGCTGTGCTTGCATGGCTGTGAGTGGGTGCTCACATGATTGGATGCTCACTCCCAATTTTTTTTATTTATATCACTTTTTTCATACATATGGTTAGGACACAACAGTAAGGAGTTTTACCCTACCCTTCTCTCTGAGGTGGTAGCTCTTTTTTTGGTACGGAGGAGAGACTAGAGAAGGATATATAGCTCCCTCTTGTCCTGGGAAGAAGATGCGATACAATCCAGTAGAGCTTTGCCTCTTCATGGGCTGATAAGTGATGCTCATTATAATCTCACAATAACGTTATTATAGGCTATTGTTGTCATTCCCAAATTGTCTGACACAGTATTCTCCTTCAACTGGAGCCCCTTCCACACAGCTAAATAAAATCCCACATTATCTGCTTTGAACTGGAATATATGTCAGCGTGGATTCAGATAACCCAGTTCAAAGCAGATATTGTGGCTTCCCTGCCTTGATATTCTGGGTTATATGGCGGTGTGGAAGGGCCTGAGATTTTGTCTTCTGGTGTGTGGAAGATCAAGAGACGTATCACGAAAGACCCCTGCCCCAAGGATTGGGAATAGATGGCCCAGCAGACTTGGTAGCTAATGGTGTGGGAGGCTGGGTGTTGTAGTCCAGCAACTTCCGGAGGCCACTTCTTTTCTGTCCCTTTGAGCCAGCGCTCTTCCTTTTTGCTATATGAAACTCACAGAAGCAAAGAGAACCCATAATCCTCTCAGTCCCCTTCTACACTGCCATATAAAACCCAGCGTAGACTCATATAATCCACTTCAAACCAGATAATGTGAATTATCTGCTTTGATAAACCGGATTATATGGCAGTGTAGAAGGGGCCTCAGGTTTCCCAGTGTATCACTCTACCCAGCATTTGTCCCAAAGCCCATGCCACCATCCAAGTGGATTTGATGGGGTCACTCATTTTTGGGGACACTCGTTCATGTTTGTACCTTGCTTTTCCTCTGAATTGCTCTGGGTATGATATATTTGGGCTTTTGAAAGGCAGATTAAAATTATTTTGGCCCTGGAAGCATTTCCAAAAGTAAATCATTGATCGGCATGTGTATAGGCTCCTATGGGAGAACCTGGCTTTGTACTGCAGTGAAATGAATTTGGCAAGAAGGAATGGAATCAGAGAGTTGGAAGAGACCATCTAGTCCAACCTCCGTCATACACTATCAGGGCTCTACCAGCAGATGAGCATTCATCCTTTGTTTATACACCTCCACCACATTCCTTTTTGGGGGGGGTTTTGAGTCTGGAACTTGAGTCTCTTCCTGCCATTGACAGTATTGTGGAATGAGTAGCTTCAAGGTGAGAATATTCCTGGGAAGAGGTAAGGTTTAGCCTGAAATTACAGGGTTGGAAGAGACCCCAAGGGCCTTTCAATGGAGTAATTCACAGTCAAAGCCCTCTGAGCAGATGGCCATCCTACCTCTGTTTAAAACCCCACAAATATTAGGGAAAACTATCCTAAAATTAGCGGAGCATCCAAAAAAACATAAACAGGATACAAAAGTTAGAGCATTAGTGAGCAGAGCGTGAAGTGCAGTGTGATGTTCTGCACATAATTCAGAGCTTAGGAGGCAAACATGTAGAGTCCAATCTTTAAAAAAACACAAAAGATTTATTTACAATAATAAGAAATAACTGCATTTCTTAATAATCAAGAACTGGGCCCGAGCTACTCTAACACCCATCTCTTCTAAGGTTTCAAACAGAGGGGGAAAACACCAGTCACTCCATCTCTCTGACACACACGCAGAGAGAGATCTCAAAGCACACAGCACATCCTCTCCATACTA
The DNA here is from genome assembly GCF_037176765.1 of Anolis sagrei. NCBI lineage: Eukaryota > Metazoa > Chordata > Lepidosauria > Squamata > Anolidae > Anolis > Anolis sagrei. The sequence continues at coordinate 80,869,403 of NC_090034.1, read as the reverse complement.
AAGTGTAAGAATGCAGAAGTCAGATTCTAAAAAGCTTGCAATAGAAAAGCATCCATTTTAAACAACTAATCAAAATGAGAGCAGAAAGAGAGAAGAAAAAGATACATTCCCAACTGTCATACAGGAGAATGGGAGAAGGGAAACCCTCAGACTATTCTAATGCTGACTAACTTCTCCTTGTTGAGGACTTTAGACTTGGGCAGTGAGGGGTTGAATTCCAACACAAGGAAACTCCACTACATTCCTTTGGAGGTTTTTGAGCCCAGAACTTGAGTTTCTTCTTGCCATTGACAGTATTGCAGGGTGAGTAGCATTAAGCATTGATATCCTGAGAAGAAGTAAGGCTTAGCCTGTGATTCTAGAATTACAGGGTTGGAAAAGACCCCAATGATCATCTGATCCTACCCCGTGCTATACATAGGAAAAAACTTGGATTTCCCAAACAGGAACGCTGAGAGAGTTGTTCGATGAAAGGGAGAAAAAAAGATGTCCCTGATTTTGTGTGTGTGTGTGTGTGTCAGGAACAACTTGAGAAACTGCAAGTTGCTTCTGGTGTGAGAGAATTGGCAGTCTGCAAGGACGTTGTCCAGGGGATGCCTGGATGTTTTACCATCCTGTGAGAGGCTTCTCCCATGTCTCTGCATGGGAAGCTGGAGCTGACAGATGGGAGCTCACCCCACTTCCCGGATTCAAACCACCTACCTTTCGGTCAGCAGTCCTCTGAATTGCGCCACCGGAGGCTCCTGTCCTTGAAGTGACATTGAGTAAAGCAGACATTGTCTAACACTATCCTCTTTCTCGTTCCCAGGTCTCCAGGGCACCCCAGAAGCAGAGGGTTTCTTCGTGGCCGCCATCCGCTTCCTGGCCGATGCTTACGTGGCCCAGAAGGGCCCTGATGGAGAGGTGGTGACCCTGGGTGTAGCCCCAACCTACAAGGCGGCCTGGCCAGTGGTACGGGAGCTTTGGTTCCTGAGCATGCAGGCCTTCGCCAGCTGTGTGCCCCTCTTCCTGTGGCTGCCCCAAGATGTCCTGCGCTCCGGCTGGCTGCAGGAGCTGCTAGCCACACTGGGCCGTGTGGTCCCCAAGTCGGTGGAGATGGAAGTGGTCCGGGCCTACCAGGGCATCTTGGTGGAGCTGGCCCGGGCCAGCCAACCCTGCCTGGAGATGATCCAGCAGCACCAGGGCCTGGAGCTAGCCAGCCTTTATGGCATGGCGGCCTTGGAGCAGTGCCTCTCGGAGCAGTGAGCCCGTCGGGGGCATGCGTGCGTGGTGGTAGGAGAAAAAGGAAATAATCGTGTTTTCCCTGAAGCAGTTTGACCATTCTGTTTCACGCAGGTGGATGTTCTGTCATCGGTAGGGCATGAGAAATGGCAGGCCTCTCTCCTTCCCAGATGGCTGCGCAAAGTTATAAAACGCGACGTGATCTCGGTTATATATTCACTTACTTACCTAACTTATTTATTTATTTATTTGTTCTGCTTTCTGTTGCCGTGCCGCCTCTCCGAGCAGAAAAAAAAGCCCTCTCCAGGGCAGCTCACATAGGCACCACGTTACAACCAAGTTTAAAAAAAAAAAAATTAAAAGAGCAGCGTAGAACAAAATCAAGACCAGCAATCCACAGTTTAAAAAGATAATGAATTCCGTCCCAACATCATGAATTAAAATATCAAAAAAGGTCTCAGAGACCTGTTTAAATGATAATCATCCTAATACTAATCCTAAAGAGGAGGCCAGGAGTATGTCTGTGGCTGGGAGTTCCACAAAGAGGGGACCACCACTCAAAAGTCCAATGATGTTGTCTTAACTGCATGTTTCCTAGCTCTCTGTGATAATCGTAGAGTAACCTGAAGCAAAAGTCTTTACCTGCTGGCAGTCACACAACCGCACAATGTATGCCAATGCACGCCAGTGCTGCTCAGTCAGCTCGAATGCACTGTGACGGAAGCTCGTTTTGCTCTGGAGAGGAAGGAAGCGGGTACGAGAGGGGCTCTGGCAGCCTCCTTGTGCTTTGGGAGGGAAGGAGGGAGAGGGGATTTGCGCTCTCTGTCCCCACGATGGTTCCCCAAGTGTCCTTTGTTAGCCTTGCCCTGAAACCACCAAAGGGCACCATGGGCCACTCTCAGGCCATCCAGTCATTGGTTGCCTCAGGACTTTCGACGTTGTCGAAGCTCTTTTCTTGAGGATGCCAAGATAATTTTTTGCTCTTGCTCATTTAATTCTGATGATTTATAAGCAACCTTTTAAGGATTCAGGATTCTTCCAAGGCAGCTTATGGTTGAACTCTAAACTACCAAATAATAATAAAATGGTTTAATATGACATCAGCCAAAGCAGCTGGTGTCCGTTCGCGCGTTTTGATTTGGGTTGCTCATAAAACAAATGTAGACCCCGCTTTTGAAGCCAAAAACAAACGAATCATCCACCCAAGTGGCCTACAAATTTTTTAAAAAGGAAATGAGAAACTATTTAAATAGAAGTAAAAACCAATCCAAAAACAAAAACCAGCGGGGAAGGGGAAGGGCAGTCTAGACGGAGGAGGCCTCACCTTTCTCTCCAACTGGCCTTCCCCTTCCAACCGGGCGGTTAGTGGTAGGTGGCCCTGTGCAGGAAGAGTACAAGATGTGGCAACAACAAGAGCAGGGAGAAGGGATTCCCTTCGAATCAGCCGCTGTTTGCTGGAAAAGAGATGCTTTCCTGGGCCACATAGTTTTAACAGTGGGATCTAAACTCTCCGGACTGTGAACGCTTGCTTGTTTTGGCTTCTCTGTATTTGTTCAGCATGGAGGCTCCTGCATGCAGCCGCTCAATATTATGTTCCTGAACCTGGGGCAGGATCGGCTCCTGGACCTCAGGCCATGGCTCATTCTCCTGGTGTTTTTGGTTCAGTAAATAAATGTTTTGTCTTGTAATCCAAAGTCTGGTTTCAGTTGATGCGCGTCTCTCCTTTACCACTCAGTTTTTTCCACTTGGAACGGAGACCTCAAAGAAAGTAGCCTTATAATTTATTTACAGAGCCCCATTGGTGGATATAAAAAGTAAAAGTTTCCCCTGACATTAAGTCTAGTTGTATCCGACTCTGGGTGTTGGTGCTCATCTCCATTTCTAACCTGAGGAGCTGTCCTTGTCCGTAGACATCTCCAAGGTCATGTGGCTGGCATGACTGCATGGAGCACTGTTACCTTCCTGCAGAAGCGATACCTATTGATCTCACATTTGCATGAATTCAAACTGTTAGGTTGGCAGAAGCTGGGCCTAACAGCGGAAGCTCACTCTGCTCCCAAGATTCAAGCTACCGACCTTTTGGTCAGCAATTTCAGCAGCTCAGTGGTTTAACCCACTGTGCCACCAGGCTCATTGGTGGATATAGTGCTCTACAAAGAAGAAGAAAAAGGCTTTATTTATATTCTGCCCTATCTCCCCAAAGAGTAGCAAGAATATGCATAATCTTAAATACACGTGCACACAAATGAGAAGGAAGGAGTAAGGCAAATGTAAACTATAATAGCCGTTTCATATCCCAATAGGATAGAAATAAATATAATAATACAGTCATAAAGCAGTTCAATGGAAAACATTATTTTCCAAAGTTTTTTTAGGAGTTTTGGTTTAATATTATTTCATACCATGTTGTGGAGCCCCCGGTGGCGCAGTGGGTTAAACCCTTGTGCCAGCAGGACTGAAGACCGACAGGTCGCAGGTTCAAACCTGGGGAGAGGCGGATGAGCTCCCTCTATCAGCTCCAGCTCCTCATGCGGGGGCATGAGAGAAGCCTCCCACAAGGATGATAAAAACATCAAATCAGGCGTCCCCTGGGCAACGTCCTTACAGATGGCCAATTCTCTCACACCAGGAGTCACTCCTGACACGACCAAAAAAAGGTACCATGTTAAAATATGCATTATAAACAAAAAATAAAAAATACATAACATCTCAAAGTATTGGATGCCTTCTGGCCAAGTAAGGACTCAAGCCCTAATCTTCAGTCATGACCCAAGCCTCAAACCGCTGCTTCATAGTGGGCCTCTATCTTAATATACAAGATAATGAAACCATTTTAAACCAAATCTCCAAAAGCTTTGGAAAACACTTAAATTGGGAAGTAACAATCCACAAACATTTGGGGAGGCAATTCCAAGCAGTGAGGAGAAATGACTTAAGTGGAAAACCCTTGGTTGAATGAGAAGACAGGAATTAGTAGAATATAGATCCTAAGCAAGATAGTAAAAAGAAATGATAGGTGAAGGCTACATCCTAGTTAGGTCATGCAGGACTTTAAAAGTGAATGCAAAATGCTTGTGCTGTATCCTACAAGGAATAAGGTCTATTGCAGGGAGGAAAACAAACAAGGATGATTCTGGTGCTTTTAAGACTAACCGTTTTCCTTTGGTTACGGGTTTTGCGGACAGAAGCCCATTTCATCAGAGGCATGGCGTGTTTGCTGGACTGCAGCCCACTTCATCAGATGCACATTGCTGCATCCTTGGCAAGTGTTTCTGTGCATGCTGGGAGTGAGGGAGTGCAGGAATGAGGTGGCAACAGGTGCTAGCAGATGACCCATTTGAGGAGCCATGGGGAGGGAGCAAGGTTGCCCTGGCAGAAATAAGATGAAGATGGATACAGTGATAGAATAGCCTTAGTCTAGGAGAAGAGATAAAAGAGATTAACCCCTCAGCAGGACTTGAGAAAGTAAAGATGCGAAATTGCCAAGTAGAAAAAATGGATTTTAACACTGGTCAGAAAATGTGATGATACAGACATATTTGGGTTCAACTACAAAATATTTCACTGCGTAGGTAAGCAACTCTGTGGATTAAAGGGCTGCCATGAAAACAATGACCTGCTGGCACATATTGCCATTGCCATCTTTCCCAACAATACATAAATACTATGTGTATTATGGGCCACGCTGGTCCAAAAGCCAATGTTCATAGGAGAGTTTCCATAAAAGAAAATAATGGTTTAATCCACTGGGCATAGATATGGCTTTGTTCTCTGGCACATGAGAAGATAACCTGCAGGTCCATCGCATTGGATCGATGAAGGCACACTGGGTACAGGAACAGATGGTCCTGGAACAAACCAAAGGGGAAGCAAACCTGCATTTAATCCAAACTGGTGTATTCTTGAGCAAGGTGCAATGTGTTGCACTCCAAGCCTGGGAATCACTTCTGTGTTTAACACACAGTCCAGTCCAAGGTAAAATAGCAAAGCAGTTTATTGAAGAATATATGAAAAGCAATTCAGCAAAATAGTATAAGAAGCCAAAGTCCAAATAGCAGGATAAATCCACAGAAATCAAAATATATGAGTAGGATCGAAAAGCAGGAATACAAAAGGAGAATAAATCCAAAACATGAGATTCAGGAACGGTCCTCAAAAACTTGGAATATTGAACAAAAAGGAAACATGGAACAAGAAATCCTTTTAAGTTCTATACTGAAACACCAATGTTGCTTCAACTGGCGGTCTAGCTAATATAGACAGAAAACCATGCCTTCTCTCCAGGGAAACTGAGAAGGACTTCTTGGCTAATAGGTGTCTTGACCTTCATAAGTTCTTCTGAGAAGCTGTGTGTCTGCCTGGAAGAAAGGAAGGAAGGAAGGGGCTTGGATTAGATGTCTTTTGGGGTTCCTTTCCCACTTTGGGACTCTAGGATGGAATAAGCAGGAGTGGGGTGGCCCTCTACCAGGACAGGCTTGGGTGGTGCTTTATCTGCCTGGAAGAAGAGGTTGGGCTGGATGGCCTTTAGGGTTTCCTTCCTTCACTTGGGACTCTCTGATGCCACTGGTGCCAGGGACGGGGTTTTCCCAGGATCCTCCCATTTTTTAAAAGGGTGGGGTCTTGGGGATTCCCTTCTGGGGGTCTCCTCACCTCGGAGTCCGCGAGGGGCCCTCTGGGAAGGGCGCAGCCCCCCAATATTCCTGATGCTCATGCTCCGGTCCCATTCCAAGCGGAGGAGGCGGTGGCAGGGTCAGGGCTCTGGCACAGCAAATCGTTGAAGGGCTGGGAAGGCTCCATCACCCCTCAACATGGAGACCCCAGCCCTTAGGAAAAAGAGAAGGAAGGAAGCCCCCCTCTTAGCTCTGCCTCCACTGCCTCTGCCTGTTTCTGACCTTGCTTCCCTAGCGAACTGCCTTTCTGGAATGTGGCCTTCAGACAGACCGCTCATTTTCAGGGCTTAAAATCTCTTGCTGGTTCTCCTGCTGACTTGCAGACCCAGAATCCCTAGTGTCATCAGGCTGACTAACAGACCCAGAATCCCCAGAGAGATCAGGTGCAGTCATAGAATCATAGAATCAAAGAGTTGGAAGAGACCTCATGGGCCATCCAGTCCAACCCCCTGCCAAGAAGCAGGAATATTGCATTCAAATCACCCCTGACAGATGGCCATCCAGCCTCACAATCAAAGACTGGATTACAGCACAAGGAGTCAACAATGCCATCACTTTTGTATGAAAATGACATATTGTTATGGAAATCCAACCCAATCACATCAAAATAATAATTATTATATATTTATTTATGTATTACCCACCCCACCTTTTGGCTCAGAGTAGGGCACAACATTGTCAAATACATCTATAAAATCACATATTAAAATGCAATCATAAAAGCATATATTAAAACAAACAAAACACCTGAGACAAGACACAGAAGACAATATAAAAGAAAAAAAAGGATCAGATGAAAGGAAAGCATACATCTAGAACTGTGGTTTAGAAAAATGACAAGAATGTGACAAAGGCAACAATATTAATTCTGATGCCAGTAGGTCCATTGGAGCAGTGAACTCATCTATATATATAAAATCCAAAAGGGCGTTGTTAGGGGGCGCAAAACGCGAAAATCCCCGGACGAAAAACCACCAAACTTGGCGTACGCATACTTCAAACCACAAGGTATGCAGAACACTCATCACAACTCAAAAAAACATAACAAACTCACAATTACACAACCAAACGGAGCATGCGCAGAGGAGTCCCGGCGCGAGTCGCCCAACGCACGCACATGGCCGCACCACGCCCCTTCTGCGCAAGCCATGCCCCTCCCATCGCCGCCCCGCCCCTTCCCCCATGCCAAACCGAGTGCGGACTAGGTGCCGATGCTAAAGCCCCGGCCTGGGAGTGGGAGCTCGCCCGCCTGTGCGCGCTGGGTGCCAGCCTGGTGTACGTGCAGCACGGGGGCCTGTCCACCTTCCACGGCCCCGGACAGCTGGTGGCCTTCCCGGGGCTGGACCAGCGGAGGCTGCCCGGGAAGCCCCCGCTGCGTGCCTTCGTGGCCCGCCCCGGAGAGGCCGCCACCCGCCTCTCCCGAGGACAGCCCTTCGGCCTCCGCCACGCCCGGCCCAGGCCGCCCCCGCACACCGGCATCTGGCTCCAGGAAAGGAAGGACGCCGCCATTGGGGACGATGAGGAACGGGAAGGAGGGAAGGAAGCGGGTGAGGAAAGGAAGGACGGACGGAAATGAGGGGAAGGGGTGTAAATAGGAAGGAAGGAAGGAAGGAAAGAAAGAAAGAAAGAAGGAAAGAAGGAAAGAAAGAAGAAAAGTGGCAAGGGGAAGGGAAGGTGTAGGTAGGAAGGAAGGAAGGAAGGAAGGAAGGAAGGAAGGAAGGAAGGAAGGTATGTCAGAGAAGAAAGGTAGGAAATAAACAAAAGGAAGGAAGGGGAAGAGAAAGTGTATGAAAAAAGGAAGGAAGGAGAAGTTGGGAAAGTATATGAGGGAAGAAAGGTAGGAAAGAAAGAAGAAAGAGAGAGTAGGAGCATGGGAAAGAAGGGAGAAAGGAAGGAAGGAAGAAGAAAGGAGCGGAAGGGAAGGTGTAGGAACGAAGGAAAGGAAGGAAGAAAGGACAGAAGAAAAGGCAAGGGAGGAAAGAAAGCAAATGAAGAAGAGAAAGGGAGGAAAGGAAGGAAGGAAGGAAGGAAGGAAGGAAGGAAGGAAGGAAGGAAGGAAGGAAGGAAGGAAAGAAAGAAAGAAAGAAAGAAAGAAAGAAAGAAAAGGAAGTATGGAACTACAGAGCGAAGGAAGGAAGGAAAGAGAAAGAGAGGGAAGAAAGGAGACAAAGAGGAAGGAAAAGAAAAAGGGAGGAGGAAGGAAAGAGGTACAGAAGGAAGGAGGAGAGAAGGAAAGAAAAAAGGGAAGGGAGGAAAGATGCAGCTAAGGAAAAAGAGAAAGAAGGAGGGAAGGAAAGAAATAAGGAGAAGGAAGGATGAAAGCAAACAGCTAAGGAAGGAAGTAAACAGGTAGAGAAGGAAGAAAGGAAAGAAGAAAACTGAATGAAGGAAGGAGTGAAAGAAGCAGAGAAAGAGGGAGAGAAGGCTGGCCACAGCAACGTGTGGCGGGTAAAGCTAGTGTTTTATAGGATCCATTCTGGCTTTTCATGGGACCTCTCCATGGTGCTGAATTCTATCCCCAAACTAGATTCAGCACCTTGGATATGTCCTATTAAAACCCAGCATGGCTCCAGCTCTCGGAAGCAAAAAAGGGGCTGTTATCATTGCAAAGCAGATAAGAAATTATTCTCCTTCGATAACATCAGAATCACATGTCTGATAAATTTGAAGGATTGCTTCTTGCGTTTTTTAAAAAATGTTTTAATTCATGTTAATCACTGCAGAACCTGCAAGTCCTTTTCAGCCGCTTGGTGGCAGCCAAACCAAACCAACCATTAGTGTAGCTGAAAATACAGTTTCTAAGCAACAGAACCACCCTAGCCATGACTTTGCTGTTCTTGAGGAAAAGATTCTATGAGAAAGTAGCTTGCAAAAATAATAATAATAAGCTGCAGTGAGAGCATGATCCCACAGAGCATGGGAACGTACATTTGAAGCTCCAGAATAATGCGCAAGATAGGAAGAAAACAGCGGCAATGAGGTATCTGGAATACGTGAGTCTCCTGAAGAGCAACTGGGAGGAAGCCAATAAAATAGGGAACATTACATTCAGAGCAGTAACACAAAAGAAATCACGGTGATAAAAGACGAACAATACATTCTTGGATTATGGTTCTGATGCAAGGAGTAGGATATATCCAGCTTTTTCCCATTACGGCGCAAAAATGCACTGAGGAATTGTGATGCAGGTCCAGCTTCTAGTTTTCTCACCTTGCTCATTGATGGGAAAAGCCATCCTCTTTATGGGTTGCTGTAAGTTTTCTGGGGTGTATGGCCATGTTTCAGAAGCATTCTCTCCTGACGTTTCACACACATCTATTGCAGGCATCGTCATAGGTTGTGAGGTCTGTTGGAAACAAAGCAAGTGGGGTTTATATATCTGGGGGATGTCCAAGGTGAGGGAAAGAACTCTTGTCTGTTGGAGGCAATTTTCAAGAGACCTTGCAACCTCTGAGGGTGCCTGCCATAGATTTGGGCAAAATGTCAGGAGAGAATGCTTCTGGTACATGGCCATACAGCCTGGAAAACTCACAGCAACCCAGTGATTCCAGCCATGAAAGCCTTTGACAACACATCCTCTTTATGTCTCTTTGAATCTGAACGGACCACCTTCACCCCACTTCTGGCTCTTAATATGGGCTAGAAGGGCATTTACAATCTTGGGCATAGCACCACAAGACTATAGGACACAGAATTTCTGAATACGGAGCAGTTGCGTGTCTTCAAGATATTTTGAGCTTATGGACACCCTAAAATGACCATTACAGAATATTACGTGCAAAATGTGTTCAAACTGGCTTTGCTTTTGCCATCCTTGAGGCTGAGAGAATGTGACTTGCCCAAGATCTGTGGTTACAAGAACAAGTGCAGATTCAAACCCTGGTCTCTAAAGTCATATTGGAAGCCCAGTGCTCAAATGGTCATTACACCACACTGGTCCTCGAATGGTCAGGCACAGATCCATAACTCCAGGTCATAAACCAGTAAGTAAGTAAAATAATAATAATAATAATAATAATAATAATAATAATCTTTATTTATTATTTATTATTATTATTTCCGGCACTTATACCCCGCCCTTCTCATCCCCGAGGGGGGACTCAGGGCGGCTTACACAACGAGGCACCATTCCGCGCCCATAAAATTACAGTTATACAAAATGACAATCATAATTGAAACAATTAAAACAGTTATCATAGATAAAACCACAATGCAATTAACAATCAATAACAACCTATAGAACAATTCACGTGTTCAGCATTCGTCTTTCCGGGTTCCAGGTCCCATTCCATTATGCCTTTCCTAGATAGTGTCAATTCTTTACCTGCTCATTTGCCAAACGCTTGGTCCCACATCCATGTTTTGAGTTTTCTCCTAAAGGAGAGGAGTGAGATTGCTGTTCTGATTTCCCCGGGGAGCGAGTTCCACAGGCAGGGGGCCGCCACCGAGAAGGCCCTGCTCCTCGTCCCCGCCAACCTCACTTGTGACACTGGTGGGGTCGAGAGCAGGGGCCCCCCGGCCAATCTTAAACTCCAGGGTGGGACGTAAAGGGAGATCCGTTCGGACAAGTACACTGGGCCAGAGCCGTATAGGGTTTTGTAGGTCAAAACCAGCACTTTGAATTGTGCTCGGAATTGGATCGGCAGCCAGTGGAGCTGGCACAACAGGGGGGTGGTATGCTCCCTGTATGCTGCTCCGGTGAGCAATCTGGCTGCCTCTCGCTGAACTAGCTGAAGTTTCCAAGCAGTCTTCAAAGGCAACCCCACGTAGAGTGCGTTGCAGTAATCTAATCGGGATGTAACAAGAGCGTGGACCACCATCTCCCCAGGGGGACTCAGGGCAGCTTACATGAGGCCAAGCCCAACAATACAACAATGCAAGTAAACAACATACAACAACAGTAAAATGTAAAATAAAAATAAAATACAAAAAATATAAATAAACATCAACAATATAAAATCACAATAATTTAAACACAAGAGAATAAATCACACTGTGCAGGTTTCCCCTGACATTAAGTCTAGTCATGTCCAACTCTGGGGGGTAGTGCTCATCTCCATTTCTAAGCTGAAGAGCCAGTGTTGGCTATAGACTCCTCCAAGGTCATATGGCCAGCATGACTGCATGGAGCACCATTACCTTCCTGCAGAAGCAGCACCTATTGATCTACTCACATTTGCATGTTTTCAAACTGCTAGGTTGGCAGAAGACGGGGCTTACAGCAGAAGCTCACCCCACTCCCCGGATTAGAACAGCCAACCCTTTGGTCAGCAAATTCAGCAGCTCAGCAGTTTAATCTGCTGTGCTACTAGGGAGCCCTTACAGTAAGCGCAACATAAACGGCAGCCGTTGTGTCCAGTTTAGCAGTAGCAGGTCAGTAGAATGGTGAATCCACTCCAGGTTTTCCTTTCGGCTTATGGGACCTCTCTAAGGTACTGAAACCCATACCTCAATTGATTAAGTACCTGGGACAGTTCTTTGAAAACAAGGCAAAACCTGGAATGGATTTCTGCTGACATGGCTGCTACCAGTCACCTCATTTGGATGCTCTTCCCATCTAATATGTGATAAGGTCACATTGAGCACACTCTTGAGGGTATTCTAGGGCTCCACTGTATCCACACTACACAATTATAAAGGTTTGATATCACTTTAATTTCTATGGCTCCATCCTATACAATTATGTGCTTTGGTAGGAGCCCCCGGTGGCGCAGTGGGTTAAAGCTCTGTGCCGGCAGGACTGAAGACCGACAGGTCGCAGGTTCGAATCCGGGGAGAGGCAGATGAGCTCCCTCTATCAGCTCCAGCTCCTCATGCGGGGACATGAGAGAAGCCTCCCACAAGGATGATAAAACATCAAAATCATCCGGGTGTCCCCTGAGCAACGTCCTTGCAGACGGCCAATTCTCTCACAACAGGATGCTCCTGACACGAAAAAAAAGTGCTTTGCTGAGTGATTTTAAACATTCTGCAAGAGAACTCTGGTGCTGTAGTTCTGGGGAATTTTCTAAAGATTTCCAGCATAGAAATCAAAATACCTCCCAATGCTATAAATTCCAGGATACATATTACCTACAGATAATCAAATCTGCAAATTGGGACTTATACATGTTTGCATTTTGGGTTGACGAGAGTTTTCCGGGCTGTATGGCCATGTTCCAGAAGCATTTTCTCCTGACATTTTGCCCACATCTATGACAGGCATCCTCAGAGGTTGTGAGTTCTGTTGGAAACTAGGAAAAGCATTTTGCTTTTCATAATGTGCCACTAGATGTCACTCTTATGTTATAGAAAGGATTTCTCGCCCTAGAAGAAGAAAACTTTCCTCCAGGTACCCAATAACATACAAAATACAAATGTATTTTGCAAATTTTGTCTGTTTGTTAGAAATGTAATACAATTGACTGGTTGCCCTGACACGACAAATAAATACCCAATAACATCTCTTGGTTTTAGACTAAATGTAAATAACAACAACAACAACAACAACGTTTGCTCCTGTGCTTCATGGAGCAAAGGCCCGTAAATCTACCCAGGCTTGTTTCATCTATACACAAATATATATGCATGTATGTATAGGTATTTTTCTCCAAGACCCAAAACTTATTGTCAGATTTCTTGAGTTATGGAGTTGTAGTTCACTTACATCCAAAGATCACTGTAGACTCAAACAATGATGGATCTGGACCAAACTTGGCACAAATACTCAATATGCCTAAATGTGAACACTGGTGGATTTGGGGGAAAATAGACCACAACATTTGGGAGTTGTATTTGCTGGGATTTATAGTTCACCTACAATCAAAGAGCATACTGAACCCCACCAATGATAGAATTGGGCCAAGTTCCCACACAGAACCCACATGACTAACAGAAAATACTGTGTTTTCTGATGGTCTTTGACGACCCCTATCACAACCTCCTTGTGACCCCCCTCCCCCAGGGGTCCCGACCCCAGGTTATTTATTTATTTATTTATTTATTTGCTACCATTTGTATACCACCCCTCTCAGCCCGCAAGCGACTCAAGGTGATTCACAAGGCAACAATTCAATGCCAACAACATTATAAAAACATTTTAAACATTTAAAAGCATTAACATATTAATTAAGACCATAACAATTAATAAAAACAAATTATTTCGTCTCCTAGATTAAAATGTAATTCGATCTTATAGTCCAGTTGTTCCACAATCCTATGCCTGTTACACTGCCTTTTCAAACGCCTGCTCGAACAGCCAGGTTTTGACTTTCTTTTGGAAAGTGAAAAGGGAGGGAGCCAATCTAATGTTCCTAGGAAGGGGGTTCCATAGCCGAGGGGCCACCACTGAGAAGGCCCTGTCTCTCGTCCCCGCAAACGTATTTGTGACGCAGATGGAGTTGAGAGCAGAGCCTCCCCAGACGATCTTAACATCCTAGATGGTTCAAAAGGGGAATAGTTTTAGAAGAATAGTTCAAATCCTCATATTTTTTGGAAAGTGATGATGTTTCTGTACTTTAGTTGTATAGATAGATAGATAGATAGATAGATAGATAGATAGATAGGAAAGATAGATGATAGATAAATGAGAGAGATGACAGGTGGAGAAAGAGATCAGATAGAAAGATGACAGCTAGATGAGGGAGAAAAATATGAGAGATGACAGAGGTAGATAGATTGCTAGATAGATAGATAGATAGATAGATAGATAGATAGATGAGAGAGAGATGACAGAGAGATTGAGAGAGGAATGAGATATATAGATGATTGATAGATGAGAAAGAGAGAAAGTTGAGAGAGATGATAGATAGATAGATAGATAGATAGATAGATAGATATTAGATAGATAGATAGATAGATAGATAGATAGACAGACAGACAGACAAGATAGATAAGACCAGTGGTTCTCAACCTGGGGTCCCCAGATGTTTTTGGCCTTCAATTCCCAGAAATCCTAACAGCTGGTAAACTGGCTGGGATTTCTGGGAGTTGTAGGCCAAAAACATCTGGGGACCCCAGGTTGAGAACCACTGGATAAGACCACTGGATAAGATAGATGATAGACAGATAAATGAGAGAGAGATGACAGAAAGATTGAGGGATAGATGAAAGGTCATAGATAGATGAGAGAGTGAAATATGATCAATAGATAGATAGATAGATGATAGATAGATAAATGAGAGAGAGAGATGACAGATTGCGAAAGAGATGAGATATATAGATGATTGATAGATGATATAGAGAGAAAGATGAGAGAGATGATAGATAGATAGATAGATAGATAGATAGATAGATAGATAGATAGATAGATGATAGATAGACAGACAGACAGACAGACAAGATAGACAAGATAGATAGATAGATAGATAGATAGATAGATAGATAGATAGATAGGAGAGATGACAGAAAGATAGAAAGTGATGAGATATAAAGGTGATAGATGAGAGAGAAATATAAGAGAGATGGTTGATTGATTGATAATATAGATAGATAAATAAGAGAGAAAGATGACAGAGAGATTGAGAGAGAGATGAGATATATAGATGATTGATAGATTAGATAGAGAGAAAGTTGAGAGAAATGATAGAGATAGATAGATAGATAGATAGATAGATAGACAGACAAGATAGATAAGATAGATAGATGATAGATAGATAAATGAGAGAGAGAGATGACAGACAGATTGAGGGATGAGATATAAGGTGATAGATGGGAGAGAGAAAGATACGAGAGATGACAGATAGATGGATCAATGGATCGATTGATGGATAGAGATCGAGAGAAAGATGAGATATATAGATAGATGAGAGAGAGAGAAAGATGAGAGAGATGACATAGATAGATAGATAACTAGATAGATAGATAGATAGATAGATAGATAGATAGATAGATAGATAGATAGATAGATAGATGAAAGGTGACAGAGAGAGAAGACCGGATGGATGGATGGATTATTTTTCTTTTGGTAAGCAAAGACAGAAATGGCTTTATATGAGGTAGATGGGGCATTAAAAGGTGGGAAATCATTGCAAAACAGCAAGTCTGATCCAATTTGGGCAAATGGAACAGATCAGTGCAGAAACCAGGCAAGAACCATGGCAAAATTCATTTGCCATGTTATCTTTGCCAGAAAAAGAATTTAAAATAGCAATAATAAACAGTGGCAGGAAAGAGCCTCTCCCTCCTTCTCCCACTTTTGTGGCTCCCTTTTAATGCCATATTTAATGGAAATAAATTAGAATAAACAGCCAGCCCTCAATGACGCTCTAAAGACAGGTGGCAGCGCAATATTAAAAGAAAGGAATAAAAATGCATTTAATGAGCATTGTTAATTAAACCTGGAATTCAAAGAAGGCCCGAGTTGTGGGAATTCAGAGGAAAAAATGAAAATGAAGGGAGCCATCGCTCGGGGCAGGAAGAGTGAAATGAAATTAAATTTAATGTGGGATTCTGTTTGTTAATGTCGCTCAGACATCAGGGTTTATTACTGCTTCGGCTAAAGGGTGGTGGGTTATCCCCCCCTTCTTTGCTTTACATGCAAATGACCTTCCCTGTCTCCATGGTATTAATTATTATTATTAATTGTTATTAATAAAATAAATAGAAAATAATAATGCTTAATAATAGCAAATAATATAATTATAATAGTAAATAACGGTGATTATTATTGATAATAATAACTAAAATAATAATAATAATTTTAATAATAATTTTATTACCCGCCTCTTTCTGATTAGATTGGGAGATTTCTGTAAAATCAGTAACACCAATAGTGTGTCTACACTACGCAATGGATTTAATGCAGTTTGATACCACTTGAACTGTCAAGACTATGAGATCATAGAAGTTGTAGTTCCACAAAGTCTGCTGAAAGAGTCCCAGTGTCTCCCCAGACTGGAATCCCGGTGTCCCACAGCATGGAACCAGGTCTGTTAAAGTGGTATCAAACTGCATTAAACACTGCAGTGTAGATGCATCTAAAATGACTCAAAAGGACGCCCATGCCCTACGACTGCCACTTTTCTTCTTTTCCTATTGCCTTCAGCTTTATACTGATGCATTGTCTATTATACTTTATATGCATTGTTTTCCAATGAATTCAGAGTGTAATAGCTGAGTCCTTTTTGGCTTCTAGGGAAAGTTTAGCCTAGATGATGTACTGTGACTGTGATTGTATTGACGACTTGGCTTGTAAAATGTGATGATAATGTTTTTATTGTACTTATTTTAACCTGTAATGATGATGCATTGTGTTGTTTTTGTATATTATTGTATACAAACACATGTTGTGAACCGGCCTGAGTCCCTCCTTGGAGGTGAGAAGACCAGTATACAAAACTTCCAAATAAATAAATAGATTTATTCTTGGACTAAACTTAGGGTTTTGTCCTTTTGGGAGTCCAAATGAGCATCATTCTCCTGCAGGACATCTCAGATGAGTTGGCTTTCTATATATTAGCTTTCTTCACTTTCGCAACTGTTTGTAGACATCACAAATACAATGGTTTTGGGGTTCAAAGAGTTGCATTTAATGCCTTCTTGCCCCTCATGTTTCTCCTAAAAACTTCAAGGGTCTCAAAGCCATTTCTCCATCTCCAAGATGCAAAGAGGCGCCCCATCAAGTTACTTCTGGTTTGGAAAACCCGTTTTTCTTTTCTTTTCCCTCCAATGAAATTAAGGAATTCAATCCCACCTTCCTCTGGAGATGTAGTTCCTTATTATTTTTGAGGGAAGGGCAATACATTTTTTAAAAATCATAGTGAAAATGTTTCTTGGATCATAACATTGTATTTAGGCTACATGTGATACATGAGCCACATATTTTCCCATAGCTCCAACCAACTTGATGTTACAGAAAGAGAGTAGAAAGATAAATAGAGATAGATAATAGATGGTACTGCTATTACAAAACCGTTCTTTGGGAGGCACAAGAGTCCATCTAACATACTAAGAGTGTAGTGTCTTGGCTTTTATATCTTCTTCCATATGATTCTCAATATGCTGCAATATTCTTTCTCCCAGTTAATCTCCAAGACCGCTTTGCAATCAGGTAGATAGAACAGAATAGTCTATCTATCTATCTATCTATCTATCTATCTATCATCTATCTATTCCGTTCTAGCTACCTGATAAATAGATAGATAGATAGATAGATAGATAGATAGATATAGATATAGATATAGATATAGATATAGATATAGATATAGATATAGAGAGACAGAACAATACAGATACAGAGAGACAAACAGGTGTGTGTGTGTGTGTGTGTGATAGACAAATTGATAGACAGACAGACACAAAAAGATAGATAATAATAATAATAATAATAAATGACAGATTGATAGACAGACACAGAGAAATACCGAAAGATAGCTAGATGGATAGCTATATGTAAATATATTATTTATTTGTTTATTTATTTATTACCCACCCTCTCTCCCCGAAGGGACTATTAAATAATAATAATAAGAGATAGACAGACAGACAGACATGGAGATACAAATAGATAGATAGATAGATAGATAGATAGATAGATAGATAGATAGATAGAGTTCAATATAATGATAGTAGTAGATCGATAGACAGACAGACATGGAGATATAGATAGACAGACAGACAGATAGATAGGTAGATGGATAGATAGATGTAAATAATAATAATAATAATAATAATAATAATAATAACAATAATAATAAGTGATAAATAGACAGACATGAAGATACAGATGATAGATAGATAGATAGATAGATAGATAGATAGATAGATAGATAGATAGAATAATAGATGGCTTATAGAGACAAAAAGACATGGAGATATAGACAGTAGATAGATAGACAGAGGCATAGAGAGAGACAGTCATGGAGATTAGATAGATAGATGATAGATAAACAGAGACAGACAGAAAGACATGAAGATATAGATAGATAGATAGATAGATAGATAGATAGATAGATAGATAGATAGACAGACAGACAGATAGATAGAGGCATACAGACAGACACATGGAGTTTAGAGAGAGAGAGATTGATAAACAGAGACAGACAGAAAGACATGAACAGATAATAGATAGATAGTTAGATAGACAGAGGCATAGAGACACACACACACATGAAGTTTAGATAGATAGATAGACAGACAGGCAGGCAGGCAGGCAGGCAGGCAGCAGGCATACAGACAAACAGACAGACAGACAGACACATGGTTTAGATAGATAGATAGATAGATAGATAGATAGATAGATAGATAGATAGATAGATAGATAGATAGGCAGGCAAGCAGGCAAGCAGGCAGGCATACAGACAGACACATGGTTTAAATAGATAGATAGATAGATAGATAGATAGATAGATAGATAGATAGATAGATAGATAGATAGAGACAGAAGAACAGAGATAGTAGAGAGATGATAGATATATGCAGAGACAGATATAAGTCGATAAAGAGAGAGACTGACAGTGCTGCTGGTTGGAAGACATAGTTGTGCCTCTGAGCATATCCAGAGTGTTGGCTTTCTAAACTACCTCCTTCCAATCCCTTTTTTCCTGGCAGAAGCCTCTGCTCCCTTCTTGGTTTGGGCTGCAACTTCCAAAGAGGCGGAGTTGTGTTTGTAGGGGGAAGGCAATATATCCCCCCCCCCCCCGCCGCCCGAAAAGAAGAGAGAGAGAAAAAAAACCTATCACAGCCAGCAAAAGGGAGGAGTGGACCCCCCAATTTCCCCCGAAGGCTCAAGAGGAAAGGGTGTTTTGCATGCCTCCCAGATGCCAAGACAGCTGCGGTTCCCCCTCGACACCCCTCTCCCAAGTCTTTCTTTCTCTCTCTCTCTCTTTCCTTTTAAGTGGGTCTTTTTTTAAAGATGCCCAAAGAGGGTTGCAACTTTGGAGCTTCACTTTAAGCCTCCCCCAAAACAACTAGTTGGATCCGTCGGCAGAAGGAGGCACGAAGGGGAAACCCGATTCTATTTCGTTTAGAAATATTGAGAAAGATTATTTGTATTTTTTAAGAAATCCAAATCTCCGCCTGGCAGTCGGGAAAATGCATTGGAAAACCGGGAATATCAAGGAGGAAAGGTACTACTTGCAGGTAAGGAAGCGCCGGGGAAAATCCCTCGTTTGGGTATTTCTATAGCGACTATAATACATATCAACACACAAATATGATATTGTATTGTATTATATTTAGATTATACTAGCTGGGGTTGTTAGAAGAAGGCATTGTTTGCTTTTGGATGCTGGGGAATATCATTTAAGTTTGGTCCAGATCCCTCGTTGGCTGGATTGAGTGCTCTCTGGATCAGGGAGAACTACAACTCCCACACACACAACACACACACACACACACACACACACACACATCTCGCATGCTGATACTATTATAATATACACACATATGCACATATTGCATGCTCATAATATATACCCCTCATGCTGATAGATAGATAGATAGATAGATAGATAGATAGATAGATAGATAGATAGATAGATAGATGGATGGATGATAGGATAGATAGATGATAGGATAGATAGATAGATAGATAGATAGATAGATAGATAGATAGATGATAGGATAGATAGATAGATAGATAGATAGATAGATAGATAGATAGATAGGATAGGATAGATAGGATAGATAGATAGATAGATAGATAGATAGATAGATAGGATAGATAGATAGATAGATAGATAGATAGATAGATAGGATAGATAGATAGATAGATAGATAGATAGATAGATAGATAGATAGATGGATGGATGATAGGATAGATAGATAGATAGATAGATAGATAGATAGATAGATAGGATAGATAGGATAGATAGGATAGATAGATAGATAGATAGATAGATAGATGATAGGATAGATAGATAGATAGATAGATAGATAGATAGGATAGATAGGATAGATAGATAGATAGATAGATAGGATAGATAGATAGAGAAAAGTATACAGCATGCAATACACATATAAATATTATCAGCTTGCTATAAATATACTATAAAAATAGCATATTTCAGCCTGACAGAGACATGTATCTATAGTATAAGAATCTCAGCATTTGTATTTGACCATATTAAGCTGATCATACAAAATAATATAAAATAATAGAAATATGTATACACAATGCATTCTCATATTGTTATAATATGCACATATACAATCTATATATATATATATATATACACAAAAATGCTCTGTGCATAATGAGTACCTTAAAAACGAAAGAATCAAGGAACGAAATCACACCAAATTTGGCAGCAAAACGTCTCACTACACAAGGAGTGACCATCACTCAAAAATTTATGCTTTTGTCATTTGGGAGTTGTAGTTGCTGGGATTTATAGTTCACCTGCAATCAAAAAGCATTCTGAACTCCACCAATGATGGAATGGGACCAAACTTGGCACACAGACCAATAGCAAATACTGGAAGGGTTTGGTGGGCATTGACCTTGAGTTTGGGAGTTGTAGTTCACCTACATCCAGAGAGCACTGTGGACTCAAACAATGGTGGATCTGGACCAAACTTGGCACGAATATTCCATATGCCTAAATATGAACACAGATGGAGTTTGGAGGAAATAGACCTTGACATTTGGGATTTGTAGTTACCGGGATTTATAGTTCACCTGCAATCAAAAAACATTCTGAACTCCACCAATGTTGGAATGGGACCAAACTTGGCACACAGACCAATAGCAAATACTGGAAGGGTTTGGTGGGCATTGACCTTGAGTTTGGGAGTTGTAGTTCACCTACATCCAGAGAGCACTGTGGACTCAAACAATGATGGATCCGGACCAAACTTGGCACAAGCGCTCAATACGCCCAAATAGGAACACAGATGGAATTTGGGGGAAATAGACCTTGACATTTGGGAGTTCTGGTCACTGGGATTCACAGTTCAAATACAATCAAAGACCATTCTGAACCCCACGAACGACAGAACTGGGGCAAACTTCCCACACAGAACCCCCATGACCAACAGAAAATACTTAAGGTCACCCAGTCCAACTCCCTTCACCAGGGCAAGAAAACGTAATCAAAGCCGTCCTGACAAAGAAGCATCCAGCCATAGATATAGAGACGAGATATATTTGATTCACACACATAGAGAAATAGTATCCTAGATTTGAAAGGGACCCTTAAAGAAGGACAATAATATGTTGCATGTTCCAGGGTGGACAAACCAGGCACTCTCCACATCAACACTGACATAGAAACAACAAGAAATACTGTTTACCCACAAGCATAAGGAAATTACATATATTAAAAACCAACACTTTCTCATCCCCTTTATTTTCCAGATCACTAGAATGGGCCACAGCAACGCGTGGCAGGGGACAGCTAGTATACTATAAAAATAGCATGGAATACACACATAATATGAAATATTTCAGCTTGACAGATACATGTATCTGTAGTATAGGAATTTCAGCATTTGTATTTGACTATATTAAGCTGATCATACAAAATAATATAAATATGTATACATAATGCATTCTCATATTGTTATAATATACACATATACAATATTATATATACACATATATAATATACAATATTATATATGTGTAGATAGATAGATATAAACAAAATACACACACATATATAATTATATCTATGCATATAATTTTATAATAATTAATTGTACATATAAACTACCTTATATAATATACTATAATATATATTATATAAATAATATGCTATTATAATATAGTAATTTTATATTATAAATAAATATAAGCTATTATAAAGTAATATATAATTGGGTCGTTGTAGGTTTTTTCGGGCTATATGGCCATGGTCTAGAGGCATTCTCTCCTGACGTTTCGCCTGCATCTATGGCAAGCATCCTCAGAGGTACAACCTCACTACCTCTGAGGATGCTTGCCATAGATGTAGGCGAAACGTCAGGAGAGAATGCCTCTAGACCATGGCCATATAGCCCGAAAAAACCTACAACAACCCAGTGATTCCGGCCATGAAAACCTTCGAATATATATATATATATATATATATAATTACATATTACTTTGATAATTATTTTAATAATTACTTTAATAATTATAATTATATATATTATATATTATATATAATTATATATTATATATTATAATAATAAGATATAAATATCATATTTATTTATAATATTATTTTCCATGCTATTATAATATAGTAATTTTTATATTATAAATAAATATAAGCTATTATAAAGTAATATATAATTATATATATCTATATATAATTACATATTACTTTGATAATTATTTTAATAATTACTTTAATAATTATAATTATATATATTATATATTATATATAATTATATATTACTTTATGATAGCTTATATTTATTTATAATATAAAAATACTATATTGTAATAGCATGGAAAATAGTATTATAAATAAATATGATATTTACATCTTCTTATTATATTATATTATAATAAATTATAATAAAATAAGATATAAATATAATATTATTTTCCATGCTATTTTTGTGTGATATATATAAAGAGAGAGGGGGGAGCCTGCTGATAATATTTATATGTGTATTGCATGCTGATACTTTCAGAATAGCTCTATGTAGCACATACTTACGATATATATTATATTATAATATTATATTATAATATTATATTATATGAAATTATATGAAATTATATTATATGAAATTATATTATATTATAATATTATATTATATGAAATTATATGAAATTATATTATATTATATGATATTATAATATTATATTATATGAAATTATATGAAATTATATTATATTATAATATTATATTATATGAAATTATATGAAATTATATTATATTATATGATATTATAATATTATATTATATTATATGAAATTATATTATATTATATTATTATATTATATTATTATACTATATTATATTATATTATAAGAAATTATATCATTAAAATTGTGTGTGTGTGTATGTCTCCGCTCATATTGTAATGCAAATCCACACTGATAGACTGGGATCTACTTCAGTGTAACCTGTGTTTACACTGCGGTAAATCCCAGTCTGTCAATGGGTCTACTCTACTGAGAAACCCACCAATGGCTTTCGGGTTCTGTTCGCCTGTCCGGAATGGAAGGCTTACTTCTGAATAAAGCAAGACAAATGGAGTGGAGGGGTCCCAATCCTAAAAAGGCACAATTGACCCGCTTCTCTTTCCTATTAAAATCAATGATCTGTGGGCTCTTAAAGGGAAACCGATGGAAGTTACTTTGCAACCGGTGTCTGTGGAAATCAACGCTTCCTAAAGAAGGAATGTCATGATTGTTCTAAAACATTAGGGTTGTCTCTGAATCATGATCACAGAAAAGGCACAGAGCAAAAGAGCTAGATAATATACCCTTATTATATAGTAAATGAAGACTACATAGATAGATAGATAGATAGATAGATAGATAGATAGATAGATAGATAGAGGAGTGTGAGGTGAAAGCCTCTGAGTCCCATTGCAATGCCTGCTTTGCTACTCTCTGGTTAGTAAGAATAGATAGGTAGATAGATAGATAGATAGATAGATAGATAGATAGATAGATAGATGAGTGTGAGGTGAAAGCCTCTGAGTTCCATCGCAATGCTTGCTTTGCTACTCTCTGGTTAGTAAGAATAGTTAGATAGATAGATAGATAGATAGATAGATAGATAGATAGATAGATAGATAGAGGAGTGTGAGGTGAAAGCCTCTGAGTCCCATTGCAATGCCTGCTTTGCTACTCTCTGGTTAGTAAGAATTGTTGGATAAATAGATAGATAGATAGATAGATAGATAGATAGATAGATAGATAGATAGAGAAGTGTGAGGTGAAAGCCTCTGAGTCCCATTCCAGTGCCTGCTTTGCTACTCTCTGGTTAGTAAGAATAGATAGATAGATAGATAGATAGATAGATAGAGGAGTGTGAGGTGATAGCCTTTGAAGCCCATTGATACGGTCACCCTAAGCCTTGGAAGTTGGTATTATTATTATTACAGAGATAATATCTAATGTAATATTATAGCCTTAGTTAATAAGAATGGATGGATGGATGGAGAGACGGGGGGAATGTGAGGTGATAGCCTTTGAGGCTCATTGATATGGTCACCTTAAGGCTTGGACGTTAGTATTATTATTATTACAGAGATAATATCTAATGTAGTATTATAGCCTTAGTTAATAAGAATGGATGGATGGATGGATGGATGGATGGAGAGAGCGGGGAGTGTGAGGTGATAGCCTTTGAGGCTCAGTGATATGGTCACCCTAAGCCTTGGACGTTGGTATTATTATTATTACAGAGATAATATCTAATGTAATATTATAGCCTTAGTTAATAAGAATGGATGGATGGATGGATGGATGGATGGGGGGGGGGGAGTGTGAGGTGATAGCCTTTGAGGATCATTGATATGGTCACCTTAAGGCTTGGACGTTAGTATTATTATTATTACAGAGATAATGTCTAATGTAATATTATAGCCTTAGTTAATAAGAATAGATGGATGGATAGATAGAAGAGTGTGAAGTTATAGCTTCTGAGTCCCATTGCATGCCTGCTTTGCAACTCTCTGGTTAGTAAGAATAGGCAGATTAGATAGATAGATAGATAGATAGATAGATAGATAGATAGATAGATGAGTGTGGAGTGATAGCCTCTGAGTCCCATTGCAATGCCTGCTTTGCAACTCTCTAGTTAGTAAGAATAGAATAGTAAAGTTCCATGTTACTGGTGTTAATTTAACACAATTAGAACTTCCATAGATAGACAGACAGACAGACAGACAGATAGAGATAGAGGAGTGTGAGGTGATAGCCTTTGAAGCCCATTCATAAGGTCGCTTTAAGGCTTAGAAGTTAGTATTATTATTATTACAGAGATAATATCTAATACTGTATAACATTATAGCCTTAGTTAATAAGAATGGATGGATGGATGGAAAGATAGATAGAGAGATAGAAGAGGTGATAGCCTCTGAGTCCTGTTGCAATACCTGCTTTTCTACTCTCTGGTTAGTAAGAATAGATAGATAGATAGATAGATAGATAGATAGATAGATAGATAGATGGAGGAGTGTGAGGTGATAGCGTTTTTTTGGCCACTGATATAGTCACCTTAAAGGTTGGACGTTGGTATTATTATTACAGAGATAATATCTAATGTATTGTAAGAATGGATGGATAGATAGTGTCAGCCTTTGAGCCTTGAAACTATGGTTCCTATGGCAGTGAAGTAAATTTAGCCCATATATATATATATATATATAGGCAAGAAACCTATCCGTATGATAGATAGAAGTCTATATATGCGAATGATTTTTGTGTGCACTTATATAAACACACACACACTCAATCATATTAGAGACACCACCTATTACTATGTATGTATATATAAGCACATACACAAATAACTTTATGTATATATATGAGAGAAACAGCCTATTATTATATATGTCTGTATATGTAAACACATAAGCAAAACTTATATGTGTGTGTTTATATAGAGATATACATAAAGTAATAGACTGTGTCTCTCATATCTATATCTGTGTATGTGTAGTCCGGATTAGTAATATAAAATAAAGGGATGGAAAGAAAGAAAGAAAGAAAGAAAGAAAGAAAGAAAGAAAGAAAGAAAGAAAGAGGTAAAGTTTGATATATGCCAGCCTTGAAATCCATCAGTTACTATGAATGGATATATGAATGGATAGAGAAAAGGATGGATAGAGATGTAAGATTATAGCCACTGAGTCCCATTGATATGCCAGCCTGAAAACTCACTGGTTCATATGGATGGATAATTAGTTTGCAAGCCTGAGGGCTGGGAACTGTTTTGTGGTTCTTTTTACTTCTAAAAGGCCCCGGACAGTGATGGCGCTATATAAATAAATAATGATGCTACTAATAAGAATAATAAATAGACATGGGAGTATAAAGTGATAGCCTCTGAGCCCCATTAATATGGTAACCTTACCACTTGCTGGGCTGGATGGATGGATGGATGGATAGATAGATAGATAGATAGATAGATAGATAGAGGTCTGTGAGGTCCTCTCTCTCTCTCTCTATCTATCTATCTATCTATGACTTGGAAATTATTATTATTATTATTAAATAAATAGGTAGATAGATAGATAGATATTGTATTATAGTCCGATTGCAATGCCAACCTTAAAATACTCTGAGAAAGAAGGAAGGAAGGATGATAGATAGATAGATAGATAGATAGATAGAGATAGCCTTTGAGCTCCGTTAATAAAGTAGTCTCAAAACTCTTTGCTATTAGTATTACAGAGATAATATCTAATGTATTGTAATATTATAGCCACTGAGTCCCATTGCAATGCCTGTTTTTCAACTCTCTGGTTAGTGAGAATAGATAGAGGTGATAGTTTTTGAGATCCATTAATATGGTTACCTTAAGGCTTGGAAGTTGATATTATTATTACAGAGATAATATGTAATGTATTATAATGTTATAGCTTTGGTTAGTAAGAATGGATGGATAGACAGATAGATAGACAGACAGACAGACAGAGGAGTGTGAGGTGATAACCTTTGAGTCCCATTCATAAGGTCACTTTAAGGCTTGGAAGTTGGAATTATCATTATTACAGAGAAAATATCTAATGTGTTGTAATGTTATAGCCTCTGAGTCCCATTATGATGCCTGCTTTGCAACTCTCTGGTTAATAAGAATAGATGATAGATAGATAGATAGATAGATAGATAGATAGATAGATAGATAGAGATGGAGATGTGTGAGGAGATAGCCTTTGAGACCCATTGATATGGTCGCCTTAAGGCTTGGAAGTTGGTATCATTATTGCAGAGAGAATATCGAATATATTCTAATATTATAGCCTTGGTTAATAAGAATGAATAGATGGATGGATCGATGGATAAATAGATACATACATAGACAGATAGATAGAGTGTGAGGTGATAGTCTCAGAGTCCCATTGCAATGTCTGCTTTGCAACTCTCTAGTTAGTAAGAATAGATAGATAGATAGATAGATAGATAGATAGATAGATAGATAGATAGATAGATAGAGATGGAGATGTGTGAGGGCATAGCCTTTGAGACCCATTGATATGGTCGCCTTAAGGCTTGGAGATTGGTATCATTATTACAGAGAGAATATCTAATATATTCTAATATTATGGCCTTGGTTAATAAGAATGGATCGATGGATGGATCGATTGATAAATAGATACATAGATAGGTAGATAGATAGATAGATAGATAGATAGAGGAGTGTGAGGTGATAGCCTCTGAGTCCCAATGCAATGTCTGCTTTGCAACTCTCTAGTTAGTAAGAATAGCTAGCTAGCTAGCTAGCTAGCTAAAAAGATAGATAGATAGATAGATAGATAGATAGACAGACAGAAAGACAGACAGACAGACAGACAGACAGACAGACAGACAGACAGATAGGAGAGTGTGAGGTGATAGTCTTTGAGGCCCACTGATATGGTCACCTTAAGGCTTGGAAGTTGGTATTATTATTACAGAGAGAATATCTAATGTAATATTATAGCCTTAATAAGAATGAATGGATGGATGGACGGACAGAGAGACAGACAGACAGACGAGTGTGAGGTGATAGCCTCAGAGTCCCATTGCAATGCCTGCTTTGCAACTCTCTGGTTAGTAAGAATAGATAGAGAGACAGACAGACAGACAGACAGACAGACAGATAGCCTTTGAGGCCTATTGATATGGTCGCCTTAAGGCTTAGAAGTTGGTATTATTATTATTACAGAACTAATTCTGCTCCTCTTGTCTGGGATAGCTAATACCCTGAAGACAGGAGCAGAATTAAAACTATCTTAACAGATTAGAGAGATGATTGGCCAAAACTAACAAAATGAAGTTCAGCAGAGGCGAATGCAACATACTCCACTTAGGCAGAAAAAAAGTGAAATGCAAACATACAGAATGGGGGACAATGCCTGGCTTGACAGCAGGACATGTGAAAAAGATCTTGGAGTCCTCCTGGACAGGAAGGTGAACGTGAGTCAACAATGTCATGCTGCAGCAAGAAAAGAAAAACAATGGGATTTTGGCCTGCATAAATAGGAGTCTAGTGTCTAGATCCAGGGAAGTCATGCCACCACCCATTCTGCCTTGGTCAGACCACACCTGAAATAACACTGTGTCCAATTCTGGGTACCACAATTGAAGGGAGATATTAACAAACTAGAATGTGTCCAGAGGAGGGCAACTAAAATGATCAAGGGTCTGGAGAGCAAGCCCTATGAGGAGTGGCTTAAGGAGCTGGGCATGTTTAGCCTGAAGAAGAGAAGGCTGAGAGGGAATATGATAGCCGTGTATAAATATGTGAGAGGAAGTCACAGGGAGGAGGGAGCAAGCTTGTTCACTGCTTCCATGGAGATTAGGATGTGGAACAATGGCTTCAAACTACAAGAGAGGAGATTCCATCTGAACATGAGGAAGAACTTCCTGACTGTGAGAGCCATTCAGCAGTGGAACTCTCTGCCCCGGAGTGTGGTGGAGGCTCCTTCTTTGGAAGGTTTTAAACAGAGGCTGGATGGCCATCTGTCAGGGGTGATTTGAATGCAATATTCCTGCTTCTTGGCAGGGGGTTGGACTGGATGGCCCATGAGGTCTCTTCCAACTCTTTGATTCTATGATTCTAATGGGTTGAGCCGCCCCTGGGGACCACTTTATGCAGAGAGGCCAATTTAATGAATTTACTACGTGATAAAACTTTCCAGCAGCATGCATAAGAATGAGGAAGTACTCCATCAAAAGACGCTGTGTCACAAGTGGAATGTGAAGCGGCAGCTCCCCCTGTGGCTGGAACGTAGCATACCCTCATGAAACCAGAAAAGCTGGAATGCCTCAATGTCTGCCTATCAGGGGCGGCTCGTCCATTACGCGAAGTAAGCGGTCGCAGAACACTTTTTTTTGTCAGGGGTGCAGAGGCGCCTCTTGAGGAGCACCCCCTCAACTCACAACAGCCCTAGCAGTCCGGGGGGAGCCTCAACTTTGTTGCCTCGCTACCGGGTGATCGTCTTCCCAAAGGGGCCTAGCCCCTCACAGGGTGTGCGAGCAGAGCCGGCGCTCAATAGTTCTCCAAGTTCGATCCCTTCCCCATGACTGGCTCCCTTTCCCGTTCCCTCCCGGCGCTCCACCCGCCTGCTCTCCTCTCCCCAATCAGCGGGTGGGCCAAGGGGTGGAGCCACCACGCCTGGCCCGCTTCGGGTCCATCCCAGCGTGCGCACCAAAAGTCGCCTCTTCTCCTGACTTTTTCTTCAGCCATTGGGACCAAGAGAGAGAGAGAGAGAGAGAGAGAGAGCCCCTCCGGCTGGAGGTATCTCCCACCTCCGCTCCCTCCTTAGTTTTTGCGCCTACCTTCAGGAAAGGTGGGCATCTCCACCTCTGTCTCTCTCTCTCTCTCTCTCTCTCTTGGTCCCAATGGCTGAGGAGAAAGCCAGGAGAAGAGGTGACTTTTGGTGCACAAAGCAGGCCAGGCAAGGGAGCAAGTGCGGCAAGTGTAGTTACTGGGATGTATAGTTCACCTACAATCAAAGAGCATTCCGAACTCCACCATTGATGGAATTGAACCAAATATGGCACACAGAACTCCCACGAGGAACAGAATATATATATCAATGATTGGTTGGGGCGGGGGGGGGGGGGGGCAGGCAAAATACTGTTTGCTTACAGTTGAAAATTACCTAGGGCCACCTCTGCTGCCTATATATGTTGTATGTCTAAATGGCATAAAATGTTTGCCCGGTATATGTACATTGTAATCTGCCCTGAGTCCCATGGGGGGGGGGGGGGGTGAGAAGGGTGGAATATAAATACTGTAAATGGATAGATAGATAGATAGATAGATAGATAGATAGATAGATAGATAGACAGATAGATATTAGTGTCAGCCTTTGAGCCTTGAAACTGTGATTAAAATATAGCAGGGGTGGGGTAAGGTTATCCCCCTTGAGCTCCAGTTTTGGGGGCCAAGTGGGTTATAAATAGATATAACAATGCCTAGGCTGCAACCTCTGAGTCCTGTTAGGGTCCCAGCTTGAAAACTGGCTCCCCAGGGCTACATGGCTATTAAAATCCATATCCCATTGTGGTCCATTTTCCCCAAAGCCTTTCTAAAGTGCAAGTCTGGGGGTCTCTCTCTCGACCCTTGTCAATGGCAGAGCTTGGCTTTGCCTGGTGGATTCCCTCCTCCCTCCCAACCCGCCCTGCAAGTAAACAACAACAACAACCAAACAACAGCAACAACAACTCTCCTTGCATCTGCCTCCTCTTTTCTCCCCCTTCAAATATCTTTTTAATCCGACTCAAAGGCACCAGCTGGAAGGAGAAGCGCCCAGAGCCGGAGGGCTCGACCTGATGGATGGGAAGGGTCTCCCAAGCCCTTAAAGAAGGGAAGGAGAGAGAGAAATGGGAGGAGGGAGGGATGGAGGGGAGGGAATGCAATATTCCTAGATATTTTCTTTTTAAAGTGGGTTTTAAACACAGTAGGAACAGAAGCAATTCGCACCTCCCTAGTTTTCCATAGCAAGAAGTCAAAGCAGTTGACTTGGCAGTTAAACTGCATTAATTCTGCAGTGTAGATGCTCCCCAAGACACAACTGATCCAAATGACAGAGAAAGATATCACATCTAAACATAGTAACCCAACTGATAGCAACCCAACTACAACATTAAACCCATAGTAGCTGTTCTGATTGGAGTAGAGCTTTAGTAGTAACCTAACTCCAACTATATTAGTTATATTAACTATATTAGTTATATTATATATAATATTAACTAATAGTTATATTAACTATATTAGTTATCTATATAAATAAAAATGTAATGTGGGATTCACAGAACTCAAAAACCACTGGACGAATTGACACCCAATTTGGACACAAGACACCTAACAACCCAATGTATGTCCTTCACTCAAAAAAATTGATTTTGTCATTTGGGAGTTGTAGTTGCTGGGATTCACTTACAATCAAAGAGCATTCTGAACCCCACCAACGATGGAATTGAACCAAACTTGGCACACAGTTCTCCCATGACTAACAGAAAATACTGGAAGGGTTTGGTGGGCAGTGTCCTTTGGTTTTGGAGTTGTAGTTCACCTACATCCAAAGATCACTGTGGACTCAAACAATGATGGCTCTGGACCAAACTCTACAAGAATACTCAATATGCCCAAATATGAACACTGGTGGAGTTTGGGAAAAATAGAATCTTGATATTTGGGAGTTGTAGTTCCTGGGATTTATAGTTCACCTACAATCACAGAGCATTCTGAACCCCACCAACGATAGAATTGGGCCAAACCAACCACGCAGAACCCCCATGTGGACCACAGTAACTAATAATAATTAACTACAATAATAATAATAATAATAAACTATATTAGTTATATTAACTATATTAGTATCCCAAATAGTCTAGTTCTAATGGGAACAGACCCATGGTAGTCCAGCTACAGCATTAGTCCCATAATAGCCAACTTCTAATTGAAAATTAGAAATGCTCCCCAGTGACATTAGACTCAAATTACATGAACAAGAACAGACCCGTAGCAGCCTAACTACAACATTCAATCCATAGTAGCCTAATTTTAATTGGAATGGTAACCCAATTACAACTGGGGTCATTGAAACAATCCATAATTCCCATTGATTCCTAGACCCCTTCTACAGTGCCATATAAAATCCAGATGATCTGCTTTGAACTGGATTACATGGCTTTGTAGACTCATATAATCCACTTCGAAGAAGATAATGTGGATTATCTGCATTGGGAATGTTAGATTCTCCCTTTTTCCTAGCCAGGGAGGCAAGCTAATAATAATAATAATAATAATAATAATAATAATAATAATAATACTAATAATACTAATAATAATAATAATAAATTTAGACTGAAGCCTAACACAATCAGGGGGCAAGCGAAGAAGAAGAAGAAGAGGAAAAAGAGGAAGAAGAGGAAGTAGAGGAAGAGGGGGCAAGCTAATAATAATAATAATAATAATAATAATAATTAGACTGAAGCCTAACACAATGGGGGGGGGCAAGCGAAGAAGAAGAAGAAGAAGAAGAAGAGGAGGAGGAAGAAGAAGAAGAAGAAGAAGGAGGAGGAGAAGGAGAAGAAGGGGGAGAAGAAGGGGAAGAAGAGGAAGAAGAAGGGGAAGAAGAAGGGGAAGAGGAAGGGGAAGAGGAAGAAGAAGAGGAAGAAGAAAAAGAAAAAGAAGAATATAGTATTTAGACTGAAGCCTAAACAATAAGGGAAGCAACAATCAGGGGCAAGCTAATAATAATAATAATAATAATAATAATAATAATAATAATATATTTAGACTGAAGCCTAACACAATCAGGGGGCAAGCTAAGAAGAAGAAGAAGAAGGAGAAGAAGGGGAAGAAGAGGAAGAAGAGGAAGAAGAAGGGGAAGAGGAAGGGGAAGAGGAAGGGGAAGAGGAAGAAGAAGAGGAAGAAGAAGAGGAAGAAGATAAAGAAAAAGAAGAATAAATTTAGACTGAAGCCTAAACAATAAGGGAAGCAACAATCAGGGTCAAGCTAATCATAATAATAACTATTATTATTATTATTATTATTATTATTTATTATTATTATTATCGACAGAAGACTGAACGATCAGGGAAGCAAACAAGAATGATAATGACAATGATAATATAACGATATGATAGAATATATTTAATGTAATAATAATAGTAAATATCTCTAGGCAGAAGTCCAAACAATCAGGGAAGGAACAAACAAGGGGACAAACAAATTGTTGTTGTTGCTATTGACAGAAGTCCAAACAACTATGGAAGCCAGCTAGTATAATAATGATAATCAATATCTTTAGACAGAAGTCCAAACGATCAAGGAAGCAACAATCAGGGATCAATCATCTGTATTGAAAGGGGAAGTGAAGCGCGTTTGGAACAGATCAGAGTCCCTTCTTGGGTCCTGATCCGAAAGGGTTTGACTCCGAATCGGAGGCAAGGCACCTCCTCTGGAAAAGTGGGTTAGACTCCCAGGATCCATGGTTGTTTGGACTTCTGTCAATAGCAACAACAACAACAACAACAACATATATATATAGAGAGAGAGAGGGGGGGGAGTAATACATAAAGTATATTCCTTTAAAACAATCAGGGAAGCAACAACCAGGGAAGGAACAATCAAGGGGGCAAGAAAAATTATTATTGTTATTATTCTTATTTTATTGTTGACAGCAGTATGTGTGTGTGTATATATACATATTGCTATATATATTACTTTAAAACAATCAGGGAAGCAACAACCAGAGAAGGAACAATCAAGGGGACCAAACAAATTATTATTGTTATTCTTAGTTTATTGTTGACAGAAGTGTGTGTGTGTGTATACACACACTATATATATAAACACACTAAACATATATATATACACAGACACACACACACACTAGCCGTCCCCTGCCACGTGTTGCTGTGACCCAGTCTGTGTATATGTGTTTTGTGTGTGTATATGTTTATATGTGTGTATATATTTGTGTGTGTGTGGTTTTGTGCATGCATTGTAATGTACTTTTTATGTTTTTATGCTTTTAAAGTCTCTTTTGCTGTGTTAGGAGGGTCACTCGTTGGCCTGCTATGTGTGTCTTGTGTCCAAATTTGGTGTCAATTCGTCCAGTGGTTTTTGAGTTATTTTAATCCCACAAACGAACATTAAAATGTTATTTATATAGAAGAAGAATATATATATATATATTATTTTGTTCTTATTTTATTGTTGACAGAAGTATGTGTATATATATAGAGAGAGAGCTATATATAGAGAGAGAGTAATATATAAAGTATATTATTTTAAGACAATC
Organism: Anolis sagrei; assembly: GCF_037176765.1. NCBI lineage: Eukaryota > Metazoa > Chordata > Lepidosauria > Squamata > Anolidae > Anolis > Anolis sagrei. The sequence goes on along the minus strand of NC_090034.1, from coordinate 80,835,672 downwards.
AGGGAAGCAACAACCAAGGAAGGAACAATCAAGGGGACCAAGCAAATTATTATTGTTATTAATCTTATTTTATTGTTGACATATATATATATAGAGAGAGAGAGAGAGAGAGAGATCTTCTTCTTCTATATAAATAAAAATGTAATGTTCGTTTGTGAGAATAACAGAACTCAAAAACCACTGGACAAATTGACACCAAATTTGGACAGCATACACCTAACAACCCAATGTATGTCCTTCACTCAAAAAAAATTGATTTTGTCATTTGGGAGTTGTAGTTGCTGGGATTTATAGTTCACCTACAATCAAAGAGCATTCTGAACTCCACCAATTATGGCATGAACCAAACGTGGCACACAAGGCTCCCATGACTAACAACACACACACACACACACACACACACACACACACACATATATATATAAGCTGTCCCCTGCCACGCGTTGCTGTGGCCCAGTCTGTTGATCTGGAAAATAAAGCAATGAGAAAGTGTTGGTTTCTAATATATGTAATTTCTTTATGCTTTGGATAAACAGTATTTCTTGCTGTTTCTTTGTCAGTGTTGATGTGGAGAGTGTCTGGTTTGCCCACTCTGGAACATGCGACATATAAAAGTCCTTCTTTAGGGGTCCAGTTCAAATCTATGATACTATATCTCTCTGTGTGTGAATCATATCTATCTATCTATCTATCTATCTATCTATCTATATCTATGGCTGGGTGGCTCTTTGTCGGGAGGGCTTTGATTATGTTTTATTGCCCTGGTGAAGAGAGTTGGACTGGGTGACCTTAAGTATTTTCTGTTGGTCATGGGGGTTCTGTGTGGGAAGTTTGGCCCAATTCTATCGTTGGTGGGGTTCAGAACGCTCTTTGATTGTAGGTGAACTATAAATCCCAGCAACTACAACTCCCAAATGTCAAGGTCTATTTCCTCCAAACTCCATCTGTGTTCATATTTAGGCATATGGAATATTCGTGCCAAGTTTGGTCCAGATCCATCATTGTTTGAGTCCACAGTGCTCTCTGGATGTAGGTGAACTACAACTCCAAAACTCAAGGTCAATGCCCACCAAACCCTTCCAGTATTTTCTGTTGGTCATGGGAGTTCTGTGTGCCAAGTTTGGTTCAATTCCATCGTTGATGGAGTTCAGAATGCTCTTTGATTGTAGGTGAACTATAAATCCCAGCAACTACAACTCCCAAATGACAAAATCTATTTTTTTTAGTGAAGGACATACATTGGATTGTTAGGTGTCTTGTGTCCAGATTTGGTGTCAATTCCCCCAGTGGTTTTTGAGTTCTGTGAATCCCACAAATGAACATTACATTTTTATTTATATAGATATATAGATAGAGATATATAGATATAGAGATAAATAGATAGAGATATATAGATAGAGAGAGAGATAGAGAGCTATAGATAGAGATATATAGAGATATATAGATATATAGATATATAGATATAGATATAGATATAGATGAGATATAGAGATATAGAGATAAATAAATAAGAATAATAATTTGCTTGGTCCCCTTGATTGTTCCTTCCCTGGGTGTTGCTTCCCTGATTTTATATATTGAAGCCCAAAACACCTTATATACACATATAATATATATATATATATATATAATACACATATAATAATATATATATTATATGTGTATATAAGGTGTACACATATAATAATATACACATATAATAATATATATATTATATGTGTATATAAGGTGTTTTGGGCTTCAATATATAAAATCTGGGAAGCAACACCCAGGGAAGGAACAATCAAGGGGACCAAGCAAATTATTATTATTATTATTATTATTATTATTATTATTATTATTATTTAAATGTTGAGAGAAGTATATAACTTCATATATGTAAAGATATATGGATAGATAGATAAAGTCAGATAGATAAAGTCAGATAGAAAGACTATCTATTTATTTATCTATCTATCCTGTGTAAAGATATATGGATAGATAGATAAAGTCAGATAGATAAAAGTCAGATAGATAAAGTCAGATAGAAAGACTATCTATTTATCTATCTATCCTGTGTAAAGATATATGGATAGATAGATAAAGTCAGATAGATAAAGTCAGATAGAAAGACTATCTATCTCTATCTATCTATCATGTGTAAAGATATATGGATAGATAGATAAAGTCAGGTAGATAAAAGTCAGATAAAGTCAGATAGATAAAGTCAGACAGAAAGACTATCTATCTCTATCTATCTATCCATCTATCTATCATGTGTAAAGATATATGGATAGATAGATAAAGTCAGATAGATAAAGTCAGATAGAAAGACTATCTATCTATCTATCTATCTATCATGTGTAAAGATATATGGATAGATAGATAAAGTCAGATAGATAAAAGTCAGATAAAGTCAGATAGATAAAGTCAGACAGAAAGACTATCTATATCTATCTATCCATCTATCTATCATGTGTAAAGATATATGGATAGATAGATAGACAAAGTCAGATAGATAAAGTCAGATAGAAAGACTATCTATCTATCTATCTATCATGTGTAAAGATATATGGATAGATAGATAAAGTCAGATAGAAAGACTATCTGTCTATCTTGTGTAAAGATATATGTATAGATAGATAAAGTCAGATAGATAAAGTCAGACAGAAAGACTATCTCTATCTATCTATCCATCTATCTATCTATCATGTGTAAAGATATATGGATAGATAGATAAAGTCAGATAGATAAAGTCAGATAGAAAGACTATCTATCTATCTATCTTGTGTAAAGATATATGGATAGATAGATAGATAAAGTCAGATAGATAAAAGTCAGATAAAGTCAGATAGATAAAGTCAGACAGAAAGACTATCTATCTCTATCTATCTATCCATCTATCTATCATGTGTAAAGATATATGGATAGATAGATAAAGTCAGATAGATAAAGTCAGATAGAAAGACTATCTATCTATCTATCTTGTGTAAAGATATATGGATAGATAGATAGATAAAGTCAGATAGATAAAAGTCAGATAAAGTCAGATAGATAAAGTCAGACAGAAAGACTATCTATCTCTATCTATCTATCCATCTATCTATCATGTGTAAAGATATATGGATAGATAGATAGACAAAGTCAGATAGATAAAGTCAGATAGAAAGACTATCTATCTATCTATCTATCATGTGTAAAGATATATGGATAGATAGATAAAGTCAGATAGAAAGACTATCTGTCTATCTTGTGTAAAGATATATGTATAGATAGATAAAGTCAGATAGATAAAGTCAGACAGAAAGACTATCTCTATCTATCTATCCATCTATCTATCTATCATGTGTAAAGATATATGGATAGATAGATAAAGTCAGATAGATAAAGTCAGATAGAAAGACTATCTATCTATCTATCTTGTGTAAAGATATATGGATAGATAGATAGATAAAGTCAGATAGATAAAAGTCAGATAAAGTCAGATAGATAAAGTCAGACAGAAAGACTATCTATCTCTATCTATCTATCCATCTATCTATCATGTGTAAAGATATATGGATAGATAGATAAAGTCAGATAGATAAAGTCAGATAGAAAGACTATCTATCTATCTCTATCTATCTAGCTATCTATCATGTGTAAAGATATATCACATGTAAAGATACATGGATAGATAGATAAAGTCAGGTAGATAAAGTCAGATAGAAAGTCTGTCTATCTATCTATCTATCTATCTATCTATCTATCTATCTATCTATCTATCTATCTATCTATCTATCTATCTATCTATCTATCTATCTATCTATCTATCTATCTATCTATCTATCTATCTATCTATCTATCTATCTCACCTCGTTGCCCAGAACCCGGGATACGGCTCCTTCCGAGGTCTTCTTTGAGGGCGCCTGTGCCTTTAAGGCGCGCCCCCGCCGCCCGGCCGCGCGCTCCCGCCTCTATAAACGGGCCGCCCTGGGAGTTGCGAAGGCTTCAGAAAAGAGCAGGCAGGGAGGCTGAGCGGCGGCGTAGAGGGAGAGAAGGAGGGAAGGAAGGAAGGAAGGAAGGGGGCCTGCTTTGGACTTAAAGAGACCCTCAATTTGGGGAGGGGGCTCTTGGGAAGGGAGTCCAGGAAGGGTCCGGGAAGACCCCCGAGAAAGACAGCCAGAGGGAGCCTTCAAATATGTTGGTGCACACCTATTCCGCCATGGTGAGTTCAGAAGTAGTTTGTTGTGTGTTTTGTTTTGTTTATTTGGGGGAGAAGAGAGAACCCACTCCCCTTTATTATCCCAGGATCTGATCCCAGATTATTTGACAGTCTGGACGCATATAATCCGTCTCAAAGCAGACTATTATTTGCTGAAACCGAATCCAAGCCATAGAGCTCTCCTTTTCTGTCCTAGCAACCCCGATCCGTCCGAATTAAACCCGATTTCACCCTTTAATGCGGACCAGATGGGAATTAAGGGGGCAAAGGGTTTCCCGAAGGAGGGATTGAATGGAGACCTACTTCCATTGATGAGGAAAGAGGGAGAGATTGAGAGGAAGGACAAGAGTCTCATTAGGATCCAAAACAAGAGTCTCATTGGGATCCAAACCCCAAAACTGTTAAGGTTTGGGGTTTGGAGGGAAGGCAGAGGGTTGGTTGAAGGAGGGAAAGGAGGGACACACACACAAAAGGGAAAAGAAGGGCTGAAAGTCGGAGGAAAACTCAAACCGGGTGGGAAAAAGATCCCGCAAAAAGGTTGGAAGGGTTTTGAGTGAGTTGGGCAGTTGCCTCCAGGAACTCTATCAGACCTGGGTTTGTTTACCTTTGGAATGAGTCCCATAGACAACCAGAAATGCACCCCCAGTGACATTAGACCCCACATTACATGGGCAAGAACGGACCTGTAGTAGCCTCACTACAATATTAGACCCATAGTAACCTAGTTTGAATTGGAATGGACCCAGAGTATCCCAGTTACAACCTCTCTCTCTTCTGCTTTCTATCCCATTGAAACAGTCCAGAACTCCCATTAATTCCCAGGCCATATACAATCCAGATGATCTGCTTAGAACCGGATTATATGGCAGTGTAGACTCATATAGTTCACTTCACAGCAGATAATGTGGACTATCCGCACTGAGAATGTTAGATTCCCAGTTACAACCTCTCTCTCTTCTACTTTCTCCTTCTATCCCATTGAAACAGTCCAGAACTCCCATTAATTCCCAGGACATATACAATCCAGATGATCTGCTTAGAACCACATTATATGGCAGTGTAGACTCATATAGTTCACTTCAAAGCAGATAATGTGGACTATCCGCACTGAGAATGTTAGATTCCCCCTTTTTTTCAGCCAGAGAGGCAAGATAATAATAATAATAATAATAATAATAATAATAATAAATATCTTTAGAGTGTAGCCTAAACAATAAGGATAGCAACAACCATGGGAAATAATAATAATGTGGACTATCTGCACTGAGAATGTTAGATTCCCCCTTTTTTCCAGCCAGAGGCAAGATAATAATAATAATAATAATAATAATAATAATAATAAATATCTTTAGAGTGTAGCCTAAAGAATAAGGAAAGCAACAACCAGGGGGAATAATAATAATGTGGTCTATCTGCACTGAGAATGTTAGATTCCCCCTTTTTTCCAGCCAGAGAGGCAAGATGATGATGATGATGATGATGATAATAATAATAATAATAATAATATCTTTAAAGTGTAGCCTAAACAATAAGGAAAGCAACAACCAGGGGAAATAATAATAATGTGGACTATCTGCACTGAGAATGTTAGATTCCCCCTGTTTTCCAGCCAGAGAGGCAATATATTATTATTATTATTATTATTATTATTATTAATATTATATGGTTGTTGCTTTCCTTGTTGTTTAGGCTACACTCTAAAGATATTATTATTATTATTATTATTATTATTATTATTATATGGTTGTTGCTTTCTTTATTGTTTAGGCTACACTCTAAAATATTATTATTATTATTATTATTATTATTATTATCTTTAGAGTGTAGCCTAAACAATAAGGAAAGTAACAACCAGGGGAAATAATAATAATGTGGACTATCCGCACTGAGAATGTTAGCTTCCCCCTTTTTCCAACCAGAGAGGCAAGATAATAATAATAATAATAATAATAATAATAATAATAATATTTTTAGAGTGTAACCTAAACAATAAGGAAAGCAACAACCAGCGGGAATAATAATAATAATGTGGACTATCTGCACCGAGAATGTTAGATTCCCCTTTTTTTCCAGCCAGAGAGGCAAGATAATAATAATAATAATAATAATAATAATAATAATAATAATAAATATCTTTAGACTGAAGCCTAAACAATAAGGAAAGCAACAAACAGGGGGAATAATAATAATAATAATAATAATAATAATAATAATATCTTTAGACTGAAGCCTAAACAATAAAGAAAGAAACAACCAAGGGGAATAATGATGATGATGATAATAATAATAATAATAATAATAATAATATATTTAGACTGAAGCCTAAACAATAAGGAAAGCAACAATTAAGGGGTAAGCTGCTTATTATTATTATTATTATTATCGACAGAAGTCTGACCAATCAAGGAAGCAAATATAAACATGATAATATAATGATATAATATATTTAATGTAATGATAGTAAATATATCTAGGCAGAAGATAATCTGCATTATCTGGATTATATGACAGTGTAGAAGGGTCCCCAGCCTAAGAGAGGAGATAATGTGGATTTCAATCATGAGTTCAACTTCCTTTTCAACTCCTATTTGAGCTGAGTTGCTGTGAGTTTTCCTATTTGAGTTGCCGACAATTATCACCTTGCTTGGGGCTAATTATGTTAGATTCCCCCTTTTTCCAGCCAGGGAGGCAGGATAATAATAATAATAATAATAATAATTATTATTATTATTATTATTATTATTATTATATATTTAGACGGAAGCCTAAACAATCAGGGAAGCAACTTTATTTGGTGCTAATAATGTTAGATTCCCCCTTTTTCCAATCAAGGGGGCAAGTTAATAATAATAATAATAATAATAATAATAATCTGTAGACTGAAGCCTAAACAATAAGGGAAGCAACAATCGGGGGCAAGGTAATGATAATGATAATATATTTAGAATGAAGCCTAAACAACCAGGGAAGCAACTTTGTTTGGTGCTAATAATGTTAGATTCCCCTTTTTCCAGTCAAGGGGCAAGCAGATAATACATTATTATTATTATTATTATTATTATTATTATTATTATTATCGTTAGACTGAAGCCTAAACAATAAGGAAACCAACAATGGGGGCAAGCTAATAATAATAATAATAATAATAATAATAATAATAATAATAACTGAAGCCTAAACAATCAGGGAAGCAACTTTGGTGCTAATCACATCAGATTTCCCCTTTTTCTAGTCAAGGAGGCAATCAAATAATAGTCATAATTTATTATTATTTGAAACACAACAAAATGAGTTCACAGCAAACAAGATCACTCTGCGGGCTGTTGTATTGGATCACAAGTGTCTAGGACTGTGTGATGTGTCTGCTAATAATACATGCAGATCCCAGTAAGGTGGCCTTTTGAAGCTGGCAGATGGTCATTTTGTCAGCTCCCATTGTGTTTAAGTGCAGGCCAAGGTCTTTAGGCACTGCACCCAGTGTGCCGATCACCACTGGGGCCACCTTTACTGGCTTGTTGTTGTTGTTATGAAGATCTTTAGACTGAAGCCTAAACAATGAGGGAAGCAACAACCGAGGGGCAAACTAATAATAATAATATATTTAGACTGAAGCCTAAACAACCAGGGAAGCAACTTTGTTTGGTGCTAATAATGTTAAGTTCCCCCTTTTCCCAGTCAGAGAGGCAAGCAAATAATAATAATACATTTAGAGTGAAACAATAAGGAAAGCAACAATCGGGGCAAGCTAATAATAGTAATAATAGTAATAGTAATAATAATAATAATAATAATGTTAATTTATTATTATTATATTATTATTATATTAATTTATTTTATTATTAGCTTTCCCCTGATTGTTGCCTTCCTTATTGTTTAAGCTTCACTCTAAAGGTATTATTATTAATTACTATTTTTAACAGTAATCTACAGAAGTTGGAAAAATCAGGGAAGCAAGGAAATATAATATTGATTGTCTCCAGGAACCCTAGCAGGCCTGGATCTGTTTAGCTTTGGAGAAGAGAAGGCTGAGAGAAGGGCAGCCAGGTTGAAATACCAGGTTGAGGAAGAGGAGGAAGGCGCAAAGTTTGTTTTCTGCTGCTCTAAAAAAGGCTGGACGGCCATCTATCAGGTGGGATCGGGTTGTGTCTTCACTTTTATGGCACTGGGTGGCCTTTGGGAAGCCTTCCCAGGGTTCCTCTTCCTTGGAAACCCCAGGAGCCTTCGGCTATCACCACTACCATCACAATAAATAGTTATTGTTTGTTTTACATTGTTTGTGTACATAACAACAGTTAGGTCCAAGTGTCTGGGATTCATATCTGATGCTTCCCAAGGGCCTAAGAGATTACAGATATTGTTATTATTATTGTTATCGTAATTATAATATATTATTATTATTAATATTATTATTATTAGGTGAAAATGTGGGAATTCATACACCTCCTTAGAAAGGAAAGCTCTGGGGAAATAGAGCAGAATATAAATAAAGTATTATTATTATTATTATTATTATTATTACGCATGTCAAGGAAAATGAGCTCCCTGTTCGCACTGAGCTGATATGATTGTATTACTGCTGATATCATTATTATTATTACTACTATTATTAGTTTTCTGCCTGCTGCCTCTCTCCCTGTCTCGATGGGAGGGTTGCTGATATTATTATTACTATCATTATTAGTTTTCTGCCTGCTGCTTCTCTCCCTGTCTTGATGGGAGGGTTGCTGATATTATTATTACTATTATTATTATTAGTTTTCTGCGTGGTGCTTCTCTCCCTGTCTCCATGGGAGGGTTACTGATATTATTATTACTATTATTATTAGTTTTCTGTGTGGTGCTTCTCTCCCTGTCTCCATGGGAGGGTTACTGATATTATTATTACTATTATTATTAGTTTTCTGTGTGGTGCTTCTCTCCCTGTCTCGATGGGAGGGTTGCTGATATTATTATTACTATTATTATTAGTTTTCTGCATGGTGCTTCTCTCCCTGTCTCGATGGGAGGGTTGCTGATATTATTATTATTATTACTATTATTATTAGTTTTCTGCGTGGTGCTTCTCTCCCTGTCTTGATGGGTGACCTTTCTCTCTGTCGTTCCCTTCTGTCTTCAACACCAAGACTGTTATTACTACTACAGTGACTCCTATTATTACTATTATTGTTATTACTATTGTTATTATTAATAAAATGTGTGTATTATAATTCTTATCCTGATGTTCTTGTGGCCCCTGGCTCACTGTTGACTCTTCCTCCTGTGTCTCCCTTCGCTCTTCGACACTATTATTATTATTATTATTATTATTATTATTATCATACTATTACTGTCATTATTCCAATGCACTTATCATGATGATGATGCTGTTCTTATGACTCCCTGGTCTCTCTTTTCTCTTCAACACCATTATTATTATTATTATTATTATTATTATTATTATTATTATTATTTGTATCATACTATTACTGTCATAATTCCACTGCAGTTTTCATGATGATGATGCTGTTCTTATGACTCCCTGGTCTCTCTTTTCTCTTCAACACCATTATTATTATTATTATTATTATTATTATTATTATTTGTATCATACTATTACTGTCATAATTCCACTGCAGTTTTCATGATGATGATGCTGTTCTTATGACTCCCTGGTCTCTCTTTTCTCTTCAACACCATTATTATTATTATTATTATTATTATTATTATTATTTGTATCATACTATTACTGTCATAATTCCACTGCAGTTTTCATGATGATGATGCTGTTCTTATGACTCCCTGGTCTCTCTTTTCTCTTCAACACCATTATTATCATTATTATTATTATTATTATTATTATTATTTGTATCATACTATTACTGTCATTATTCCAATGCACTTTTCATGATGATGATGCTGTTTTTATGACTCCCTGGTCTCTCTTTTCTCTTCAACACCATTATTATTATTATTATTATTATTATTACTATATTACTGTTGTTGTTATAATCCCTGGTGGTTCTCCCTGCGTTTCCCTTTTCTCTTCAACCCCATGACTTCTATTATTATTATTGCTATTATTATTATTATTATTATTATTATTATTATTCAAATATGCATATTATTATTGTTTATCATGTTCTTATGGCTCCTTGGTGACACTTCTCCCTTCGCCTCTCTTCCCTCTAAGACTCCATTACTTCTATTATCATAATTATAATTATTATTCAAATGTGCATATTAGGCTTGGGCAATCCATGGTTCTAAATGGTTCTAAAGTACTTACAAAACTAAAGTTCTGGTGGTGAAAATTTCAGAACCCCAACCAAACTTTCAAAATGTAATTATTATTTCATTATTGGTGATTTTAATGACAGAACCAATTAGGAACTGCCATTTATTATGAAATTTTGAGAGTTTTGTTAGAGTTCTGAAATTTTCACCACCAGAACTTTAGTTTTGTAAGTACTTTAGAACCATTTAGAACCATGGATTGCCCAAGCCTAGTGCATATTATTGTTATTGTTATCATCATATTCTTATGGCTCTCTGGTGACGCTTCTCCCAGTATCTCCCTTCTCTCTTCAATCCCTGTCTTCTATTATCATTGTTATTATTATTATTATTCAAATGCGTGTTTTATTATCGTTATTGTTATCATCATCATCATCATCATGCTCTTATGGCTCCCTGGTGACGCCTGTCCCTACATCTCCTTTCTCTCTTAAACACCATTTCAACTATTATTACTATTACTATTATATTGTTGTTGTTGCCTTTATAGTCTCTAACACGTCTCCCTTCTCTCTCCAACACCATGACTTCTACTATAATATTATTCAAATGCGCGTATTATTATCATCATGTTCTTATCTCTCCCTGGTGACCCAATTGCAGCTATTATTATTATTATTATTATTATTATTATTATTATTATATTTGAAACACAACAAGATGAGTCCACGCAGACAAGATCACTCTGCTGGCTGCTGTATTGGATCACACGTCGGATTATTATTATTATTATTATTATTATTATTACTATTATTACTATTATTACTATTATTATTATTATTATTATTGTTATTGTCCCTAGCGCTTCCCCCTGTGTCTCCCTTCTCTCTCCAACGCCATGACTCTATTATTATTATTACTACTATTCTTACTATATTGTTATAGTCCCTAGTACGCTTCTCCCTGCGTTCTCCCTTCTCTCTCCAACATCATGACTCCTATTATCATTATCATCATCATCACTACTACTGCTATTATTACTATGTTGTTGTTGTTGTCCCCTGGTGCTTCTCCCTTCGTCTTCAACACCATTACAGCTATTATTATTATTATTATTATTATTATTATTATTATTATTGGGTTGTTGTAGGTTTTTCGGGCTGCATGGGCATGTTATCTAGAAGCATTCTCTCCTGGCGTTTCGCCTGCGTCTGAGGCAGGTATCCTCAGAGATTGGTCATAGGAGAGAGCGCTTCTAGAACATGGCAATACAGCCCGAAAAACTTGCAACTCAGTGATTCCGGCCATGAAAGCCTTCGATTATTATTATTATTATTATTATTACTACTATTACTATATTGTTGTTCCTGGCGCTTCTCCCTGTGTCTCCCTTCTCCCTTCAACACCATTACAACTATTATTATTACTATATTGTTGTTCCTGGCGCTATTATTATTATTATTATTATTATTATTACTACTATATTGTTGTTAGATTCTTGTGGGTTTTTTCGGGCTATAGGGCCATGTTCTAGTGCCTCTAGAACATGGCCCTATAGCCCGAAAAAACCCACAAGAACCTAGTGATTCCAGCCATGAAAGCCTTCGACAATATATTGTTGTTGTTGTTCCTGGCGCTTCTCCCTGCGTCTCCCTTCTCTCTTCATCACCATTACAGCTATTACTACTACTACTACTACTATATTGTTGTTGTTGTTGTTGTTATTCCTGGCGCTTCTCCCCGTGTCTTGCTTCTCTTTCCAACAACATTACAGCTATTACTATTACTATTGTTGTTGTTCCTAGCGCTATTATTACTACTACTACTACTACTACTACTATATTATTGTTGTTGTTCCTGGCGCTTCTCCCTGCCTCTTCGCTTCTCTTTCCAACACCATTACAGCTATTATTATTGTTGTTGTTGTTGTTGTTATGTGGTTGTTGTTCCTAGCATTATTATTATTATTATTATTATTATTATTATTATTATTATTTTGTTCCTGGCGCTTCTCCCTGCCTCTCCCTTCAACACTATTACAGTTGTTGTTGTTGTTATTATTATTATTATTACTATAGTGTTGTTGCTGTTGATCCTGGTGTTTCTCCCTGCCTCTGCCTTCTCTCTCCAACACCTTTACAGCTATTATTATTATTATTATTTTGTTGTTCCTGGCGCTATTATCATCATTATTATTATCATTATTATTACTACGACTACTATATTGTTGTTGTTCCTGGCGCTTCTCCCTGCCTCTCCTTTCTTTCTTCAACACAATTACAGCTATTATTATTATTATTATTATTATTATTATCATTATTATTATTACTACTACTATATTGTTGTTGTTCCTGGCGCTTCACCCTGCGTCTCCCTTCTCTCTCCAACACCATTACAGCTATTATTATTGCTATTATTATTATTATTATTATTATCATCATCATCACTATAGTGTTGTTGTTGTTGATCCTGGTTTCTCCCTGCGTTTCCCTTCTCTCTCCAACACCTTTACAGCTATTATTATTATTATTATTATTATTATTATTATTATTATTATTCTGTTGTTCCTGGCGCTTCTCCCTGCCTCTCCCTTCAACACTATTACAGTTATTATTATTATTATTATTATTATTATTATTATTATTATTATTTTGTTCGTGGCGCTATTATCATTACTACTACTACTACTACTATATTGTTGTTGTTCCTGGCGCTTCTCCCTGCCTCTCCCTTCTTTCTTCAACACAATTGCAACTATTATTATTATTATTATCACTATAGTGTTGTTGTTGATCCTGGTGTTTCTCCCTGCGTCTCCCTTCTCTCTCCAACACCTTTGCAGCTATTCTTATTGCTATTCTTATTACTTTGTTGTTATTGTTGCTGTTCCTGGTGCTTCACCCTGCGTCCCCCTTCTCTCTCCAACACCATTACAGCTATTATTATTGCTATCATTATTATTACTATAGTGTTGTTGCTGTTCCTGGTGCTTCACCCTGCGTCTCCCTTCTCTCTCCAAAACCATTACAGCGATTATTATTATTATTATCATTATTATTACCATAGTGTTGTTGTTGTTGATCCTGGTGTTTCTCCCTGCCTCTGCCTTCTCTCTCCAACACCTTTGCAGCTATTATTATTGCTATTATTACTATTACTATGTTGTTGCTGTTCCTGGCGCTTCTCCATGCCTCTCCCTTCTTTCTTCAACACAATTACAACTATTATTATTATTATTATTATTATTATTATTATTATTACTATAGTGTTGTTCTTGTTGATCCTGGTGTTTCTCCCTGCCTCTGCCTTCTCTCTCCAACACCTTTACAGCTATTCTTATTGCTATTATTATTACTATTACTTTGTTGTTGCTGTTCCTGGCGCTTCACCCTGCCTCTCCCTTCTTTCTTCAACACAATTGCAGCTATTATTATTATTATTATTATTACTACTACTACTATAGTGTTGTTGTTGTTGATCCCGGAGTTTCTCCCTGCCTCTGCCTTCTCTCTCCAACACCTTTGCAGCTATTATTGTTGCTATTATTGTTGCTATTATTATTATTATTATTATTATTATTATTACTATAGTGTTGTTGTTATTGATCCCGGTGTTTCTCCCTGCCTCTGCCTTCTCTCTCCAACACCTTTACAGCTATTATTATTATTATTACTATTACTATAGTGTTGTTGTTGAGCATGGCGCTTCTCCCTGCCTCTCCAACACTATTACAGTTATTATTATTATTATTATTATTATTATTATTTTGTTGTTCCTGGCGCTATTATCATTATTACTACTACTACTACTATATTGTTGTTGTTCCTGGCGCTTCTCCCTGCCTCTCCCTTCTTTCTTCAACACCATTACAGCTATTATTATTATTATTATTATTATTATTACTATAGTGTTGTTCTTGTTGATCCTGGTGTTTCTCCCTGCCTCTGCCTTCTCTCTCCAACACCTTTGCAGCTATTATTATTGCTATTATTACTATTACTATGTTGTTGCTGTTCCTGGCGCTTCTCCATGCCTCTCCCTTCTTTCTTCAACACAATTACAACTATTATTATTATTATTATTATTATTATTATTACTATAGTGTTGTTCTTGTTGATCCTGGTGTTTCTCCCTGCCTCTGCCTTCTCTCTCCAACACTTTTGCAGCTATTATTATTGCTATTATTATTATTATTACTATTACTTTGTTGTTGCTGTTCCTGGCGCTTCACCCTGCCTCTCCCTTCTTTCTTCAACACTTTGACTTCTACTATCATTGTTTTGACTGCTATTATTCTGATTCCGAGGCGCCTATTCTGATGCTCTTCCTTCTTCTTCTTCTTTAGGACCGTTCCGACGGCCTGGGCGGCTCATCCCCGGGCGGCGGGCGCCTCTCGCAGCTCTCCTCCTTGAACCAAGCCGCGGCGGCGGCTGCGGCTGCTGCAGCGGCGGCGTATTCCTCGGCGCCCCCTCCTCCTCCTCCTCCTCCGCCGCCCTTGTGCCACACGCCGGCCTCGGACTTCCAGCCGCCGTACTTCCCGCCGCCTTACCCGCAACCTCCGCTGCCGTACGCCTCGCAGTCCCAGGACAACCCCGGCGGAGGAGGAGGCGGAGGAGCAGGCGGAGGAGGCTACCCGCACTTGGGCGACCCTTACGCCGCGCTCAACCCGCTCCACCAGCACCACCACCACCACCATCACCACCAGCAGCAAGGAGCCTGGCATGCGCAACGGGCCCGGCAAGAGGAAGCCGCCGTGGCCGCCGCCGCAGCTGCGGGGCTGCTCTCTCAAACGCACCGGGCGCTGGGGTTGGATCCCAGAGGAGGAGGAGGAGGGGGCTCTTCCTCAGGCCCACGGGGGCTGCTCCACGGCTTGGGAGAAGGGCCCCACGGGCTAGGAGAGGGGCCCTTGGGCCTCCACGCCTTGGCACACCCCGCTCTCGAAGACATCCAGGTGAGCAAAGAGCCAAGAGCGAAAGTGGCAAGCAAGGGCCAACTTGAGCTCTCCCTCCTTTGGACTTCAACTCCCACCATTCCTAACAGCCTCAGGCCCTTTCCTTTCCCCCCTTCAACAGCTTAGCGAATCGTCAGGAGAGAATGCTTCCATACAGAGGCGGCCCTAGGTAATTTTCAACTGTAAGCAAACAGTATCCCCCCCCCCCCCCAACCAATCACTGATATATATTTTCTGTTCGTAGTGGGAGTTCTGTGTGTCATATTTGGTTCAATTCCATCATTGGTGGAGTTCAGAATGCTCTTTAATTGTAGGTGAACTATACATCCCAGTAACTACAACTCGCATATGTCAAGGTCTATTTTCCCCCAAGAGCGCCTCAAGAGCGCCCCTGGGCAAAATCAACTATACTGCAAATGCTTACTTTGCGTCATGGGTTGAGCCGCCCCTGCTTCCATAACATGGCCATACAGCCCAAAAAGTATGACCATGTTCTAGAGCAGTGTTTCTCAACCTGCGGTCCCCTATGGGGGTCGCGAGGGGGTGTTAGAGGGGTTGCGGAAGACCATCAGAAAATACAGTATTTTCTGTTGTGCATGGGGGTTCTGTGTAGGAAGTTTGGCTCAATTCTATCATTGGTGGGGTTCAGAATGCTCTTTGATTGTAGGCAGGGGCGGCTTGTCCATTACGCAAAGTAAGCGGTCACAGAACACTTTTTTTTTGCCAGGGGCGCAGAGGCGCCTCTGTAAATGCTCCTAGACGGCCACTTGAGGAGCGCCCCCTCAGCTCACAACAGCCCTATTAGTGGGGGGGGGGGGGGGGGAGCTTCGGCTTTCTTGCCTCGCTGCTAGGCAATCCTCTTCCCAAAGGGGCCAGGCCCTTGAGCCTTGCCTAGCCCTTCTCGTTCCTGCTCCACCCGGCGGGTGCACGAGCAGAGCCAGCGCTCAATCATTCTCCGCATTCAATCCCTTCCCCATGACCGGCTCCCTTTCCCAATCCCCTGGCACTCCACCTGCCTCCTCTCCTCTCCCCAATCCACGGGTGGGGGGTGGCGCCGCCATGGGTCCAGAGGTATGTCTGAAGACCCCAGCGTGTGCACCAAAAGTCGCCTCTTCTCCTGACTTTCTCCTCAGCCATTGGGACCAAGAGAGAGAGAGAGAGAGCCCCTCCGGCTGGAGGTATCTCCCACCTCCGCTCCCTCCTTTGTTTTTGCGCCTACCTTCAGGAAAGATTGGCATCTCCACCTCTCTCTCTCTCTCTCTCTCTCTCTCTCTCTTGGTTCCAATGGCTGAGGAGAAAGTCAGGAGAAGAGGTGACTTTTGGTGCACACGCTGGGGTCTTCAGGCACGCCTCCGGACCCAAAGCGGGCCAGGCAAGGGAGCAAATGCAGCAAGTGTAGTTACTGGGATGTATAGTTCACCTACAATCAAAGAGCATTCTGAACTCCACCAATGATGGAATTGAACCAAATATGGCACACAGAACTCCCACGACAAACAGAAAATATATATCAGTGATTCGTTGGGGGGGGGGGGGGGGACGCCAAAATACTGTTTGCTTACTGTTGAAAATTACCTAGGGCCGACTCTGCTCTCCCTCCAGGTGTTTTGGACTTCAACTCCCACCATTTCTAACAGCCTCAGGCCCTTTCCTTTCCAGCCTCAACCGCTTAACCCACAGATGCAGGTGAAACGTCAGGAGAGAATGCTTCTATAACATGGCCATACAGCCTGAAAAACCTATAATAGCATTTCTTAACCTGGGGGTCAGGACCCCTTAGGGGGGAGATCATGAGGAGGTGTCAGAGGAGTCGCCAAGGACCATCAAAAAACACAGTATTTTCTGTCAAAGACTTTCATGGCTGGAAATCACTGGGTTGTTGTAGGTTTTTCAGGCTATATGGCCTGAAAACATTATTTGAAACACAACAAGATGAGCCCACAGCAAACAAGATCACTCTGCTGGCTGTTGTATTAGATCACACGTCAGACACTTCCCAAGTGTCTAGGACTGTATGATGTATCAGGGAATAATGCGTGCAGATCCAAGTAAGGTGGCCTTCTGCAGCTGGCAGATGGTCATTTTGTCAGCGCTGATTATGTTTAAGTGCAGGCCAAGGTCTTTAAGCACTGCACCCAGTGTGCTGAGCACCACTGAGACCACTTTCAGCACAATTAGTTCTATTGTTATTACTATTCAACTGCATTTATCATCATCATCATAATCATCATGTTCTTAAGGCTCCTGGCTCCCTGATTGACTCTTCTCCTTGTCTCTCCCTTCTCTCTTCAACATCATTACTTCTATTGTTGTTATTCAAATGCGATTATTATTATTATTATTATTATTATTATTATTATTATTATCAGCAGCAGCAGCACTAGGGGCTCCTGGCTCCCTAAGTGATGCTTCTCCCTGTGTCTTCTCACTTCAGTAAGGGTTCTATTATTATTGTTGTTGTTGTTGTTGTTGTTATACAAATGTGTGTATCACCATCATTGCCACCACCACCATCATCATCATCATCATCATCATCATCATCATCATCATCATGTTCTTATGCCTCCTGGGTCCCTGGTGACACTTCACTCTGTGTCTTCCTTATCCCTTCAACATGATTACGATTACAATTATTATTATTATTATTATCATCATCATCATTATTAGAAACACAAGATGAGTCCACAGCAGATAAGATCACTCTGCTGGCTGTTGTATTGGATTACACTTCGGAAACTTCCCAAGTGTCTAGGACTGTGTGATGTATTGGTGATGGCAGATGGTAATTTTGTCAGCGCTGATTGTGTTTAAGTGCAGGCCAAGGTCTTTAGGCACTGCACCCAGTGTGCCGATCACCACTGGGACCACCTTTACTGACTCGTGCCAGAGTATTTGCAGTATTAAATCCTCATATCATGTCAGCTTGTCCAGTTGTTTCTCTTCAATCCATTATTATTATTATTATTATTATTATTATTATTATTATTATTACATGTACATAACATCACAGCACACATGCACATTAGGTCCAAGTGTCTGTATGTATGTATGTATTATTATTTTTACTAATATTATAGTCCCACAAGGAAGCAAATACCATCAAACCCCCTGTCATGCAAGAATATTACGTCTTTCCCCATGACACTATGTCACAACAATTGAAAAGTTGCCTGTTTCTGGTTTGAAAGTGTCATTTCCTGTTTAATTGTGCGGTCCTTACTTTGAAAGTAGTTGTGCTCTTCTAGGAACTTCATTTTTGTGGCTGCCACAAGCTATGTTGCATTGCTTGAGACTGGATGAGATGGTCATAGAAAACTATAGCAAAATGTGCTATAGCACAAAGTTTTTGCATTTTAATAAACTTTTCTCACATTTTCATAATAGAACCAATTAGGGAAGGACATTTAGAACCCAGAAACAAAACGAATCCACTTTAATTGCCTTGGTTCAATGCTAAGAACTCATAGGGGCTGTACTTTGACAAGGCCTTGAGTCTTCTCTGACAAAGAAGGTGAACGCCTAGCCAAACTACAAATCCCAGCATCCGATAGCATTGAGCCATTAAATGAGAGATGAGGTCCCTCAAAGAGGAGCTCCTGAAGCAGCTCCACCTTTGGCTTTGGCTCAGCACTAAGATGATCACATTACTCGAATCTAATGCTCACCCGGAGCACCCGGTGGCGCAGTGGGTTAAAGCACTGAGCTGCTGAGCTTGTTGATCGAAAGGTCGCAGGTTCGATTCCGGGGAGCGGCGTGAGCTTCCTCTGTCAGCCCTAGCTTCTGCCAACCTAGCAGTTCGAAAACATGCAAATGTGAGTAGATCAATAGGTACCGCTCCGGCGGGAAGGTAACGGCGCTCCATGCAGTCATGCCGGCCACATGACCTTGGAGGTGTCTACGGACAACGCTGGCTCTTCGGCTTAGAAATGGAGATGAGCACCACACCCCAGAGTCAGACATGACTGGACTTAATGTCAGGGGACTACCTTTACCTTTACCTTTAATGCTCACCTACCTTTTCAGGAGGGAATTTAGCCCCCAAAAGTGAGCCTTAGATTCGAGTCAATGGGGTATTTCACCAGGCTGCAATTCCACCCAAAGTCTTTTGAGGCAGACACACATCTATAAATAAATACATACATAAATAAATACATAAATCACTCTGCAAATCTATATAAATAAAAATGTAATGTTTGTTTGTGGGATTAACATAACTCAAAAACCACTGGACGGATTGACACCAAATTTGGACACAAGACACCTCTCAGGCCAACGAGTGTCCATCACTCATAAAAACATTGAACAACACAGAAGAGACTTTAAAATCCAAAAAACAAAAACAAAAAAACCCCAATTACAACGTATGCGCAAAACCACACAAACACACATACACAAATATATACACACTCATATATAAGGAAGAACTTCCTGACTGTGAGAGCCGTTCAGCAGTGGAACTCTCTGCCCCGGAGTGTGGTGGAGGCTCCTTCTTTGGAAGCTTTTAAACAGAGGTCTCTTCCAACTCTATGATCCTATGAAATATGTGAGAGGAAGTCATAAGCAAGAGGGAACAAACTTGTTTTCTGATTAGGAAGAACGTCCTGACTGTGAGAGCCGTTTAGCAGTGGAACTCCCTGCCTCGGAGTGTGGTAGAGGCTCCTTCTTTGGAGGCTTTTAAACAGAGGCTGGATGGCCATCTGTCAGGGGTGATTTGAATGCAATATTCCTGCTTCTTGGCAGGGGGTTGGACTGGATGGCCCATGAGGTCTCTTCCAACTCTTTGATTCTGTGATTCTATGATATACACACAAAACACATATACACAGAAAGGGGGAAGGAAGGAGAGAAGAAGGGAGGGAAAGAGGGAGAGAAGAAAAGAAAGAAGGAGGGAAGGAGAAAAGGAGAGAAGGAAGGAAAGAAGGGTAGAGAAGGAAGGAAGGAGAGAGAGAAAGAGGGAAAGAAGGAGAGAAGGAAAGAAAGGTAGTGAAGGAAGGAAGGAAGGAAGGAAGGAAGGAAGGAGAGAAGGAAATAAAAAAGTGAACGAAGGAAGAAAAGAGAGGGAAAGAAGGAGAGAAGGAAGGATGGAACCAAAGAGCAAAGGAAGGGAGGAAAGAAACAGGTAGAGAAGGAAGAAAGAAAAAGAGAAAGAAGAAGAAAAAGAAAAAGAGGGAAGGAAGGAAGGAGAGAAAGAAAGGAAAGAAAGAGGGATGGAAGGTTTGGCTACAGTCACTCATAAAAACACTGAAAAATAAATTATTATAAAATATACCACTACACCATAAATAGCTACGGACAATTATGGTGTTGTAGTAGTAATAATCCTAATACTAATAATAGAAGTAGGGTCTCAATCTTTCCCCAAAGCCCATAAATTCTTGCTGTCTCATATTTAACCTTTGTTCTGTGTGTTTTAATATATATATATTGTAGGGATATGTTTTAATGTGTGTGTTCTATAGATTTTTTAGCGAGGTCACCCTCTTGAGATTATTATCACTATTATTAATTATAATTATTATATACTGTAATCATTATTATGATTATAGTAAAAAAATAATAACCTCCATTGGCAGTGCATTATATAGTTCTCCCCCAAATAAATACAGCTCAGTTTGAGAAGGATACAATGCTCCTCCAAAACAGAACTTTGCGTAGTTCCTGGAGACCCTCTTTCCCCGTTCCTTTTCGTTACAAGTAACGAGCGGGGAAAAGCGTTACTCGCGTCCCGTTACTTTGCCTTTTTGGATCTCAATCTTTCCCCAAAAGCTCCATAAAATGAAAAACAACGCATTTCTCTTCCTTGGGAGTTGTTTCTATTTCCCCGTTCCTTTTCGTTACAAACAACGAGCGGGGAAAGCGTTACTCGCGTCCCGTTACTTTGCCTTTTTGGATCCCAATCTTTCCCCAAAAGCCCCATAAAATGAAAAACAACGCATTTCTCTTCCTTGGGAGTTGTTTCTATTTCCCCGTTCCTTCCCGTTACACGCAACCAGCGGGGAAAGCGTTACTCGCGTCCCGTTACTTTGCCTTTTTGGATCCCAATCTTTCCCCAAAAGCCCCATAAAATGAAAAACAACGCATTTCTCTTCCTTGGGAGTTGTTTCTATTTCCCCGTTCCTTCCCGTTACAAGTAACGAGCGGGGAAAGCGTTACTCGCGTCCCGTTACTTTGCCTTTTTGGATCTCAATCTTCCCCCAAAAGCCCCATAAAATGAAAAACAACGTATTTCCATTCCTTGGGAGTTGTTTCCATTCCGTGCTCAGTCGAAACGCCTTCTTCCGAAACCGAATTCAGTCCGGATTTCAATTTCGAATGTGATAAATTCGTTTTAATTCAATTTGCGGGGGAAAAATAGTATTTTGGGGGTATAAATAGCTTCTTTCCGATGGGAAGAATTACTTTTGAGATAACAAAGGAGTTTGGGGGGGGGATGGTAAACTTCGCTTTCTTTGACCCGGAGCAAATCTAATACTTTTCTCGTTTCCAAAACATTTCCTTTCCCTTTCCTTTTCTCCTTGCAAAACCTCCCCGTCCTTGTATTTTTGAAGGCTTTCATGGCCGGAATCCACTGGGTTGCTGTGAGTTTTCCGGGCTGTATAGCGATAGAAGCATTCTCTCCTGACGTTTCGCCTACATCTATGCTAATCAAGGTGGCCAATTGAAACATTCACCGCAAGAATTTTTCCTCCCATCAGGGATATATAAACCGCATTTTCCTAGTTTCCAACAGACCTCACAACCTCTGAGGATGCCTGGCATAGAAGTAGGCGAAATGTCAGGAGAGAATGCTTCTGGAACATGGCTAATAACTCACAGCAACCCTCCCTGTCCTTCCTCGAGATCATTTAGGGATGGATCCCCCTGCTTTCCTGATTTTCCCTTCCAATTGTTTCACCTCATTTCCATCCGGAGTGATCTGTTTCGTTTCGGTTTCGATTCGGGTTGAGCCCTTCGGATTAAGATAAAAAGGCAGCGAATCTCGCCTTTCTTTCCATTGAGCCAAGCTCAGTAAATGGCTGCACTTACAACAACAACAAACAACAACAACAACAAACTTCTGAAAAACTTTCCATCTGAACATGAGGAAGAACTTCCTGACTGTGAGAGCTGTTCAGCAGTGGAACTCTCTGCCCCGGAGTGTGGTGAAGGCTCCTTCTTTGGAAGCTTTTCAACAGAGGCTGGATGGCCATCTGTCAGGGGTGCTTTGAATGCAATATTCCTGCTTCTTGGCAGGGGGTTGGACTGGATGGCCCATGAGGTCTCTTCCAACTCTTTGATTCTATGTGTGGTATGTTTTGCCATCCTCACTGAAACCCCTCAATCTGTATTTGCTAGTGAGTAGACCCTGTTCCAGTTTTTTTGGGGATGGGTGCATCTGCACTGTAGAGTTAATGCGGTTTGGCACCACTTTGCCTGCTGTGATCTACTGCTCCATAATCCAGTATCTGATTTTACACTGCTTCAAACTGGATGGTATGAGGCCCTTTCCACACAGCTAAATAAAATCCCACCTGAATATATGGCATGTGTGGACTCAGATAACCCAGTTCAAAGCTGATATGGTGGGATTTTCTGCCTTGATATTCTGGGTTATATGGCTGTGTGGAAGGGCCCTGAGTCTAATTGTCCTACTTGACAGATGCAACTGTCTTTCAGGCTGCAAAGGTCAACAGCAAACTGCACAAATGGTCGGGAGCTCACTCTGGATTCAGACACTGGGTTATAGGGCAGTGTAGACTCAATCGGTGGACTCAGATAACCCAGTTCAAAGCTGATGTGGGATTTTCTGCCTTGATATTGTGGGTTATATGGCTGTGTGGATTGGCCCAGAGTCTACCAGTTTGAAGCAGATAATCCAGAAACTGGATTATAATGCAGTGTAGACTCAACCGGAATATATGGCAGCATGGACTCAGATAACCCAGTTCAAAGCTGATGTTGTGAGATTTTCTGCCTTGATATTCTAGTTATGTGGCTGAGTCTACCAGTTTCAAGCAGATAATCTGGATTCAGAAACTGGAGTATAGGGCAGAGTAGACTCAACCAGCATATATGGCAGTGTGGACTCAGACAACCCAGTTCAAAGCAGATGTGGGATTTTCTGTCTTGATATTCTGGGTTATATGGCTGTGTGGAAGGGGCCTGAGTCTACTATCTCGAAGAAGATAATCCGGATTCAGAAACTGGATTATAATGCAGCGTAGACTCAACCGGAATATATGGCAGTGTGGACTCAGATAACCCAGTTCAAAGCTGATGTTGTGGGATTTTCTGCCTTGATATTGTGGGTTATATGGCTGTGTGGATTGGCCCTGATTTCGAAGCAGATAACCCAGATTCAGAAACTGGATTATAGGGAAGTGTAGACTCAACCGGACAGCGTGGACTCAGATAACCCAGTTCAAAGCAGATGTGGTGGGATTTTCTGCCTTGATATTCAGGGTTATATGACTGTGGATTGGCCCTGAGTCTACCAGTTTGAAGCAGATAATCCGGATTCAGAAACTGGATTATAGGGCAGTGTAGACTCAACCGGAATATATGGTGGTGTGGACTCAGATAAACCAGTTCAAAGCAGATGTGGTGGGATTTTTTTGCCTTGATATCCTGGGTTTGCCTTGATATCCTGGGTTATATGGCTGTGTGGAAGGGCCCTGAGTCTTCCAGTTCGAAGCAGATAATCCGGATTCAGAAACTGGATTATAGGGCAGTGTAGACTCAACCAGAATATATGGCACCTTGGACTCAGATAACCCAGTTCAAAGTTGATGTTGTGGGATTTTCTGCCTTGATATTCTGGGTTATATGGCTGTGTGGATTGGCCCTGAGTTTGAAGCAGATAATCCAGATTCAGAAACTGGATTATAGGGCAGTGTAGACTCAACCGGAATATATGGCAGTGTGGACTCAGATAACCCAGTTCAAAGCAGATGTGGTGGGATTTTCAGCCTTGATATTCTGGGTTATATGGCTGTGTGGAAGGGCCCTGAGTCTACCACTTCCAAGCAGATAATCCGGATTCAGAAACTGGATTATAGGGCAGTGTAGACATGGCCTCAAATGGTGCCAAATCCAGGCAGCTGTACTTTTCTGCACACTCCCACGATCCTATTGCCTTCAGCTTCTGCCACAGTCAAAGTGGTGTCAAACTGCATTAATTCTACAGTGTGGATGTACCCTTTTGATATTATAGTGAAAATAGATTAACCCTCATGAGTTGAAGAAGGGCTTTTTCTAATGGAATGAATGTTAAGAATTGAACTTTCTTTCCCCTTAATTAATTTGTATTGAATTGCCCTTTGAAATACTTATGGCAGTGTAGTGTTTCTTTGGTTTTTGAGCCATGCTAGAGAGAAGGAACAATCTGCAATAATAATGATAATAATGATAATAATAATCGTAATCATCATCATAGTGATCATAATAAGGGGACACACACACACACACAGAAAGCGCTATATGCAGGATAATTTCAGGAATCCCCACTGCGATCAAAATAAAATAAAATAATGATAATAATAAAATTATCATTATTAATAAAATATAAAATAAAATAATGATAATAATAATGGTAGAGTGTGAAAAGCACCGTAAATAAGATCATTTGTGTAAGCCATACTGCAATAATAATAATTATAATAATAATAAAGTAATTAATAAAACATATGGGCAAAGTGTTAAAAGCACCCAAGTAGGGTCATTTCTGTAAACCATACAACAACAACAACTGAGGATTTAAAGATCAAACTGCAAAGACTCTGGCACAAGCCAGTAAAGGTGGTCCCAGCTGTGATCGGCACACTGGGTGCAGTGCCTAAAGACCTTGGCCTGCACTTAAAAACAATAATCTCTGACAAAATTACCACCTGTCAGCTGCAAAAGGCCACCCTACTCAGATCTGCATGCATTATTCTCCCATACATCACACAATCCTAGACACTTGAATCCAAAAGCCAGCATAATGATCTTGTTTGCTGTGTACTAATCGTGTTGTTTCTTAAATAATCATAATGGCAGAGTGATAGAAGCACCCCAACTAGCACAATTTCAATAAGCCATCAACGACACTAGAGTATAGCTTATCGAAATGATCTCATTTTTGATACTTTGTTGTTGTACTTGGTGTGAAAAGCACCAAGTATGATAATTTCAGTAAGCTATATTCCAATAACAACAACAACAACAACAATAATGGAGTACAGCTTTTGAAATTTATCCTCAAATTATTATTATTATTATTATTATTATTATTATTATTGACAGTGTGAAAAGCACCAAGTATGATAATTTCAGTAAGCTATATTCCAATAACAACAACAACAATAATGGAGTACAGCTTTTGAAATTTATCCTCAAATTATTATTATTATTATTATTATTATTATTATTATTATTATTGACAGTGTGAAAAGCACCAAGTAGGATAATTTCAGTAAGCTATATTCCAGTAATAATAATAATAACAACAACAATAATGGAGTACAGCTTTTGAAAGGTATCTTACTTGGAGTTCTTTTCATCCTCTGCTCATATTATTATTATTATTATTATTATTATTATTATTGACAGTGTGAAAAGCACCAAGTAGGATAATTTCAGTACGCTATATTCCAACAATAATAACAACAATAATAATGGAGTACAGCTTTTGAAATGTATCTTACTTGGGGTTCTTTTCATCCTCTGCTCATATTATTATTATTATTATTATTATTATTATTATCATCATCATTATTATTATTGACAGTGTGAAAAGCACCAAGTAGGATAATTTCAGTAAGCTATATTCCAACAATAATAACAATAATAATGGAGTACAGCTTTTGAAATGTATCTTACCTGGGGTTCTTTTCATCCTCTGCTTATATTATTATTATTATTATTATTATTATTATTATTATTATTATTATTGACAGTGTGAAAAGCACTAAGTAGGATAATTTCAGTAAGCTATATTCCAACAACAACAACAATTGTGTACAGCTTTTTAAATTATCCTGTTATTGGGGTTCTTTTCATCCTCTGCTCATATTATTGTTATTATTATTATTATTATTATTATTATTATTATTATTGACAGTGTGAAAAGCACCAAGTAGGATAATTTCAGTAAGCTATATTCCAACAACAACAACAATTGTGTACAGCTTTTGAAATCATCCTATTATTGGGGTTCTTTTCATACTCTGCTCACATTATTAGTGTTATTGTTATTGTTATTCACAGGGTGTAAAAAGCACCCAAGTAGGACAACCTCAGTACTCCATTTATCTTATCTGTAGTGCCAATTTTCACACTTTGCACAGTTGCAGCAAGGCTGCGAACAACAACCATGCAGTGCAGACCAGATTTCCTCATTTTCCCCATTTTATTCCTTTTAGGCCATGGATGAAACTGGCATGAGCCTCTTGGACCAGTCCGTGATCAAGAAAGGTAAGGAGGCCCTTCTCACTTGGCAACTCAATTCAATTGTGTGCTTTTTGGAGTCTGGAAAGTGGATGATGGGACAGGCATTCTGTGGTTGCTTATGGAGTCTTTCTGTTTCGAACTGCAAGAGAACCAAACTTATAGGCATTTGGACGTGGCTAGCTCTGTTTTCCCCCTTTGGGTTGGACTTCTTGCCAAGGAATACATGAGAAATCCCTGCACCTTTTTGCCTTGGCAAAGCAAAAATCCCCTGCAAGGATTTCCAGCCATATCTCTGACATATAGATCAGGAATCCTATGAAAACTTGGAATAAAATGCAGGATGTGAAGCACACCTTTCTAAGTACTCTCTGCCTTCCCATGTGTTTCCTATTGTGCTGCAGACATGTGTAATATGTCTTTGTGGGAATGCCAGTTTGGAGATTTGGAGGATCAAAGCCCTGGAGGTATTGATTCAGCTCCCTCTCGGCTGCTTTGTGGGAGATAAGGACAGAGTGCTGGGCCTTTGTGCTCTTTTTCTAAAGGCCCGGGCCTCTGCTTATTTGCCCTCTGGGCATTTCTCAGCTTGGCTTCCTTGCTTTCCCTTTCATGCATCATCCAAATGTGTCCCAGTTCCTGGAAGAGCAAAGCAAGCGGGAATGGAAGAGGGCCTGGAATTTGCATCCACACTATAGAGTTGATGCAGTTTGACCTCACTTGACCTGCCAGGGTTAGGTGTAGTCTGGTGAGATAGTAGTTTGGCAGCACTTTAAATGGCATGGGTCAATGCTATGGGCTCCCTGGAGTTGTAGTTTCCCAAGGTAAACTTAGCCTCCTCTGCCAAAGAGGGCTGGTGTCGCCCCAAACTCCTGATCTGAGGATTCCATAGCATTAGACCATAGTGATTAAAGGGGTGTCAAACTGCATTCATTCTACAATGAATGCGGTTTGAATGCATTCAACAATGAATACCCTCCCCCCCCCCCAATCTTTCTAAAATCTCCACCTGTCCTTCTTGCTTGATAGAAATGTGGATTACTATTTCCATTATGAAATTAATGGTGGATTGGAATAGATTTGGGGAGCAGAGGAAATGTGTGGGATCTGCAAATAGGGGTGTGTCGTCTTCTTTCCTTCCTTCCTTCCTTCCTTCTTTCCTCCCTCCCTCCTTTCTTTCTTTCTTTCTTTCCCTTCATCCTTAACTGTCTCCTTCCTTCTCTTTTCTTTATCTTTACCTTTCTTTCTTTGGTCCCCCTTCCCACCTCTTCATCTCTTCTTCCTTCCCCTCCTTTCTTTCTCTTTACCTTCTTTCCCTCTTTTTCTCCTTCCTTCCTTCCTTCTCCTCCTCCTCTCATTCTTTTCTTTCTTTCCCCCCTTTCTCCCTCTCCTTCCTTTTTCCTTTATTTCTTTTCCTCCTTTTCTCCTTCCTTCCTTCCTTCCTTCCTTCCTTCCTTCCTTCCTCCTCCTTCCTCTCTGCTCCCTCCCTCCATCCTCCTCCTCTTGTTCTCCTTCCTTCCTGCCTGCCTGCCTGCCTGCCTGCCTGCCTTCCTTCCTTCCTTCCTTCCTTCCTTCCTTCCTTCCTTCCTTCCTTTCTTTCTTTCCTTCCCCGCTTCCTTCTCTCCTTTTCCTTTATTTTTCCTTTCTTTTCCTCCTTTTCTCCGTCCTTCCTTTTTTTCTCCTCCCTCCCTCCCTCTCCCCTCTTTCTCTTTCTTTCTTTCTTTCTTTCTTTCTTTCTCCCCCCCCCTTTCTCCTTCCTTCCTTCCTTCCTTCCTTCCTTCCTTCCTTCCTTCCTTTCTCCTTCCTCCTCCTCCTCCTCCTTTCATTCCTCTTTCTTTCTTTCTTTCTTTCTTTCTTTCTTTCTTTCCCTCATTCCCTCTCCCCTTCTTCCTCTTCTTTCTTTCTTTCTTTCTTTCTTTTCCTCCTTCCTTCCTTCCTTCCTCCCTCCCTCCTCCTCCTTTCGTTCCCCTTCCTTCCCTCCTGCCTCCCTCCCTCCCTTCCTTCCTTCCTTCCTTTCTTTCCCTCATTCTCTCTCCCTCCTTCCTCTTCTTTCTTTCATTTCCTCCTTTTCTCCTTCTTTCTTTCCTTTTGTCTCCTCCTTCTCTTCTCTCCCAAGATTGCATGGGGATTTGAATGCCCATGTGTATTTGCTTGAAAGCTTGCTGTTGAAATGGGCTCCCAGTTCATTTTTCCAGAATCCACACTGGATTAATACTGTGCTCCAGTCCTTGATTCCTAGCAAAGGGTGGCTCGGGTTAGCCAGAAACCAGAGCCATAGGGGCTGGAATGCTTCATATTCCTGCAAACTGCTTTTCCTGAGACATAAGGGCAAGGTGGCACAGTTTGCTTTGGGAGCACTCAGTTTCAGCAAGACAAGGGCTGGGAGGAGAATGGGGAGGGAGATGAATGCATGGATGCTGTACCTGATGTAACCTTGAGGCTAAAAGGCCAAATGGACTCATCAATGGCTGCTTGAGACTCCGTCCTCTTACTTAGCAAATGTAGGATTTTGTTGTCACGCCATTTCTAATTTGTGGAGACCCTGTTATGGGTTTTCCTGAGGCTGAGAGCGTGTGACTTGCTTGCTTCACCATCCTAGCATATCTTTATCTATTGGCAAGGTTGCTAGACTACCTTTTACCCAGAAAGGCTTCCAAGGCAATACAAGATATAGACTTCAAATGGTATCTTGTGCTATAAATACTGCAATCTATATAAATAAAAATGTAATGTTCGTTTGTGGGATTAACATAATTCCAAAAACACTGGATGAATTGCCACCATATTTGGAGACAATACACCTACTACCCCAAGGAATGCCCATCACTAAAAAAAAAAAAGGATTTTGTCAGTTGGGAGTTGTAGTTGCTGGGATTTACAGTTCACCTACAATCAAAGAGCATTCTGAACTCCACCAATGATGGAATTGAACCAAACTTGGCACACAGGACTCCTATAACCAACAGAAAATTCTGGAAGGGTTTGGTGGACATTGACCTTGAGTTTGGGAGTTGTAGTTCATCTGCATCCAGAGAGAACTATGGACTCAAACAACGATGGATCTGGACCAAACTTGGCACGAATACTCAATATGCCCAAATGTGAACACTGCTGGAGTTTGGGGAAAATAGTCCTTGACATTTGGGAGTTGTTACTGGGATTTATAGTTCACCTACAATCAAAGAGCATTCTGAACCCCACCAACGATAGAATGGGGCCAAACCTCCCACACAGAACTCCCATGACCAACAGATAACACTTTTTTCTGGGGGTTAGGACCCCATCATGACCCCCCCCCCGGGGTCCTAACCCCCAGGCTGAGAAATGCTGCCAGAAGGCCATCCAATCCAACTCCACCATGGCAGGAAAACATAATCAAAGCCCTCCTGACAAAGAGCCATCCAGCCAGCCAGATAGATAGATAGATAGATAGATAGAGAGGTATGATTCATACACACACACACACACACACACACACACGGTATATGTATATATAATATCATAGATTTGAATGGGACTCCTAAAGAAGGACAATTATATGTTACATGTTCCAGAGTAGGCAAACCAGGCAATCTCTACATCAACGCTGACAAAGAATCAACAAGAAATACTGTTTACCCACAAGCATAAAGAAATTACATATATTAGAAACCAACACTTTCTCATTACTTTAGTTTTGAGATCACCAGACTGGGCCACAGCAATGCATGGCAAGGGGCGGCTAGTCTATGTAAATAAAAATGTAATGTTCATTTGTGGGATTCACATAACTGAAAAACCACTGGACAAATTGACACCAAATTTGGACACAATACACGTGTCAGGCCAACGAATGATAAACATCACTCATAAAAACACTGAAAAACACAGCAGAAGAGACTTAAAAAGCTAAAAACCAAAAAATACTTGCGCAAAACCACACACACACACATATACATGCAAACACACATATACACAAATATATACACAAAACACATATATATGGACAGAGGTGGCCCTAGGTAATTTTCAACAGTAAGCAAACAGTATTTTGGTGCCCCCCCACCCACCCCCAAAACCAATCACTGATATATATTTTCTGTTCATCGTGGGAGTTCTATATGCCATATTTGGTTCAATTCCATCATTGGTGGAGTTCAGAATGCTCTTTGATTGTAGGTAAACTATGAATCCCAGCAACTACAACTCGCATATGTCAAGGTCTGTTTTCCCCCAAGAGCACCTCAAGAGCACCCCTGGGCAAAATCAACTCTACTGCAAATGTTTACTTTGCGTAATGGGTTGAGTCCCTGTATATGGACTGGGCCACAGCAAACATGGCAGAGGACGTCTAGTCTTAAATAAAACCCATTGGTTCCCCCGAATGTGTTCCTCAGGTGCAATGTGGATTGGTGATCCCTTTTTTCATACCTTTCCCCCTTAATTTTCTTTTCCTTCCATTCTTCCTTCAAGGCAGATAATCCACAATATCTGCTTTGAAGTGGGTTATCTGAGTCCACACTGCCATGGTGGTCCATGCCTTGGTCACCCCTAGACTGGACTACTGTAATGCTCTCTACGTAGGGCTGCCCTTGAAAACGGCTCGGAAATTCCAACTAGTCCAACGGGCAGCGGCCAGGATGTTAACTGGGGCTCCTTACAGAGAGAGGTCAACCCTCCTGTTTAAGGAGCTCCACTGGCTGCCATTTATTTTCCAACCTCAATTCAAGGTGCAGGTGCTTACCTACAAAGCCCTAAACGGTTTGGGACCCGCCTACCTGCGTGCCCGTATCTCCGTTTATGAATCCACGCGCTCTCTTTGTTCATCCGGAGAGGCCCTGCTCGCGATCCCACCTGCATCGCAGGCGCATTTGGTGGGGACGAGGAACAGGGCCTTCTCTGTGGTGATCCTTGACTTTGGAACACCCTCCCCAAAGACGTAAGACAAGCCCCCACACTGGCAGTCTTTAGGAAGAATTTGAAGACCTGGCTGTTCTGATGTGCCTTTCCAGAATAGGAAAACTCCCGTAAGCACTTTATTAGAGTCCCAGAAGCACTTTATCAGAACTTTAAGATTCTCTGCACACTGCACTTCCTTGAAATCCGATAGATCACCTGTCACATCCAGCACTTTTTAATCTGTACCCATTACTTGGCCCGGCCCTGTTTTTATTGTGTTATGCTGTATTGTTTTGTTGTTTTTACTGTTATTGCTTTAATGTTTTTGATTTGCTTTGAATTGTAGTGTTATGCTATTGTGTTGTTGAGGCCTTGGCCTTTGTAAGCCGGATCGAGTCCTTTGGGAGATGCTAGCGGGGTACAAATAAAGTTTAATAATAATAATAATGTATTGAGAAGGCTTTCATGGCCGGAATCACTAGGTTGTTGTAGGTTTTTCCGGGCTATATGGCCATGTTCTGGAGGCAATTTTTCTCCTGACGTTTCGCCTGCATCTATGGCAAGCATCCTCAGAGGTAGTGAGGATGCTTGCCATAGATGCAGGCGAAACGTCAGGAGAAAAATTGCCTCCAGAACATGGCCATATAGCCCGGAAAAACCTGGTAGTGAGGATGCTTGCCATAGATGCAGGCGAAACGTCAGGAGAAAAATTGCCTCCAGAACATGGCCATATAGCCCGGAAAAACCTGGTAGTGAGGATGCTTGCCATAGATGCAGGCGAAACGTCAGGAGAAAAATTGCCTCCAGAACATGGCCATATAGCCCGGAAAAACCTGGTAGTGAGGATGCTTGCCATAGATGCAGGCGAAACGTCAGGAGAAAAATTGCCTCCAGAACATGGCCATATAGCCCGGAAAAACCTACAACAACCTAATAATAATAATAATAATATAATTCAGATCAATGTGGATTTTATTCAGCGGTGTGAAAGGAGCCTCAGTGTTCAGCTGAGGCTCTAAGGGACTGAAGAGCGGGACTGAAGAAGCACTTCCTTGGGGCAGAATTCCTCCTTTGGGGAGGGGCACATTCCCCCATCCCTCCCCTCCGTCCCCCAAAGCGTCTCTCAAATACCTGCCTGTCCCACCGATCAGAGAAGCAATGATTATCTTGACAGGTCCAGGTGTTCCTGAGCCCTCCTGGCCCCAGGGAAGAGGGCCTTGGAAAAGAATTCGGGATGACATGTTAGGGTATCCATGTCGCAAGCAAGCGAGGGACCCTTATAACTTGGAGCTAAGTGATGCATAGAGATACCCATTATACACTACTTTGTGGTTGCTCTGAGCCTTCAGAGCTTATGGGGATGCTACGGCTGGGTCTCCTTGGAAAGGTTTGTGCAGAGACGGTTTGCCCTGACCGTCCTGCAAGGCCAAGAGAGAGTGGCTTCTGAGGATGAAGAGAATGTGGCCTCATCTTACTTCAGGGCCGAGAGTGACTTTGCCTTCTTCTGAGGCAGAGAGAATGTGGCCTCATCTTCCTCCAAGGCTGAATGTAGAGAATGTAGCTTTGCTCTCTTGATAGAAATGTGGATTACTATTTCCAATATTCTTGCTTCTTGGCAGGGGGTTGGACTGGATGGCCCATGAGGACTCTTCCAACTCTTTGATTCTATGATTCTATGATTCTTCTGAGGCTGAGAGAGCGTGGCCTCACCTTTGCCCAAGGCTGAGAGAGAGTGGCTTTGCATTCTGAGGCTGAGAGAGTGTGGCTTCCCTTATGAGGCTGAGAGAATTTGGTTTTGGGCCCCATGTAAGCTGCCCTCAGTCCCTTCAGGGAGATGGAGGTGGGGTAAAAAAATAAAGTTTTTCTTCTTTTGCCTTCTTCTGAGGCTGAGAGAATGTGACCTCACCCCCTTAGAATCATAGAATCAAAGAGTTGGAAGAGACCTCATGGGCCATCTAGTCCAACCCCCTGCTAAGAAGCAGGAATATTGCATTCAAATCACCCCTGACAGATGGCCATCCAGCCTCTGTTTAAAAGCTTCCAAAGAAGGAGCCTCCACCACACTCCGGGGCAGAGAGTTCCACTGCTGAACGGCTCTCACAGTCAGGAAGTTCTTCCTCATGTTCAGATGGAATCTCCTCTCTTGTAGTTTGAAGCCATTGTTCCGCGTCCTAGTCTCCAAGGAAGCAGAAAACAAGCTTGCTCCCTCCTCCCTGTGGCTTCCTCTCACATATTTATATACGGCTATAATATCTCCTCTCAGTCTTCTCTTCTTCAGGCTAAACATGCCCAGCTCCTTAAGCCGCTCCTCATAGGGCTTGTTCTTCAGACCCTTGATCATTTTAGTCACCTCCTCTGGACACATTCCAGCTTGTCAATATCTCTCTTGAATTGTGGTGCCCTTTGAGGCTGAGAATTTATAGCTTTGCCCTCCTCTGAGGCAGAAAAGTGATGTCACTATCATTTTGAGGCTGAGAGAGTGTGACTGAGGATGGGAGCCTGGCCTTTCCTCCTCCTGAGACTGAGAAAATGTAGCCTTGACTTCCTCTGAGGCCAAGAGAGTGTGGTTTCCCTTTTGAGACTGAGAGAATTTGGCTTTGCCTTCTTTCGAGGTTGAGAGCATGTACTTCTGTGGCGGACAGCGTGACCCTCCGATCTTTCCTTCTGAGGCTGAGAGTGTGTGACCTTCCTATGAGGCTGAGAGTGTTTGCCTTTCCTCCCTCTGGGGCTGTCTTTCCTTCTGAGGGTGAGAGAGCGTGACCATGCCTCTCTCTGAGGCGGAGTGAGTGTAGCAATGTCTTCTTTTGAGGCTGAGAAAGCATGACCTTATTCCCATGAGCAGGGATTTGAACCCAGAGTTTTAGGCCAACAATCAAAGCACTCTTGGTTGGGAACCATTTTCTGCATTGCTAGATATTTGGGGCTTATGGTACCCTTCCAAGGGCCGGATCCCCTTTGCTTTGACCCTGAAAGAAGTGCCATTGATGCCCACTGGATTGAATCCCATGGAAATGTGGGCAACTAGTCTGCCATTGGAGTTGGCTTGGTGCAATTGAGGATCGATGGGGGAAGGAAGCAAGATGTTGAGCTGCTAAGCAGTGCCAGTCCTGGTTCGTCCTTGGATGGGAGACCACCAAAGAATGCTAGCTTCAGAAGGAAGGGACTGACCAAACCACTGAGTCTTCCTTGCCTAAGAAAACCCTTCAAAAATATCACAGAGTTGCCCTATGTCCATAGGCAACTTGAAGGTACATACAAACAGAAAGGTTGGAGCACCGATCACCATAAAAAGGTATCTGTAGGGGAGTGTTTCTCAACCTGGAAGTCAAGACCCCTGGGAGGGGGTGTCGCAAGGGGGTGTCAGGGGGGTTGCTCAAGACTGTCAGAAAACATAGTATTTTCTATTGGTCGTGTGGGTTCTGTGTAGGAAATTTGGCCCAATTCTGTCATTGGTGGGGTTCAGAATACTCTTTGATTGTAGGTGAACTATAAACAGGGGCAGCTCAACCATTACGCAAAGTAAGCATTTGCAGTATAGTTGATTTTGCTCAGGGGTGCTCTTGAGGCGCTCTTGGGGGAAAATAGATCTTGACATATGCGAGTAGTTACTGGGATGTATAGTTCACCTAAAATCAAAGAGCATTCTGAACTCCACCAATGATGGAATTGAACCAAATATGGCACAAAGAACTCCCACAACGAACAGAAGATATATATCAGTGATTGGTTGGGGGGGGGGGGGGGGCAAAATACTGTTTGCTTACCGTTGAAAATTACTTAGGGCCGCCACTGACTATAAATCCCAGCAACTGTTGGTCTATTTCCCCCAAACTCTACCAGTGTTCACATGTGGGCCTACTGAGTGTCCATACCAAGTTTGGTCCAGATCCATCATTGTTTGAGTCCACAGTGCTACCTGTATTTAGGTGAACTATAACTCCAAAACTCGAGGTGAATGCCCACCAAACCCTTCCAGTATTTTCTGTTGGTCATAGGAGTTCTGTGTACCAAGTTTGGTTCAATTCCATCATTGGTGGAGTTCAGAATGCTCTTTGATTGTAGGTGAACTATAAATCCCAGCAACTGTTAGTCTATTTCCCCCAAACTTTACCAGTGTTCACATGTGGGCATACTGAATATCCTTGCCAAGTTTGTCCAGATCCATCATTGTTTGAGTCCACAGTGCTCTCTGGATGTAGGTGAACTATAACTCCGAAACTCAAGGTCAATGCCCACCAAACCCTTCCAGTATTTTCTGTAGGTCATGGGAGTTCTGTGTGCCAAGTTTGGTTCAATTCCATCATTGGTGGAGTTCAGAATGCTCTTTGATTGTAGGTGAACTAGAAATCCCGGCAACTACAACTCCCGCCACAACATGAGGAACTGTTAAGGGGTTGCAGCATTAGGAAGGTTGAGAAATACTGCTATAGGAGGAAGAAATCTTCATAGGTATTGAGGAAAGATAACTCCCAATGAGTGCATTGTAATGAGAACATATGTTCCGAAGTCCCCCTTAAAAGGAAATAAATTTGAAAAGACAATATTTGCCACATGCAAAGTAGTAATGTAAATAACAGGGATGGAGAAGTAAAAGCAATATTGTGCAAATCCTCCTGTTACAATGCTTTCAACTGTTCACAAACTCCAAGCTGCCATGATTTCTCTGCTAACATGTTTGGAGAACTTGTCCCCTTGAAATTCAGTCAGGTTTGTTACTTTGCAAAGACCAGAACCTTATGTTCATTTTGAGTGGTTTCCCATCCAGATAGTCACCAGGCCTGGCCCTGCTTAGCTTTGAAGATCACACAGACAGTGATTTGGTGCCTTTCAGGTTTTAAAAGTAGCCAGTCTTTTGATTAGAAACATCCCAATTAGACCTAACAACCTCTGAGGATGCTTGCCATCGATGCAGGCGAAACGTCAGGAGAGAATGCTTCTGGAACATAACCACATAGCCCGAAAAACCTATAATTCCAATTAGTCCATAGCCATCCCTTTTATTCAGTTGCTCTGGTTTCTCTATCCTTCTACTTTTCGCTTTTATCATTGGCTTCTTTCATTTGCTGCAAAATGAGCTCAAAGTCTGGAAGAAGTTTCAAGTCTTCTATGTTGGAAGAAAGGTGAGAGATACATTCAGATACATTTATTTATATAGAGTTAAATCTATATAAATAAAAATGTAATGTTAGTTCGTGCTACCATCAGAACTCAAAAACCACTGGGGGAATTGACACCAAATTTGGACACAAGACACCTAACAGTCCAATTTATGTCCTCCACTCAAAAAAATTGATTTTGTCATTTGGGAATTGTCGTTGCTGGGATTTATAGTTTACCTACAATCAAAGAGCATTCTGAACTCCACCAATGATGGAACTGGGCCAAACTTAGCACACAGGGCTCCCATGACCAACAGAAAAAACTGGAAGGGTTTGGTAGACATTGACCTTGAGTTTGGGAATTATAGTTCACCCACATCCAGAGAGCACTGTGGACTCAAACAATGATGGATCTGGACCAAACTTGACACAAAAATCCCATATGCCTAAATATGAACACAGATGGAGTTTAATGGAACTAGACCTTGACATTTGGGAGTTGTAGTTGCTGGGATTTATAGTTCACCTACAATCAAAGAGCATTCTGAACTCCACCAATGATGGAATTCAACCAAACATGGCATACAGGACTTCCATGACCAACAGAAAATACTGGAAGGGTTTGGTGGGCATTGACCTTGAGTTTTGGAGTTGTAGTTCACCTACATCCAGACAGCACTGTGGACTCAAACAATGATAGATCTGGACCAAAGTTGGCACGAATACTCAATATGCCCAAATATGAACACTGGTGGAGTTTGGGGAAAATAGACCTTGATATTTGGGAGTTGTAGTTGCTGGGATTTATAATACAATCAAAGAGCATTCTGAACCCCACCAACAACAGAATTGGGCCAAACTTCCCACACAGAACCCCCATGACCAATAGAAAATACTGTGTTTTCTGATGGTCTTTGGCAGCCCATCTGGCACCCACTCGCAAACAGGTTGAGAAATACTGTTCTTATTTAAATTGTCTTTCCTACTACCTTGATGAAACTTGGGAAAAGTAGAGAATTGTTCAGCTGGTATTCCTCTAAAATTTTCCTGAGGTCATTTGTATAGAGGCAATTGTATCAAAGTATTACAATGTAATCGTTCTGCGCCCCTCTTCTTGCCCGAAGCTCATGACCAATGTTTGCCTATTTACACCACATTTTAAAAATAGCTGGCACTTGGGCAGTAAAACATTGTTGTCATTGGGGAAAGCCTGCCAGGTTATGAAACATGTGATGGCAACAAGGCAAAGGAGGAATGCCTCTCTATTTTGAGCATATTTGGTTGGGGGCCGTCTCTAAAATGCCGCCCAGCTGGCTCTTCTGGAACGTCCAATGAACACGGAGATTTAGATGAGACAAAAGGAGTATTTCATAATCTCTGAGTTCTTTCCAAAGGAATTTGGGGGCCAAAAGGACAATGTTGGGGGACCGTAGCTTGTGCTCAGAATGGTATAAATAGATAAACCCATAGAATGAGCAGGATCTACTGATGTGTTGGCTTGCCCTTCAGTTAGTCTGATCCACCATGGATCTATGGTCAACTTCCACCATAAAATGACCATAGGATTGCTCAGAAGACCTACAAATCCCTAGCTCTAGGTTCCCCACTGGGACTCTGTGGTCAACATCCACCATAAATTCACCATATGATTGCAATGGAAAACCTACAAATCCCTCACTCTGAGAATCTCTAGCACTGCTCTGTAGTCAACATCCACCATAAATTGACCTTAAAATTGCAGTGGAAAGTTTGCAAATCCCTTGCTCTAGAAATCGCTAGATCCCATAGCATATAGTCAACAGGATTTACAACAGGATTGCAATGGAAGACCTAAAAATCTCTCTATCTAGGTGCTTCACTGAAACTCTGGCCCCTCCTACACTGTCCTTATATCACAAGATCTGATTCCAGGTTATCTGCTTTGAACTGGATTATATGAGTGTACACTGCCATATAATCTGGGATCAGATCCTGGGATATAAGGACAATGTAGAAGGGGCCTTTATGGTCAACTTCTACCTCAAAATGACCTACAAATCCCTTACTCTTGAAATTTCTAGATCTTCTAGCACTGCTCTATTGTCAACATTCACCATACATTGACCATAAGATTGCAGTGGAAGACCTACAAATCCTCAGATCTGGATCTTTCCCTGAGATTCTGTGGCAGTGGTTCTCAACCTATGGATCCCCAGATGTTTTGGCCTTCAACTCCCAGAAATCCTAACAGGTGGTAAATTGGCTGGGATTTCTGGGAGTTGTAGGCCAAAACACCTGGAGAACCACAGGTTGAGAACCACAGCTCTGTGGTCAACTTCCACTATGAAATGACCATAACATTGCTCTGAAGACCTACAGATCCCTAGGTCTAGGAATCTAAAGGCCCTCCACTGAGACTCTGCGGTAGACTTCCACCCTAGATGAACCATGGGATTGAAATGGGAGTCCTATGGTCAATGTCCAACATAAATGGACCATAGTATTGCAATGAAAGACCTATAAATCCCCCATTCTAGGAATCTCCAGGTATCTTAGCACAACTCTATAGTCAACCTCCAACATTAACTGATCATAGGATTGTAAAGACCAACAAATGCCTAGATCTAAGTCCTCTACTCAGGCTCTGTTGTCCACTTCCACAATAAATTGACCACAGGATTGGTCTGAAGACCTACAGATCCCTAGCTCAGTTGATCTCTAGGTACTCCACTGAGACTCAACTTCTAGTAGAGGTTGACCATAAAGTCGTTCTGGAAGACCTAGAGATCCCTGGAGAGAAGATCGCAATCAAATGTTAAGGGCCAGCTGTGTACAAGCTCCAACCTTTGAGTTCAATAGAGTTTACTCATATAGGGTTGCCTACTTTGGGCACATTGCGAAATAAGATTATTTCTTTAAAGAAAATGCCATAATTCTTGGCAAAGTGGGAGATAGTTGGAAAGAAGGAAGATCGTGTTACAGATGGATAGACTTAAGGTGCATCTACATTGTCAAGTTAATGCAGATTTATTGACTTGGCTCAATTGAATCCTGGGAATTGTAGTTTGGGAGAGACACCGGCCCCATTTGGCAGATCCCAGGGTTCCATTGCTTCGAACCGTGGCAATTAAAGTGGAGTCAAACTGCATTAATTCTACAGTGTAGATGCACCTGACTTTGCAACATCCTGAGTAGGACTCATGGAGGTCTCACTCATAATTGAAACGGGTTTTTCAACAAGTGACAACAGTAAAGAATCTAGAGGTGGATTTTTGCAGAGGACCATATGACTCCGTACTCTCAAGTATTGAGTTTCGCCTTTGAACCGGCTTGTTTCTTTTCCTTTCTAATTATGCTTCATATTGTTTTGATGTTTTATGCATGTTTGGAAACGCCCTGCTTGTAAACAGAATGGGATATAAATAGCTGGAAGGATGGCGCACGTTGTTGCAGACTCCACAATCGAGTGCCGTGCTGTGCTTCCGGAATTACATATCAAATATTTCTGGGAGTGGGAGGGGATGATGGGATGCGCTATCCTTCCCCAAACCGGTCCTTTGAGTTTCGCATGGGAATTTGCATTCATAATCCTTCCCTTTTGACTTGTTACCTTTCTGCAGTTGGACTTAGGGAGGAATTCAGGTTCATTTTTAGGTATAGATCTGGACTTCATTGGCGGAACGGAGAGTGCATTTACACTGTAGAATTAATGCAGTTTGGTGCCACTTTAACTGATATGGCTGAATGCTTTGGAATTATGAGTCTTGTAGTTTTAGAAACCATGATGGTGGAAGGGAGGCGCATTGGGTGGGGTGAACAAGAGCAATGTGTTTACGTCGAAGAAGCGCATAAGAAATCGCAACCGTGAAATGTCAAGCCCTCTGCCGACTTTTCTGCAGCTGCTTCCAATGTGGCATCTGTTTATTGGCAAAACAGGACATTGCCCAATATATGTATATATCAGACCTGTTTTGTCGTACTAGTAATAATCAGTTAACTACATCCTTCTTGGATCCATAACAGACATGGTTTGGACTGTTGTTTTATCTGCAAAATACATACACAAGTGTAAACATACAAATGACTGAAGCAGTAGGGGATATCTGTGAGCATTATAGATGTTGTATGGATATGCAAAGCCTTAGTAGTAGTGTACCCTTTGGGAAAGAAGGACTTCAGGCTCCAAGAATACCATAGAGCCGTGGTTCTCAACCTACCTAATGCCATGACCCCTTAATACAGTTCCTCATGTCATGGTGACCCCCAACCATAACATTGTTTTTGTTGCTACTTCATAACAGCCATTTTACTACTGTTATAAATCGTAATGTAAATATCCGATATGCAGGATGTATTTTCATTCACTGGAACAAATTTGGCACAATACGCCCAAATATGAATACCGGTGAGGTAGAGTTTGTAATTTGAGAGTTGTCGTTGCTGGGATTTATCGTTTGCCTATAATCAAAGAGCATTCTGAACTCCACCAGCGATGGAATTGAATCAAATTGGGCACACAGAACTCCCATGCCAACAGAAAACACTGTAAGGGTTTGGTGGGCATTGACCTTGAGTTTGGAGTTGTAGTTCACCTATATTCAGAGAGCACTGTGGACTCACTCAATGATGGATCTGGACCAAACTTGGCACAAATACTCAACATGTCCAAATGTGAACACTGGTGGAGTCTGTGGAAAATAGACCTTGACATTTGGGAGTTGTAGTTGTTGTGATTTATAATTCACTACAACCAAAGAACATTCTGAACTCCACCAATGATAGAGTTGGGTCAAACTTCCCACATGGAATCCCCATGACCAACAGAAAATACTGTGTTTTCTGATTATCTTTAGTGATCCCTCTGACACCCCCTCGCGACCCGCTCAGGGGTCCTGACCCCCAGGTTGAGAAACACTGCCATAGAGTCACACTGGAGGACCTAGAAAATGCCTAGAAATGACATATTGTGTCAGTTGTGGATAAATGAAACCATGGATAATCGCTACTAATAAACATACCCAATTTCTGTCTCATAATAATAATAATAATAATAATAATAATAATGAGTTTTGGATCACAATACTCCTGACCTCACAATCGATCGTGGAAAAAAACAAAGTGTGGATCGTTGATGTTGCAATTCCAGGCGACAGCCTCCGGTGGAGCAGTGGGTTAAACCCCTGTGCCGGCAGGACTGAAGACCAACAGGTCGCAGGTTCGAATCCGGGGAGAGGCTGATGAGCTCCCTCTATCAGCTCCAGCTCCTCATGCGGGGACATGAGAGAAGCCTTCCACAAGGATGATAAAACATCAAATCATCCGGGTGTCCTCTGGGCAACGTCCTTGCTGACGGCCAACTCTCTCACATCAGAAGCGACTTGCAGTTTCTCAAGTCGCTCCTGACATGACAAAAAAAAAAAGTAGAATTGGCGAGAAGCAACTTGAAAAGCTGACACGATACGAGGATTTAAAGATAGAACTGCAAAGACTCTGGCACAAGCCAGTGTAGGTGGTCACAGTGGTGATTGGCATACTGGGTGCAGTGCCTAAAGACCTTGGCCTGCACTTAAAAACAATCGGCCCTGACAAAATCACCATCTGTCAGCTTCAAAAGTCCACCCTGCTTGGATCTGCATTCCATATTCGTCGATACAACACACAGTCCTAGACACTTGGAAAGTGTCCGACATGTGATGAAATACAAAAGCCAGCATAGTGATCTTGTTTGCTGTGTACTGATCTTGTGTCTCAAATAATAACAATAACAACAACAACATTGCTTGGCATTATTTCTACACTATGATCAAGCTGTTGCTTTTAGGCCAGGGGTACATCTATACTATAGAATTAATGCACTTTGACACCACTTTCACTGCCCTGGCTTTGATGGTATGGAATAATGGGATTTGTATGTATTGTTGAAGGCTTTC
The DNA here is from genome assembly GCF_037176765.1 of Anolis sagrei. Lineage (NCBI taxonomy): Eukaryota > Metazoa > Chordata > Lepidosauria > Squamata > Anolidae > Anolis > Anolis sagrei. Next base: position 80,793,036 of record NC_090034.1, on the reverse strand, counting down.
ATGACTGGAATTATTGGATTGTTGTAGGTTTTTCAAGCTGTATGGCTATGTTCTAGAACAGGCATCCTCAAACTGTGGCCCTCCAGCTGTTTGGGCCTCCAACTCCCAGAAGCCCTAATGAGCTTGTTCAATTGTCAGGAATTCTGGGAGTTGAAGGCCCAAACAGCTGGAAGGCTGCAGTTTGAGAATGCCTGTTCTAGAAGCATTCTCTCCTGACGTTTCACCTGCATCTATGGCAGGCATCCTCAGAGGTTGTGAGGTCAGAGGTTGTGGGATTTGTAGTTTGGTGAGGTACTAGCACTCTTTGTAAAACTACACTTCCAGTGATGCCTTAGCATTGGGCCAGGGCAATTAACGTGGAATCCAACTGCATTAATCTTAGAGTGTGGATGCACCTTTGGATGGAGTTGGGACGGGAACTGCTACCTTTGCAAAAATGTGCTCCAATGTTCCATTTTTTGCGTTTGTAAAATGCCAAGGCTTCAATCTGCTAAGCAAAGGAAGATCAGCAACAGAAAAAGAAGAAGAGCCCTAGAAGGCAAGAATTGTAATTAATTATATTTTATTTTCAAGCTGGGCCTTAACGCTTTACACTCAGAGCGGGGCCTGACAAGGCATCACTTGCAGGAGAGAAAGATGAGCTTAATATTTGGGATGTCCCTCCAGGCAGCGAGGAGGAAACGGATAGCGCATAGCATGCTCAAACAAGATTGGCAGCACTGGGAGAACACTTCTTTTTAAACCTGTAAAGGGGGAGGTTGGTTACAATGCCACACTTTCCAGGATAAGACATGATGCATTGAATTCCCCTCCCATCTGAAGGCTCTTTATCAACCTACAATACGTTGGACATGATGGCACCCCATGGGATCATTTTTCAGGGATGATGGGATGAGACACAAGGGAGCTATGTGCGAACCATAGCAAGTAAGCATCAGAACATAAGCTCATAAACTCAAGTACATCCAAGAGTATTGAAGGAACTAGCAGAGATCATTTTGGAACCACTGGCAACCATTTTTGAGAGTTCTTGGAGATCCCAGCAGATTGGGGGAGGGCAAATGTGGTCCCTATCTATAGTACCTTAGGAAGTACTATAGTCCACACTCTGGTTACATCCCGTATAGACTACTGCAGCGCGTTCTACATGGGGTTGCCTTTGAAGACTGTCCAGAAATTTCAAATGGTCCAACGAACGCCAGCCAGATTGCTAACAGGAGCGGTGCTCAGGGAGCGTACAACTCCTCTGTTGCGCCAGCTCCACTGGCTGCCAGTTTGCTACCGGGCACAATTCAAAGTGTTGGCTTTAGCCTATAAAGCCCTAAACCAGTGGTTCTCAACCTGGGGTCCCCAGATGTTTTTGGCCTTCAACTCCCAGAGATCCTAACAGCTGGTAAACTGGCTGGGATTTCTGGGAATTGTAGGCCAAAAACATCTGGGGACCCCAGGTTGAGAACCACTGCCCTAAACGGTTCTGGCCCAACTTACATGTCCGAACGCATCTCCCCTTAGGAACCATCTAGGACCTTAAGATCATCTGGGGAAGCCCTGCTCTCATTACCACCTTCGTCACAAATATGTTTGGCGGAGAAGAGAGATAGGGCCTTCTCGGTGGTGGCCCCTCGGCTGTGGAACAACCTTCCTTTAGATATTAGATCGGCCACCTCCCTTTTAACATTCCGGAAAAAAAGTCAAGACGTGGCTTTTTGAACAAGCGTTTGCAAATGCAGAGTGACTGACATAGGAAAATGGAATGACTAGACAATGAGTCTGGACAATGTTTTTAACAAGGAGACACTATGAATTTGTATTTTATCGATTTGTTTAGTTTTTATTATATGTTATTATATGTTATGTTTTTAATTGTATTTATGACATTGTAAGCATTGAGTTTTGCCCTGTTAACTGCCTTGAGTCGCCTACGGGCTGAGAAAGGCGGTATACAAATACAGTTGACTCTAAGTTGGAATGTGTCCAGAGGAAGGTGACTAAAATGATCAAGGGTCTGGAGAACAAGCCCTATGAGGAGCAGCTTAAAGAGTTGGGCATGTTTAGCCTTCAGAAGAGAAGGCTGAGAAGAGACATGATGAGGGCCATGTATCAGATGTGAGGGGAAGTCATAGGGAGGAGGGAGCAGGCTTGTTTTCTGCTGCCCTGGAGACTAGGATGTGGAACAATGGCTTCAAACTACAGGAAAGGAGATCCCACCTGAACATTAAGAAGAACTTCCTGTGAGAGCTGTTCAGCAGTTCTCTCTGCCCCAGAATGTGGTGGAGGCTACTTCTTCCAATAGAGACTGGATGGCCATCTGTTGGAAGTGCTTTGGATGCGATTTTCCTGCTTCTTGGCAGAAAGGGGTTGGACTGGATGGCCCATGAGCTGTCTTCCAACTCTATGATTCTATGATAAGAGTTGGAAGACACCCCCAAGGTGAACAAGTCCAACCCACTTATGCCATTAAGAAACACACAATCAAAGCCTTACTGACAGATGGCCATCCAGCCTCCGAATAAAAATCTCCAGAGTAGGAGACTCCACTAGACCCTTAGAAGAAGCATATCTCACTGCCCAACAGCTCTGACCATCAGGAAGTTCTTCCAAAATGTTTACGTGGAATCTCTTTTCCTGCAACGTGCATCCATTGCTCCATTGTGTCCCAGTCTCTGGTGGAGCAGAAAACAAGCTTTTCTCCTTCCTCAATGGGACCTCCTTTCAAATATTTACATATGGCCCTCATGTTCCCTTTCAACCTTCTCTCATTTAAACATCTCACATTCCTTAAGCCATTCCTCATTCATAGTTTCCAGATCTTTGCCCATTTTGGTCACCTTTCTCTGGATGCCTTCCAGGTCCCCATATTTTCGTATCTTGTATTGTAGCGCCTTGTTTAGAGAATTATTCTTTCTAGGAATCTCTAGTCCTGTGGCATAACATTCTGGTTATATTTATCTGCCAGAAGTGGACTATAAAGTTGTGTCAGAGGACCTAGATACAATATGTTAAATCAAATCTGTAAATAACCACATAAACAAATGGGAAACCCACGAATGGAGGGCCAACGGAGGCTCAGAAAAAGGTACGAACCAGCTGCGATGGTCCTTTTACGCAGCTCTGTAGAAAAATGGTTATTCTTACAGATTACAAAATTCGTTACATTAAAGAAAAACAGAAAGAAGAGGAAGCGAGGCGAGCACTAACAACCATAATGATTTTCACTTTAATTAGAACATAACAGGCTTTTCATTCAATAAGAAACGGCTTCCCTGTCCGGCGTTTTGTGCATTCATGACACGCAGCCATAGGCTTCCTTGTGCTTGTGCCAAGCCAGCAAGAGATAATATGGAGAAAACACGCTTCGGCAAGTTTTATTTAATTTGCGTGCTTAAAAAAAAACAAACTAAAGAAGACTGGAAAATTTGGTTGTAATTACAATGTTGGGGCTTGTTTTTCGCTTGTGTTCCTCGTTGGCCGTTACAATGATGTCGAAAACTGCTTTGGATGGGGTTAGGATCCACGATTGCAAACTTCAACACTCTTCGAGATATTTATTTATTTATCGTGTCATCCGCAACCAGAACATTGTATTACATTTCTAACAGAACAAAACAGACAAACAGATAAAAAAAAACCACACAAATTTTGCAAACTTGGTAGCTGATTAAATGTCCTTTGACCAGTATCTGGCCACTTGGACTGTCTCTGGTGTTGACTCCATCGTGCATGTAGCAGGGCTCAGGTTGCATTGCAGCAAGTGGTCAGTGGTTTGCTCTTCTCCACACTCGCATGTCGTGGATTCAACTTTGTAGCCCCATTTCTGAAGGTTGGCTCTGCATCTCGTGGTTCCAGAGCACAGTCTGTTCAGCGCCTTCCAAGTCGCCCAGTCTTCTGTGTGCCCAGGGGGGAGTCCCTCATCTGGTATCACCCACGGATTGAGGTGCTGGGTTTGAGCCTGCCACTTTTGAACTCTCGCTTGCTGAGGTGTTCCAGCGAGTGTCTCTGTAAATCTAAGAAAACTATTTCTTGATTTAAGTCGTTGACGTGCTGGCTGATACCCAAACAAGGGATGAGCTGGGGATGTCTCTGCCTTGGTCCTTTCACTATTGGCTGCAATTTCCCGGCGGATGTCAGGTGGTGCAATACCAGCTAAGCAGTGTAATTTCTCCAGTGGTCTAGGGCGCAGACACCCTGTGATAATGCGGCATGTCTCATTCAGAGCCACATCCACTGTTTTAGTGTGGTTCCACACTGGGCATGTGTACTCAGCAGCAGAATAGCATAGCGCAAGGACAGATGTCATCACTGTATCTGGTTGTGATCCCCAGGTTGTGCCAGTCAGCTTTCGTATGATATTGTTTCTAGCACCCACTTTTTGTTTGATTTTTGTTTGATTTTGTATGATTTTTGTTTGTTTGTTTGTTTCGTATGTTATTGTTTCTAGCACCCACTTTTTGTTTGATGTTCTTCAAGATTATTTTTGGTTCAAAAAAGATGGGAGAACAATGCAGCATCAGGACTGAATGGGGTCTTGAAGTCATTTTTAGGGTCCTTTTTGGACCTTCATGTTGATGATAGATGGACGCCAGCAACATGCTGCCATGTTGGGGAACCAAACATCACCGAGATGTCAACTTTGATTCTTGGGGGCATCCAATAAAAGCCATTTTGCATTAAAACAAGGCTGAGATCTACATCTAAACCACTGTTTCTCAACCTTCCTAATGCCACGACCCCTTAATAAAGTTCCTCATGTTGTGGTGACCCCCAACCATAAAGGTATTTTTGTTGCTACTTCATAACTGTAATTTTGCTACTGTTATGAATTGTAATGTAAATATCTGATATACAGGAGGTTGGTCACAACCTCTGAGGATGCCTGCCACAGATGCAGGCGAAATGTCAGGAGAGAATGCTTCTAGAACATGGCCATATAGCCCGAAAAGCCTACAACAACCCATACAGGATGTATTTCCATTCACTGGTACTAAATTTGATTTTGTTCCTTGGGAGTTGTAGTTGCTGGCATTTATAGTTCACCTACAATCAAAGAGCATCCAACGATGGAACCGATCCAAATTTTGCACACAGAACTCCCATGACCATCAGACAATTTCGGAAGGGTTTGGTGGGCATTGACCTTGAGTTTTGGAGTTATATAGAGGTGGCCCTAGGTAATTTTCAACGGTAAGCAAACAGTACTTTGCCCCCCCCCCCCCCAACCAATCACTGATATATATTTTCTGTTCATTGTGGGAGTTCTGTGTGCCATATTTGGTTCAATTCCATCATTGGTGTTCAGAATGCTCTGTGATTGTAGGTGAACTATACATCCCAGTAACTACAACTCGCATATGTCAAGGTCTATTTTCCCCCAAGAGTGCCCCTGGGCAAAATCAACTATACTGCAAATGCTTACTTTGCATAATGGGTTGAGCCGCCCCTGGAGTTATAGTTCACCTATATCCAAAGAGCATTGTAGACTGAAACAATGATGGTTCTGGAACAACTTGGCACAAATAATCATATTTTTTATTTATTTGACCAGTCATATGGCCATTTCAAAATACAACATGAATAAAAGATGAGGCAAAAAGGAGAGGACAGCAGCTGACCTTCTGTTTACATTCAGAATCTTATTTTCCTGGTTCTTCTTTCAGGAAATGTGCTCTTTTCTTGATAACTTTCAGAATAAAAAGGAGCACGAATACTCAATATGCCCAAATGTGAACACTGGTGGAGTTTTGGGGAAATAGACCTTGACATGTTGGAGTTGTACTTGCTGGGATTTATAGTTCACCTACAATCAAAGAGCATTCTGAACCCCACCAATGATAGAATTTGACCAAACTTCCCACACACCTCCCTCCAGCCTCACACGCTCTCCTTTACCTGCACATGCGCACCACGCTACCATGCACCAAGCACACCTGCTCTCCCTCCCCGCTTAGAGTCTCAGAAACAGCCCTCCCCTTGGCTGAAAGGCCGGCCAATCACAGCGAAGGAGGGCTTTTGGTGGGAGGATTCACTCTCTGTTTCCAAAAAGGAAGAGAAGAACGGGTGAGAGATCTTCAACCTTCTCTGCCAAAGAGATTCCTAAGACCATCAGAAATATGTTTTCTGATGATCTTTGGTGACCCCTCTCTTGCGACCCTCCCAGGTTGAGAAACACTGATCTAAATCCATAAGTAATATGGGAGTGTCCAACCAAAGGGAACCACAGCATTATTTATAGATTTGATTGCCGTAAAATATTGTCTAAAGCAGTGGTTCTCAACCTGGGGGTCGGGACCCCCGGAGGGGTCACGAGGGAGTGTCAGAGGGGTCACTAAGGACCATCAGAAAGCACAGTATTTCCTGTTGGTCATGGGGGTTCTGTGTGGGAAGTTTGGCCCAATTCTATCATTGGTGGGGTTCAGAATGCTCTTTGATTGTAGGTGAACTATAAATCCCAGCAACTACAACTCCCAAAATGTCAAGGACTATTTCCCCCAAACTCCACCAGTGTTCACAATTGGGCATATTGAGTATTCATGCCAAGTTTAGTCCAGACCCATCCTTGTTTGAGTCCACAGTGCTCTCTGGATGTAGGCGAACTACAACTCCAAAACTCAAGGTCAATGCCCACCAAACCCCTCCAGTATTTTCTGTTGGTCGTGGGAATTCTGTGTGCCAAGTTTGGCCCAATTCAATCGTCTGTGGAGTTCAGAATGCTCTTTGATTGTATGTGAACTATAAATTCCAGCAACTACAACTCCCAAATGGCAAAATCAACCCCGCCCCTCAACCCCACCAGTATTCAAATTTGGGCATATCAGTCCAGTGAATGAAAATACATCCTGCATATCAGATATTTACATTATGATTCATAACAGTAGCAAAATGACAGTTATGAAGTAGCAACGAAAATAATTTTATGGTTGGGGGTCACAATAACATGAGAGACTGTATTAAGGGGTCACAGCATTAGGAAGGTTGAGAACCACTGGTCTAAAGGAATCTCTTGGTCCTCTAGTGTCAACATCTGGTGGAAATCTCTCTCTATATATAAAAGTCAAAGCATGCATGTATGTATGTCGATTTGTACCCCAAAAGGTGTTGCTAGGTGAAGTGGCCCTCTGCAATGTCACCAGGTTGGCTGTTGCTAGGTGAAGTGGCCCCCTGTGATGTCACTGGGAAAGAAAGGTGGCATGTGCATGAGGAAAAAGGTGGAAGGGAGGGAAGAACGAAGGAAAGTAAAATAAGGGAATGACAGAAAGAGTGAAGGAAAGAAGGGGAAAAAGAAAAAGGACGGAAGGAAGGAAGAGAAAGGAAGGAGAAGAGATCTGAGGGAAGGGGAAGAAAGCAAGAGAAAGAAGGGTGGCAAGCAGTGGGCAATGCTAGAGCTTTCCAGAGAGAGGCTTGGCCCCATCCACCGACTTTGCCACAGTGATTCTGGTTCATCTCAAAGCTGGGCTTGGCTCTTCCCAGCCCTTCAAGCAATGCATACTTTCAAGCGGAAGATAGCTATCTGCACATGGCCACCTCCCCAGAGTCTAATTGGCACCGAGCAGAATCAGTGCCCTTCCAGCCAGGTTTATTTGGATCTGCGTTTGCACCATTCCTTCTCATCCCATAGGAAAGAGATGGGAGCCAGGCCTGGAGGAGAAGCAAGCAAGGGAGGTCATATGCAAAGGGGTAGCCAGATGGATATGGGGACGCCACCCAAACGTGGCCTGACTTTATAGTGAAGCGATAGTGGACCTGAATTCCATGCAATGCCAGACAACAACCACGGAGCTACCAGTGTTTCCCAACCTACCTAATGCCGCAACCCCATAACACAGTTCCTCATGTTGTGGTGATGCCCCAACCATAAAATTATTTTCATTGCTACTTCACAACTGTAATTTTGCTACTGTTATAATCGTAAGTATGACATGCATGACGTACTTTCATTCACTGGACCAAATTTGGCACAAATACCTGATATGTATAGATTTGAATACTATTGGGGTTGGGGGGGATTGATTTTGTCATTTGGGAGTTGTAGTCGCTGGGATTTATAGTTCACCTACAATCAAAGAGCATTCTGAACTCCACCAAGGATGGAATGGAACAAATCTTGGCACACAGAACTCCCATGACCAGGCATGTATGTGGGGGGGGGGGGGGGGGGTTGAGCCCCCCTTCCCCGAAATTCTCAGGGTGGTCCACAAGAAGGCCTTACTGGTACATTATTTAACCTGTTAAAGGTAAAGGTAGTCCCCTGACATTAAGTCCAGTCATGTTTGACTCTGGGGTGTGGTGCTCATCTCCATTTCTAAGCCAGCGTTGTCCGTAGACACCTCCAAAGTCATGTGGCCAGCATGACTGCATGGAGCACCGTTACCTTCCCGCCGGAGCGGTACCTATTGATCTACTCACATTTGCATGTTTTCGAACTGCTAGGTTGGCAGAATCTAGGGCTGACAGTGGAAGCTTACGCCGCTCCCCGGAATCGAACCTGCGACCTTTCAATCAACAAGCTCAGCAGCTCAGTGCTTTAACCCACTGCGCCACTGTTATGTTTATTCATATCATGATCTGATCACCATGCTCAATATATCCCATATGCATGGGGGTATTGGGGTAACGATACAAAAGGTTTGCTAGGGTAGATCCTCAGCCCCCTCCCCGAATCAAACTTGCCGCCCCCCCCAAATCAAAATCTTGGCTACGGGCCTGCGCATGACCAACAGAAAATCCTGAAAGGGTTTGGTGGGCATTGACCTTGAGTTTTTGAGTTGTAGTTCACTACATCCATAGAGCACTGTGGACTCAAAACAGTGGTTGATCTGGACCAAACTTGGCACGAATACTCAATATGCATAAATGTGAACACTGGTAGAGTTCGGGGGAAATAGACATTGACATTTGGGAGTTGTAGTTGCTGGGATTTATAGTTCAGCTACAATCAATGAGCATCAATGATAGAATTGATTTGTTGAAATGCTTTTAATGTGAGCTGTTTTGAGAGAAAATGTGGGGTTATAAATAAGAATAATAAGAAAAGAGAATGAGAAAAAGGAAAGACCAGCCCCTTATGTCGCAGACCTTCTGTGCTTCCTTTACGCTGCCTGCCTTCTGGGCGAAAAAGCCCCCGGCGCTTTCATCTCTATCCATAAGACACAACAGACGGTCCAATAAATGAGTGCGAAAAAGTATAGTCTTTGTTAGAAGGAAAAGCCGGCTTTTATCTCTTTCTCCTTCCATCCTTTCCAAGCTGAGCATCAAAATCTCCTCTCCATTAGCAGCTTTGCTGATGATGGATGTTCAACCTTCTTCTTGGTCCAATTAAAGTTGTAGCTGATTAATCTATACTTGGGATTGTTAAAACCATGCATTCCTTTGTTATGGAGTTCAAAAAATCCCAATAAATACCTTTCCTATCTCCTTATCTTGAAGCCTAAATGGTACCTCCCCATTGCTTTTAGGGTTGTAATACTTTCATATCCAGCAATGCCCCATTTAACAAGAAAAGTTACTATATTATTATTATTATTATTATTATTATTATTAATAACTGGGACTTGGGCCAGCTTATTTATTATTTATTAATTTATTTATTTAAAACATTTATATTCCGCCCTTCTCACACCGAAGGGGACTCAGGGCGGAGCACAGCATATACACGGCAAACATTCAATGCCAGGACACAAATCCACATACAATACATAAACACTAAAAAACATTTATCAGAATATTAAAATACACCATTCAAAACTGTCCTAGTCATCCGCATCAAATCTAATACTTTGGCCTGGTCATCTTTCCTATTGCCGAAAGCTTGGTCCCACAGCCAAGTTTTTACCATCCTTCTAAAGGACAGGAGAGAGGGGGCCGACTTGATCTCACCAGAAAGGGAGTTCCATAGCCGGGGAGCAATCACCGAGAAGGCCCTGTCTCTCGTCCTCACCAATCGTGCCTGTGACAATGGCAGGACGGAAAACAGGGCCTCCCCGGAGGATCTTAATCTCTGTGATGATTCATAGGAAAACAGGGCCTCCCCGGAGGATCTTAATCTCTGTGATGATTCATAGGGGGAGATGTGTTCGGACAGGGTCGTTTAGGGCTTTATAGACCAAAGCCAGCATTTTGAATTGTGCCCGGTTGCAAACTGGAAGCCAGTGGAGCTGGCATAACATAGGAGTTGTATGCTCCCTGTCTGCCGCCCCAGTTATTAACCTGGCTGCCTCTCGTTGGACTATTGAAGCTTCCAAGCAGTCTTCAAAGGCAACCCCACGTAGTAGTCTATCCTAGATGTAATGGGAGCGTGGACCACCGTGGCCAAGTCTGACTTCCCAAGGTACAGGCACAGTTGGCGCACAAGTTTTAACGAAACAATGGCTTCAAACTACAAGAGAGGAGATTCCATCTGAACATGAGGAAGAACTTCCTGACTGTGAGAGCCGTTCAGCAGTGGAACTCTCTGCCCCGGAGTGTGGTGGAGGCTCCTTCTTTGGAAGCTTTTAAACAGAGGCTGGATGGCCATCTGTCAGGGTTGATTTGAATGCAATATTCCTGCTTCTTGGCAGGAATGAGGTCTCTTCCAACTCTATGATTCTATGACTCTATGAATGCTCCCCTGGCCACTGCTGCAACCTGGGATTCCAGGTTCAGTGATGAATCCAGGAGAACTCCCAAGCTTATATGGCTTATATGGGGCCAAGCCCAAATAACAAAGTTAAAACATAGCACATTGGAGTACATCACAGCAATTTAAAACAACATAAAACAACATTATACAAAATATAAAACATGCATCAAAACCAACAGGAAGAACATAGTTCAAGCCTCGACATGGGTGGGCGGCCTGGTGCACAACAGATCGGAGAATAAGGCCAATGAGTAACATGTAGCAGTGTTAAGGATAAGAGCAATATAAAAAGTTCAACTCTAATTTTGGATAAAATGGTAGTAATTAATTAATCCTATATGTCAGTGGTTCTCAACCTTCCTAATACTGCAACCCCTCAATACAGTTCCTCACATTGTGGTGACCCCCAACCATAACATTATTTTCGTTGCTACTTCATAACAGTAATTTTACTACTGTTATGAATCGTAATGTAAATATGTGATATGCAGGATGTATTTTCATTCAATGGACCAAATTTGGCACAAATACCTGATACGTCCAAATTTGAATACTGGTAGGGTTGGGGGGGGGGGTTGATTTTGTCATTTGGGAGTTGTAGTTGCTGGGATTTAGAGTTCGCCTACAATCAAAGAGCATCCTGAACTCCACCAGGGATGGAATCGAACCAAAGTTGGCCCACAGAACTCCCATGACCAAAAGAAAATACTGGAAGGGTTTGATGGGCATTGACCTTGAGTTTTGGAGTTGTAGTTCACCTACATCCAGAGAGCACTGTGAACTCAAACAATGATAGATCTGGACCAAACTTAGCGTGAATACTCAATATGCCCAAATGTGAACACTGGTGGAGTTTGGGGAAAACAGACCTTGACATTTGGGAGCTGTAGTTGCTGGGATTTATAGTTCACCTACAATCAAAGGGCATTCTGAACCCCACCAACGATAGAATTGGGCTAAACATCCCACATAGGACCCCCATGACCAACAGAAAATGCTGTGTTTTCTGATGGGCTTTGGCGACCTCTCTGACACCCCCTCATGACCTTTCTCAGTGGTCCCGACCCCCTTGTTGGAAATAGGAACCTATTCATGGGGCTCTATCCATACTACATAATTTATACTAGTTCAATATTGCTTTGACCACCATTGCTTCATTTTATGGCATCTTGATATTTTCAGGGTTTTCATTCATTTCATTCATGTTTGTTTATTTATTTATTTACTATACTTGTATACCGCCTTTCTCAGCCTATCGGCGACTCAAGGCAGTTTACAACAAGTCAGTACACATAATAGCAAAATACAGATTAAGCGTTAAAACAATATGAAACCACAATAGAAACAATAAAACCAACATTATCACCAGCGTCTCCTAGTTAAAAACGTTGTCCAAATTCCATTGTCAAGTGATTCCATTTCCTATGTTCACCTCTGATCAATAGCAAAAAAATATTCTAAAGTATTCTAAAATGGATGAAAAAAACATTTTTTTCATGTTTTTAAGGAATCTTCATTAACAGGAAGCTTTTCTGTGCAAAACTTGTCCATTGGCAAATTGCACAGAAAACAGCACTTTTCATGCAGAAAATTGTATTTTAGAGAGGAATTGCATTTTTGCAGAAAAATGTCATTTAATGAACAGAAAAATACAAATTTTCTGTGCTTAAACAACAAATGTGCTTCTACATTGTATAATGAAGGCAATTTGACACTAATTTCAATGTCGTGGCTCAATGTTCTAATTTTCTGGGAGTTGTCATTTCCCAAGGTCTTTAGCCTTCTCTGATTGTGCCTCACCCTGATTGTCCCTAATCCTAAACCCTCGATCCATGGAAGTTATAGTGCTGTCAAATTACATTCCTTCAAGAGGGTATCTGAAGTTAAGATTATGCATCAAAGCCCTGAATGGTGAACACCCACATTTCATCACATAATAGTCGGGGTGGCAAAATTGGTATCTTTGTTTTCCTTACACAATAGTCGCAGCGCCATTTGGGGCTGATTTTTCCTTCATTCCTTTTTTTCCCCTAAAGGGAAGGCAGTTTAAGAATCTACAAAATTGAGCTCTCTAAAACTTCACTCTTCTCTCCTCCCTCCTTCTTCTGAGCCCTTAAAGCAGTTTGCAAAACCTGGAATATATTCCTTTGGGGGAAAGAGGGAAGATCCAAGTTCCAGACAACTCAAATTCAGATGTTTAAAACTACTCTAAGGCTTTGGAGGAAGGAGGAAGGAGAGAAGAGTGGAGTTTCAGGGAAAGACGGAGGAATCAGCCTCAAATGGCTCTGCGACTATTATGCGGGGAAAACAAAAATACCAAACAGCCCTGCAGTTTAAAAAACCAGCCAAACAGAAATAGAATTGTTTGTTTCAATCTGGATCATCCAGTCTCTTCTTCCTCTCTTTTCAGAGGTTAGGTAATTGAATCTTTAAAAAAACAACAGAAACTGGAGAATAAAGGCATATTTTTTCCTCACATAATAGTCGCAGAGTCATTTGGGGCTGTTTTCCTCTTTGTTCCTTTTTTCTCCAAAGGTAAGGCAGTTAAAAACTACAAAATGGAGGTCTCTGAAGCTCCACTCTTCTCTTCTCCCTCCTTCTTCCAAAGCCTTAAGGCAGTTTGATTTTAAAAATTTGATTAAAAAGGGGAAAAGTGTGACTATTATGTGATGAAATATACTACTATGGAGTCTCTTTAGAGAGAGAAAAGGCAGCATATAAATGACAACAACAACAACAACTTATGGCTCAAGACCTTGTCAAACTACAATCCCCATGACCCCATAGCCTTAAGTCAGGGCAGTTAAAGTGGATTCATGCCATAGCATAGATGCACCCCAAGGCTTTTCTTTCCATTGCTGGAAGCTTTGGTGTTTTAACACTTTTGTCTGCAAAGAAGGAATTCTCAGCAGGCAACAACTGTATTAGCCAAATCCCAAAGAGTGCACTTTGTGCGCATTGAATTTGGGAGCAAATACTTTTTTTGATTTCAGGGTTTTCGAAAATTGAGGTGCGCATCAGATTCAATGGCGCATGAGACTCGAGTCAATACGGCAATACAAAACGGCAACGAAAGCAGAGCTCCAAAGAGAGAAAGGCACTCCCCTCCCAGGAGTGACCTCTGAGGAAGCTGGTAAACAAGGAAACTGAGTCCCTCGGGGCACATTATTCCCCGTCTCTTTTAGCGCGGTCCTGTAATTATGGATCGTGTTGGAGGGGATCCATATTCCCATCGCGCACATTGATACTGAGGACGAGTCGGGGAGCATTTAAAGCAATGGAATTATTAGGCAGGAAGCCTGAAAGGAGAGAAGTGGTCTAGAAACAGGGCCCCGAAAGACCTGCCAGCCAAGTCTGAACTGCATTATATGGTCAGTGTAGACTATTATAATGCAGTTGAACTACATTGAACTCAATTATATTAATCTACATTGGGCACATACTGCCGTTTCAGACCGCATTTTCTGGCAGTGTACATGGGGCCTAAGTGAAAGAGCCTTGGGTCTTGCAAGGTCTGATTTGAAGACTGAAGCCACCAGAGTTTGGAAAAGAGTGACTGCAAGTCCCATAATCCCCTATGAGCCTAGTGGTTGCTGGGTGTTAGAGTCCCTCAAATTGGTTTTAAAGACTCTGATAGTTTATTATTATTATTATTATTATTATTATTATTATTATTATTGATATAACAGATGCATTACAAGGTTGTTGTGAGTTTTCTGGGCTGTATGTCCATGTTCCAGCATTCTCTCCTGACGTTTCACCTGCATCTATGACCGTCATCCTCAGAGATTGTGAGGTCTGTTGGAAACTAGGAAAATGGGGTTTCTATATCCGTGGGATGTGTAGATATCGGGACATTCTACAGATATATATCTGGGTCTATTTTCCTAAATACCTCAACCCCATTTTCCTAGTTTCCAACAGACCTCACAACCTTTGAGGATGCCTGCCATAGATGCAAGCAAAACGTCAGGAGAGAATGCTTCTGGAACATGGCCATACAGCTCGGAAAACTCCCAACCCAGTGATTGCGGCCATGAAAGCCTTTGACAATATAGATGCATTACATATAGGCACACTTTGCAAAATATGGAGCCAATCCACAAAAGGTTGTTGTTATTATTTTGTTGTTGTTGTTATTAATATTATTATTATTAATAGAATCAGATGTATTACACATAAATATGCTTTACATAATATGTCGACAATCCACGATGAGTTATATTATTATTATTATTATTATTATTATTATTATCATCATCATTATTAGTATTATTATTATTGAATGTAATCAGATATATTACACTCGACAATCCACAAAGGGTGCATATACACCATACTATTAATGCAGTTTGATGCCACGTGAATAATAATAATAATAATAATAATAATAATTATTATTATTATTATTTCTACCCCAAAGCGACTAATTATAAAAGCAGTACAATCAACTACATCTCCATAGCAGTTAAAGTGATATCAAACTTTATTATCAATATATGCCAGTTTAAATCCATAATAAAAAAACAGACTGGGTAGGTTTGTTGGAACTGCAAAAAAAAAATGTATATTAAATATTAAATAACATTTTTGCAAAGGCCCGTTGGGAAAAGGATACAGCCCTCGTTGGGTTATATAAGAATATGTTTTGATTCTCGCAACACTATAAAATAAATTAATATACAATAACAGGAGGAAATGGAAGGAAAAGCTATGTTTAAAGACTCATTTTTGCATTGCGTTCAGAGCAAAGGGGTCGGATGTTTATGTGTCGCTTTCGTCCCGAAAGAGTCCTCCCTATAAAATTCTTGGGCTGTAAATACAGATTATATTGACCAGGAGGGAGCTATAAAAATGTTACTCCCGTGTGTGTGTGTGTGTGTGTGTACAGACACACACACAACAGATGGATTGAACACAGGAATAAAGGGTTAGATCCAAACATTAAAATTGGCCTTTTGTGGAGTTTTAATGCATTACAACTTTTTTAATGACACAAATAGTTTAATTGTTTTAATTGTTTTGCACCCGAATATCTATCTATCTAGCCAATATGGAGGTATTTGGGGAGATTTTGGAGCATTCAAAGCCTGCAATTTGAGGTTTCGGGGCGTCACGCAACCCATTTAAATCAATGGGCCTCATTTACGGTAATTAGGTAACTAAAGTCTTATTGTTCTCCATGGCTTTCTGTAAGCATCATTCTGTCCAGTGCCTGATTCATTTTATTCAATAATAGTGCGATGAATCCTGCAGAAATCCTGGGTTTTGTAGTTCCACGGGGTATTTGCTGGAAGGCTGCTGCATCTCCCCAAACTACACATCCCAAAACTCTGCAGCAGACAAAGCTGGATTGAAATGCCATAACCTTGTGGTACAAAAGAGACAAGTATAATATACCAATAGCTGCCTTGACCTCCGGGAGAGTTCCTCTTCAGCCCCAAATCAGTGAGTCTCTGAGCATGGACGAAGAACCGGTCAATCGGGAACGTCCAGGGGAAGAATTTCCACCTTTCGTTAGCTTCATCAGATGACCCAGGGCATTTTGCAATGATGAAAGAGTGCATCTCAATTGCAAAAACACACTTTGAATGCAAAATCCAATCCTTTTTCATGGGCTCAGCCTCTTGGATTGCTCATTTAAAGTTCGGATTAAAACCCAGAGTGGATCTGCCACTCCACTGACATAACAGAAGCTAGTGTAACACAGTGGCTCGAGTGCCGGATTGGAGCTCTGTAAGACCTGGGTTCGAATTCAGCAAAATGAGCTTGGCAGAATTAATGCAGTTTGACTCCACTTGAATGTCCATGGCTTGATGCCATGAGATGCTGGGATGATGGGAATGTCTGGAGGATTTGAAGCAGCTCTTGTCATTGGGGCAAAATAAAACAGAGGACCAGTGTTTTGGCTTGGGTCCTGTCTCCAAGTGATCTAATTAAGTATTATTATTATTATTATTATTATTATTATTACTATTATTGCTATTATTGCTGCTGCTGCTGCTACTACTACTACTACTACTACTAAAGTAAAGGTAAAAGTTTCCCCTTGCTATTAAGTCTAGTCGTGTCTGACTCTGGGGGTTCGTGCTCATCTCCATTTCTAAGCCGAAGGGCCGCCGTTGTCCATAAACACCTCCAAGGTCATGTGGCCAGCATGACTGCATGGAGTGCTGTTACCTTCTTGCTGAAGCAGTACTTATTGATCTACTCACATTTCCATGTTTTCAAACTGCTAGGTCCTGACACGACAAAAAAAAAAAAAAAAGCAGAAGCTGGGGCTAACAATGGGAGCTCACCCCACTCCCCAGATTCGAACCGCCCACCTTTCGGTCAGCAAATTCAACCGCTTAGTAGTAGTAGTAGTAGTAGTAGTAATTAGTACAGCAGAGTCTGTCTTATCCAACATAAACGGGCCAGCAGAGCATTGGATAAGCGAAAATTTTGGATAATAAGGAGGGATTAAGGAAAAGCCTATTAAACCTCAAATTACTTTATGATTTTGCAAATTATGCACTGAAGCATCATGTTTTACAACAAATCGACAGAAAAAGCAGTTCAATACACAGTAACGTTATGTAGTAATTACTGTATTTACGAATTTAGCACCAAAACATCGCAATGTATTGAAACAGCAGTGGATCTGGGCGGGACTGTCCGACTCTGGGAGTTAGTGCTCATCTCCATTTCTGAGCCGGTGTTGTCCACAGACGCCTCCAAGGTCATGTGGCTGGCATGGCTGCATGGAGTACTGTTACCTTCCTGCTGGAGCACTACCTATTGATCTATTCACATTTGCATGTTTTCAAACTGCTAGGTTGGCAGAAGCTGGGGCTAACAGCGGGAGCTCACCCCACTCCCTAGATTTGAACCTGTGACCTTTCGGTCAGCAAGTTCAGCAGCTGAGCAGTTTAACCCACTGCGCTCCATTATTACTATTACTAACGCTATATCAATTATGTATATTCCATTTTCTCTCTTAAAAGAGACTTAGGTATGTGCAAGTATTCCAAAATACAGAACACTTCTAGCCTCAAGCATTGTGTACATCTTGAAATATTTTGGAGATGCCTAAATTTGCAATTCATTTATGATTCGTACCCACCTTATACTGATTGTATTGCAATCCTTTTTAAACAATTCATTGTCTGGAACAAAGTCTAGTGACCTGGAACCCTCCAAAAGTAAAGATTTCACCATTTTGGATGAAAGGTAAAGGTGAACATACCTTTCGAGAGGGAAAACTCCCTCCGGCAAAGAAAAGGCTAATGATAGAGGAGGAATGGAATGGCGATGATGATGATGATGATGGCTCTCTTTGACCATAAATACCATTCCATTTGGAACAATTTGAACCCAGAAGCCACCTCCACATTGCAAAGAGAAAGTGGAAGGCTGATCTATAGAAGATAATGACATGTTGGGAATAGCAATGCAATTCTAGATGCTGAGTTTTTGTGAGTTTTCTGGGCTGTATGGCCATGTTCCAGAAGCATTCTCTCCTGACGTTTTGCCTGCATCTATGGCAGGCATCCTCAGAGGTTGTGAGGTCTGTTAGAAACTAGGAAAGTGGGGTTTATAGTATATCTGTGGAATGTCCAAGGTGGGAGAAACAACTCTTGTCTGTTGGAGGTAGG